>NC_134311.1:31941284-32547663 GCF_949628215.1 Phalacrocorax aristotelis | reverse complement strand
TAAGTACTGTCTGTGACTGTGACTAAAGAACGTATTTTGAAATGGGCTGTTTAATGAACTGCAAATATAAAATGGTTGTATTTTCTTCATTAGATTTCTACTTTAGACTGATTTTTGACCACTCTAATAGGGAAAATTAGTTCTTAGCAGCAGCTAAGTTTATTTTTTATGTTTCCAAAGAGAAGAGATATGGATGAGAGATGGAAACTGGAAAATGAATTTGGGAACAGTCACTTTTAATTTACATAGAACCTCTAAATATATTATGAAGGCACTGGACCACTAGGGAAATACAAGGCAGCCTTGAGATGGGTGGGAATTCAGGAAAAAGGACAGTTGTGAGAGGCAGTACCTCTCTATGCTGACCTGAAGAAGGATTGCTCAAACTTCTGGCTTCTCTCCCACGAAAAATTCAGTCAGAAAGCCACAGCTCTATTTCACATCTTTCTGGAATGTGTGAGTTTCCACTTTGTTGCTTGTTTCTGTCTCACTTTTGAAAAGCACTGACTTTGTGTCTCTGTCTACAAAATCTCTGTCTACAGCAATTTCAAGTGTTCGTATCTAAACACTTAAAGATACTGGACTCCCTTTTCCTCCCTCAGTGATGTGGACCTGAGCCAGACTTCTGCCACCACTTGCCCTTCTTTAAGGTATGCTCTGAATCAAACAGGAGCTTGGACTGTACCAAGCCTTATTCTTGTATAGGAGATGGGTTTTGGAATAGCCCAGCTGACTGAAACTATTTTATAGTGGAGGTGGTTTCAGTGAGTTCTTACCACTGACTGAGAAGTTCAGGAATCAGTTTTTCACAAAGAAGCCTTTGGATAGTCTTTGCAGTCAGTTTGTCTTTTAAAATATAAAATACTTTTTCTTATCCTCACTTGAGGTAATTTTGATACGAAGCTGCTAGTTGATTCATAAATTTTGTATTCAGATGCAGCAGAGTGCCTCTGTGGGAAAACAGGATTCCTTCCTCCTTTGTATCCTGTTGCCAGCTTTCATGAGGCTACATTTGTAGGAGTGTCAAAAATGTGCACTTATAGGCAAGAAGCAATTTGAGCTAACAAGAATTCTTTGTAAGATATTCAGAATTCAGCTCTGCTAATAAATTAAAATAACCAGCACCCTATTAACATGAGACCCTGGCAGGAAAATGAGCAGAGCACTACTTGAGATCGGAAAGGAGACAGACAATTGCCTTAATAAGAGCTTTGTCTTGCTTCTAAGTAAAAGTTAGAGCAATTGCAATAAAGAGGCTGTTAGTAGGGTTAAGAGGATTTCGCATATCTCAGCTATTGCTGCTTTTTCAAGAAAACAGCAGATAGCTATTGTAAATAGCACTCTTACACGCAAAAGCAATGGATTATTTTCTATTTATTTTTATGCTGCCTTTAATCTGAGCATTGATGTGTCCATATCCACCACAGCATCAGGTATTACTATGAAAGCTAGGCATGCGATTCAATACTAGTCACTTCACTGCTAATTCCTGTTTATGTAACTCAAAGTAGTTTGGGGTATTTCAAAGATGCTGACCAGAATTCTGAGCCTACTGAAAGGTTTTGGTTGGCTATATGTGAAGAAGTATACTAGTGTAGGCTTCCCTACACTGCTTCCCAATATACCTGATCATTAGAGTGAATGGTTAAGAAATGCTACAGTTCTTGACCTGTTTGGCACCACTGGCAATGTGGTGTCAGTGATGAAGTTTGCCAGTCTGATTGATATAAGTGAATTATTTTTGGCCATCTGTTCAGGGATGTAGTTGCTAAAAAAGTACAGAAAGAAAGAGTAAATTCCTCTGGGCTTGAACGTACTGGTTGAAACTCAGGACAGCATGAAGGAGCCCGCGTCAGGCTGTCAAATGTCCTTGTAAGGCAGTTTATGGAGGGACCCCCCTAACAATATTTGGGGTGAACCAGAGGCGGAGTTGGGAGTGGGAAAGGTATGTCAAAAGCAGGTTCCGCTCTGATCTGACAACCTGCAGTTAGAGCAGCCTGGGGGTGCTGCTGTGATTTTTGAGAACAACCAGGACTGTCTAATTTATGAAAAGTCCTTGTTAGTCCCCAGAGGATAGCAGAGAATCAGAAGTTTGCAAGGTTGCAAAATGCTCTCAAGTCATTTTAACATCCTTTCCCAGGGTATTTGCTTTTGGGCAGCTCATTCTGCATGATGCCTAACAGAGGAGCTGCACTGCATCTTGCTCAGTTTCTAAGGCCACCCTGTATCTGCCTGTGTCATCACCACTTTGACCGCAACTTTCTGACAGCAAGTTTCTGTAAATGAAGCCCAGTGCTGGTGAGGAAAGAGACTGACTGAGATTCTCCCAATTAGACTAATGGCAACTACCTTTTCTAATCTGGGGAAGAATTTATCCCCTTGTTATGCTGGCAGAAATTAAGGAATTTAATAATTTAGGGAAATATTCTTTCTTACAATGTGTATGACAGACCATGACTGGTGCTTTCCTACACACACAAGTGAAAGTGCTAGGCAAGGGTGATGAATAAAACATTGAAGCTAAGCTTTACTGTATGGTTCTGATATGAAAAATTGTTCATAGTATTTCCTGAAAATTAATTAATACACAAGAAGCACAGCTGATCCTGATTGCTCATACACAGTGCAGTCATCAAGGTGGAAATTAGACAAGCTTCAGTGTTATAGGAATGAGACTAACAATTGCTTATCAGTATTTCAGCTATACTACCATCCTGTGACTGAAATTCACTGTTAAACAAAAGCTGGTCTCATCACTCTAACATGGTATTTGATTGGGGTGTGCTGTGAGGCTCGAATAGTTCCTGGTGTAAGGGCTCCATGGGCCACAGTGTCTGTTTGTACTGAACCCACTGTAATGAACTGCCTTGTTTTTGTGATCTCGTGCTGTGCATATATCACAATATATATTGGACTTCTCAAAGTATTTTTGGTATTGTTTCCTTCTGTTGTTTAAGACGGTGAAGCAGTCCATCTGGCTTGCGATGTAAGAATTGTGTTTATTGTGCAAAATATGCCCCAACTATTGTTTTGTTAGCTCTGAACTATTGTCCCATTGTATCATTATCTCAACACCAGAAATAGAGACAGTCTCCACTCACAGAAGGTAATTTCAGCTCCCATCCTAGCTTTCCTCTAAGGAAAATAAGGTCAGATTAATACAGAAAATAAGAAAAGGAGGTCAGAAGATGTGCCAGGACCATTGCTTCCAGGATTTACAATGCCTGAGGCTGTTGTGGCACCATACTGTTACCTTTGCCTTAGGTGTAGACAATAAACAATGCATGTCATATAAGCCTGTGTAATTTCCTATTTCTGTAGAAACTGGAAACAGTGGGGTATGATATGAGCATTAAGACCCACTAAATGACACGTTATCGGTAAAGCAAAGTGCAGATGACAAATTGTAGCCTCTCATTTTTCTTCTGTTCTCTAGTTGTTCATGAACAGATTTTATTCTTTTGAATCTGTTATGTTTTCATAATGCCAGATGCACTGTGGGCTATTCATAAACAGCAGATTCCTCACAGACTCTTTTTTCATTTTGTGTACTCATTGTCACTTTGTCTGTCATTGAATGAGTTATCATTTCAATAATGGCAGAAGGGGAGGGGGAAAAATGACATCAAGTTCCTGGTTCTTTGCTTTTTTTCCTCAGGAAAGTGGAAACTTTGATCTGAAAGGAGCCAGCACAGAGGCACATTGCCTGATGGGTCAGGGCACGTGGCAGGGTAAACTAGAATTAACCTAATACTCTCCTTTTGTCTTCTGTGTGATTTTGAGTCATTTGCACCATCCTTTTTGTAGACCTCATTGAGGTTCTTAGCTCTGTGTTAGCAGGGGCTCTCTCTCTTCATACATTTGTACAGTGTGCAGCACAAGAGGGTGATGCTATCTATCTGTGCACATTGCCATAATTAATACCTGATTGTGTCCTAGAAACTCCATCACTGCCTGGCTAGATGACTACTGGTAAAGTAGTGCTAGTGTTCAGGTTAGATTGAAGCCTTAATCCCTTGCAAAATATTTTTATGCAAGACCAGTCATAGGGAGCGCATCTGGGTAATTCTCTAGCTTATTTAATTGACTTTTTTGGTTAAATCGCTTTGGATATCTGACTGATTTTTCTCAAAACTCTCCTCTTACTTCCCTTATTTAAGACAAAAGTTCTTTAATTGATCTTTTTCCTTCTGAGATACGGAAAAGCTGGTGAACTCTGCTTTCTGTTGAGGACAACTGCAGCGAGCCTTCAGCTGGGTGTGCCTTAGGGCATCGGTGTGCAGGTCCTGATCCAAGTCTGTACTTCCCAAGTTGAGGGTAGCTTTATGTGAACTGCACTTAAAATTAAACACACGCCTTACTGGACTGAAGAGTCACTGACATTGACTTTAATGTCAGAGTGATTTTATCTCAGAAACCCTTATGTTCAGAAAAAAAGAAAGATAACTTTATTTTCCAAGGAAAATCTCTAGGAACTTCTGAGTAGATCTATAGTGGTAACACCATGCAGATTTCTTTGGTTAGCTCAGTCCTTGCAAATGTTTTTTGCTAGCATTTTGGCAGTGTGTAAGAATGTGTCACTTAGCCTTTTTTCCTTCTTTGCCTCAGGGAGCAATAATGTAATATACTGTACATCTTGAGGTTATGTCTTGCCTGTCAGAATTTGTTCTAGATCACTAGTTTGCCTGATTACGATGGGGTCAAACCACAAATACTGAAGTGTCTCAGCTGCCAGCTGCGGTAATAAAGTTCAATACGAAAGAAAGGTGTTAAATCAAGCTTGATTCTTAATATTTTTATAGCTTATCAGGGCTATTCTCTGAGTGAAGGAAAACCTTTTTTAAAGTGTGTTACATAAAAGAATCATTCTAATTTTTATTTAGCACATTGAGCAACTTTAGAATTAACTCTTGTGCCCTCAGCTGTTTGAAATAATCGGAGTATCTTTCACAGTTATCTGTATCAGTCAACCACAGAGGAAAATACAAGAAGCAAATTTTTTCGGGGCTGGGAAGGAGGGAGAAGTTGTTAAAATATTTATCAAAGAGCATAATGCTGGAGACACACTCGCGCTTGCTGTGGTTCCTCACTGAAGGTGAGAGTTGCTGGATATGTGTAAGGAAGGCCTATTCTTTCTGGCTTCCGAACGTCCTTATTTCATGGGACAGAGAGCACAGATAATCTGACCTGCACTCATGTCTCCAAACCTGTGGAAAAATTTGACCTTCAGAGAAGTGTTTTTACATGGACAAGGTTAACAAAGCGAAGGTTGAAGAGAGTGAGTGATTCTCTGATTTCTGATTGAGAACTAATGTCTTCCCCCTTGAAGTGACATCCTCATGTTGTCTTTCAAGTATGTTAATAAGGGCAGAAAATGAAAGGTGTTTTTTTAGGGTTTTGTTTGCATGACTGATAATGGACACATCTTACATGCATTTGTAAGGCGAAGGAAATACAGTATTTGTGTTACATGTAGGTGGAAAATACAACTTGGGAGAAAGCTAATCGTGCTTTCATGTGCACCATAGCTGCATTTGTGGACAAATGGTCACCTGCAAATTTTAATTATAATATCTTTATTTCTAGCAATATACCATATTGTTACTATTATTGACATCCAACTATAAAAAATAAGGCTGAAAAAGTCACAGTAATTTGCACAGCTCTGCAAGGTGTTCCTAGTACTGCATAATATCCATTATAATTTATCTAGGAAGATATAAATTCAACCCAATGCTCTGCAGCTTCTTTTGGGACCAGATCAATAGGAGACAGGGAATATATTAGAGGTTTACCTCTCCCACAGAGGGAATTGGGCAGAAGAGAGAGAACTGCAGTGGATCTGCCTGCTTTCTGTTGAGACAATTCTGGCTCACTAATGAATCATGCAATTACTGACTCCTGTGTTTTGACAGAAATGCAAAATGAGGGAGACTAAGATGTGTGTTTCCTCTTCTCTCTGCCCTCATGGAATAGGCAAGACTTTTTGTGGGCAGAGACAAAAGTTGTTGATTTTACGGGGGTAGATGATCTGGGCTTTGTTTCTCTGGACATAGGCATGATGATGTGATATGATATGATTACCTTCCAACGTAGGTTGGTGTGCCCTCCTCATCCACAGAGTGTGCTGATGTGCTGGCATACTTACTAACAGGTCTGCAGCCAGCAAGTCACATTGGAGTGCGCTTCAAGTAAGAAATTAAGTTTGAGTCTTTTGTCCTGGTCTTAGGTTCCTTATCCAGAAATTTTGGTTAGTAAAACAAGTACACAGGATTCTTACAACCCCATTGTTACCAGATTCTGATGGTTTTTTTGCATAATGGCACTTACAAATTTGTTTAAGCTGCTGCTTAATGCTATGACACTCAATAGTTCAATGCCCTTAGCCAGCTAATAAGACAACTTCTGCAGGTGTCGAACAAATAAATGTGAATTCCAGATGCTCAGAAAAAGCCAATTAATACAGTCTTTCATGGCATGGAATCTAACCCTGTAGGAAGTTTAGCAAGCATTAAACAGAAAAGAACAGTGACAGAAAAAATTAACTGTTCTGATCTGTGTGTGTTGTGCCTGTTTTTCAGAAAGGGTGCTTCACAATTACAGACTTGTATATGTACACAACTCGTTATTCTTATGAAAAGACGTGAATAAAACCAACTTGACCTCAGTGCTCTTACGCTTCTGATTTAAATAGGAACCAGAGTGCATGTGCCTTGCTTTATTTTCAAATAGGCAGTTTATGATCTCATTGTAAATTTTCTGCTGCTCGCTCCTATAAATATTTTCTGCAATATTTCAGTAGCTCTTCAGAGTGCCTTCTGTGCAACAACCTTGCCAACTTTTTGGGGAACTGCATTAATTAACCTTTTCTAAACAAGCTGTCTAGGTATCCTGAATGAATCTAAGTACCCAGTCTGTAAGGTCATCTGTCTTCCATCCTCCTGAAGATTTTTCTTTTCTAGTGGCATTTCTTCAGCCAAGATGATTATAAAACTTTTCAGGATCCATTTATAATTTCAAGTACCAGAATAGGCTGTTATTCAGCTGCCTAGATACTCTGTTTCTGAAAGTGGCCAATGCTTATGGGGAGGTAAATGCCTTGCTTAATATAAGAGTAATTAATAAGATCTACAATGTCTCTGAACAGACATTAAATTCTCTAAGCCAAAATGTCTTAATTCATATATATAGGCTAGATCTGCAAGTGGAATTTTGCATCATAATATCCAGCTCAGAGATGGCTGCTGCCCAGTCTCTTTTATGTTCCTTTTATGTCATATATAGGGAGAATCCATAGCCTAAAAAATGAGCTTTATGGAAATCAATATATTGATTCAATCTGCTGCTTAAATCTCTTGTGAGGAAGCGCCAGGAAAGGAATGAGATTCTAATTCCATTTGGAAAGAAATGTTAAAGGTCAAACCATACACTTGAGAGTGGTAGGGTCTTCTGTTTGGGATTCATGGCTGCAAAATCATGTGTCTGTGACAAGCTGGATGATCGCTTTTCTTTCAGGAAGAAGAGAGAGAATGTTCTTCATGTGTAACCATGGATTGCACAGGGCAGTGAATGAAATCACAAGCAATTTAAAATTTGAGCATTGCAGATGTTGGAAGTGAAGCAAGGTAAAAGCTCTAGATGGGGGATTCAGTTAAACAGGGTGAGAAAGCAGCACTTCGGACTTTATCAATACCAGTGCTACTGATCTAGTAGATCTGAGGTGGCCATCTGTATCCTGCTGCCCCTGTAGTTTGAGCCTAAAGATCTAGCATGAGGGCCTCTGGTTCTCATTGGTACTTCTTGATTCTACCAGAATATGAATAATGTATCTCAGTAAGCATACACTAAAATTATCAGCCCTTTTCAAACACTTGCCATTTTCCTCCTCCCTGGAGGGGGAAACAATAAACTTGTATCTTTGAATCTTGACTTTGGGAGTGGTTAAGAAACAAATAAAAGGCTATAAAGTAGCGTGGCACCACTTCCGATCACATAGACTTTTGCATTCAAGATTGCAAAAGACAGAAGCAACAATTAAGCAAGGCTTTGCAAGCATTCAAAAGCAGTAGTCAGACTTTTTAAAGCAGCTTTAGGAAAGGTCCTGAAACCTATTACATTTGTTTGAGGTTAGCTTTTCCTGCCTAAATGAAAGAGGGTAAATACTCAACTAAATGATTTTGTAAAATTCCCAGCTCTTCTTGTCCCTGTGGACATTACCACTAGTTTCTAAGCTATATCCCAAAGTTGTTCTTTTGAGCTTGGCCTTTATATGACTTGTCCATTAATTTCACTGCTTGCAATGAGTCACAGTTTTTCCATTGACTCATTTGTTTTTAGACCTTCCAACTGTGAATTTATAAAGTCACAATCTGCAGCTGAAAGATAACCATAACTGGTTAGAAAATGTAAAATGTGCCTTAGAGGCACAAAAGCCTAGGATTGCTGTAAATCTTTAGGCAGAAGCTAGGCCAGTTTACATGCAGCCACTGCATGCTTTAACATGTTCCAATGCTGCAAACTACTGCTGCAGAAGCCAAAATTTGCCAGTGGACCAGGGCCTTCTTGCTGCAAATCCTTTTGCCTAAAAATTGTTATCACAGAAAGAAAGGATAGTGTGCATGCAAGCTGCTAAACTGTGCTTCCCTCCTGCAGGAGTGGTGGTCCAGTCCTGTGTTTGCTGCTGAGATTGGCTTTAGGTCAGCTCTATATGTTGGAGATTTTTTTCTGCTGTTGTGTCGGTGGTGTGGAAACAGCAAAAGAAGTGAGATAAGCTGCTGCTTTTTCAAATTATTTTTTTTTTTTTTTTTTAGTTTGTGTGAATGCATTTATTTAATAGGATCCAACACCTATAATGCAGAAAGTAGATGCTATAATCCTGCATTCAATTTTGTTTTGTTAAATGTTAGGTCTTTGAAGTGGAGCCTGTGTTCTCTTGTGTTTTATAAATCCCCATGTACTTTCACAGTGATGTAGAAATTCTTATTCCTAATGGAAGAGGAAACTAAATAGGGCCACGAGAAGTTCTGTGCACCTGGAAGCACTAACTCTGGTGCAAAGATTCCTGGAAGTTCCCAAGTGCATTAATATTTCTAATGTATACAGTTAATGTACTTACAAAACATGGGTTTCAGGTGTTATTTTCCAATGTTCACATTCCAGAAGGAATTGTCTTTGAAGACATTTTTTTGTTGTTTTCAAACAGCGATCTAAATATCTCAAAAACATTTTTACAGACAGAAATAAATCAATCTACGGATGGCTATGGATCAGTTTAGTTTTCTCTGGTCATGTGTTTCTTATTTTTTCCAACTACAAAGAAGATGATGGCCTGCTACAAAGGGACTTGCTTTTTAATGACCTTAAACCATATTCTAATTGTAAACAAGCAGCTGTGTACTTTAATACCCTGGAATTAGCTAAAGCTTTACTGTGCTTAATAGATGCATGTTTGTCTAGTCTAAGGAAGGCTGCCCTTCCCCTCTTCTTGTCTTCCAAGAAAAGGTGTTTCTACTGCAGAAAATAGTCACATCATTTGCTTCTGGAGCTCGATATAAAGTATGAGAGACCCACGAACTGTGGAGTCTGCTTTACTGTTGGGTTGATTACATCTCCTTGTAGATTAGAGTTCCTTTAAAGAGATTTAGGAAATGCTGTGCAATCTGGGCTTCCAAAGACGGCTTTCTTTCTACCAGAAGAATAATTCTCTTTTGTTTGGACATGTGGAAGGAGTAAGTTGCTGCTATGCTTGTGCCTTAGACACATGGGGTTGCCTCTGGAATTGACTGTAAACATCTGGGGACTAAACCTATTGCAAAACAGTAAAGAACAATACTCTTTCAGATGTACTGAACGATCTCTATAAAATAGTCCAGTTGTCTTTTCTGAGCTATGTAAGTGTGCCACTAAAGTACATATAGTAGGTAAAACATGCTCTATTGGAAGGCTCTACATTTTGACACCACGCTGTAGACATTATCTCATATGAGGGAAGACATTTATTTAGGCTGTCTTTGATCTCATTGATACCATTTTTTTCATAGCCAAAGACAAAATATCTCCTAATATATTTTCCAGTTGCATTTAGTCTCTAAACACTGTCTCTCCTCTGGTCCACATGTACTGAATTTTTAGGCTTATTATTTGCAAAGCAGGAAATTCTCCCAACTGAAGAATCCCTTATGTAACAGCGAATACAGTGTTACTAGCATATAATTATATATGCATCCAATGGCTTTGATGGCAAAACTTTCATTGACTTTGATGTTAGTGAGCTAAGTCCCTTTGTGATAACCTCAAGAGTGGAATGTTTTTCTGTTGAGTTGGGAGAGCCTTGATTTTGGTTGGAATGGATTAAATCAAAACCCAGTTGTTGATGTTGAATACCAACGGAGGTAATAAACCAAAATGCCTTTTAAAATAACATTGAACAAAATATTGAATTATTTAAAATTGCTATTTTATATTTGCTCTTCTCACTTTCTAGTGGCAGTGAGTTACCTACTACTGTCTATGAAGTCTAGAATGAGACTGCAAGTTGAAAGGATCCTGTGGATCAGTACACGAATCTCAGCCATTGAAGTATAAATGTAAAAATAGTTGTTCTTAGTAACAGAAGTTTGTATGCATCCTGCATTACAGCATGAACTTTCCTACTGATTTTATTTATACTTATGATTTCTCCTGCTTCTGTAGAGCTCAGCAACATGTTTGATCTTCATCAGAACTTCTGCAGATCTTGTGGGTGTTGTCATGTGGGGTTTTGGTCAAAACCCACTTGTCTTCTCAAGTTATTAATACATTATAAAGCTGCTTTGGTCCTTTTTTGTTAGGCAATGGCTTTGTCTTCTAGGCACTCTCAGATATAGGGGACTTGGAAATGGTAAGATTTTGCAGCATGAAGAGCTCCAAACTAGAAGTGTATTCTTGTGCCGGGATCACAGGCAACACTTCCTTATGTCAGAAGGAGTACAGCATGTTCTCTGCCACCCATTACTGTGAGAAAAGGATAGTCTTTCTTCTGCTTGTGCATTTTCAACCTTTTTAGGCATCTATAAACCAGATGGACTCCAGGAGGAAAGCCTTTTCTCCCTTACTGCTGCTTGAGCATGAGACACTACCTCATTGCAGTCTTGCTGCAAGCCTTGATACTACAGTTCTACAGCTCCTAAAACACTGTGTAGTGATCAGGACACACAGCACGGTTCCAGTAAGTGATCCTGTAGCTTTAGCTGAGTGCCACCTTTGTGTGGTATTTTGCTGTATTTCATAATAATACCTCCAAAAGGGGACCAGAAGAAGATTACATTTTGCATGTATGCTGGACGTATTACCTGCAGTGTATTTGAGAATAATTTGATTTCCATAAGCATTATAACTGATGGCAGACAGTGGTTTCAAGGTAGAAAAAGCACTACATATGAGCAGGAAAATGAGACTGAGCATAGGCAGATGGGGAAGTACTTCTCTCTGGGACAAGAGAGAAGCACTGAGAAAGTAACATCATTTACTGGCATACATGAGAAGTGGTGAGAGGGAATTTTGATGGTGATGCCAATGCGTCTTACAAGTAGATTTCCAGTCTAGGATTGTTTTAGGGATATTTCATAAAGGGTAGGTTGCTGAGAGTTTTGCTGAGGGCAATGTGAACTCTTGCACAGTCACCAGTCTTGAAGTACTAGGTGAATGATGAGCCAATAGGAAGTAAGGGGGTGATACTTGTGTGCACTGAAGACTCTACTTGATGGGCCCTTGCAAGCAAGACTTGGAACAGGTAGTGGCTAGACATGGCAGTGTGCTGCACCGAAACAATGACAGTTTGAACTTGTTAGAAGACAACTACTTGGGCTGAGCGACTGCCAGCAAGTTACAGGGAATCGATGTATTGGAAAAATAATTTGAACTTATGTTGCTGTGTGGTGTAATGAAAGTATCTACTCAAGCTGAGGACTTAAACAAGTAGTGGGATAGCATGCAGAATCATAGAATAGAATCATTTAGGCTGGAAAAGACCTTTAAGACCATCAAGTCCAACCGTTAACGTAACACTGCCAAGTCCACCACTAAACCATGTTCCTAAGTGCCACATCTACACATCTTGTAAATACCTCCAGGGATGGTGACTCAACCACATCCCTGGGCAGCTGGTTACAGTGCCTGACAACCCATTCAATGAAGTAATATTTCCTAATATCCAGTCTAAACCTCCCCCAGCACATCTTGAGGCCATTTTGTCTTGTCCTATAACTTGTTACTTGGGAGAAGAGACCAACACCCACCTCACTACAACCTCCTTTCAGGTAGTTGTAGAGAGCAATAAGGTCTCCCCTCAGCCTCCTTTTCTACAGGCTGAACAACCCCAGTCCTCTCAGCCACTCCTAAGTCTTGTTCTCCAGACCCTTCACCAGCTTCGTTGCCCTTCTCTGGACACGCTCCAGCACCTCCATGTCCTTCTTGTACTGAGGGGCCAAAACTGGACACAGTATTCAAGGTGCGGCCTCACCAGTGCCAAGTACAGGGGCACAATCACTTCCCTGCTCCTGCTGGCCACACTACTTCTGATACAAGCCAGGATGCAGCTGGCCTTCTTGGCCACCTGGGTGCACTACCAGCTCATATTGAGCTGCTGTCAACCAACACACCAGGTCCTTTTCTGCTGGACAGCTCTCCAGCCACTCTTCCCCAGGCCTGTAGTGTTGCCTGGGGTTGTTGTGGCCCAGGTGCGGGACCCAGCACTTGGTCTTGTTGAAGCTCATACAGTTGGCCGCAGCTGACTGTCCAGATCCCTCTGTAGAGCCTTCGGGCAGATTACCCTCAAGCAGATCAACACTCCTGCCCAACTTGATATCAACTGCAAAAGACAGTAAGCACATCATTGATCCATGCTTGGATGTCAGATTTACAAGTGGCAAACACTTGTGCCCTCCAGACTCTGCTCTGCCCTTGCTGCATGGATGTAAGAGACACTGTCAATAAGCTTTTGAACTGCTGCAGTGTATACAGTGTGATGTTTGTTTCAGGGTAAACTTCACAGATTTTGCATGCCTTTGAACAGTCGGCTACAAGCTGTGTTGTTATAGGGGCTGATTGGTGAGCAGTGTGATTGGGACAGAGAGGAAAACATCCTAATAAACTTTCACATGCTTAAGCAATCTCCTCTTTTAGTCAGAAATGTGACCCTGTGAATACCAACTAAAACTGCATTTATTGCCTTTGTACATAATAGCATCCCCCCATTCCTTCTACTGGATGAGATGACATAGACACTTGTAAATCTGTGCCCTCCTGTGGCTTGGGTTTCCTGATGTCTGAATTCACAGAGACTGGTAGTGTGGCTAGAAGTAACCAGAAGGAAACTATGGGCTGAATATTGGAAGTGAGGCACTTCTTCCCTCACAGTTTGTTATGAGAGAGGGACATGTTTCTGTGGGGCAAAATGCTGTCAGATGAAGCTTTCACTTCCTATCCCTAGGCTGTCCATCACCACCTCACCTGGGCTGGTAACCTGCACTGTGTTTTCACTAGGGCTTACTGGTTGTTTAAAAGCCCTGCATTCCAGATCAAAATTAGCTTTATATTTGGTAAGATATAAGAAGAAACTTAACAGCTTCTCTTGGCACAGACCTATAATAAGATGTGAAAACTAAATTAACTTATCTAGTGTTTAAGTAGTGGGAAAATAGATGTACCGGTAATTTCTTTCTGAATAGAGCTGATTACCCATTTGTTTACTGGAGATTAGTAAATAATCCAAATAATCTAAAAAAAAAAAGTCTAAAAATAGGCTTTTAGCTAATGCATTTAAGGATAAATGCATTAAGAAAAGCAAGGGCAAAAGTGTGTGTATGTCTGAAGTTCAAGAATGTGAAAGATGATTTCTGGAAAAAGTCTACAATCTTTGGAGGCTTGGTGTCACTGAGCCTGCTTCCCAGGGGAATGGAAAACAGAGCACTTGCTGTACTCTGAAAATCTGAAACTCATCTGATCTTGTATCATGCCCTATAGGAATCCAGCTGGAATGTGGTTTTTTTTTTCAAATAGCAAGATATGCCACATTATATGCTGTCAGAACATAGCATGAACAACTAATAATAAGTCGTCTTTGTTACCAATGCAAATGTCATTGGTAAATGATTATTTGAACTGGTCTGGCAATGGAGTTGAGAAAAAGGTTATGTTTTTGATATTGAATACTGTTTCTTTTTTTGTTTTGTTTTCTTTTAAGTGAAGGTATGCTTCATTGAGGTATACATGCTTTAAAAGCTGATGCTCTTCTCTGTGTATTGCCAGTCTTGGGTCAGTAAAATGGCAATTTTTTCTAGTCCATAATGGGGTGTCTTGGGAAAACTACTGCAAAATAGAGAGACTTGTGGCCTCTGTCATGCCATAGAAGTGCTCATCGCTGCCAAGAGAGATGTATTTTAGAAGAATACAAACTACAAATAATGGAAATTAAATTGCACCGTAAACATTTTGAGGAATGGTGAAAAAGCTCTTAATGGAAAGAGAACAAATGAAAGAGATTAATAGAAAGCAGATAAATGTGCTATCTGTGTTGTCTTGGTCAACTTTGAGGCTTTGGTTCTGCTGTGGGTCTAATAAGAAACAGAAGACAACCTTGCAGAGAGATTTTGTGCTAGGTGGCATAAAAATATTAGGTTCAGTCCAAAATTAGTGTATATTCAGTTCTCCAGTACAGCCAAAAATTCCTTAGTTGACCTCCCTTTGAATTAAAGTGGAAAAGTTCCATTGCATCATTTTCACTATTGACAATTCTTCTCCCTTGGCTGATAAGTTACCTGGATGAGCACTTTCTTCCAATGATAGTACCTGCGTAATCCTGTTTTTGAATGGCTCTAAATGTTTTCCTCTACTAAACCTTTAGTAATGAACTAAAACTTTTTCTTTTTTAAAAAATATGCCTTAGTTTTACTGGGAACATTAAAAAAGCATGACTCTTGAACACTGTAAAGTAAATCAGCTCTTTAAGCTGTTTGTAAATATCAGCCATAAAGCATAATTTTGACAAGCACAACGGTTCCACGAAGCAATCATGAAATTAAAAATTAACATTAAAAGAATTCAGGAAAATACTCATCTCTGAATGGAGCAGATGGAGAAAAGTCTATTCTTTCCCTTCAGAAATCCTCATCTTGACATGGAGAATATATCTTTACGATTACTCCCTATTTATAATGTACAGATAGTTATGAATCACAGTGGTTTCTTTGTCATGCTGTGACAATAGACACACTATATGGTATGTCTCACCTTCACAGTCCAATTGGTGATGTTTTTGGAATTTAGTACTTAATGATGATTACTGCAGTGACTCAGAAAAAATGAGGGCTAAATTCTACCCATTGGGCTTTCCACTGCAAACACAAAAATACGTCTGTAAATGCATGAGTAAGCTTTTGCCATTTTACCCTCTTAGAAGGTTAAGTTCCTCTTGTTTCTTGATGATCATGTTTTGTACATTATGACAAAATTTTGCAAAGAAGACAAATGTGTCATCCTATTCAGTTTATGCTTTCTCAAGGAGAAGAATATTTTTATTTGTAGCAATAGTTTCACCTATTTATATTGGGTAGAAAAAGGAAATCTGTCTTTGTTCTTATATTATTTTTTCCCTTTATTTTCACAGTATTTTCAAGTGTTTTGACACTTTATTATTAAATAAAGAACCTCGTCAGCCCATCTTTCAGCCACATGCCCAAGAACAGACTTCTTGCAGTGAAAGACATTGTATTCTCATTTGTGTGGAGATTCCTGGGCAGAACAAACCATCACATCCAACTTATATGTTACAATTGCTCTAATACTGTCATTTGAAAACCCCACAGGAATATTACTGTCTCTTCTGTTTTTTCAGTTTGCATAGTTTCCTCTTAAAAAAAGCTGACCAAAACAACCAGAGAGACTTACTTTTTAAATAACTGTATTTTCAGTGGGGTAATGCTGAAATGGGAAATATTATATATCTTGTGTATTTATACAGGAATGATGTACCAAACTGCTGTATTGGGTTTCTTTATCTTCTCATCAGACTGTGTAAAAATTGAATGAAATGGCAAATGGATTCATACTTTTATGTAATCTTGAAATTAAAAAACAAGGAAAGAGGTTTTGCAGCATTGTCTGAAATCTCATATTTTCTATAACTTGACTCCTGAGGCACTCTGTTGACTGGCTCATCAAAGAGATTTTCTTAATTTATATGCTTCCTTTGTAACTACTCATTCACTACATAATTTTAACGCAAAAGCAGCTAAAATTCAATATGTAATCATAGGGAAATCCAAGGCTACATTGATTTTGTATATTGCAAAATTTGAGAGTCAGTGACTTGAGAACAAACAAAATATTTGTCAGTCAGATAACAGACTTTCCTGTCCCAGTTTTCTCATACCGAAGTCCCAGCACAATATTCCTACCAGGGTCCCCACCCTCTTATGATGCCCACTATCTTACCAAACTAAGTTAGGATCTATCTGTTCCCATTCTCGTCTTTCACACCCTGCCCTTCGTTTCCTTGCAAAGCATCCCTGTACTTACTGACCACATATGTCCTGGCACTGGGAAGCACAGAGTCTGATATCCATTCCTGTAAGCATGGTGTTATCAGGGAGAGGTAGAATCAACCTCTGTACCAAACATTGCAAAAGCCCACTCCCAAAACCTGTGGGCATGCACTTAACAGGAGCTGGAAGGCAGTTATAAATATCCCTCTTGCTATATTTCAGGTGAGATCCATGACTTTGAAGTTAGGGAGCCTCCTGAGCTGGAGATGAACTTCCAGCATAACAACTTCCTCACTCCTATCGGACTCCTTTTCTTATCCTTCAAATTTTCTGCTAAGAGTGCTTTCCTATCGGTTATCTTCACATGCTTCCAAAGCAGATGTTAAAGGGCATTAGCAGTTTGAACTGGGGAAATGCAGCTGAGAGTAAGTAGGAGTTTGAGTGTCTGAAATAGCATTGGCTCAAGAAAAAAGAAGAAGTTCTGACTGCAGATGGTAACAGTGCATTTTTAAAGGCAGCAATACTCCCTCTGTGACTGGAAATTCAGTGACTTCCTGAAAATACCACTCAAGACTTTCTTTTAAATTACTGTAAAATGCTGTTTTTTTGCAAGACTTATCACGAAAAACATCTCTGGGGCTCTCTTGGTGGCCACTTGACAGGCGATAAAGCTGCTGCTGGCATGTTTTGAACTGATGCTTCTTGAACCTATGATGGTAATGATACAGCAGTGAGTTGTGATCATGGTGATATGTAAGTGAGAATAAATTGCCTGTATGGTTTTGCAGTGAAATAGCTGATCAGGCTACCATGTGTTGTTTTTGACTGATTTAGAAAGCAGAGATATCCCAGAGGTCTCTCTTCTATGGAAGACCCTGAAAGAATAAAAGGAAATGTAGTTTTCTGCTGAAAACAGCTGGAAATCAGCATTTGCTTCCTGTAAACTCAGCATAACTGATATGGGTTTTTTTGCTAAAAGGGACTTCAGGAAGTCCAGAAGCTGTCAGATTTTAAAGTTGGTACTCAAAAAGTTGCAGGCAACTACAGGAAGGAAAGGCTGCAAAGGATGGAGAAAGAACCTTGCTCTCTTTGAAAGAGGGCAAAGAAAGTCAGCAGCTGATGTAGCAGAGGTCCTAAACAGCAGAGGGAGGGAGGACGTGCTCCTGTACACAGCAGTTGTGAGAGTACTCTTGCAAAAGGGGTGCTGGCTTTTTTGGATGGCGAATGAAGCAACATTTTCATTCAGGGAGATCCTGCACTGCATGGAGCTAAACTTTTAGAAAGAAAGCTCTGCATTTTGAATTGCTACAAAACTGAAATGGGATCATGTTTCTACAGCATCCTTATGAAGTTAAATTTCTTCTTCCCACTACTGTTACTAGAGTAAAAGTTCCATACTGCCGAGTTTCCTGGTTTTGGTGAGTGGGGCTCCGGAATGCTTCCCTATTAACCATAAGGGGGATATCAGCATTGCGAACTCCAGTGGGACATTTTCAGGTGGTCTGTGGAGGACTGATTTCATAACTCTCTCTTTTTTCTTTTCTGGCTGCCAAATGCCTGCAGAAGGAGTTAACAGCACTGCAATACTCTCCTAACACCACTTTTCTACATACAAGGCCTTCAGTTCCTTGGGCGGTGGTTGTGTGTGGGTGTCATCCCTGAAAAGGAAGGGAAGCAGTCACCAGGGAATCTCTCCATTAAGAACGGTTTCTCTTTGCTAATGCAAAGAAGCTTAAACAAGTGAATGGACTTTCTCCCTGATAGGCTGTGAACTGAATTAGTTCAGACAAATTTGGACAGGAAAATGGATGCAGAGAGAAGATGGCTTTTTGTTTGTTTGTTTGTTTGTTTATAAAACATAGCTTTGCTGTTCTTATATAGAGAAAACAGAATGGAATATGCTTTCCAGGTGGTATGGTAGACCTTAATTCAGTCCAATACCTGGTGTTAGGGAGGTTTTAAAATCACAGTTACACTTTTTTTTTTCTCTTTCTAGATCTCTAATACTGGAGCTACGAAGAGCATCCTGATTTTAGTCCTTCCTCCTGCATACAACAATCGGTATTAGTAAACTGCAGCTGTAGTCTGTATGATCTGTATTGAAAACTATAAAAAGGTTACAGTTACAAAATGTAATTTTACAGAACCTCTAAACAAGTAATGACTTAAAAACTCAGACACCGTAATGGAAAGCCTGCCTTCTAGCCCAGAAGACCAGAATCTCTGATGCACCCATGAAAGGTTTCATGAATACAATTAGAAAGATTAATTGCTTAAAATATTCAGACTATTGTTAGGTAGTTAGACTGTTCTGTTGTTATTATTTATTACAAGACTAAGTGCAATTCAAACAATTTAAAAGAAATTCTGCAAAGAATGAACACGCGTTTATTCCTTGATGAGCTGCCACATGAACAGGCATGCAATTTACAGATAGCCCTCTAGATGGCTCTTGGAGCAGACTGGAGCAATTTGCTGTAGCAAGACTGTGAAGTAGTGCCTGATAATGATGAGATCGACTCAGATAGACTAACCTAAGCGTGTTGAGGTATTGAAATAGTTGCATGATAGAGCTTGCAAACTTGCATAGCTTAGTGCTGCAAAAGGACATGAGGGCAACGAGTTTGGATCAGTGCTTAACCAATGCTGCAGATAGGGTGATGCCATTGGTCTGATCCAGTAAAGAAATAGCCAGTTTACCACTCCTGGGTAAATTTTTTTGACCTCAGTGGAGCTCACAGATTTTTGTGGGGCCAGAACATCCCCTTATTTTTTGCAAAATTTGTATTAATCTCCATGCAGTTGTAAAACAGCAAGTGATTTGTTCTTACTTGTTTGGAGAATGTACTCTTCCTTCTTTATTTTTGCCAGCTTTTGATGATATTCATTTCTGGGTTTGCCGTGAAATATTTTGGGGATACGTGATTTTTCCTTGGCCAGAGTTTGTGTTAATCTTTTGAAGTGTTTTTGAATTAAAAAATGTGTTGTGGGAGCGTAACATAATAATGTAATGGTAATAGCAGGTTGGAGAAGAATTTAATAGGAGAAGAGGTAGCAGCTTTTCCTTTGTTATGCCAGAAGTGTTGCAGTAAGAATTTACTCTGTAGAAAGAATGCTCAAGTAATGAAAGCCCTAACAGAAATATCTGCCCATGTGCATTCCCGCTGGTGTAATTCCCCTGTGTGCAAATTTTGCACAGCCTGTGATTATCTGCACAGCTGGAGTAGCCTTGTGTTGATCTGAACCTTCACCTTTGGCAGAATGAAACTTTTAGGTTTATGAATAAGGTGATCATGAACATGTTAGCCTTGACAAGGTGTTCTTTCTGCTATGGGATTACATTGCACTAACAAAACAAACTGCTGTTATAAGAAGTGAGTTTTGTTTGGTAAAAAGAAAATATCTTTTAAGGCTTTACAAAAACATTTTAAAGCTACATACGTTTTAAACATATGTGTTGTGAGCAAAGATGTATTTAAAATATATTTATTTAGGAATGTGGAGGTGTTGGCCCTTTTTAACTGACTCTGCTGTTTTAATTTTTTCTCTAAATCTGACAGATACATGCTGAGGCTTTGCTGCATCAAATTTCAAACCAATCAGGTTTCATCTGACAAATAGTCACATTAATATCTTAAATGCCTGAATACCTTCATTGAATCTGCTGGGGCTATAGGCATTGCTCACATGACTAACGGTACTTATTCAGTTTTCTGTGCTGGATGCTTGCTGAATGTGGATAGCATTAATACCTGCACAAAAGCGCAGCTGCTTGGAAAGAATACAAAGGCACTGAATGGCAAAGGAAGGGTGGAAAGGCCATTGCCTAATGTGCTCTTCTCTCTGCCACAAAAGATCACTCAGGACACTCAACGTGCCCTCTCTCACTTAATGGGCTGCAGCCACATGGTTATTCTGTTCTCTCTTCCATCCCACTTTCACCTTGCTGGGCTGATTACAGGCTTCTCAGCAATGTAAAAGTGAATCTGGACAAACCAAGATTGATGACCAAATAAAAACAAAAGCTGTCTCAAAACAATTATCTGGGGCAAACGGCCAGCTGAGAGCCCAGAGACTGGGCTTCCTGCTTCTGATGCCACTGAGAGGGATGTTGAAGGCAGCTCTTGCTTCTGGGAGAGACTATGATCTCATGCACCTTGATCCTCCTCATGAATGTAGAGGCGGCAGCAGCAGCTGTAACAAAGCACTCTGTATTTGGCTGTGCAGGTAGGAGGCAGAGAATGAGGTTAAGTGCAGCATATGTTGGCTAGTTGTGCTGGATAAGACAAAAATCTAGCTGGCTGAAGTAGGCAGAGGTAGGTAGTTCTTACAGAGGTGCATTGAAGCAGTCTGTAATAGTTTTATTTGCCCATGTCTAAGGGTATTTTGCAGCTCTGCTGCAACTTAGCAATTATAGAAACATGCTCTTTCAAATTGTTGGCATTCTTTTTTAGATATTCCTGAGGTATGCCTGCACTTAGTAATGGCTAAGATAATAATTCTTCTGTGACTGCAGTGTCAAGGAGCCCACTTAGGACATTTGAAAGTCAATATAGCATTGAAGATGTTCTGCATAATAAAATAATAATGCAGGTATGTTAACTGGATGGGTGGTATGTTAATGCCAGAAACTCCAAATTCTAAGGCTGTGCAATAGCAGCAGCTTGTATGTAGGCAGAGTTGGCAGAGAACTGCATCAAAGCAGATTTTGGTGTGGGCACATAAATTCCTGGTTTTGAACATATGTTGAAGTATCATAAATGTTAATGGGCAGAGTTCACTAACCTAGCTTATGGAAGGTGGATTCAATTGGTGGATAATGAGCAAGGACTTGGTCTCAAAAACGTCCTCCTGTCCAGCCAAAAATGGCAGTCTATGATGATCTCTGTTATTCATAAATTGCTGGGTGTATTAGGGTATAAGGAAAAGACACAATTGGTATGTTCATATGAGGATGCAAATACTTCCTCATATCTCTCTAAACCACATTGAAAATGAACATTTGATAGAAAACAGCAGCAGACATCACCAGGGCCATCCTTTCAATGAAAAGTTGTCAAGGATTTCTAATTCACACCATTGCCTGCTGCTTGTGTGTGGACAAACTGGGAAATGCAAATTACCTTCAAAATAATTTTCCTGAGTGAGAAAATCAGTATTCAGATCTTGAGGGATTAAACATGATGATGTAAATGTTTGAGACTCACAGTTACATTAAGGCCACATTATATTACTTTAACCCCAAAGTGAGTATAACTGTAATTGATTTACTATATTTAAGTGCATAAAGGAGAACAAAAAGCCCATGTCTGCCATTTTAGGTTTAGTGTTTTTTCCGTTTTGCCTTTCTGTATGCATTTCATACCATGTTAAGTCCTGCTAATTTTCAGCACTTTTAGATATAACCAGTACTACTCTAACTGGAGTATTTTCTGGCTATCTGCTATAAGTTAGTATATTTTCTGATCTAACAATCAGCCAGCTGGCTGATGTCCTCTAACATTTCCAAATAATAAGGTGCTTGAAGCAGTTTTGTGCTCATGGAGATGTCGTTTTTCAGAACCCTTTTAGGATGTCGATATGTGCATGCTGATGATGCTCTAACATCTTTATATGTATCTGTATGTGTGTGTGTGGCTCTTGGCACTATCTGGAGCCATAGCAATTGGAGCCATTATTAGAATTTCAGATAAACTCCTTTGGCTGCACTGCATAAAGGCATGCAGCCAGGAGTCGATTAGCTACAGGCACCAGATCTCCCTGCCCTCCTCTGACCACCTCCAGAAGAGAGATAGATGAGTGACACATTAGTCAGCTCTGGAAGTGCTGCACTCCTAACGCAGCATGCTACCAGATAATGGCTTTGATCTCAGTTGCTGGAGTCTGCTGAGCACCGGACTGCATAGCTGAACGGCTGAGGTGTGAGCCATTCTGCCACCACTGCAGTGTGTCACCAGCCTCAGGAGGGGCAATGCCAGCAGGCAGGGATGCCAACTGCTGCCACTGACCCACTCACCCACCAAACGTGAATCCAGCACTCTCACATCGTGTCCTTCACATTCAGCTTGTTCACGTGAACCCCCACCCTGCATAAATTTCCCAGTTGGATATCTGAAATGGATAGAGAGCACTGCTATCTTGTTTTCCCTTTTTGCTCTTAACAGCATGTACTGTCAGCACCTTTGGGAATATGGGATATAGACTCCAACATTTTCTAGGGATGTTTGTTGTGCCTTGTCCTGGGCTTCTTCCAGTGATCCTTACCTAGTCTAAGATGCTGAGGCACTGATTACACACTTGCAGCGTGACTGCTTTAGGTCCTAACATCCTTTTGAAGTGATGTGAAAGAAAGGAGGAATACCCTATCTGCTTGCTGAATAGATATTTTACTATAAAAGGTGAAACAAAGACTTCTAGCTCAAATTGTGCTGTCCAGCAGAAAGATCTGTATTAACAGCAACATTTTCCAGCTGAAATCTCCCCATATTCTTGTAGGAAGCAGATCAAGTAAATGATGCTAGGTCCAGAAGAAGTATTGAGAATACCATCTGAAAAGATCAGAGAAGCTTTAACCAGAATGCTCCAATACTTGATGCCTACGCTTTGTGAAGTGTTCTTCATTTAATGAACAGGATATTATTCCTGTAGAAGTACTGAAACAGCAAAATGCCTGGACCTGAGCCTCTAATTCTTTCAATCGTTGTGATTTAAGGGGTTACGTAGACCTTTGAAAGCTCTCAGGCCAGAGGCAATCTCTGATCCAATTTATACTTCTCTGCATCTGATGGTGATGTTGTGTATACTATAGGAAAAGGCAACAAAATAATTTGGTGTATAGCATACCCAGTCTGCTTTTACATTTTCTTGCCTTTTAGGCAGGACCAGTCATACCTTAAATGCACTGATTTTTAGTTAATACATCTTGCAAAATTTCAGTATTTTTTCCAGATTACATCTTAGGTAAATGATAGATAAGAATGTAAATACAACTTGTTTCAGTAAAGAAAAAAAGGAAAATTACTGTTACGATTTATAAATAGAACTATTCTTAATCTGGCTTTTAACATGACAAAAGATGAAAAAATATGAATGGGAACAGGGCTAATCTGGCCATATGTCCTGGATAATTCTCCATCTTTGGGACCTGTATGGAAATTTCTGTCATGCAAGCCAGTTATCAGCAGCTTCCAAAGGAGTAAAAGAGAACAGAAAACCAACCAACCACACTCTCCTCCAATGCTGCTCTAGACAGGATCTATGTATGTGTCCATCTGATCTGCGAAGTGAATATCTAGGGTAACAGAGTTCTTCAGGACTGCACATAAAAACTGTGATAGCAACTGTGATAGTTGTTATCCTGAAGTCTAGGGAAGCTCCTAGACACTTATTGAGAGGTAGTTAGGTATAAGTCTCCGATATGGCTCAGCTATTGCATGACCAGATATTCTGAATTCTGTTTATAATTTGGTGTATTATGAATATGGTATAAGAAGATTTTGTGCATAATAGTTGGTGTGAGATAGACTTAGGAAAGCAATGAATGTGAGGGGAGGTTAAATCATTCCTTGCTCATGTACAGGCAAAAGAAGTGGGAAGAGGTTTGTGTTTGAACTGTAGCCCGAATGTCACATGTGGGAGGTGGGTTTCACAGAACATTATCCTGGTGTATTAAGTAGAGATTTGCAGTTCATACCAAAAATAATTAGGACTTCGTGATGGGATACAGAAATGTGTTAGAGGTACTCTAGAGGTGGATATTGCTTTTGGCACTTGAGCTGAGGTTCTGTAAAGACCTCTTTTACTGTGAATAGCTGCGCTGTACTGGGATGTGGGTTGTATCTTGAGTACCTTGTTTTTCCAAAGATAAGCTTTCTCTGGTAAATAGTTGTGTGTATGTATATATTTTCAAGTTCATCTTAACAACAGAAAAGTTTCATCCTTCTCTGTTTTCAAAATCAGCTTGAGTGTTAATGTTTCAGATAATTAGAGTCAACTACCAGACCATGCTTCATTTTTTTAATAAAAAGTAGATTGTTCCAGAAAAATAATTTTAAGTATTATTTCTAAATGTATTAATTCTGTAACAAAATGCATGTTAGAACTGCAGAGGGATATCAAAGTCAGGTTTGTTATAAGAACCTTCCTACCAGCTTAGGTATTGCCCTGTGGGTGTTCACATACTCAGTAATTTTATGCACATGTAAAATAAGATTGCTTCTGTGTGTAAAGTTGAGCCAGTGAAGACCCCCTTAAACTATGATGGCACTCAAGAAAATTATGCCTACAACATAATTTGAAATGAGTATCACTTACGATTCATGGAAGGTCACTCAGAAATATGCTGTCATTCAGAAACAGAAAAATACAGAAAAAATAAAGTAAGGTCTGGCTGTTGCCTGCTCAAAAAAATCTGCTTCCTTTGAGGTTTTTTTGCCTCTCTTATATCTGTATGAACTGGCTTTTACTCCCAAAGTCTGCATGACATTAGAAACATCTCTGTATCTTCCCTAACATTGTCAAGAAATGGTTTTCTGAGCTTTTTAGTATTTCTTCGAGCTGAAGGACCCAGAGGTCTCCTTTCGTGCTTTCAGAACAACTCAGAGATACAAAACTACATCCCCTCTCTGCTATGCTGTTCACCAGTCCTTACCAAACATACCTATCCTTTTCAATTTAGTCCTTCCATATATTTTAGCCCTGTGCTGAATTATGTATAAAACTAACAGGAAAGTCTCAGGTAGAGTCATATTACTAAGCAAAAGCTGACCATAATCTTGGATACGCAGAATTTTGGAAAAACAATGCACCTGAATTTGTGTAAGTCTTGGGACTAATTGTCATCTTCTGTACCCTTGAATTATTCCTGTAAGTGGATCTTGCTTTTGAAAGGGAAAAGGCTTAGCTTTTAGAAAAAAGTATGCATAAAAATTACAGCTTGGATTGGGCAGTCTTTTGGATCAACCTCCATTCATATTATAAATTATAAAAGTGACTTTCTAATGGTCAAGGAAGCAGAAAATCAGAATCTTTCGTGCATTTTAAAATAACATCTTTATTCACATGTGGAAATAACTTTGAACTGTTCAACTGGATAAAAAAATCTGTATATTTTCATCTTTGTTTACCATGTCAGTTCAAAGCTGGGCTTAGAGGAAGGTGGAGAATTTCTGGTCTAGCAGAACCTTTGCTGCTGCTGAGCCTGCAGACACTTTTTTTTTTTTTTTTTTTTCTTTTTTCTTTTGTGAGGGACTATCAGACTGGTAATGCAGTGTCTGTCCTGCCACTTTCTTTCCCCTCAGCTCCCAACCCATTTTCCTGTTACCTGCTTTGGGAGTGTTGTAAGTTCTGTCCTGCACAAGTGTAAGAAGCATGGAACAGAAATGCAGAATCACTGAGGCTGGAAGGCATCTCTGGAGATTGTCTGCTACAACCCTCCAGCACATGGAAAGGGTCAACTGAAGTATGTTGCCCAGGCCATGTACGGTTGAGTTTTTAATATCTCCAAGGATGGAGACTCTACACACCTCTGGGCAGCCTTTGCCAGTGCCAGTGCTTGATCACCCTTACTTAAAAAAGTTTTTTTCTTACATTTATGTTGAATTTCTGTATTGCAGATCTTCATTGCTTCTTGTCCTGTCACTGGGCACTGCTGAGAAGCATTTGGCTTTATCATCCTTACACCCTCCTGTCAAGTATTTTTAGAAATGTACAAGATTCTCCTGAGCTTTGTCTTCTCCATGCTAAACAAGACCCAGCTCCCTCAGCCTCACCTTCTATGAAAGATGCTCCAGTCTCATTGACATCTTTGTGGCCCTGCACTGAACTTGCTCCAGTATTTCCATGTCTCTCTTGTACTGGCGAGCCCAGAAATGGACCCAGCACTACAGATGTATCTCACCCATTCTGAGAAGAGGGGAGGGATCACTTGCCTGGTGGCAAAGCTTTTCCTAGTGCAGCCCGAGAAGCTGCTGCCCTTCTTTGCCATGAGGCTGCATTGCTGACTGATGTTCAGCTTGTTCACTAGGACCCTGAGATCCTTCTCTGCAGAGCTGCTTTCCAGCTGGCCAGCCCCCAGCCTGTACCGGTGCCTGCAGTTATTCCTGCTGAGGGGCAGGACTTTGAATTTACCTTTCTTGAACTTCATGAGGTTTCTGTTTGCCCATTTCTCCAGCTTGTAAAGTCCCTCTGAATGGCTGCCACATCTGGTATGTTAACTGTTCCTCCCAGTTTTGTATCATCTGCAGACTTGCTGAGACTGCACTCAGTCCCATAATTAATGATAAGTTTAAATGGAGTTGGTCCCCGTATCAGTTCCTGGGGTACACTACTGGCAACTGGTCTTCAGCTGGTCTTTGTGGCACTGATCACAGCCCTTTGAGCCTGGCAGTTCTACCAGTTTTCAGTCCACCTCGCTGCCTACTTATCTAGTCTGTACTTCATCAGTTTGCCTAGGAGGGTGTGATGGGAGACAGTGTGGACAGCCCTGCTAAAGTTAAGGTAAAACAACTTCTGCTCTCCTGTCATGCACCAGGCCAGTCACCTCATCACAGATGGCTGTCAGGTTGTTCAGGAATTATTTCCTCTTCATAAATCCATGCTGACTACTCCCAATAACCTTCTTGCCTTTTATATGTTTGGATAGTTTTGTCCATCACCTCCTCAGGAGTAAAGGTCAGGCTGATCAGCATGTTCCCCAAGATCCTCCTCCTTCCTCTTCTTGTATATAAGAGCAACATTAGCTTTCTTTCAGTCCTTGGAAACACCCTTTGCCCCCCTAATTGCCGTGATCTTTCAAAGATGATTGAGAGAGTCTCCCAGTGGCATTGGCCAGTTTCCCTCAGCACCCATTGGTGCATCCTGTCAGGTTCCATGGACGTGTGTATGTCCAGGTTGTTGAAATGTTCCATAGCCTGGTCCCCCTCTACAAAGGCCAAGTTTTCTTGCTCTGCACTTTTCCACTGCTCTCCTCACAAATGCAGTCTGCCAAGTAGCCATAGGGTAGTCAACCAGCTCAGCCACTTAGAGACCAGTGTGAGAAAAATTCTGCGTGGGGTACTTGGCTGGCCATGGTACGAGGGCTGTCTGCATATCTCACCATGAAACAGGGACACATTTATTGCTTCTACATAGCTAATGATATGTGTACCCAGCAAATAATCAGGAGTGCTAGTATTTTGGTTACACCATTATTCATACAATTTGCTGGAGATGTTAGGGAATGTGACTATCTTTCCTGCCATCATAAATGGAAATGTCTGCCTTTACGGGAAGACGTAAAGGGAGAAAAGATGCCACCTCTTCGTGTGGACAATAAGAGGAGTCTGGTCAATACATTGTTTCCAGTACCATAGTTTGGGGCTGGTTTAAGTCCGCACTATGAGTGAAATGCAACAGTACTGGGTTTGTCTCTGCTGCAGAAAACTAATTTTTGTGTTGCTGGTGTTTGTCAGTGGACAAAAGGTACCTAGAAAAATACTATGAAAAAAATCTTAGAAGTATGCCTAGGAGATTTACATATTAAGAAAAAGTATTTTACAGGACCTCAATTCTGAGCAAAATTGTTCTCAGCAACACCGCTTTCGTATGACTTCTGTGCTGTCTGTTTCTCTGGAGCAAATCAGCGTTTTTGTCACAGGTAAGAAATCTGGCACAGAGTTGACTACCTGGAGATTACAAGGGCTGCGTTGGCAAAGGGACCACCCAAATACTGACTTTCTACTGTGCTCAAATCAACCACAGAGAAACTTCAGTGGCATGCACTTAGAAATACATGCTAAGGAAATGAATCCTTCAGGAGAATGGGGAGGGCTCATAGTTTATAGAAGGAATCTGGTAAAAATATGTGACCATTGACTAACATGTGGAACACAATGTGTTTTAATACTGTACACATGTGAATGAATGAATGAAGTGGAAGCCAGGACAGTGTACAGAGATTGTACACCAGAGAGCGGTCAGTTCATGTGCTTCTAAAGGCACTGTGAGAAGCTGAAAAAATAAGCGAGTTCTCTGCAGGATAGTCATATACTGTAAAGTGGAGTCTGCTGCTATTGTAGCACAGACTGAAGGGGGCTGCTTCCTGCCTGAAGTGCCGTTTCTTGGTTTAGAGCTGAGCATTCTTGATTCATTCAAGAATTCAGCATTTTTTTCTGTTCAGCCCCCACACCTCTGTGTTGTAGGCATTTCCACCTCTAGTTAATCTGATGTGTATTCTCATGCCATTGAGGTTAATGGGATTGCCTGTGTGTACAGTAGAAGACTAAGACTTTGAAATGATAAAGCCAGACCACTGTGGGTGGATAAGACCAATGAAAATTTGTCATCAGAAGTTTATCATGGCTGCTAAGGAATAGTAAATGCTATGTCTCTTAAGCTTCTGCAGTAAATTTAGCCACTTAATTTACTCCCAGAGGCATGGGGCTACTTAAAAGCAGAGTCTTCCTTCCCTTCCTTTCTGTGAATGCCTCTTTATATTATGTATAAAACTTTAAAAGAAGTTTTACCATATCCCTGCTGCTAAAGACTGTGAAATGCTCAGGTTTGAAATCTTTTAACTGAGAGGTCACTTGGTCATTAAAACCTTTACTGAAAAGAAGTGCTACCTGGCACTTACTAGGATCAGATATTCTGCAGGACATGGACAATTATTTCCTGTATCAGCATCTTGCTAATTGCAGTAACTGTTTGGGGTGTAAGTGTTTCTGAGGATTTGGACTTTAAATATTTTCCAGCTGAAAGACTTTTGGTGTTAAGGTGGGAACCCCTGTTAATAAATTTTCACAGATTTATGAAGGTTCACTTTATTCTTCTGTGCATTAGTGACCTGTCTGCATTAAGAATATTCCTACTATAGTTTTTCCTGTGAAATTTCCTTAGTTGTCCTGTCTTGGGGTATCATGGCTGCCTTTCACACTCCTTTTTCCTCTAGAATGCGTGCTGGTGGCAGTCATCATAGAGCATGGAACAGACCTAGACCTGTGTTCACATCATAAAACTGCTTTTAAAATAGGTCCAATTATTCACTGTTTTTGAAATACGCGTCACAAAGCCAGTCCCTTTCAACCCTTAGCAGATAACAGTCTTTCTAGCCTGTAGCACTTGCAGTAGCTGCACGCTGTCTGGCTTATGTGGGAATGCACTCCCAGAGCTCTTGGCCTCTGGATTTCACTCCTCTTTGCTACCAAATATGGTTACATTTGTTTGTGCTGTGTCAGACTTATAGGAACATGCACAAATGTTTGTGGTATTATTGGTTTTCCTCTTTCCTATAAGTCAAGATAAGGACTTCAGTTCCTATGAAAATTTATGTAACATAGGTAGAAAATAGAATTATAGAATCATAGAATCATTAAGGTTGGAAAAGACCCTTAAGACCATCGAGTCCAACCGCTAACCTGTCACTGCCAAGTCCACCACTAAACCATATCCTCACACACCACATCTACCCTTTCTTTTAAATACCTCCAGAGATGGAGACTCCACCACCTCCATGGAATAGGAGCTTCCAGTTTTATAAAATGTACAGTATAAAGACATAGCTTTATATCTGACTGGCCTGGTTTATGCCAGGATCTATCCTTAGTTTTCATGGAGTCAGCCAGTGAACTGCTTTAGCTCCAGCACTGGTGTGAACAGAAGAATCGAAACATTTGTGTGCATTGGGGGAAGCCAACTCATTACTTTGATTATTAATACTGAACAGATGCCATGCACTGTTCGAGAATGACTATGAAAGTCAGGCAGAATACTTTTTGGTACCTGGCGCAAATTAAGATTAAGGGCTGCAGTCCTGCATCTACCGACCAAATGTGATTTGTGGATTCTACAGAATGCAGGAGAACTAGTTGAAGTGTTTGGTTTGCAGAGCCTGATTTTCTTTCCAATATCAGCCTCCTTAGAGGCATAAAATTAGGCATTAGATAATATACAGTGAGAGTGGCCTTAATTCTGTATTTCCTTAGCAATGGGAGGCCATTTCTTTATGAATATTTTTTTTCAATCACTTGATTTTTATTTTCACATTCTCATTTTCTCCTTTATCAAACTTATCTTTACAGCTTCCCGATTTTCTTTCACAGACTCTTACTGGTGCTGCTATAATTTAGGCATCTTCTATTGTTCCAACAGATGCTATTTTGGAGATATCCAGACTTACCTACCCAGAGTTGGGGTTTAGCCTCTTGGGATCATAAATTTTCTTGTTGTATTTAAATTACAGAAAGTGTTGGAAGGCTTCAGTTGAATTATGACCATGTTGTCCAAAGCAGCCTGTGTTCTTATTCTAAGAGACAGATCAAAAAGGCAGAGGTTGATTTTGTTCATTTATCATTTTCTTTGTATAAGGTGGTAAAGTACGTACAGGCAGACAGGAAAGATAATTGAGAATACTGAATTATTAGAAAGGAAATAGCAAGTTCCAGTTTCCTTCATATCTCTTGTATTTTGGTTAAATTTCATTCTCTTGTAGGCTAGTTGATAATTACATTGTCCTGAGATTGTTGACACAGACCGTTGGTATATGTATTGCAATAAAGAAGTGCAGATTCATGGATATTTCGGCTTCTGCATGTGCTGAAATTCTTACTAATTCCATTACTTGCAATCATTTGCCCTGAAGGTGTTTCCTTAACCACTAAAAACTGTATCAAGATAGTCATCCTGTTAAGCGAACTAGTCTTCAGTAGCATCCAGCAATGTTGAATGAAGAAGTACAGCTCCTGTATCTTTATTTTTTTCAGAAATAATTTTTTTTTGTTTGGGTTCTAAGTGGTTTTGATAGGTCATTAGACAATGCATGACCTTATCTATCTGAGGTCTGCCAATACGGCTCAAAAGGATGATACAGAATATACAGCATGATAGATGGTGTGGAGGAAGCAGTCTTCTACTCAGCTTTGTGCCATGTATCAGTTTTCTTTTCTTTCTCTTAGATAATATGAGTAATAGAACCTGAAAGTCATTGTACAGTCTTCTTACCAATTTGTACCACCATTTCTGGTAAAATTTTGTAGCAGTTGACTTCTTCCAGTCAATATACTGGGTAACTCTGATAACTTGATGCTATTTTTAATCATCCTAGAATTTACCACTGACTTTTTTCCTTAATTGGCACTTTTCATATTGTTAATTATTTTTGCTCTTTTGCCAGAACAAAATACAGAATCATAGAGTCACATTGTGGTTGAGGTTGGAAGGGACTTCTAGAGGCCTTCTGGTCCAAACTTTCTGCTCCAGCAGGGAGACCTGAAGCATGCTGCCTGAGACCATGTCTGGATGGCTTTTGAAGACCTTCAAGGATGGAGACTCCATCACCACTCTGGGCAACCTGTTCCCATGCTGAGTAACCCTCACAGTAAAAAAGTGTTTCCTGATGTTCAGAAGGAGCCTCACGTCTTTTGGTTTATGCCTCTGGTCCTGTCACTGGGCTCCACTGGGAAGAGTCTGGCTCCATCTTCTAAACACCCTCCCTTCAGGTGTGTGTACAATATGATGAGATTGCCCCCAGGCATCCTCTTCTCTAGGCTGAACAGTCCCAGCTCTCTCAGTATTTCCTCATAGGAGAGATACTCCAGGCCCTCCATCATCTTTGTGGCTCTTCATTTGACTCCCTCCAGTAGTTCCATCTCTCTCTTGCACTGGGGAGCCCAGAACTGGGCACAGTACGCCAAGCATGGCCTCACCAGTGCTGAGGAGAGGAGAACATCACCTCCCTTGGCCTGCCGGCAACACTCTTCCTCATGCAGCCCAGGATACCATTAGTCATCTTTGCCACAAGGGCACAGTGCTGGCCTATGTTCAACTTGGTGTCCACCCCAAAGATGTAATTTTACAAATAGTGTTATTTCATTTAGGATCCTATCAGTATCTGATAGGATACTTCCATGCAAGTGCATGGAAAGACGTAAGTCACATAGAAATTTCCTAGGGTATCATAGTCTGTGTTTGTAAGCATATGTAGCAGCCGTGTTGACCGGCTGAGGCACTGAACGGTTGTATTAGGTCTGGCTGAGATGGAGCTAATTTTCTCCACAGCAGCCCTCGTAGCACTGTGCTTTGTATTGGTGGCTAGAAAGATGTTGATAATGCACCAGTGTTTTGGCTACCCCTGAGCAGTGCTTGCACAGCATCAAGGCTCTCTCTCCAACATTTCCCCCCCTTCACCAGTAGGCAGGGGGTGGGCAAGATCTTGGGAGGGGACACAGCCAGGACAGTTGACCCAAACTGACCAAAGGGATATACCGTACTGTACGACATCCACTCAGCAAAAAAAGCTAAAAGAAAGGGGGAGCAAGGGGGCGCACTCGTCATTTACAGTGTTTGTCTTCTGGAGCAACCACTACACATACTGAAGCCCTGCTTCCCAGGAAGTGGCTGGATGGGATGTAGAGAGTAAAATCTTTGTTTTCCTTTTGCTTCCACACATGTTTTTTTTTTTTTTTTGCTTTTATTAAAATGCCTTTACGTTGGCCCATGAGGGCTTTTTTCCATCTCATTTTCTCCCTGTCCCTGTCCTACTGAGGAGGGGAGTGATAGAGCGGCTTGGTGGCATCTGGAGTCCAGTCGAGGTCAACCCAGAACAACAGTTGACATTCTTAGTACTTGAACTCACCCAGTCTTCCACGGCAGGCTACTGGCCTCTTGACAGTCAGCTGAGGATTTAGCACTGCGGCAGTGAAGGTGGCTATGGAGATACTGAAAACACCCACTCTGTTCTGACCAGAGATGAGCCTCAGCTCTGCAAAATATTAGATTCAAACCCAAATCTGGTTCCAATTCCTGTCTTTCAGCTCTAAGGTGTGTCATAAAAATGAATACTGAAATAAACTGTATCATGTCTTTCTGGTCAGCCACAGAAATCTACAGACTACATGGTGCTTTCCTATATACATTGCATATCCTATAAGAGAAGCGGCAGATACCTGACTGCGTTTCTGCAATAATGTGAAGTAATAACAGGAACATTTTCCATTTATGCAACTCTGAAAGCAGATACTTCAGCTGCTACTGAGGTACCTTGAAGAGGAGGGTTCTGAATGTCCTCTAAGAAGCCTGCAGATTGTTCCATATTTTATTTCTGATTTCTGGCAGAAGAAAATAATATTTTCAAAATTTGAAGTTCTAGCTCTGCAGAGAAATGTCATAACAGAAATCAATGGTTTTTGCATATTGAAGGTCCATTGCTTCTTCAAGACTGCATCATGCATCTTCTTGGCACTCATAAGTGATAGGGGTTTTTGAAATTTCCTCCTGTTATGCAAGAAATGGGAAATATTTGTTTCACATATGATTAAAAAAAATTACAATGATGTGAGGTTTCTCAGAGCTTTGGAATGCTGAATGTAGAATATGAGGAGAGTCACATGTGTATGATAATCCATTTCTGTTGCCTATGTTTATAACGAAAAACAGAGAGGATGCTGGAATATTTTTTAAACTTGCCTATATTTTTACAGAGAGCTCCACAGACATGGAATTTTAAAATTCCACCAGCTGTGTAACACTGTATTCCTATGAAGAGTTACAACACATGTGCATGCCTAGAGGACATCTGAAGCTTTCTATGTCCAGGACTCCATTCATATAGTAAGTCTTTAAATATATACATGTACATACATACCTACATACTTACACATAAATGTAATTTATTGTTCTTGGGCTAAACTGCACCTAAGGGTTTAAAGACAGCAAGCTATAGAGCTGTAGAGAACAAGTTATGCCTACATTGATGTCCTATTTACCACAGATGTGCTACAGAAAGCATTAGATAATGTTACTTCCTACACCTCCCGAGAAAGCATCCTTTTGCCAAAGCATCTCTAAACAAAGCTCCCAAATTCATGGACTCATATTGCAACTAACCTCTGCTTGATGCTGCCTCCATTTCTATCTGGGAGCTGGGCTCCTTGTTGCTGTCGGGTATTTTTCATAATAAGCATGCTGACTGGATCACAGTGTTGCTTGTAAAAGAAGCCTGGCTGACTGCTGGCTTTTATCTTTGATCTTAGATGAAGGCTTTCCAAGTGTGGCTCAGCAGGTAGTTGACTGCTCCTCCTGCTCACTTTAAATTTTAGAAGTGTCTTATCTCCCACAACGATTTCTTTGTCTTTCCTTTTCAACAGAGCCTCTTTACTGAACCCACAAGAGAAGAAAAGCTTGGATGGAGCTGGAAAATGAGGACATTTTTTCTCCCGGGTAATGTGCATTTTCACCTTTGTGATGCTGCTCCATCCAGCACAACATTTCATATTAAAAACATCCGATTCACTTTGTGAAGCCTGTTGGGTTTTTTTTTTTTTTCTGTAGCAGCAAACTCCTTTGTTAGGTATGAAGGTATAAAGATCTCAAGTGCACATAAAGATCACAGCACTGTTTGGATGTAGTGCTTTTATCCTGAAAGCATAAAACATCTTGGATGTAAAACTTTGTTTCTGTTCAGCTGTGTTAGCGTGGCACTGTGCCCAAGCTAATATGTCTTGCAGCTTGAGGAAAAAAACCTATGCTACAGCTATGCTATCCTCTTGTTTTTGGAGCTTCTAGCTAGAACTGTTCTTCTACTTATTGAGGAGAAATCTGTAATTTGACATCATAAAAGTGCAGAAACCCTGGTTTTTTATTTCTGCCTCTCTCTCATGCTATTGCAGTAAGACCATAATATGTTGCAATCTTCTTTCACTCTGCCTCTGTGGTGCCTTGAACACTGAAGTACTCCAGAGCACGTAAGATTCACACTGGATTTCCCAGCTGAGGTCTTAGACTAAAATGAGGCAAAATCCTCTATATTTTCAAGTTTATTGGAAACCCAAATCCAAATATAGCTTTGAAGGATGAAACCTCATGAACTAATCCTAAAAAACCAAAGAATCTTCCCAAGATCATGACAGAACAGTTTTAAATGGATGGCTAGAATATTACAATATGTAGCATCAATGTTTTCTGATATGCCATGAGTAAACATTTCTAATATTTTTGTTCTAGCACCTTGCCTCCCATCAGGAGATTTGATGGCATATGCCAAATTCTAAGAAGACTACAGAAATTCTGTAAGGCTTATATAAGCATCAGTATTCCTGCATGAAGAATGGAAATGCTCAGGGCAAAGAAGCTCAGTGTTGTGCTCAGCATTGTACTTACACTTGTGGAGCCAAGGAATAGAAGAACAACTCCTGCACCTGACAGAAAGTCCTCCCATGTTTCTGCCTGCTTCAAATGGATTATGTTTCTGTCTTTTCAAGAAAATCATTGGTATAAAATGTATTACTGTAGATATACTACTAAGATCTTACTAAAGCAAATGATATTGGAGATTTGTAATTAAATAAATGTAATTTTTTCTTTGAAGAACTCTGTCTGTCCTGTTGCAGTCCTGTGGCTTGCAAGGGTCTCTAAATTGCAAATGATTTTGTGTGCCTTTTACTTTGTAATACCACTATCTATAGTTTCCTTGCCTGTGAGAGTTGAAACTTGAAATCAGATCCAAGTTGTTATTTAGACAAGATTTCCATAATATGCACTTCCCTTGCTTTGCAAATTTGCTGCTGCTAAGCAAGCAGATGTACTGCAGGCAGCACTGTAGGATAAGAGTATGAGTGTTGTATAATACACTTGTTTTCTTTCTCTCCATTTTGCTCTTTTTCTCCTCCTCCAGCAAGTGTGCTCCCAGGCACTCTTGGAAAGCTGCCAGTCCAGAAACATAAACACTTCTGAAATTCTTCCCAGCCTGAGATTTCTGATATCCTTTTCATGGGGTAGTCAAATTAGAAAGAATCCCCGAAGTAATTTCTGTGGAGGATGTTGCTGTAGAAGGGAGGGCAGGCTCAGACAGAAGATCCCCAGAGATGCTAATGCCCCAATATAAAAAAGCTAAAGCTATTCATATTTTGTGTGACTACTCTGGGTAATATAAGAGAGAGAACAACGGTAATCATTCTACTAGTACATGTTTAGTTCCTTTTTACTGTCCCCCTTCTGGGCTTTGATGGGCTTCTATATAATGATTCTCATCTGTTCAATGTTAACAGCTACTAGTAAAAGCCATCTACTTAAACACAGGTAATTTGAAGTACGTGAAAATAAATGAGCTATAAGGTCTGTTGGGTGTTGGGTGTTTTAATGGGCTGCAATGCTTAAGGGATGATGAAAGTTTTGCAGTTTGCAGCGTTAACATATAATTCATGCCGTCTGTTAGGTTGCTCCCAACGGACCCACCTTGTTTATATCCATACCCTGAAGGTGACTGCAGACACACCCTATGGCACAATGGACAGTAATAGAGAAATAGATAATATCTATCCCCTGGGGCTCTGGCAAAGCATATCTAATACTTGTCCTGCCCCAAACTGACTGCTTTTGGCCCATCTGTGTGGGGCAGGCTGGCTTATTCCACAAATCTACCAGCACCTTGTAGCAAGAGCGAGGAGATCTGGGAGCCTACCCTGCTTCTACCATGGAAGAAGTGCTTGTTTTGGGGGCCAGCTGAACTCAGCCGCCCCTGGGAAGATGGCCTAGGTCACTGCACTGGAAGCGTAAGGATAAGGCCCTTCCAGGATAAAATTTATGGCAATTCAGATTGCTCCCCAAGCACCTCATTCAGAAGAAAAACACATGTAAAAGTGATACACACCTTACCTGTGCCAGGAAAAAAAAATCTACTGTGAGTTTGCAGGACAAAAGTAAAACTTATTTTGCCATTTGCAGGGGTTGTGAGTGAAGAAGAGGATACCTTAGGGTCCCACCATCGTGTAGAAGACTCTCTCCTGCTTTAGTATGTAACCCACAGTTTGGCCACTAAAGCAATAGTCTGAGGGACATCTGTCCAGGCAGCTGATTTTCCTGGGCGACACACAGCAACCCCAATGGGTTCAGCGGTGCTTTTAACATCATATGTCTGTCCTCAGCTTCCATTTGCACAGAGCTGAAGTCGTGTGGGATCTGGCATTTGAAATGTTTCAATATAGGTCTGGGGTGGTCTTTCCTCAGACGTAGGCCTGTGCTGAATACAAGGAGCCATCGCCACGTGCACTCAGCACATCCTGATCCTGGAGGGAACATTATGCAAATTGTTTTCAGGATAAAGGGAACCTTTGGCTCCTTCCTATAGACATGTTTGTTGTAGCAGTCTCTCTTGACTGCTATGTGATCACTTTGGAGATGTTCCTGTGTTACCTATAATTTTAAATAACTCCCAAAACACATGAAGTATGTTTAGAGAGGAGACATTGGGGTTTTTTTGCACAGGGTGCAAGGTGGAATATTTCCGCAAGTCAAGCACACCTATTGGAGTTCATTTTGTCATTTATACATGACAGTTAACACACCACGCCTATCTAATACATAATCGTTGACCTGACTGAACATCCTCTTCTTAGTTTTAAAGCTATACTGTGGTTTTAATTCACTGCACATGCTCAAAAGGAGTGTGGAGGGGAGGGTAGTCCTTTCGTACCTCAGTTGAGTTGGTGGTGGCAATCTCCTCCTGCAGGAATCACCTTTCACCCGATTACAGTTCTTCAGCACCTTCTGGGGCAAGTTGTTCCCCTTTTATCATTGGTGGCTTCACATCTGTGGCCTTCCCTTATCTTCACACCCTTTTTTCTAGCAGGATGTTTCTATTGTCAGTCCTTGAAGTTCTACTGATTTGTATTCTTTTAGGAGGTCCTTGTCAATGAGGCATTCATTGCTAATACCCTCTTATCTGGCCTAAGTGTTATTTGCTACCTTGAACTGTGATCCACACTTAACTGCTAATAATTCCTGTGCTATTCCATTTCATCCAAGAAGAATATATATATTTGAGACAATGCCTGGACAAGGATGGGTGACTCTTGCTTCAGCAGCAGATTGGATTAGGCAAGGATTCAGCTGGCCCTGTTGCTGCCATACACTGGTGACTGCGAAATGGATATTCTGCCAAGCCTGCACCTGCCTTCCTCCCTCTCTGCCTGCTTTCACCCAGAAGATATGGTGCAAGCCAGCCCCCAGCCCTGAGAAGCCACTCATAAGAGTGGCCACCTGGCTGCCCAGTCAGTACCGGGACTTTGGATGATAGAGGTGGGTGGACATTAGGTCTATCCTGAGAGGAGAGTGTGTCATAGATATGAACTTCATGTGTTTGACCATCAAGTGGATAGGGTGGTCTGAGGTGCAGAGAAGGTAAGATCATGACATCCCATGGACCTGTTATACTTACTTTTGAATACTAAAAGAGGGATTTTGTCATACTGGGACAACAGGGATGGCTCTGAAATGTGTTTCTGTGTGCTTACACATGCATTGCCTGCTCCTCACACAGCTGGCTGTTGTGAAACAGCCCTGCATGGGATCTGTGGGGCAACAGTTCCCATGTCATCTGGTGCCCCTGATGCTCTTTGTCAAGGGACATAACTTGGTAAAGTTGGATTGCATCTGCCAAAGATTTTTCAGGTTTTCTATTTGTCCACACTGCCCAAGGACATGACCTGAAGCATCAGTGTGGTCTACATGGACCTTAAAAATTCTCATGGCAGCCTACTTGGGGCACTGTTGCCCCAGCACCCGTAGTGAGCTCCAGTGCCATGAAAATGTGAACGAGGATTTGGCCTTGAGAGGACCAGATGACTGCTGAGAGTGCAGTAGCTGCACAACTAGACACAGCTATACAGATCCTACTGCTAGATAAGGATCATTTGAGCTCTGGCAGCTCCATCTAGCCTTTTGAAAATTATCTTGAGCTCATTGCACGGTGTAGAAGAGGGAGCAGGTGAGTTTGGGTTCATGTCAGCAGGTCCTGCAGTGCAGTTTTCTTGGAAGTGTTTCTCCTACTGGTAAAAATGTAGCATGACTGGAAATGGGGTAAGATTCTGGCTCTAAATGCAGAAGTGCAGCACAGACTGGGATCCACCTGGCTGGAGAGCAGCTCTGTTGACAGGGACCTTGGGGTCCTGGTGGACAGGAAGCTCAACATGAGTGAACAGTGTGCTGCTGCGGCCAAGAAGGCCAACAGGATGCTGGGTTGCATCAAAAAGGGCATCACCAGCAGAGATAAAGAAGTCATCATCCCACTCTGCTCAGCGCTTGTCAGGCCACACCTGGAGTGCTGTGTGCAGTTCTGGTCCCTGCTATACAAAGAAGATGTGGACAGGCTGGAAGGGGTCCAGAGAAGGGCCACCAAGATGATCAAAGGACTGGGAAGCTGCCATACGAGGACAGACTGGGAGAACTGGGTTTGTTCAGCCTTGAGAAAAGGAGGCTCAGAGGGGATCTCATCACCATGTGCCAGTACTTAAGGGGTAGCTACAAAGAAGACGGAGACTCCCTTTTTACAAGGAGTCACATGGAGAGGACGAGGGGGAATGGACACAAGTTGCTCTTGGGGAGATTCTGATTGGACACAAGAGGGAAATTTTTCACAGTGAGGACAGTCACCCATTGGAATACTCTCCCCAGAGAAATGGTTCACTGGGCCACTTTCAAGATTTGTCTGGACAGGCTGCTGGGCCATCTTGTCTAGACTGTGCTCTTCCCAGAAATGTTGGACTAGATGATCCCTGAGGTCCCTTCCAACCTGTGATTCTGTGATTCTGTGAAGTGTGTGTTAAAAAAGCATCTGGGAGGTAGACTGTCTTTTAGTCTAAAATACTACTAGTTCACCAGAAGACACCTCACCTCCAGCTGGCAGTGAGCACCCTGTTTCTTCAGAATTGTGGTTGCCTGGTTTGCCTCTGCCCCCTCACCAGGTGAAGTGGGGACCCTGTCACCTTGTCTCATGTCACAGTCCTGCAAGTGAAGAGCGGTACCACTCAGCTCGAGCTCTTCACAGGGCAGCTGCAGGCAGAGAGCAGATAAGGCAACATGCCTGCAATCTTTTTTTCTTTCCCCCCACAGAATTACAGCTGATTTGGGGTACATTTTTATCTCAGTAATTGGGAAATCTAATTAGATATCCTGGAGTCCTAATTAAGTGGCTTTTATGGTTATAAGGGATTTTGAGAATATTCATCTGTGAAGACTTGCAACCTATGTTCCATTTGCATGTGCAGTTTCTATGGCTGTGCAAGTGCTGTAATTGCCTGTAGGAATTATAGTGTTTGCCCAAATGGAAGAAATTACAAATACTTCCTAGCATTCAGTTTCTAAGTCTCTTATTCTAGAATTAGGGAGACAGCTGACAAAAAATACTATACTTGAGTATAATGCAAGAACAGAAATCACATTCCGTTCACTTAAACTGTGTGTTTTTTGGCAACTTGTGTATCAATTGATGGAAAGTTAAAATTTTGCAGCTGTTTTAACACTTGGTTAACCACCACAGGAATCCTTGGTAGCAGCTGAGTATGTACCATGGCATGGAATATATGCTAATACTGTTCCAATTAAGCAGTATTCACTGCAATTGCCTCTCATTAGATAAATAATTTCTGAGAGATATACTAATTAAGTGTTTTTCCTTATTATGAATTTCATGATTAAGAGGAGTTTACTATATTTACAGCAGTGCAACTAAAACTGTTCAGAACTAGCCAATCTAAAGTTTACAGAACACAGAAAGAAATTGCTTATGCTTCTGTCTTCTTCATTGCTAATTGTGAAGGGTATGTTTAGTTTCCTTAGAGGTGCTTTCACTCCTGTAATGACTAAAATGATCCCTAAGTTGGTAAAGTATTTTGACATCCTCTAGAACTTAAATGGTTTTATAACATTAAAAAGCGATTGTTATTCAGTTCTCTGAGCTAGCTGCTGCTGTCTAGCAGCTGATTTGCTTATTTATAATAATAATAATAAGCTGTCTGGTTTAGCATTGTATCACCATGTAAAGCTCTTTAATGCTAGACTGTTGCAATCAGCTGGAACACTTAGGCTTAGAAAAGAGTTTTGTTAAATCTGATGGCGGCTTATTTCCTGCCAGCATTACAAGCATTTTATTCCTTCTTGAACAGAGACAATTTTTAAAATTTCTTGTTTACATTTTCATAGAGGCACATAAAGTATTAATAGTCCATATGTAGCTTAGAGAACTTTATTAAATGTTAGCATTTATACACAGCTTTACTTCCAGCACATCAGGTTTCCACACCACATGGATGAGCCTATCAAGATGAAAATTTCTCTGTGGTTATCATTTGTGCTTGGGTAAATACCATACCAATTTAAATAACTCCTGTTGGAAGCCAAAAGCAGTAGAAGTGCTGGAAAAGTGATGACTGAAGACAGAGGCTCTTGACCTCACCAGATGACAGGCAGGATCGTCATAGGTCATGTATTTGGGATCAGGAGACAAAGTCCAGTTACCTTTCATCATGGCAGTTTGTCAGGCTCTTCCTCCAGCGTTTTTGCATCCAGGCAATTTTTTAAATGGATCTCATGCAGTTTTGGCAGCTTAATTCAATTTAAAAGACTTCTTGTTCCTGATTTCTCCTTTTGCATGAAATGGTAGCTTTGCAGAATTGTGAACAAATTTAATGCCTTTTCCTTCTTACATGTTCTCTGTCCCATGGGCTCTTCATTTTGCTTGTGCAAATCCCTGTACCCTGGGAAACAAACAGAAGTTTAGAGGCCAGAAGGCTTGTTCTGCATTTGTTCCTCTCTTGAAAATGTAAAGCTATCACTATCCAGCCTGCTCTTCTCCCTGTAGCAATTGCTTTCCTCTTAACAGGCAAACAATTCAATCATTCTCTTTTTTTCCCTTCACTCCAGCTCCATTCACAAAAGAATCTGGCCAGGCACTTGTGTAACTAACATTTCTGTGTACTCTTGAGGGATATCTGAGCTGTTTCTCAAGCCAGTAATGCCGAGACTATGTAAGGTTTCTGAGAAGGCACGTGTAATTTTGCAAGGACTGTCCTTTTAGAGACATTCCTCTGTAGTTGTCAAAGTCTTCACGGATGCTCTTGGCTCTGATATCTGAGAGGAAACCAGGAGGTCAGAGCAGACACTTTTGACTCCTGGGCTCTTTCCTGAAGGTGCTTCTTAGAGCTTCATTATCTGTGTGCAAACAGTGTACAACTGAGTACAAATACAGGAGATGAAATGTAATCATCCTACAGTTTGGTGTTTCTAACAGTTCTGACTTCCCAGGGGAGACTGTAAAACACTGAAAATGTTCCTACTGTAAAGTAGAGAATTATAACTTCCCTCACCCCCACCCCATGGCCAGCTCTTTTCCCTTCAAGCCCCAGAATTCTCAATCAGACTTTTAAAACATGCGGGATATGACATGGCCTTTATCATTCTCAGGTTATCTGGAGAACCAGAGGGATAATGACTCCCACTCATGCTGTCCAGAGCAGAGGGCAGAGTCAGAATCAAGCACCTCCTGTGTGCCAGTGCACCCAGATTCGGTGCTCCTTCACTGTTGGTTTTTTTTCTCCCAATTTTTTAAGATAAGTGAGTGGTGAAAATATTTTATTTCAACTAAGGGCTTTGCCTTATCTGAGCAGAAAATGACCTGAAGGTCAGATCTGCCTATAGGCACATATTAAGTATTAATTTCTATGACTAAATGACATAAAGAGAACCAAGAATTAGTTATATCACAGATCAGCAAATTGACCTGAGGGTAGCATTGTAAATTTTTTTTTCTTTTCATACCATTCCCTAATACTGAAAAAGAACCCAACCCAAACCAAACCACATTTGGAAGAGTCTTAATATGATCTCAACAAGTCTCAAGCGTCCTTTTTTTCTCTTACTCCTCTAAATTTTGCCTCTCTAAAAGCTTTAGAATGAGAAAAGATGGATTATATCTTAGTATAGTCTTTGTGGATTTAAGAGAAAAAAGGAACAGCAATCCCAATCAAAATCAATCAGTGTGGGTAGAGCAGGTAGAGAAGGGATTGTGTGAGCTTATTGGTAGGTCATTGACTTACTAATGCATCTTGATATTTTCCTGTTAAAATCCTATTCCAAGTTTGTGTGGCTATGGGAAAAAGGATTCTTAATACTTTCAGACGTACTGATAGATCAGTCTGTAAGAGTAAGCCTTGCTTAAACATAAACTAACTAATTAAATATTAGGGCCAGCCAAATTGTGGAAAGCACTCTAAGATAATTTCCCTCCTTGTTTTTGTTTCGATGGCAGGTGTTTAATGTGCAGTCATAATTTTTTATTTCTCCTCATTTTTTGCTGTATTTCCTTTTCAATTTGTTTACCTATACAAGCAAATTACTATTTAGGTGCCCATTAGTTATACAGGCCAAAGAACTGATTCACTTAATTGAGTTTAAAAGTTAGATTTGCAGATATTCTCCATTCTCTTTAGTTTTTCATCATTTGGAATTACATTTACAGTTCTGAATAAGGAATAAGTGAATTAAGTATAAATACAGCACATAGGTGTTCTATTGTGTCAGGGAGAGTGGTCTTACAGGAACCACACAAAAAAGACATGTGAAAAAAGTCTAGGCATGTCCCTTCAGCTGTCAGAGATTTGACAAATACATCTAGAAATTTCTATATCCAGATTGACAGCATGTGGCATATTAAGCTAAAAGCAAAATATCTAACTCTTTAAGTTTTGTAAACTAAAGAACATCAATGTATTTTGGTTTATGCAGTGACCACAGACTACCCAAGAATGTAACTCTTAGGTTGAATTTGAAATGTGGCTGCAAATTAGCTACTAAGTTAACCAGTGACTACATTGGTGCGGTGATTTGTTGTCACCATGTAACTGTGCAATAGCAGTTATGGTCACAGTCTACAGAGGCTGTGTTGGCTGTTTCATTACTTGGGTGGCCTTCCTCATATTCATCAGGAGATTTTCAGGCCCTTTGGGTGATAGAGAAGAGTCAGTCACACCTCAGCCCAAGGGACTTTTAGACAGCATCTCCCCAAAGAATCTGGTCTTGGGATTTTTCTAGTATTTGGGATTTTTCTGATGTTTGCAGTCAAACTACTCCAATCTTCATTTTATTCAGCCATCAGCATACAGATCCCTTACTGTTGATCCCCTGTCACTCCAAATGATCAGTATGACACAGATTTCAGCTCTTGTTAGACTTTTCATATGTCCCATCTTTTTATATGTAATCCATATCCCCTCACTGAGGAAAGTGCTCCTTTTCACTTATGGTCTGGTACCATGCAGAGGTTTCAGCCAGGATTGAGGCCACTGGTGAAATATGCTCGATGGTGTGAGAGCTTCTGTTGAGCTGCTATTAAGGGTGCCTGATATTCTGTGTTTGATTTCTTAGAATTGGCTCATTTAGTGCTGCGTGCTTTTGCAGTGTTGAAAACTGGGGTTATTTTTTTCCTGTGAGGTACTTTGTTCAACTTTTTAGCAGTGATACCCCAGTAACATGCCTGCAAACACAGCATATAGGCTGTCGTTCTCCATGGGAACTGGGCTTTGTGCTTCTCCGGGCTAGATAGCAGGGAAAGGTTAAAGAATGAACATCCCTAAGAGTAAAGCTGGGCAAAACAAATGAGGTAATACAACAACCATGCACTTAAGCTAATCTTTTCAGCGAAGTTGCACACTGAACATCTAAATTTTTGTCATTATTGTCACAAGTCTGTCTTCTTCTTGGCACTAAGTTATAGTGCTTGAGGTTCTTGCTGTGGGATTATCAAGCTACATAAAAGCAAAGCAAAATGTTCTTCGATAACTTTCTAGGCCAGTGATCTCAGGCAATGTTACAGCTAAGGTCATACAGGGTCAAATGTATAGGTGAGCTGATACAGAATCAGATGCCATAAGGTCTATTTCTGCATCTTCTCTAGCTTGGGTGAGTTTGATTAACCTTTCTCAGATGGCTGCTCCAGTCGTATAATGGAGATGGCAGTATTCTGTCTTGTAATGAAGAGGTTTACAGATGATAAATATTTCAAAAGTGCCCTTTCGGGTGCAAAAGTTGAGGTTTTCTTTCCTGCTGTATTTTAAGTATTCTTCCCTTGTTACTCTCCCAAATTTCAGAGGCTATTATTTTTTTCTTTTGGGTGTATCAGAAAGTTTTTATTGACCTACTTAGAGAAGTGACAAGATCTGACTTTGTGCTAGCTGCAAAGTGTTGCTTTTACTACCAGCTTTCCCCTCTTACTTCATGTTTTTGATTAGCTCCAATCTGAAGAATTCAGAAATATTTCCTCCTTGAATTAGTATTTTCATTCTTCATAGCCAGCTAATATGGTTTGATTGGCTGTAGAGGAAATTGTTGCTGTTCTAAACCTCTGACAAAGTCTACCAGCAGATAAGGATTTTTAAAATCTGAATATGGCCTAATATGTTCCTATGATCACTTACATATGGCCAATTTTTAAAAATATAATCAATGAAGATAAAGCATTTCCTCTTCCCAGGCTCACACTTAACACTATAGATTGATAACCCTTAAGGTATTAATTTTTTTTTATTATTTTTTACTTTTTCTTTTCACATTAGTAACACAGTTCAAGTGATATATGTAAGACAGAAATGCTGTTCCTTGTCTTAGCTAACAATAGTGCTGAAATATTTAATTTTAAAAGAGAAATATTCTAAACTGGAAACTTCAATTAAGCCCCCTTCATAATTTTAGTTGAATAAAAAGAGTAAAATCTCTGGTTGTATAGTCACTTGTACACTTTATTTCTACTTCTGCCTGAGCCCGGAGAGCCCTGTTTTTCCAGTTACAACACTAAGCTAATATCTTACAAGGACAGCAAGTCTGTAAGGTTTCACTATTCAGAAGAGTGTGCATTGTGTTAGATTTATGAGCCTCCAGCCAGCATCCAGGTCCCCCTGTGATAGAAAACACATAGCGGGAATCCTGGGTTTAAGGAATTTGCACTGAATAATCCAGGCACAGAGAGGCTCAGACTAGGCAGTGTACCAAGGTGGGAGGCAGCTCAGGGGCTTGCTGGAACTCACACAGGAATTGAGCTGAGCTGGGCAGAACAGAGCTCAGATTTTCATAGTGCTAAACCAGAAGTTTAACTGCAAGACTTCAAAATACCATTGTAAAATTTTGATTCTGTTGATGCCAAACCCAAATCCTGATGTTGACTAAGACTTAAACCTAAGCCTGAGTGCCATCCAAGATATAATCCAGTGGTACATCTCAGGCTTGTTTTCTCTTTTTATATCCCTCAAAATATCTCTGTGGTGGCTCACATTTTCTAGTGAGGCTAACAAAAACACAACATTGCAGATTCTTGAGACTTTCTGGTATGTCTTCTCACCTGGTCTTCTGTCCTCTGTGCTTTCTGCTGGTTATAATGTAGAAATCTTGATGCTTGCAAGATAAGTATTAAATTTTCTGCAATTAGAAAAGAAAATTCAGATTTCATTTTGTTGTGAAGCGAGGCCAAAGACAGAAATGCAGAAAGACCTCCATGAGCTATTTAAAGGTGAGCTGAGGACATCTAGGTTGCTAGATGAAGTGGTCCAAAGGAATGTGAAGCCAGGTACCTCTGTGATGTGGATGCAGCTGCTGAGAAAGGCTACAACTGACACATGATTTATTAACAACATTTAATACTAGGGTTGTAATCTTGTTCAACGAGCGAAACGTATTCTAAATGGAGAACTTCACGACATAGAGAAAGATGATACTTAATATTCAGTCATTGGCTCACAGTTTAAATTAAAATATATCATCATGATATATTTACTTCTGCCAAGTACCTTTTTACATTCATTTTTAAGGTGGGATAAGTGCATCTTTGATGAAAGTGGTATTGAGCATATATTTGCTCAATTGAGCAAATATATTGAGCATATATTGAGCATATATTGAGCATATATTTGCTTAAAATGTATAAATATTTTAAATTTATCTTATCTTCTGCATATCCTATACAGTTATACATCATGCTTTTCTGGAACAAAACAAAAGTTTGGAAAAAAAAGAAGATAATTCACAGCATCTTACAGTGGACTCGACCCATTTTTTGTTAGACAGAACTTGAACATACACAGAGGTAATGGAAATAGCCCATGAACTGTAAAACCATTGGTCTCCCAGCTCAAAACCCTCTACTCACAAATGTGCTGTCCTCATTTAGACTGAACATACCCACTGAGCCCACATCACAGACCTCAAAACACTGGCAGTTATGCAGCAGGGTTGAGATGAAATCTGAAGAACTGCTCTGTGCAACACGTAACATTTCTCCATGCTGGATATCCTGCGTAGACTTTGGCTGCTGAAGAATGGAATACCTCAGTCTGTGGATGTCTCCATCACCCAGAAGAAGGTTCCCAACAGCCACAACTAGCTTTTGCTTCCCTCTCTGTATTTTCTCTAATCACAACTCTCCTGGCTGTGTTTTCAGAGTTGTAGGTACACAGCATGGTAGCGAACTTTCAAATGGAAAGGTCACTTAGTTGTTTTCTCAGGGACCAGCAAACTTTTCCTCAACTATTTAGATGAGTTAGGAAGCCTCCTTTCCTTTTCTGTGCTGTCAGAGTGGTGCATAAAGGCGAGCATGCTTTATGAAAATTCAGGGTCAGTATTTTGCAGAGGAATGGTGTGAAGAGAATCTGTCCTACAAGTACTAAAACAAAGGCTTTTTCCAAGGCCTGACTCTGAATTCTGTACAGTCCAGAGCAAAATCTGCTCCCTGTTTTCCTTCCTTCATACACACTTTTGCACTATTTATCTGACAATTACAATCAAATAACAGTACCATTAGAAGAATATTAATGGCAATAAATAGAATAGCAATCATATTAGCTTGAATAAGCATAACAATTAATGTGGTTACCCAGACAGAAAGTGCCAATCATTTCTCTATGCCTTGAGGATACAACAAACCCCATGTAATTTCTAGATGGTCAAAAGACCTATTGTATCATCAAAACATGTAATAAGATTGGAGAGGGACTGATGTCTTTAGGATCTAATACATATAAGGAGTATTTATTCAGCTGGAAACCTTCTGACCTGTTAATAAATGACTACTTGTAGTATTAACTAATACTAGTAATAACTAATTGTTGTATTAACTATATTAATAATAACTTTCAAAAACTGAAGCTGCCTTGACTGGGTGAGACTAGACCTCCTTGCTAATATATATTCACAGAAGCTGTAATTTAGCCACAGAAATAGAAAAAAATATACATGAAGGAATTAAAGAAATTAGGTATGAGGAAATATTCGCAAAGTACCTATGGTTTGTTTGTTTTTACACGAGTTAGAAGGAAAAGCATGCTGTGAATTGAATAAGGTAGTACTCAGAAAGGAACCCTTGCTTCCTCCAGTCTTGCAGGTCCACAAAAGCTCTTATGAAATTTTCAGTCTCATTGACCCAGGTCCAGGGATCTTATTGTAATTTCTTCCTCAGCCTCTACGTAAAGATGGCAAAAGTGAGCACTGAAAAGAAATAACTTTGCAAAAAGACATGAAACTACTTTTTACAACTATAGAGAATATATCATTGTGTTCTTTTTTTTTTACTATAATTTTCTTTACCATATTAATCTCTAAACAGAATTTTTTCCATGTCTATTGCAAATCCTTTGGGTTGGTAGAGTCTTCCCAAGTCAGCGGCTGTAGCAGGAAGCTAGCTAGTGCTTCTTATTCTATCAGTTCTGACCTTATTTGGCTGCTTGAGGGTGAGAGAGCTTAGGGATGGTCAAAATGCTATATCTGCCCTAAGGCTGCAGCTGGAGAATGACGAATTTAATTTCTAATGGCTCTACTTAAGACAGTCAAAATCGTTATTCAAAGAACACCAAACATGGTTCTTTATGCCTTGAAACCAACAGGCCAGATTAAAGTGGGAATCCCCAAAGGGAAGTTATGCAATGGGTACTCTAATCTCTTCAGTTTCTTAGCCACAGAAACTACAGAATGACTGGATTGTGATCGGCTTCAGAAAGAAGAAAACACAAGAGTGTACAAACAAAAATAAGGCCATCAACAGTGGCATGTTATTCTGTGTTACAAGCTGTGTTTTGTTCAGACAATTCCATGTGGTTGCTAGTGGCACCAGGGTTTAAGCTTTAACAGGGTATTCCTTGTTTTAGACGAGTTTGTGCAAGATCCTGGTTTCAGTAGGAGGTTTACTCAGAGTCTATCAGACCCATAAGCAGCTGTTCTGTCCTTCCCAATGACTACTTGCGTTGTTCCTCCCTAACCAGGGATGAACCACAACCAAAAGTTTTTGTCAGTTAGGTTTTTATTTCCCTCCCCCCGCCCCTCTTTTTTTGCTTATTTTTTTTCTTTTTTTAATTTTTTAAAAATTTTTTTTCCAAAAGTAGCAAGTTATAAACAAAATACACCAAGTATCAGATACACTGCCTGTTATAGAAAGTACATTCAGTAATGGCTGATCTGCACCTGCTCCTCGATGACTATGACAGTAAACATAGATTATCATAACAAATATCTGCAAAATAAGTATTGATCCATGACCATCTTCTGAAAAATAGTAATAACTGTGTTCGCCTGTAGAGAGAATTATCAATATGTAATCCAGAAGTTATAGCCCTGTAGGCTCTTGCTAATGGTAATCAATAACTCTTTATTTCTGCATGTCATGCAGATTAGCAGTGTTGACAATTTCCTGTTGTTTTTTTATTTAAGGGGTAGTCAGAGCTGTTCATTTTTGGAATCCACTGGTGGCCACTGCCTATATAGTTTCACAGGAATCTCTATATAACTTCACAATTAATTATTTATTGGCATTACACGAATGCCTGGCTGAAATCAATGCTTAGATAAACTGTCATTATACATACACATAGAAAAAGTATTCCAAAGGGTTTGTATAATCTGCATAAATGGGATGCAAGAAGAGAAACAGTGTTGTGATGTGTATTGACTGGGATGGTTGGGTTGTTGCCAGAATCAGAAACAGAGCTGTGATCTTCTCAGTTCTTGTCAAGATGACTTAGTTGATATGCTATAAATCGTTTATTGCATGCTTGAAATTTCCTTTCATTATTTTCCATCCAGCACGTCTCTGTAAAAGCACAGATAAAAGATTTGTGTTTGGTAGCTCAATGTCACGAAAATTTTGCAAGTCAGTAATGCCTTCTCTATTCCTTGAACTTTGTAATGACATGACAGTGGATATGAAGGACACTGCTCCAAATTTTCTTGATACAGGAGTAAATAATAATCTGTCTCAGGAGGGAGTTATACATTAAAAATATGAAAAACTTGTTTTTTTCCATACAGAGGTGGTTTTTTTGGGGGGAGGGGAGTGGATTGGAAATTAAATCGTGATAAAACACTTATTGAAGCATGAACTTTTGAGGAGGCCGGTATCTCAAAGTAAGAGGATATGCTTCATATGTTCACATATCAAACAGCCCTGAGAAATGTAAACGATTATAAATCTCATTACAGACCAATAATATAGTATGCAATTTTTAATAACCATATGGGCAAAGGGAATAATTGTAGATCTCTTAAACATTTACTTAATTACCTCATATTCCTGTTTTCTTCAAGAATTACACTTCTTCTATTACATTTTTTTTATTAAATGGCTTAATGTAATTGACCTAAGGGCTTAATAAGTACCTAAATACTTGCAAATAAATGAAATCAAATACAGGCACAGAACTGTAGTCAAGGCAATTTGTGAGGCCACAGGAGATTAGGTGTATAGCACAGAAGATCATAGTGACAGGAAAGAAGGCTGTAAGGGACAAGAAATGTTCATCTACTCCAGGCAGGTATTTGCCTAATTTGTTCTTAAAAAACTTAGGTTTTTAGTTAGAAATCCTATGTCCTTTTGATATCTATCACAGTACTTCCCTATCTTTAGCACTAGAAAGTTTTTCCATGGAGTCTAAGTTCAGCCACTGCACCGCAAGCCTGTTTTTCTGTTGTAGGCACCATAGACAAGAGTGTATGTTCTTTCTTCCCCATTTGAAGCAGCTTCTTACATATTTAAAGACTGTCATCATATGCCTTCAAGCCTTTTCCCTCTCCACCCCTCTGGACCCCTGGCTTATGTAGTCTTTTCATCTTTAGACTAAACAAACCCAATTATTTCAGTCTTTCTTCATAGCTCATGTTTTCCAGATGCCTCATCATTCCTGTTTCTCTACTCTGGACTGTCTCCAGTTTGATACACATGATTTTTTGAAGTGTGGTGCCTAAAATTGGGTGTTATACTTCAACTACTTCAGCTGCAGTCTTATTAGTGCTGAGTAGAATGGAAAAATTATTGTGTCTGATAATGTTTTTGCCACTTACATGTTTTTCTAATAGCATGCCACTGCTCATTCATCTGCACTTTGTAGTCTGCTCTAGTCCCCAGGATCTTTTCTGAAGACCTATTACCTTGTCAGTCCTTTGCCATCTGGTATTTCCTGTTTGTGAAACAGGTTATTCCCCGCAAAGTACAGAGGTGCACAGCCCTCTAACTGAATTTCGTTTCTTTTTATTTCTTTCTAGACCGTGTTTTCAGTCTACCAAGGTCACTGTGAATTCTAATTTTGTCCTCCATCAGACTTGTAGAGATCCCATCTTAGCATCATCTCAGGAAGTAGCATGCTTTCAAAGACTTATTAGGCTGCTAATGCCTGGTGAAGTGGTGTCTGCTTGGTCTGGAGTAAGAGTTAGGACTCAGCATCTGGCCTTTGATGATTCATTAATAGCTAGGGGAATAATTTTCCAATGCTATGCTGAATAAATCTGTTATCTACTGAGGACATTTCTTTTTCTTAAACATGCTGCCTGGAATCTGTCTAGTTTTCACTTTCAGCTATTTTGTTTCCAGATCAAGTGTCACGGATTTATAATCTCCAGCTGGAAATTTCACAAAAAACCTTACACCTTGGAATAGGGGAGAAGCTGCCTGGCAGAGCAGGACCACATCTACAGTGAACTGTAATAATATACTAACTGCTTAGTACTGCCACTGAAAATTCAGCATTCTGATCTTGCTTTCCACTGAAAAATTCTATAAATCTTGAGATTCTGTTGGCTTTTCTAATTGACTGACTTATGGTGTTAACCAACCTGGAAAAGGTTTCAGGTGGCATATTTTACTCCAGTATTATTTTGGTATTTGAGGTTTATCGGTTGGTTAAGAATTAGTCACTGAAGGAATTCGTGAATCATTCTGCATAATGAATAAATTTATGTTCTGACTGCAAACAATTTCTGAAAAGGAACAAAGGGAGAAATTAATTTTAAAAATGTTAACTCACTCAACTCCAATAGGACTTTTAGTCATCTTTTAAACATCCATAGACCACGGGAGAGAAAGAAATGTCAGGGCTTAATGTAGAGTCCAGACAAAGTCAAAGGTAGAGTCAGGATTAGACTTCTTAGCTTCTATCTTTTGGTTTGATAATGACTCTGGTTTTGTTTCCACATTAGTTCATGTCTTTAGAGTCCCTGAGGGTAGGGGTATGGATGGAGGGCCTTGGAGAGACATGCATATCTCAAATGGCAATACCAACAGGCTTACCAATGAAGGGGAAAAAGAAAACAGCAACAAGAACATCAGTGATGATGTGTCGTGGCTTAGAGTGCAATACACACAGTTGTTTTGCAATTTACCTTGGCGGTGTGATTCCACACCATTATAATCCTGTTCCACTGACTGCTAATTCCAGAGCAGTGTGTGCACAATAGAGCATAAATTGGGCATCACAGAGTGAATATTAAATGCAGAACATAAAGCACTAAGCACCTTGTAAGCAAATCAGAAGGGCAGACTGATAACATAATTAACTACAGTTTTTATTTTAGACCACTGTCTTAAAAGTTAAATTATGATCCTTTATGTAAATCTACCCATAGGAAATGCAAAAAAAATGTGTAAGAAGAAAGATTATCCTCAACCAAAATATGGGGTGCAAACACAGAAAATCAAATAAAATGAGTAAACTTTAGAAGAATGAAAGACAAACTTGAAGAAAAGGACTAGCAAAGCTGAACACTAACATTCCTTATGTTCAGCTGTAGGTCTGATTTTATCAGTTCTTTCAAAAGCACAAATCAGCAATAAGAAAATCTGCAGTACAAGGCACTGAAAAAGTCCACAATAAAGTTTGCAAATTAAAATAAAAATCAAAGCTGCAGGGTTATGCACAATAGTAGAAAATGGATCCCAAAACACAGACTGCAAACTATGAAATTTTTCACATAAAAGGATGAGTGTTTAAGCAGTAATTACATGTTACTGGGAGATAACGCTGCTGAGTTTCTAAAACTTTAACATAGGATGGTTGCGGCAGCAATTTTTTCGATTCACCTTATTTTAGAACAGCAATATTAGGAAATTCCGTAAATAATGGTTTACTTGTTTATGCTCACTTCTTGCTTTTGCCTTCTTCTAATTGGTCTGTCAGAAATGGTATTTGGAGAAAAGATACTTCAGCTTTAGAAGAAAGAAGGTTTTGATTTTACAAAAGTGGTTTGGTGTTGCTCGTGAACTGATCAGAGCCCTCTATCTGTGTGCGTATGGTTGCACTTCTTCCTCTGCTTGTGACTTGCTGTTTGACTGCAATGTGAAAGCATATTCTGTTATTCAGTTGTATTTTAACTTAAAATATTACACATATTGTTTAAGTACGGTGACTAGGCTAGTTGCCATGGAAAAATTAATTTGATAGTATTTGCTTTTTGTTATTAGTGACGATGTCTTTCATATCACTTTTTCAGTTACTGCTCTCATCACTATGACTCACCAAAAATCCTGCTTTGCCAGACTGGAGTGCTAGGCAGTTTGGGCAAAAACATACCTGGAGGCTGAGCCTGTGGTTTTGCATTTCTTTTGTCTAAATACAGAAAGACCACAGGCCGTAGACAATGTAAATCTCTCTGTCCTAAAGTCCTGGAGAGGTATTGCTGTATGAACGTCAGCTACATGGCAGGTACTGGGGCAATGGGACACCTCCCACAAATGCTGACTCTATGAGCAGACTTTATGGGGTCGAACCACACGTGGACTACAGAGACATTTGGGATTCTGGTCGCAAAGCATGAAAGCCTGGCAGCTGGGCACATTCAGAGGGATTTGGGAGACAGAGCCTCCTGTGTCCTGCCTTCTCTTGCCCCCAGGTAACTCTGTGTCTGCTTTCACCCCGCTGCATTAAATGGTTGTCATTAAGGACCAGCTTTGGTGGAGTAAGTATAGGCTTTTCTGGTTTAAGCGGTTGTCTATCTCACTCTGTACTCTTATACATGAGCAAAGATTCACTCTTGGAGCTGTATTTTGATAATTTTGGGTTTTGAAACAGTATCCTGGTGTGTACACCAGGTGCCTTGAAGCCACCTTCACATTTGTCAATACAGCAAAGTGAAGAATGGTCAGGGATTTTGAGTGACTCTTATTCTGCTACCAGGTAGAAGTTCCCACTGGACAGCAGCTGTTTTCAGGCCTCTGACCCAGCCCTGAAATGACAAATAGATGTGGGCAGATATTTTTTTTTTTTTTTATTTCCTTGGAAAACAGAAGCTGTAAAAATCAGCACTAAGTAAACTCTAATTTAGGCAAATCCAGATTTTTTTTCCACTGAGCAAAGACCCTGCCATGGTGGACTGTGAAGAGTGGATTACACCCAGCACTGATTTGAACGACACAGTCTGAACAAACACTGAGTTTCATAAGCTGTTGTCATCTTAATTGGTGAGATAGCAGTTTCAAATTCAAATACTTCAACCCCAAATTCTTTATACTTCTATGTTCTTAAAGCTGGGTTTCTGTAACAGGGAAGGACTGAACACTAACCGGTTCTGGGTGGAGTCAGTCACTCACACATGAAGTTTGGTTCTGCCATCATTAACCCCAGCAACAACTTGTCCTGGACTGCTAAATATGTGAGGCACAAAGAAACCCATGCACCTACCCTGCTTTACTTGCTTAAGTTCTCAGTAAGTCCACCTTTTTCATGCAGAATCACAGACTGGTAGGGGTTGGAAGGGACCCCCCTGCTTGAGCAGGGACACCCAGAGCAGGGGGCACAGGAATGCATCCAGGTGGGGTTTGAATGTCTCCGGGGAAGGAGACTCCACAACCTCTCTGGGCAGCCTGTTCCAGTCCTCTGTCACCCTCACGGTAAAGAAGTTTTTCCTCATATGTAAGTGGAACTTCCTGTTTTCCAACTTGTGCTCATTGCCCCTTGGCCTGCCACTGGGCACCACTGAAAAGAGTCCAGTCCCACCCTCCTGACACCCGCCCTTCAGATATTTATAAGCATTCATGAGATCCACCCTCAGTCTTCTCCAGGCTGAACAAACCCAGGCCTAACAGCCTTTCCTCATAAGGGAGTTGCTCCCTGATCATCTTGGTAGCTCTCCGCTGGACTTGCCCGAGCGGTTCCCTGTCCTGCTTGAACTGGGGGACCTAAAACCTTTTCTGCAGTTCCTGGCCAGAGTTTCTAGGCAAAGGAATGCTTCCAAGGAATTTGCATGAAAGCCAGTGGCTTTCTGAAGCTGATTTTCCAACACAGAGCTTCCCATATTCCTGAAGCAGCAGCTGCTACCTATGGTGCAGCACAACCTTCTCTTCCTACACCTGCCAAAAGCATCTTGTCAGTACTATTTCATTTGGTTTGTACTTTTTTTTCCTAGTTATGAATTCTTACCTTCTTTGGTTGCTTGAATTGCTTTAATTCCATTTCAGTGAAAAAAGGCATAACCTTTGGAAGCTCATCAGACAATTCAGAAACTTGAACTCTACCTCTCAAGAGTCCCACCTGACATAGCATAGAGACTCTCCCACAGCAGAAGACTCTGAGCCACCCCTGCAGCAGTCTGAGCTATTTTTCATGCAATTGAAAATCACTAGAATGTAATTCAGTATTTTTTGATCAGAATTGTCATACCTTCTTTCCCCTTACCCTGGATTTTTGCTGGCACAACGCTAAAAAATAAATTAGTAGCATAGCTTAAGTGGGTTTGAGCAATGGCAGGGAAATAATCAGACCACTTCACTGCAGCACCAAGCATGACGAAAATATTGCCTGAAGGTGAGTGCAACTATATTCAGAATCTGGTGTGAAAGCACCAGTCTAAGTCCTGTGCTTGTGCTCTCTGTTCTGTACCTTAAAGTATCTTGACCAAATTCCAGCCTGTGGTTAGATTTGCTATCTGGGCTTTTTGTATTATCACAGATGAAATGCCAAGCAAGAGCTTTGTTGCCAGTAGCTGTTAGCTATCCCTCCTGAGCCAACAGGAGCTGCTAGAACTTTTGCTAAGCTTTTCACTGCTGCAACTTGTTTTTCATAGATCTGTATGTCTCCCAGCATGCCTGCACCTCCTTAACAGTCTAAAACCAAGGCATCTGAGTAAGAAAGGTGGACCAGGTGGTTGAGGGTTGTGAAGATTCTATTGCATCTGCAGCTTGCACATCAATAGATTTGAGGATTCATTTTTTATTTTAAAAATAGTCAGAAACATATACCACTGCTTTCCTATCACTTAATTGTGATTATTTTAACTTGAACACATTTCAATGGCTTTTAGAAGACTAAGATAATATATTGTGACTGAAAGGAATGAATTCAACAAACATAATCAATTGAAATGAACTGGAAAAGGGAGTCTAATAAATAGAGGCTGCTTTCAGCCTGCCTGTGAAGAAAAGACTGCTTCCTTGACCCCTCTGATCCAAAGTTTTCAGCCCAGAGGCTATGTCTGCCCTCCGTAGTGATGCTCAGCTGCTGCATGAGGCTATTGTGCTTACTTTTAACTGTTTGGCTGTGTTCTTTATTCTCATCAGGTCTTCACATTTTATTGGATACATTTATATATGCATTGGAAATAGCACAACTATAAATGGGTTGACAGAAAAGATTTACAAGGTTATATTTAGTTCCTGAGAAACATTCTTGAGACTTTCTCTGAAGTCACTGATCCCAAAATCACCTCTACATACTTTTCATACTGGTCTCCCTCATACAGTCCACACTGGTGTACAATTCTGTCTGTGCATGCTTAATAATAGAGAGTTGAGAAGATGTAGTTTTGGCTCTCTTCTTTCCTCTCTGAATTACTGCTTTTCTTTTTTTTTTTTTTTTCACTTAAGATCACATAATTTGCCTTCCCCATGCTTTTTCTCAGCATTCTCATTTTATATGAAAACACCTTTTAAAATGCAGCTGTATGTGAGTACCATTTTGACATTAGACTATTTCTTTTTTAGTGTCTTGTTGTTATTACCTGCTTCCTACTGTCTCCATTTTTTCCTAACAGCCACCTCCTCAAACAACAATTTCTTTTATTCGGCTATTTGAGCATGATCTGTATGATAGCTTGTTTTCAATGTCTGTAATTACAATATGCCTGACTGGTGCCTTCCTAATCTTCACAGAATTATTTTTCAAGAAAATAGTTCTCATTACATGTAAAATGTTTGAAGGCTTTGTCCTCTGAGCACATTTCATTTGTAACTGCACTTTCTGTTTAGTATGATATTATCTCCAGGAGCTGCCTCTGTGTTTCCTTTTCTACCGTCAACAACATAGATAGAAGATGTACTTCTTGTGTCTGACGTTATCCCTGAAAATGTAACTATTGAACAAGTGGGGTTTTTTCTTGATGAAGCATTTTAAAGTATCTGAAGCATCATAGATGACAGAGCAGGAAAAGATGGTGTAGGCAATCTCATTCCCTTGGTAATTCAGTGTTCATCTGCAATGCCTTTTAATCCATTTATCTGCAAAAGATGATGCCACCAACATGCTTAAGAAAGAATGGCATACACTTGGTTATTCAGCAGGGTTAAATGTGTTTTTGATACATAAAGGTAATAAATATATATTTGCCATAATTTTGCATAAATAATAAATTTGAAGTTTTCAGCTAGAAACTGAGCTTCAGTTTTGATTATGTCAGTAAAACCTAAAAGATGGGTGTAGGTGCCTCAAAGGAGTATTTAGGATCTGGATTTTTGATTTCTTGAGGTAAATGCTTGCTTTTTCTTGAATTGGTTTCAACTTCTGCTTCCACCAATACCCATTCTCCATAAGTCACGTAATGCTTCTTTCTGTGTGGCCAGAAAGGATCCTGAAGACCTGTCATATGTTTTTTCTTGAGATATTTCTGGTGTTGATTGGCAGGGACTTTCAAAATTGTTTGACAGCCATGCTTGAAACTCACTGGGGAGTGCTAAATCTCTCTACATTTAACACTGAAGGAGGGCGTTCTCCCATGCCTGCTGGGAGAATATAGAGTTAGCTCAATGATGACCTAAGGCAGACTAGATCATTCAGACCGAATTCTGTGCCATTTTAAAGAAGTGGTATGGAGCAGAGAACCTGAGTGGTCACTTTTTCTCTTTCCCTCTCTCTGTTACAAGAGGTTTACATTTTTAGTACCCTAGATGATGCCTTAGCCACAGCTTTTCACTTCCAGATCATAGGTTTCTGGTGCCTACCCCCAAATGTCAAGACTTTGCTCTTGGTTATTTTTCCATAAATTTCATCAAACAGAATTAATTTTCTTACTTTCTAGTAATACCGTTCACCCTGCTCTATTTATTTGCATTAATATTTTATCTATTCTGATTCTTACAAAGTTTGAGATCTGTATAATTAGTTCAGTTATCAGCAATATCTGTTATTTCGTCACCTCAACTAGGAGTATCTAAAGTTTAGATACTATCTAAACTTTATCTAAAGTTTATCTAAAGTTTAGATACTAGGAGTATCTAAAGTATCTAAGTTGTAATCTGAAGCCCTGGAACTTGTCCCAAGTACCCCATTGCATTCTTCATTCACAAAAATGAACCGAAATCGAATTTAGTTATGATCCTGATACCTTCCATTGAATCATAGAACGGTTCAGATTGGAATGGACCTCAAAAAATCATCTGATCCCACCTTCATGGGAAAGGGAGACTAGATGAGATTACACAGCACCCTGTCCAATTGCATCCTGAAAACCTCCATTGATGGGGACTCCACCACATCGCTGGGGAGGCTGCTCACTGGAGATGACACCTCATTCTTTTAGTCTTTCCTCACAGGGAAGGTTCTCCAGCCCTTTTGTTATCTTTGTGGCCCTCCTTTGGACCCTCCCCGGTCTGTCCACATCTTTCTTTAATTGTGGGGACCAGAACTGGCCACAATAGACCATGTGCAGCCTGACAAGTGCTGAGCAGATTGGGATGATCACATCTCTATCTCTGCTAGTAATGCCTGTGTGGGTGCAGCCCAGGATCTGATTTGCCTTTGTGGCTGGAGCTGTGCTCTGCTGACTCATGTTTATCTTGTCCACCAGGACCCCCAGGGCCCTGGGAGGTGGCTGCTCTGGCTCTCCAGCCACACATATCCTAGCATGTACTGGGCTCTTTGGTTTTCCTGACTCAGGTGCAGGACTTTGGACATGTCTTTATTAAACTTTATACTGTTCCTGCTACCCACTTTTCCTGCATGTTCAGACCTCCCTGTAAGAAGGCTCCTCCTTCTGATGTGTCCACCTCACCATCCAGTTTGGTGTCATCAGCAAACTTGGTGAGGGTGCTTTCAATCCCATCATCCAAGTCATTCATGAAGGTGTTGAATAACATGGGGACCAGCGTCGATGCCTGGGGGACTCCACTTGTGACGGGCTGCCAGCCTGAGAAAAAAACCCTGAACATTTCTCAGCATATACATTTGAAAAGTCAATATCTAGCAGGTTTTTTTCCCCCTAGCATATTTAAAGTATAGTCAGTAAGTAAGATAGAGTGTAGTTTATGCTAGAAGTGTTTAGCTGGTGGAATGCAAGAGATGGAAGGACAGATCTGTTCCTAAGATCTGTCAGCAATATGAAGGTAGGAACAGCTAGGAGGACTAAAATTCAGTGTTATTTTCTTTCAGTTATTGGTTGGAGAGAGGTCTTGCTGTTAGGTAATCTCTCGGAAGAGCTGGAGCTGGGAAATTATCCAATTGACTGGGTGGTTTTGTTAGACTATGTTGGGACTTGGGGTGACATAAGGCATCCCTTATTTGATTTTCTGGGAAAAGAAGGGAGAGGTTGATTTATATTTCTGTTCTGAATTATTAAGTCATTTATTTTACTGTAGTGTCAGGATTTCTCAGCTGAGATCACACCCTGTCTGGTAGGACAAAATAAAAATACATTGTCACAACTGCAGTGCCAATGGTACTACGGACTAAGTAGCATGGTGATGTCTAACAACTTGCCTAATGATAGAGAATAGGTCAATGGCAGAGGTCTGCGAGGAGCCCCCATCTCAGTCTTTAGCTACTGGCCCACATTCTCTGTTGAAAGTGGCTGATACTGGAAAAGGGGAGCTGCAGTCCCAGGCCTCAAATGTGGAGTTTCACTGGAGATAATGGTGGGAACTCCCCCAGTTTAAATTCTTCCATGGAAAATGATGGGTTTTTGTAGTCCCTGGCTGTACCTGTTTCCCACAGGCAGCTTGACTTACTTGTGCCAGCATAGCCATAAATCCTGCAGTTATATTCAGTAAATTAAGCTTCCCCCTTCCAAAGCTTTATTCCTACAGCTCTGCTCTTACCCAGTTTGGAAGCACACTTTCCTGTGTTGGCAGCTGTGGTGTTCTGAATATGTGACTTCAAACTGCAGTTTATAAGCCTTATACCTGCACTTCTTCTTCTAAAAATCACTGCTGTTTGTCTAATAAAGTTTATTTCCTGTGGGAGAAATAGAAATGCCATGCTTCCTAGCGGAGATTTAAAAAAAAAAATTTATTCTGTTTTTGATAAGTAAACAATGCAAACTAAAACTGAGTATAGCTAGGCACAATTTATGTGCCAGACATTTTTCTGTACAGTTTGATGAAATACATTTCACAGCCGTAATCCTCAGATATGTGGTACACCAGTTCCCCATTCCATTTAAAACTCCTGGCAGTAATGTAATAATTGACGAAACACTTATTTCAGGGATCAATGCTGAGGTTGTGGCTTCCTTGCTGTGCTTAATTAAGAAGATTACTTACCACTTGTCTACCTAAGATAATAAAAGGGCATCTCATGTGCTCTGTTTCAGTTGTCTTTGAAGCCATTGGCCAAAGGCCAGTGACCTTTCAGTAATGATGGCATCCAATGCTGTTAGAAGCCCTCCCCTTAGAGCATCAGGCAGATGATGATAATCTTCCACTCCTGTCAGAGCAGTGAAAAAGCAGTAGGTGCCACATTCTGACACTTTTATGGCTCATTTCATCTCCGGGGTGACAGAGCTATGCCGACTATTAAGCATTCCCTTTATAGGTCTGCCATTGTATTTGGAGTCTATTTTTAGTATTTTTTTCTAAAAAGGAAAACTTAAGATCAAGGAAATATAATGCACTTTTACAAGAATTCTCTGTGAAGAGAGTGGGGTTTTTGCTTCTCTGCTGTGGTATCTTACTCTGAGGGTGGTGAGGCACTGGAACAGGTTGCCCATCCCTGGAAGTGCTCAAGGCCAGGATGGATGGGGCTTTGGGCAACCTGGTCTTGTGAAAGGTGTCCTGGCCCATGGCAGGGGACTGGAACTAGATGATCTTTAAGGTCCCTTCCAACCCAAACCATTCTATGATTCTATTACTTTTCAGAGCTGCCTGAGGACACAAACTCAAGTAATGTGAATTCTTAGAACAAATTACTCAGTTGAAAGAGAAATGGGGAGTCTCTCTGTACTCCTTCCCCACCCACACATCCGCTGTGCCCAGGAGGGGATAGGAGAGGAAGTGGAAGGGGCTGCAAGGCTTTTGAACCATCAGACAGGTGTCATCCTCAGAAGTAGCCTGGCATCATGGCAGTATGCATGAGAGACATGGTGGGGAGCAGGGGAGCGAACCAGAGGAGCTGCTTCTCTAGCTGTGGAGAGCCCTGGGTAACTCAGAAGCAGAATATTGTATATCTGGTTGTGAGCTAGAAGGCACCACTGCCAGTGTGACAGTTCACTCAGTGGCATGACTGTCCTGCCCAGTGAGTGGAGTAGTAAACCATCCTGGGTGTTTGCACACCATGGTGTGCAAATCGTACTGCATTATTACTCTTACTTGCTTACACAAGGTGTGCAGAGCCTGGATGGGAGAACAGACTTAGGGTGAAGCCTCTCTGTTCTCCCTGAAGGGGTCATGAGCTTCTGCAGACCAAGTGGCAGAGCCTATGCTAGCATTGTTTTGCAGAAACATGACATTTTATTCCTAGCTTTGCAGCATGGAGAAACAAAAAGAAGTACATTATGATGAATACGCTGGAAGAGGTGATGTTCTTCACAGAACAAAAGATACGGGAAACACTGTTTAGTTTCTAGCAAGGGAGTTTGTCAGTTTTTAATTTTTACAACTCTTTCTTGGTAGAATTGCACGTTCCAATACACACCCCCTCTGCAAGGTACCTGCCAAAGAGAGAAAGCACGCTTGTTTTTTTAGGCAATGATTCTTATTCTGGCTGCCTAGTCCTGAAATGAGTTCTGGGTAAATTTCCTAATGGGCAAAACATAAATCACCTGAATAACTGAGCAACCCATTATCAACACAAAGGGTGCCTTAGCTCCTGCACTTAACAGATACAGTAAAGTTGTAGAAAGCTCTAACAAAGCTGGTGTGGGCAGAAGATAGGGAGGGGAGGAAGTGAGCTTCGAAGCTGAGCTGACAGATCACTCATCCATATTTCCATACTGAGACATGAGTAAGAAGCCTCAGTAATTATTCTAGGGACAAGTTCCCAGAGTACCTGATGGTCCGGTGCTGGATTTTGGTGTTTTGATTAAAATACTGACATGATAGGTAATGAAAAAACCCCCACACTTCTGAAACTACAGGATTCATGTTTTTTTAGTCATCTCCTACAGTATTGCATAGAACAGTGGACAAAATTATGCCTATTTAATGGCACAGCTATCAATAGGGTTGCAGGATTTTCTGTTTTAAGAGTTTAAAGCTGGCCTAGGTATCTCAAATTCTGCTTGAACAGTGTTATGTGTTGCACTCCTCTGCTACCCCTCTTTTTGATATTTACTGCTGAATAACAGTTAAGAAACACAAATGTTCTCACTTATTACTTCGTTATAGTATGCATATCTGTTATATGACTTAAGATGTTTTAAAAATATGCTGCATATTAGATTACAGGTTTTTTTAATAGAACTTCCCATACATATTGGTTTCTAGATATAAAACCCCTACAGAATTGTGGACATTTCTTACTTGTACTTGAATAATCAATTTTGCTTCTGGACATCTCAGGTAAGCACCTGCCTGAAATGGCTCAAGATTAATTCAATTTTAAAAAAGGCTGGAATAAGGGATACTTAAAAATTCTCTTCCTGCAGTAAAAAGTTTATCTGATAAAATGTGAAAGACTGTATTTTTTGAGAAAAAGCATTTACTTTGAAACAATTTTTAGTTATTTTTAATATTACTTAGGTTACAATACAAAGGTTTTTTTTACGTACCATGATCTTGAATATTGAAGGTACAATAACAGTTTGGAACTAGATTCCGTCTTTTAAGTATAATACCTGGTTTTATTTGGTAGTCCTCTCAGATTGCCCCATGAAAATGCTGCCCCTCTTTCACCGGCCCTCCTACTAACATCACTTGTGCTGGTGACAAAGGGTCTTAGGGCCCCGCTCATCCTATTCCTGGTAATCAGCAGTAAGCAGTAAGTGAACCTCAAAGGGACTGGCAGCCCTTTCCATGGCGCAGAGGGAGGGGAGGATCTTGTACTGTCCCCACATACTAAGACCTCCTTCATTAGGGGTCTGGAAACCATTCTGGAAACCTGCAGCCCTTTCAGCCCTGTGAACGGGAACACTGCAGCAGGCAACTCGTTATTGCACAGATGTGATGCAGAAGAGTTGTGGTTTAACCCAGCCAGCAGCTAAGCCCCACACAGCTACTCACTCACTCACAGCCCCTCCCCCAGGTGGGATGGGGTGAGAATCAGAACGGTAAAAGTGAGAAAACCCATGGGTTGAGATAAAGACGGTTTAATAAGTAAAACAAAAGCCATGCGCACAAGCAAAGCAAAACAAGGAATTCATTCACCGCTTCCCATGGGCAGGCAGGTGTTCAGCCATCTCCAGGAAAGCAGGGCTCCATCATGCATAAAGGGTACCTGGGAAGACAAACGCCATCACTCCAAACATCCCCCCCTTCCTTCTTCCCCCAGCTTTATATGCTGAGCATTACATCATATGGTGTGGGATATCCCTTGGGTCAGTTGGGGTCAGCTGTCCCGGCCGTGTCCCCTCCCAGCTTCTTGTGCAGCCGGCAGAGCATGGCAAGCTGAAAAAGTCTTTGACCAGTGTAAGCACTGCTCAGCAACAACTAAAATATCAGTGTGTTATCAACATTATTGCCACTCGAAATCTAAACCCCAGCACTATACCAGCTGAAACCAGGACAAGAAGCAAGGTCTTGGGTTCATACCTGAAGATTTCACAGAATCGTTGAGGTTGGGACGGACCTCTTGAGATCCTGTAGTCTAATCTTCTTGCTCAATGTAGGGTCAACCACAGCAGGCTGACCAGGATTGTGTCCAGCTGGCTTTTGAATCTGTCCCAGGATGCAGACCACACAACCCCTCTGGGCAGCCTGTGCCACTGCTCAGTCTCCCTCACAGTAAGAAAGTGTTTTCTTGTGTTCAAACTGAATTTCTTTTTTTCAGTGTGTGCCCATTGCCTCTTGTTTTCTCAGCAGGCACCGCTGAGAAGAGTCTGCCTCCCTCATCTTCATTCCCTCCCTCCCATCAGGTATTTATGCACAATGATAAGATCCCCTGGAGCCCTCTTATCTCCAGCGCTCTCAGCCTCAGCTCTCTCAGCCTCTCCTCATACAAGAGATGCTCTGGTCCTGTAACCATCTGAGTGGCCCTTTGCTGGACTTGCTTCAGTATGTCCATGTCCCTCTTGTACTGGGAAGCCCAAAACTGGACACAGCAATCCAGATGTGGCCTCACCAGTGCCAAGAAGAGAGGGAGGGTCACTCCCTTGACCTGCTGGTGATGCCTTTCCTAATGAAACCTGGAAGACTCTTTGCACTGCCCTTTTACTCTGAGGATGCATTAGATTTGTCATTTCATACTTGAAAAGCAGCACTAGCTTGAGCACAGGAAGACCTGCCCAGTAGTCAGTCCTCTGACCAGCTGTTGAGAAAGCTGTTCCACAGAGTTGAAAGAATATTCTGCAACGTGAGCTGACTTCCAAATGCAGTAGGGCTTATGCTCATTCATCTTGCTGTCAGGACACTCCACACAGCACAGGAAGCAGCTTGGCAAGCAGATTATAAGCCCCAGGTGGCAAAGCCTGAGAAATGAGTTAAATATAACCCTATGAAATAACTTTAGTGACCATGGCAAATAGAACTTTTATGTTAGCCTGAGAGATTTTTATGTTTGGGTTTTTTTTTTTCTCCTTTTTAAGTGGCTGTGTATGAGACAAAATACATGTTATTAATTTTAAAATCTAAAGAAAGAGAGCCATACATGTGAAGCAGATTGCTCTTCCTGGCAACTAATAAACTCAGCACTTTCCTTCTCTGCAACTCAGCCATGCACACACTTACAGGTGTATTGTCATTACCTACTTAAGCATCCTTCCATCACCTATAGCAAATATATAAGTGTTGTTGCATGAATGTCTTTGTCTTCACACACGTCCCTGCTCCCTGGGATCAGAAGTACAGATCTTCCAACATTGCTGTTTATTTGAGGAAAGAAGGAAACAGCAGAGTGAAACATACTAATCTTTTGTTATCTGAAAAATCTGGGCACTCTTTTAGGAGGCAACAGATCTTTACACCCTGAAGAGGACTATATGGGACTCTTTGCAGCAGAATCAATGGAGCATGAGCCTTTGGCAATTTCAGGGCACCACTGCCAAGTTCAGCTTTAGCGAAACTTCAGTTGCCTGTGTAATACTTCTGCTTATGTTGATTGTTTTCAAGGTAATATAATATATATTGTATTTCCTCACTGCCATTAAAAGATCCCAACAAGATTTTTGGAGGCTTTTGGAATAAAAGCTGATCGGAAGCTTTTATCAAATGAACAAACGTTTCATTTTTTTAGATAACCTGGAGCTGCAGCCACTATCTCAAGATCTAACTGATCTCTTCTCCATTTCTAGCTGTGGTCTCAACCAATAATTACGATACATACAGGAATTTTAAAATTTCTCAAAACTTATCTTAAGTTAAAGTTAGATTACTGAGTAGCAGAAAAGGTGTAGTAGAATTTTTAAGTTGTACCTAAACATAAATAATAGTTAAGAGAAAAAATAATAGAAAAAACTAGAAAAATGTGTTTAAGGGAAAAAACATCATGTAGGAGAAAAAAATGTAATAACTGTCATAACAGAGGACCTGACAAACAATTATAAATAATTTTTGATGGTCAGACTATGGTTGTTTAAGAACTTGATTTGTCCTAATGTGGTCCAGACTTCTCTGAGCAGCTAAAAGCATGATGCAGTCATACAGAAATGTGGCTAAATACAGAGCCTTTTTCAAAGGCTTAGTTTGTGTTAAAGCATTATAAAAACAGTTGAGGTTTTGCATGTGAACTGACTGAGTAGTCTTAAAAATGTCATCCTTTAACACAGTTCTCAGCCCAGAGGGACTGATTTATGATGGGGAATGGAAGATATGAAGAGTCCACCATGGGAAAAGCCTAAGAGAGGACTGGCCAGGGAAAGTGTAAACCAGACAACACCAGCATTTGGAGTCAGCTGCCAGCTTACTGACGAGAAGAGCCTTCAGTGTATGGGAAGTGGTTTGATATTAATAACATATAGTTGAAATACAACCTTTCAGCAAAGTCTGGTCTGTTCTTAGTTTCAAAGTTTAAATGGTGAGACTGTCCGCTGTCTATTGGCAAATAATAGCTTGTTTAGACTTTAAAACTGAGAAGAATTTTCTGCTTAGATTGCCTCTGCTGAATTAAAGGACCTTTGAAGCTCAGTTCAAAGGTAACGGGTGATTACTTATTACCTGTATGTTAACATTTGAGTAGTAAACCCAGAGACTCCATGCCATAGCTGTTCTTCCTTGGCTGTGAGCTTATACAAACAAGTGCCACATTGCTTCTAACTTCGGTTTTCTTCAGCATCACGGAAAGATAAACTGATAGAAGTGGGAAAAGAAAATTGGTTACAGATCACTATGAATGGACTGATTTGGGAGATCACAGCCTGGATGTACAAGTGATGAAGATTATATAGTGCCCCTGATGATAAAAAAATATGTTGGTGGGAGAACCACAGTTCACATGGTTCATTCAGAGTCCAGTTTGACTTTGAATTTTGAATGTGGGACTTAAGTCCAAAGTACAATTCAAAGCTTCATTCATCGCAGAGCATTCAAAGCGTGGTACATAATACTGTTATCTCCATTTTTCATTGCTATGTGTATAACAGGGTTTCAAAATATTGTTTTAAATAACTTTATATTAATGGATAATAAATAAATAAATAAGAGGCTAAGTGGAAACAGCGGGGTCCTGTGAAACAGAACAACTCTACCTGCATCTCCATTAGGGATTTTAGTAACTAACCGAAGGATCCAACTGTTCAGGGAGGTAGCTTCCCTTAACGTCCCATGGAAAGTGAATGAGTGTTTATAGTATCAGATCAATGTCAGAACATTTGCTTTATTTATTCCTAATTCCATTTAAAAAGGCCTCCTATACAAGCAAACAAAAACTTCCTTTAAGGAAAAAGTAACTCACCAAAGTTAGTCACGTATCACTAAAGCACTGATAATGATACTTAAATAGTGTGTTTTAAAAGCAAGCAAGAGGGAAGTACTTCATTTATTATAATTGTATGGAAACAAAATATAAAAGGCATATATTGGCAGGCAAATAAATAGAAAAACAAAGTAAAATAAATCTTGTGTTAGAGCTAGGGAAAAGCTGGTAGAGGAGGATGAAAAGGAAAACTTAAACAAAACTTCCAACTTGGTTATTGACCACCTGTCCCGGTGTCAGCTGGGATAGAGTTAAATTTATTCGTAGTAGCTAGTATGAGAATATGTTCTGGATTTTTGCTGGAAACAGCGGTGATAATGTGGAGATGTTTTAGTTGTTGCTAAGCAGCGGTTACACTGGTCAAGGACTTTTTCAGCTGCCCGTGCTCTGCCGGGTGCAGAAGCAGCTGGGAGGGGACACGGCCGGGACAGCTGACCCCAACTGACCAGTGGGATATTCCATACCATATGACATCATGCTCGGTATATAAAGCTGGGGGAAGAAGGAGGAAGGGGGGACGTTTGGAGTGGTGGCGTTTGTCTTCCCAAGTAACCGTTACGCGTGATGGAGCCCTGCTTTCCTGGAGGTGGCTGAACACCTGCCTGCCCATGGGAAGCGGTGAATGAATTCCTTGTTTTGCTTTGCTTCCGCGCGCAGCTTTTGCTTTACCTATTACACTGTCTTTATCTCACACCATGAGTTGCCTCACTCTTACTCTTCCGATTCTCTCCCCTGTCCCGCCAGGGGGGAGTGAGCGAGCGGCTGCGTGGTGCTTGGTTGCTGACTGGGGCTAAACCACAAAGCTGTTTTAGGTTTACGCCCTTAATAGAGACACAAAGAGCAAGTCTGCTCAATCAGAGGAATCAATACACAAATATCACTTCTTGCGTACCCCCCCAGGAATTCTTTTCCTTTTTAATTTAGCAGATAGACCCTTTTTACCAAAAATGTTTGAAGACCAGTCCCCATTGTTTCTACTGAATTCTAGTCTAGTGTCAATCCAGAGAGCACTGGAAGAAGTACCACTACTAGCAGATGCTAGATTTAATGTGGACTTGAAAAGGCTTGTACTGCTAACTCTTTAGAAGTCAGTAGAACCTGTGCTGATGGCACAATATTCAGCCTGCCTTATGATGGTGAAGCATAGATAAAAAGATTTAAGGCATGCTTGGTAAGAATAAAAGGCGCTAGAGGAATCAGGAAAGCACTTTGGTAAAAATCCATCCCCCTTCACCTCAAAGGCAGGAGCCATGATCGCTTTTCAACATATACATAGTCCTGTGTCATCAAAGGACAAAAATCAGTCATTTCCTACAGAACACATATTTCCCAATTCATATATTTAAAGGTGGGTTTATTTTCTGGTAATAAAGAAAGTGGAGTAGTTGAAAACATTGTACAAATTATATAACTATCTGGCATGTTTTACTATGGCTGCCAGCCAAACTAAAACATATATATCTGTATCACTGCAGAATTTGAAGGACGTAGAGGTCTAGGGAAATCTAAATTCCTCTGCAGAGCAGAAAGATATCTGTTGACTTTCAAAGTCCTTGGTCTATAAGATAAATGTTAAACTAAATTCAACCTTCTCATATCTTACAATTTACCTTCAGCCATATGCTCTTCTTCTTGTGTAAGATAAAAGCACACTTTCATCACCCACAGATGGATTATTCATTTTAATGAAATAAAAATTTTTCATCTTATTTTATTAATTTTCTTCTACAATACTTTGCTGGTATGGCCCTCACTTTACTCTTTTCTCTAAAATGGAATGGAATTCATTCAGTGCTATTGTGAAGGCTACACAATAAATATTTGTTAGAAAAATCATGAATAGGAGAACTATGTCAGAGACCTCAGGCTTCACTCGTCCTAGAAATTTCTCTTTGGAATCGAAATTCAAAAGTGTCAAACTCCAACAGTGAAAGAAAGTGTAATTACTACATCCTGAGGTATCTCAAATTAGGCTTTTTAAAATTGCAGTAATGTATATTGTCTGTTAGAATGAATGTAGGGGAACAAATAGTTATCCTCAAACTATAACATGTGCACATATAAATCAGGATATTAAACAGCCAGTTGTGGAAGGAGAAGAAGTAATAATGAATGTTAGTTCTGGGTAAAGTATACGTCAAACTGAATTCTACGCAGAAGTATCACTCTCTGCACCTAAAAGCAAACATGCAACTATGGAGGGACAGCTGACTTCAGGAAAGGTGTCTTTGTGAGTTTTGAGTTTCATATTTTTGTCAGATTTCAAGTATTATCAACCAGTCACCTTAGGAAAGTGACAAATACTAATTGTCAATATGATCAGTGGTCCAGCCCTCTGTTTCATGGGCTGATCAACTCTTCTCTTGCACTGCCCATATCCCCTCTCCTAAAGAAAAACCAAACCACCATATCCATAGCTCCCAAGAGAGGCTCAGGCCTTGTATTGCAACTCCTTGACACAGAAACATTGCCCCAGTTTGTTCCCACCCAAGAGTGGCAGAGGTTGCTTCTGTATTGGAAACATCTGTTTTTTTCTGGATGTCCTTTGCTGCTTCTTGCCTTTAAACTGCATTACCTGTCTGTCCACAATGAGAAATTTCTGTTGCTCCCCAAGGACTGGATTGTCTCAGCTGGGATCCCGCACTCTCTGTAGCATTGACCCAACAACCAGTGTAAAGAGGGTTTTGGGGCCTCTGAGGATGGGATGAGAAGTGGTTCTGGCTGTCCTTGTGACCAACCTGTACCAGTGCCTCGCAAGTACTGAGGGTGGATGTAGGCAGGAATTTCCAGTTACAAAAGTGGCATCAAAGAAAAGAGGAGGATATTTTGGAAATATCGTATGTCAAAGATTTCTAGGATCTCCTTTGGCTTGGGGAAAATGATGCTAAGATTTATGTTAGAAGATAGATCTACACAGGCAGGTACACACTGCCCTACATCCATTCTGGCCTTTTCATGGAGCTGCCATAAGTAAAGGCTGCACACACCTGAAATCCAATGACATATGTATGGGTACACCCACCTGTCCAACTCACCCTATCTCTGTACCTAAAAATCCTCTTTGGTCTTTTGTTCCACTATGCTACATCAATATAAACCCTTCAGCACGGAGCAGATATTTAAGCATCCATCAAAACCAGTCCAAGTCATTGACCAGGCATTGACCCTGCACAAAAGCAAACTTACCACCTGTGGAAGCGGAAGAAACCTAAAAACTGACCTGGCTATGGTGGGTCCCTCACTGTACTTAAACCTACATTCAATATGATGAAAAGTAGTAACTTTTGCATTTACCAGTAGAGCAATTCTTCCATCAGTAAAGAGTTTTCAAAAATACACCTTTTATGGACTCAAATGGTAGTGAAAGATGCAGAGAAAGGCTAAGAACTGTGTTCCACAAGCTGTTATACAAGCAAGCAACCCACCTTCAGTGAAGCAGTGCAGAAAATGCCGTTCTAAATGAATTTACCAGAGAACTTAAGTATTTTGGCATATCCAAGTATGTGTCACAATGCACAGAATTTCCTTCCAGCCATGCTGTTTCAGCATGGCAGCTGACAGTCTGTTTAACAGAGTGTACTGGGTCTCATTGGGTTGGAGTTAATTTTCTTCATAGCAGTCCGTATTGTGCTGTGTTTTAGATTTGCAACCAAAACAGTGTTGATAACACAATAATATTTGGATATCGCTGGGCAGTGCTTGCTCAGCATCAAGGCCTTCTCTGTTTCTCACTCTGCTCCCACTGTGAGTAGATCAGGGGTAGAAAAGAACCTGCGAGGAGTCACATCTGGGACAGCTGGCCCAAAATCACCGCAGAGATGTTTCAGTTCCATGTAATGTCATGCTCAGCAATAAAGCTGGGGGACAGTTTTTCCAAGGCAGTTGTTGCTCAGAGACTGGTTGGGCATCAGTCTGCTGTGATTGCCTTTGAATCCCATCAGGATTTTTCTTTTTTCCCATCCACTTACTAAACAGCCTTTGTCTTGACCCATGAGTTTTCTGATGTTTGCCTTTCTGATTCTCCCCCCAGTCCCACTGCAGGGAGGTGAGCGAGCAATTGGGTGGAAGCTTGGTTGCCAGCCAGGATCAGCCTGCCACACAAAAGGTTTTCAGACTGTTCTGCCACCTAGAGCCAAAAGTGCAAAGGCTATCTCCATTAATATTACTGTAACCAAAGTGATGAAATTAATCAACCAGGGATGTTGTTACATTATGGGAACATGGAGTGTACGACTCAGTGTATCTGTTGATCTGTATTTTAGTCCCTAGGTAATCATTAATGTGAACGAAACAATAGACAATGTGCTTCTGTCAGAAGAGGATGACAAAATGCAGTTTCGTGTAGTGGACTGAGAAAACTGGCCAGGACTGCCAAGATTAAGAACCAACTAGGTAAAAGGTAATTCCGGCAGGGGGAGATCGCGACCACCGACTCACGGACCACCGACCCAAGTAACACCACCTACTCAAAAGAGAACCATGGAAGAGGACACTGAGCCTGCGCAATAATTTTCATATGGAACGAGCAAGTTTGTACCAATCAGTAGAAAGGATAATAATGAATATGTATGAATAGGTAAATTTTTGATCTATAAATTGTATGGGAAAGGTGTGTAAGGTACGCACGTTAGGAGGAGCGATCCCCCGTGCATCCGGCGCCATGAATAAAGAATGCCTGCTCTTTAATACTAAATTGGTGTTAAAGAGTTGTTTCTGATTTTACAGCGTTTTTTGATAACGTTACTATTTCCCCATTATTTAACACTGGGAGGTAGCACTATCAATATGTCTCTCTTTATGGCTGCCTTTCCACCTTGCATATCACATGCTTATAATTGCCGCCTTCTGGACAGCTAGCTATCACCTGACTTAAGATGCCAAGTATCTCAGTATGTATCACCTGGCCCTCAGCTCCATGTGCCAATCTGCCTCTGTTCTCAGACCAGAGTTTTACAGCACTGTAAATCCAACTTCCAGGCTGTTAATACAGAATTAAAAATGCTGCACCCTTGTAACTGACTCTGCTATTTTATATTTAATTCAAGGTATTTTGAACCAACATGCTCTATGCCAATAGGCATCACATATTTTCTCAAAGCCAGCATAAAATTGGTGTAAAGGAAGCATAAACGCTTATTGTGTCCTCTGTCTAATCTAACTAAAATGTAAACACATGATACTCACAATCTACACAAAATTGGTAATGCTCCTAGAGCGATTTGAGATTGCCTCTAGGAATATTAGTCCATGTCAAACACCATGTAAGAAGTTGGCCTTTCTGGATATCTAATGAGCTTTATTTTCCCTCATCCACACTAGTGTTTCCATTCCATTAATGACATGTACCTGCCCATATGTGGGCACAGAACTGAGGGGACTGTATTTTAGCCATAGTATTCTGCAATAATTTCAGTTTATGCACCTGTATCTTCAGCTTGTTTCTCCCTTGTCCTCGTATCCTTATGACAACAAAAATTTCCATGTTTTACAGAAAAAGCAGGACCTAGGATCCTTTATTTTTAGAGAATGCCCCCTTAATCTCTTACTGAATTCCAAAATGAAGCAAAGGATAATCGAAATTAAAATTATCTGAGATACTGAAAAATCTGAATAATAATATTTAGTTATTATTATTATTATTATTGCATTCTTTTTCATTAATTTTTTCTTCAAGCTATGAATCATTGTACAACTCAGAGAGCTCTTTCCTACAGGTAGCCAGGCAGTTCGGTCAAGGTTGACACTGCCAGGAAGAAGGTACAACGCTCACAACCATGTAAAAAGGACAAGGAGCTGGCAACATTGTAGTATGGGACAGAGGAGAGAAGCTGAGGACGACAGGTAATGATCATTACAGGGTGAAGTTTAAAAGGAAAGGACCCACCAGTGGATAGCAGTCTCAGAAGGATTTAGGATCTTTCAGCAGTTCCTGTGCAGATAGTATTAAATGAATTAATGCTTAGTGTCCTGTATAATTTAATTGTTATGGTTTCCTTTATAGCTTAGCAACTATAAGACATTTAATCAGTTGTTTGTTACATCATTAGACATAACCTTAAATCACCAAGTCCATAAATAAAGCATTTTGTTAGCTTCATTTTACCCTTCTGACATGTAAATAGAAGTGGTGTCACTCTACAAAGCATATGATCCCTGTGCAATGAACATATGTCCTTCAAAAAATGGTTTGAAGTCTCAAAACCTTTGTCAGAGCTCTTCAGGAGAGTAAAGAGAAGTTTTAAAAATAGGTACAAAACTAATTAGGAGTTTGCAAATGCAGTGGGACTGAAGGTCAGTTTTGTCTTTGCAAAAGGTTAATAGCAGGACACCACGTGGTTATGTACTCAGACTGTTATTTATTGTGTCTATAGACCATATTAATAACCTCAATCAGTCTGAAGGTTACAGCACAGGGCTAGTGTGGCCACGTGCCAACTGTTGAGGAATTACCTCCCTCCCTGTGCACAAGCCAGCATCCCATATGAGTGAAGCAGTGAACGGAAGCATCCCTCAGGTCTGGACAAATGCCATAGCATCAGAAGGTGAAAGCTGCTACTTAGGAAGCTTTGCAATGGCTGGGGCAGGAAAAGAGAAGGCTAAAACAGGGTCACTGGTGTGAACCGGACACATTTTTGGAAACCAGTACTAAAATAAATGGAAGTGTTCACTGTGGGCGTAAAGGAAGTAATGGTACAAAGGTACAATGCAGTAGAAGATTCAAAACAAGACATATAGCTGTTAAGGTACTTTTAAAGGTGACTGTGAATTCAGTTTTGAAGGCAATGCAGCTTTTTGCAGCTCTGTTTTCCACATGGCTTTTGCATAAGAAATGTTAATCATATTTAGCAAAGAGAATCTTCAATGCTTACCTGTCTTTTTTATTTTTTTAATGAGCAAATTATGCTTATATTTGCATAAAGCAATCTTTTATACAAGGTTATGTCCTACAAGACACTTGATTAACAAAATTTTAAGGTAAAATTTTTGAAGTCTCACTCAAATTTATGTTTACTTCTTGTTCAGGTAGTCTTCCTGGATAACAGAAAGTACTGAAAATAAGAGATACCAGGAAAGTAGTCCTCTCCAAGGCTTTTTTTCTGTTTTTGCAAATACATTGAATGGATTCTGCAAAAGCCCGTCAGGTTCTCAGTATATTATATATTAGTCAAGCTATAATCCTTCCTGCTCATGTTATGCCATGTTTAGATCTACTTAGGCAAAGAGAAAGATGCCATTAAGTTCAGTGCAGTAAGTCTATGACACTTCTGCTTGCATTGAACTGAGGAAATAAAAAAAATTCTGTCTTTTCTTTGCAGAGAAAAACATCTTAAAATATATTTAAACAGTATTTAAGAATGCCAAGGGAAGCTTCATTTCTTAGAAATCCTATTAAATAGTTACTATACAGGATTAACCATTCATCTGTCAGGCATGAAGGGCTGACTGCTAACTGAGCTTTGCATGTCTTGATTTGGGTTCCTTTGTTAAATCCTCAGTGATCAGTTTAATTTTATATTTGCATAAAATCAGTAGAATATCCAGCACTGTTTCTTCCTTTTCTTTGCTTGCACCTTTTTGAAATACAGAATATTTTGAATTTCGTTTTTTCTTAAATGATTTATCTTTTTAATCTTACTGACACCTGGTCAGTTGGCTGTGAAAAGAAAAGTGTTCAAGGAAGTGTTTAGCCAATGAAAGAGGAATTAGTCAGGCTGCAATGAACCTTTCAAATACCTGCTTCCATTCAAAAAGGTGTGGGAAAATCCCTGAGATTTTCACTATCAAAATAACCTGCATTTTTCTGAAAGATCACTGAAAAATAACTGTTCCTATGCGCACCGTATATACTGGTGCATTTCTTCTCCTGCTGTTGCCAGTGTGAATGCCTCAGCTATCCCCATGAAACCCATCCACTGCAATACCTGCCCTTGGCATCACTGATGACATCATCCGTCCACTATGGAGAACAGTCAGTAATTTCTCACAAAGCCTGAACGGTCACATTGGGTTCATAAAGGTGAGCTTTTGGGTAACTCAGACACTTTTGCTCTTTACCGAGAGAAAAACAAGTGCAGCGGTGGCTGTGAACAGCGCTTCGGGGATATCAGGCAGACCTTATGGGCAGACAACTTTGTGATCTGACTCTGCAGAATTTAACTTAAACTGCCTAACAATGCCCTTTGACATGTCCTTTGTCTTTCCATCTTTTTGTATGTTACAGTTTGCACACCAAAGGGGTTTTACTCTGTGGGGGGTAAAAAAGAGCATGCTTACATAGTGTATTTGCTGCTCTTTCTATGGTTAGCCCTGTCAAAAGCAGTTGTTCACCCACTGAATCACCTCTGTCTGCAGCCTGTTTCTGCTTTGTGGGGTGGTAAAAGTCTTGGTGATGCTAACCTTTGAGGGCTGGGCACACCTAAGCCTTAAGTAGTCCTTTTGTGGTGCCAAGATGCATAGTCTCTGAAGCTTAATCTATTCTTAAACTCATCAAAGCCCCTGCAAATGGCCTGCATTTGCATACTGCTGTTTTAAAACAGGACTTTATTGCTTGAGCTCTGGCTTTCAGTAGTTTGGACACTACACAAACTACAGTTTTTGCCCTCCAGCATAGTGTTTGAAAATAGAATTGTTCATTAAATATATAACTATAGAACATGTACATTTGTACCAAATATATAAATAGTAGGAAGGACTTAAATCCAGAGCAGAAACCCATACCAATTACTATCTGATCACAGAAAAGACACGTAAACAGAGGCTGTCATTTCTCTGTGACCATACATTCAAGCACTTGCGTGTAGCATCCTGCCTGCTTCCATATGCCTATCTCCATACCTCTAAGTTTCTGTCAACGCTCACATGTGTTGTGGCATTCCCAAATCCTCCCATTCCAGCTGTTTGCTCTGTTTCTTTTCCACCTCCAGCTATTCTTCTGCTGTCTTTGGCTCCTGTAAGCCCTCCCTGGGACATCCCAACCCACAGCAGCCCCCAGGCAGGTACTCAGTGGTACAAAAGTGAGGTCGCTAATTTCAGCATGGATGGGTCATCCCACCATGTCCCCAGACTGTTAAAGAGTAGTCCTTGTTGTTCAGTAAAGTCTCTGGTGGATGTCCTCTGGCAGAATATTTCCCAACAGAACACTTCCTGGTGACTTAACATGTGTTATGTAGTCATAGCTAAATAATTCTAAATGTGTACTTTTAGGGGATTATTTCATGAAAAGTAGAAAATAGGACTTGATGAAGCATGAGAGACATGTACAATGTCAATTTAAAATAAAAGAAAAACATTTTCTGCCTGATATATCATCCAGAACTTTTGTCTAGACTTTTTTACAGCAGAAACGTAAAACACTTGTGAATTTAACTAGTAAAAAGTCCTGGTTTGGTACATTAATGATTTCCAGGCAAATTAAATATTAAAAGCAAAGTCTGAGAAGTGCAGCTTGAATATATGAAACTAAGATCCAAAATGAAATGTCTTAGCTGGGGGATGTGTGTGTGTGTGTGCGTGCGTGTATTTGGGCATTCATGCTAGCACAAATGATTCGGGCTCATTTAAGAATGGGTAAAATAATAAGAACAAAGAAAGGGCTGGGGAATGATTTGTCAGTGATGATAAAATCAGTGGGATGTGTCTTCCATTACCTTTCATGAAAGGAAATAATTAAAAATGGCAAGAACTGACCTCCAGCTTTTAGTCCAAACCTAAAGAATCAATCTCAAAACTTCAGCACAGGAAATGTAATTATAAAGAGCCTCAGCAGATGCTACAGAGCCTTTTGCAGAGTTCTGCACACTCCCCAGGCAGAGGAAAAATTCACATCAGAAGAAAATGAGATGAGAGATGGTGAGAAACTAAGTGCATGTCTCACAAAATGGGTCCCTGTAGGCTGCTGTGCATATGTAAGGCAGTAGATAAAAACCATGGTAATTTTGATCTCTCCTCTTTCTTGGAATCATTTATTTGTTTACTGCATTTAATTTTGGGCTCCTAATTCATGTGAAATTTCAGTAGCACAACTGGTTTTAAATTCTTTTTAGAAGAAGCCTTGAAAGGCTCTCGTACAGAACTTTTTGCCTCAAAGCGATGTACAGCAGTCCTCAAATGAGGTGTCTTGCCAGCAGAGTTGTCATACAGCAGAATAATAACATAATAAATATTCATTGGTAGACTGTAGCAGGTCTGAGACTAAAGTAAGAGTAAGTTTTATTCATGTTTAAAGTGCCAAATTCTTTGCATTAGTAAAAATTTAGTTTCCCTTAGGAGTGTTTTTCTGCACATCTTTTGATTCTTAGGACAATGATGTTGAAGAATAACAGGCCTAACCTAGGGGTTAAGAGACCTGCAGTGCTCTGCATTACTTTAATGCATATCCCTCAGCAAGTCACCTAGGACTGAGAGTGCCAAAAGTTTGGGTCTGAGCTCCCGTTTTGGAAAAGCAGCAATATAGGAACAGGTTATTTGCTCTTATGCAGGCAAGTTTCAGAACGGCACCTTCAAATGGCACCTAGCTTCGGGCAGCCACTTAAAAATGAAAAATCCACTTGGTCTTAATCTTGCTGGGGGTAAGCTGTGCTTTCCCCAAGTGCTTTGCTGTTGAGAGATGTAGCGTAAGTGCTCCTTGGCACTGTCACCAAAATGGGGAATAAAACTCCTTAACACCAATGTAGTATTAAGAAGCAGACATTCTTTATTACAGTGCTGGATGCATGGGGGATAATTCCTCCTAGCGTGAATACCTCAAGTGATGGTAGAGCTTATATTGCGCAGTTATATACATGTGCATTAGATTTCCCGGAGTAGCTATACATATTCATTCTATTTCTTGGAACTAATTATAATCCTTGCATCTTAATTACCCATGCATTTTAAGCCCCTTAGGAGCCCCTGAAGAGGTATCAGGTGGTCCCTCATGGTCCCTAGCGGTTTGTTGAAGGGGTGTTTCTTGTGTCCTTTCCATGAACTCTGAGTCCTTCTTGCACATATGGTCATGAGCTGGCCCATCGAGTAATCCTGTCACAGTGTGTGGCAGGGTGAGTTGGTTTCAACTGGTGTTCCGACTCTTATCTAGTTGGAGATGTCCTTAGTTCCTTTTGTCTTGGTTTCAACTGGCACCTGCTGCTAGGTTGTTTGCATCCCTCCAGATCAGCTTGCAAAGATTATGTCCTTGAGCACATTCTTGCCTGAGGGCCTTTACAACAGCACCATGCTGTTAGCAAGGGAGATTTCCTCCCATTTGATTGCGGTAGTTTTATGTGCCCATTTCTTGGCCACAGCAAAACTGCAGCATGCCTTTGCAGCAGCATGTGCAGCAGGAAGCACTGAGAGATGGCAGGAGGCACTTCTTTGGACAGTTCACTGAGCTCAGGAAATCCATGAAGGTGTTTTCATGAGCAGTTTGAAATGAAATGCATAGTAAGCTGTAGAACTGTGACATTAACTCCAGCAGGATTAAAATAAACTGAGATGAGAAGGTGGCTGTTCTGGATTTCCTCAGTATTTGTTTCAAGAGCAGGACCAGTACAGGATCTGTTAAACTTTACCTATTAAGTGGAATTTTACAAAACCAAGGAAAAGATAATCTGCGTTTTAAGGAGATTACAGTTTAGAACTAGAAATATTCAAGTACGGATGCAGAAGTAAAAATTACCACTTCAGCTGTTTTAATTTATTACCATGTTGCTTTCTCAGAATTCTTATTTAAACCCTGTTTTAAGATCTGTAATGCTAAGCTAACAGTCCAAAGGTTTAACTCGTCATATCATAATGCATTTTCACTGAAAATATAATATCTGTAGGTTATCAAACTGTCAGGTTAATATACTAGTCAGATCTTTTTAAAGAAAAAGCCATATCATCCGTTCTTTTCTTTACAGAAAATAACATACCTATGCTAAGTATGGACAACATTGCCACTGCATTGAGATAAGGCACAAAAAATAACATTACAGTGAGAATCAGTGAGAATACACAGGGAAACAGTGTAGTAATGTCACATTAGAAAAGTATAGCAGAATTAGTGCTTGTATTTCTCTATCTGTCCTGTTGCATACCATCTTGCTCAGATAATCCTAACTCCATTGTTTACAGGGCTAGTAGTTGTAATGTTTGTGCTATGTCACAGCTTCTGCATATTTATAGGCCTGGAAATCCTTTTTGCTCAGTTGAGGGACTGAGGTTGCATGGGAGGTATTTTCATGCTTCTTGTGGGTCCATAGTCATTATTTTCAGCCCCTCTGGTGTGATAGGTCTGCTGTTTAGAAACTGTGAAGAACCTGCTCAAACGAACCTCAGGAATAATGAGCACAGGGACATCTCAGCCTGAGATGTGTTAGTTGCTATTCAGGGCCTCAAAGTAAAATGCATTAGCAAGCACTTAGCAGTAAGCGTATGCCCAGAGCCTGGTAACCTTCAAATCTAATGATGTATTTAGGGACTATTGCCTACATTTGTAATAGAAGAAAAAGAAGAAGATCATTTTAAACATTATCTAGAATATCTCAGTAAGGTGTGATCATTTCAGGGTCTGCATTATCCTAGATGAAATTGTTCTTGAGCACCTTCTCATTTTATCAGGGCAGATTTAGTCCCTCTCAAATGGCACCCTGAACCCCTGCAATTGGCAACACGCAAGCCTTGGGTGAAGTGCTTCCTTTGCTCCTCGAGGGAGCATGATGGCTGACCATATGCCCTGCTATCACAGGGAGAAAACATGCATTTAGTCATCCTCTAATGTGGTGGACATCTTCAGGCACTGGAAATCAGAGGTCGTAGTCATGGTTGAGCGGTGGTTTAGATGATGAAGCAGATGCTGTCTACTGTAAAAACACCTCAAATAGGAAAGTGCTTTTATGCTCAGTCAGTGCTTGGGCTTGATCCAATTTTAAAGAGAGACACGGAGAAGTTTTTCAGTGGCTGCACTGGGAGAAAGAACAGGCCTCTGATGTTTCCAGAGCTTTCAATTTTTGCTCTATCCTTCCAGCTGTTTCTTCCGCCTTTGCTTTATTCTAAGCTGCAAGTAAAAGCAAAGTTTGGGATACTTCAGTGAAGAAATCTTACAGGCATAGAAAGGAAAGCTGACTCTAGAGTTCCTTTATCCCTATACATGAAAAGCTCCCATTATAATCAGCAGGCAATCTGCATGCGTGAGGAATTTCAGGAGTTGAGGATTACACTGGTAGAGGGGGACTTTTCCTTTCAAGTCTGCTGCACTGTATTTCTAATCAATTGTTTAGCCTTTAATTGATTAACTTTTGATTTAATCGACATTGACTGCAATCCTTTTGTTCTTTGCTCTGTTGCAGCTGTAGCTAGCACGCATCTGATTGTACTTAGAGTAGGCCCAATCATTTGTTTCCCAGGCAAGCAAAGCCTTTTCCAAAGCCCTTAAGTTTTCTTTGTCTTTTCTCATTGGGTATTTTGCTAGCGTTAAGAACACAGGGCCATTAGTTTCATGGCAGATCACCTGTTTAATTTAAAAAATAGTAAATATCTGCCATTAGTCCTGCTGCGACTGCTAGCTATGTATATGAGGCTATTTAATATTTAAATTAGTTGTGAAAATGAGACTTATTAGTTTTAAGTATTAATCTATCACTAATACCTGAAAAGTCTCAATGAAGAGAAACCGTGCTATTCTGTTGTTATATGGCTCAAGAGACTAAGGTAAAGCTTAGCGTTGCATGTTGTTTAGATTTTAAAACATTTTAATTAATTTTATCCTGACTTGGCAAATGCCCGAAACATTGTTTGGCTATACCAAGGGAGTGTGCTCCGCGTCTCTACCAATGTCTTAGCATTAAAACCCTTCTGACAAATAACTAAGCCTCTTGCACAGCATATTGAGTTTCTGTTGTCTGAGTCATACTTTGAACCTATTGTCCACCATCTGTGGCTTTAAAACCTGTTAAAGCCAAAAGTTGATAATAGTAATACTGAGCTCTTGTACTTTTCATCAAAAACATCTCTTCAGTTCATTGATAAAGAACATGAACAGCTGAGAGGCTAAATGACTTATCTACCCAGTATCACATGAGGAGTCACCAGTAAACCCAGATAGAAAAGAGGCTCAAGGCACCTCTTCTAACCACAAGACTGTACTTCTTACCTCTGTAGTCATCCATCAACTGTGTCCAATTTGTATGAGTATGGTAAAGAATCTTTGAAAACATAAATGTGTGCAAAAGCAGTGTTGGGAATTAATTCTGTGGCTTTGCCCTACTTTTTTCCTATGCTTTTCATTTTTGTTACCGAGGTCAAAGATTATTTGCTGGAAGAAAATGTTGTTCCTCTGGGTTTTTTTCCCAGTTGTTTTGTTCCTTTTGTGGGAGATACCTTCTCTGCTTTTTGACTTCAAACTTTTGCATGGGAGCTGATTAAGCATTAGTCACCTTCCTTGCCTGACAGGGTAAAATAGCAACTGATGTCCCCCAGTACGGTACACCATACAAATTAATATCCTGGTGATGTTTCATTTCTATCAAGTTTAAACAAGAGTAAAATTCATCTTGATTTTGAGTTTTACAACAGAAAGTATTGGAGATTATGGTTACTCCTCCTTTCCAGCTTCTTTTCCTTCCCCCTACTTTTCTTTCATCTCCTAACTTGACATTCTTCCCTCTGAGACCTTGGTCTCAGTATTTATCTCGGTGTGGGGAGGCTTTCCCTGAGGACATTTTAGTACAGTTCTGGTATTTAGCCAGCTGGTGTTATTGCTCCAGGTGCTTCTGAGCAATACGCTATTAACATGTAGGGGTATTTGCTATCAGTTCTGCTACCCCTGTGGCAGAGTCTTGAAGGAAGCCAGCAACTGTGCATCTTCTCTTGAGAGGGCAATCATTACCAGGTTTAAAAACAGACAGGCATTTTTGGGTATTTTCACTGGGCTTGTGTGAGTTAAAGAGCACTCCACTGACTCTGAGGCTTCCATAAATCCACTGCTAGCTTTTTGTACAAGATCTTTCTTAATACAGGGGAGACTTATGTATGGAGTTCACTGATCTGTATGTGCTCTATGTGTGTGTATTTTGAGTCATGCAACAAGGAGATGCCACGGTGCTGCCCCTGGTGCCAGGTAGACGATGTAATGTAGCCGAGCATCCTGCAAGACAGCACAACTCCTTGACTTTGCCAGAATCTTTGTGTTCCCTGCTGAAACGGATGTCGCACAGGGCTATGCTGGCAATATATATGGTGGGGACTCAGGTTCCGTATAGGAAGATTGGGAAAAGAAAAACTTTTTAGGCACACTCAAACTGAATATCTCAAAAAAAAAAAGTGAAGAGGCTTCATATATTTATCTTGCAATATATCAACTGAACTTAAGAGAAGGGTTCCTTTTCTTGTAGTCTGTAAGAATAACAAAATGTAATTTAATTTCAAAATGGCATATGATTTTGAAAATGGAAAATTTTTTTATGTGGTCAATTCCAGATTTTGTCTTTCCTCATTGAAATATTCTGTTGAGTTGACCCCAAATCACAGACTACTCCAGCTGTCCTGACTTCTATTTTTTATTTTTATTTTTATATACTTATATATTTACTGTTCTCTGTACTTCTAAAGTAAAGAATATTCAGGGAATGGCAGAAGGAAACCAGGGCATGAGAGGAATCAAAGTTCTTTGTGTTCCTATTTCTTTCTTTTTGAAGATTTATCTCCCAAAATACACTGTCATGTATTCAGCAGAGGTTTCATTGTGTTTTGGCAAAATCTCACTTTCCCAATTATATGGCACTCACTGGCAAAGCCCCATTTTTAAAATGTTTTCAGGTGTCTGTAAATAGAACAAGAAAGATAGTTAATACTGACCTTTTTGTACCTCTTTAACACTTCATTTTGGAGCAGTGTGTCATGTTGAAGTTTTTACCACTGAAACTATGCAAGTAAGGTGCAGTCTAAGAAGTTTCTTTAGCTAAATATAAGCATGTGTTTCTGTTTCCCTCTCACTTCCTTCCTTTCTTTGTTTCAATGAAGGGAGAAAAGCAGAAAATTGAGATTACAAATAAAAAAAAAAAAGAAAAAAGAAAAGGGGGGGTTTTACTAGGTAGAAAGTAATCGTATCATGTGCATAAGAATTACTGTGGAGCAAAGAGTAGGTAAGTAGAGCTGGGGAAGAAGCAGAGCTGGGATGGTACAATAGGCTTGAGTGAAGAAACAGAAATTATTTGGAAGATCTTTCTTCTCATGACTCATGTGCCTTTTCTTCTTGTAATTCTTCTCTCCCATGGGTTGTTGGCATGGTCCTGAGGGGGTCATGACCTATTAATAGTGCTTGCTTTTCTTCATGAAAATGTGTATCAGTAAAGATAGATAGAACAGTAATACTAAAGATATGACAGGTAAGCAGGATTCTGAACAGAATGAACTTAAAAACCTTCCTCCAAAACACAGACAAATGAGTTCCTTAAAATGCTGTATTGTGACAGATAGGGTAGTATATTCTTCATTTTACTGCACATCTGGCATGGAGTAAGATCTGCTTCATATGCTATTTTGCCCAAAGAGTCACTGATAAAATTGAATTTTGTACCTAATCTTTCATTGTAAAATATTCAAGCAATTTTTCCCACCAGCAGTCACGTAAACAGCTGAATGGAGTGTCTCCTTCCACTACCCTTTGTTTATTCCTTCCTTAAGAGGTCCACTAATACAGAAGTTGCACCTACTTTTAACTTTTTGAATTAATATTGGTTTTTACATGGCTCTTGGAGTTTGTTCTGGACAAACCTTCCTAGGCTGTGTTTATGTAATACACTAACTCAGATGCTATATCCCAAGGTATGCCAGTATGCCAAAACAGAGATACTCACAGCAGCAAAGTTAGGCATGTGGTTCACTACTTTGCTGAGCGGGAGATGGGACATCGGTGAAGATAAATGTGACTGCAGGGAAGATCAGTTCTTTACTGGTAGTAATTTGTTCTGACTGTCAGTATTTTCTGTCGTGTGAGGACCAAGCTAAGTTCTGCAAAGATGAAGAGAATTATTAAAAGGGGAAGGAAAATCCCCAGAACAGATTGAAAAGTAGGTTTTTCTTTCCTGATTTATTCTTCCCAGAGCTTTATTCTTTTATTGTAGAGGAACAAGAAAAAGGAAGCACTCAAATGTTTGAACCCTCTCTGGTAATAGCAATGTTAAACATCACAAGTACATTTTATGTCTATCCACTCAAAAGGGAAGGGAAATGTGTTTTGGAATTTCATACCCTACTTTACTGCTCCAGTTATTTTATGTTCTGGTCCCTCTGCTACCCAATAGTCTATTATAATTTGTTTTATTGTTCAGTGGCTTTTGTTGTGTAGCTTGAAATGATATATAATATTGGAAAAAGAAATGAATTAAACATGCAGTGTTCAGTTAGCATGCCCTTGTTTCTTTTACTCCTTTGTTAAAATATATGGCAGTCTTTTCTCTCTACTGTTCAGAATCCTACAGAAATGAAATATTGATGGAAAGGAGCTATCAAGTGCCAGCAATAGTTAATGAGGGTTTGAATTTTTATGTCCAGTCCAAATCCTAATGTAACCTTTACATTCCAGAATAAATGTTGAAATTGGTAGGAGCTACTGCACTGAACACCTCCCTGGATTTGGCCCTTTGGCAAGCACGATTGTGTTTTTAAAGAGCTTCCTCTTGCTCTGCTCAGATTTTCTCAGTTTTCCCACCCTTCTGTAATTATCTCCCAAAACTTTTCCTTTAAATTAAACAAGAGAATATGTGCTGAAGGTTTTATTTACAAGTTTTTTTAAGCACTTGTTCCTATGAACTGGGTCTGTGGCTGCACTGTGCCAGCCAACCCACTTGGTGCCCCATTGAGTCCTTCTCGGAGGGGTCATGGGGCAGATAAGCGCTGTGCATGAGCCCTGGGGAGCCTTGCTGCAAGGCAGAAACCTGGATGGAGTGTTTTCTCAACTCACCAAACAGACCCCAAAGGAGTGTGTTAGCGTGACTCTAGCCTCATGCAGCGGTTGCCTACGTTTTTTCTGAATTAGGCCTCAGCCCTGGCCAATGTCAGTCAGCTCCCCATTGTTTCCCCAAAATGCTGACAGGGTATCTTTGCTGGCTGGAGTTACTCTGGTGGAGGAAAGAGGAGCAGTGGGTGAGGCTTCGGCGCATTTCCTTCTTCACTATCAAATACTATAATTGAGTCTCTCAATACTGAACCCAGTAGACTTAAACACGTAATGGACAACAGCTTTTTTGTCGAGTTAAAAGTCCAGCAGCTGGAAGGCCTCACTTAAAGATTCTCCTAGGATCTGTGTGGTCTACCCACCTCTGTCCAGAATGTAGGCAGAGCTGGATTTTTCTCCCTGAATTTAATTCTTAGAAAAATCTACCCTATCTTCAGACCAACAGAATTACAGAAATAACCCTGCAAATATATTTATTTTTTCCTCGTGGAAATCAGTTTTTGTCATTTTAAACCAACATCCAAACCAAGCAGAAGCTGGTATGTTCCATCAGTAAAAACAAAGCAAAAGAGCAAGGGACTTGTCAGTGTAGGATGCACACACTGAATCTGATTTCATTAGATGGATGATCTTTAACTAAAGTAGAAAAAACAGCAAGTCTGTGTAGATATACTCTGATTTGATTTTAAGAGTTGCCAATTGGTTTCATTTTAGCTTAATTGACTGCCTGAAGATAAAGATGGTCTGAGCGCTAAAAATGGGCTGAAATGAGAAAAAAGGTGAATTAAGGCAAATACAGCTACTTTGGTGTAAATCTGTGTGTGGACCCATTTGCTTTCCAAAGTGTATAAAATCAGTTTACTGAAAGCCAATAACAAACTACCAGGGTGAATATCTCTTGTTCTTCCCTCATGTCTTCGAGGCTTATGCAACCTATTGCTCTGTTGCTTCTGATATTCCGTCTGGAAAAAGCTTTCTATATTTAGTACCTTAAAAAACATTATTTTTTATTTTATTTTTATGGCCCAAAATAAATTGCACAAACTTTAATTTCAGAGAGAGTGCTAAAATTGTTTTAGTTCTTCAGTAGTCCAGCAGTCTTCAAAATATATGCTTCAGTTTGTCTGGAGGGCTGTACAATTTGATGTTGCTGTTGAACCTCTGCATATCCAGACTGGTTTTTTTTATTCTTTGATGTAAAGCAGTACTCTACAGGCCTGAACTCTGTGTAGTTAAATGCTGCTTCATTGTGCTTACGTATTTCTACATGAATAAGACTATTTGCAGACGTCATTATTGCAATACTGTTGTGTACAATGTACAGATTATAGCATGATATTTTGTATTTGAGGTTAAACTTTGGATTTCTATCTTCTAATTGTCAATTTCTAGTTAATTTAATCAACAAATTTAATGTGCATTCAAATGTAATTATAATTTAATTTTCTCTGCAGCTGTCATGTTCCCAGAGAGGATGATATGCCAAATCTGATGCATTTATTTCTTGAATTCAGTTTGTGTTGCCGGATGCTCTGCCATGCCCCTCGAAATCTGGATGCAAGTAAATACAAAAGCAAAATTCTTAAAAAAAGAAACCTAATTCTGCGTTTGAGAAAAAGATGGAACTACTTCTTTCTGTAAGCCATATCTTGTTCATATTTTCAGACCACTGCTGCTGGATGGTGGAAATGCTGCTGGAAAAAATGGAGTACACCAAAATTAGAAATGGAGAGTACACACATGATGAAGAAAGAGTTCAGGCAGCAAAGCTATTTCCTGAGTTTAGACACAAGTTTGTGTATTATTTCTAGAAGAATTACCATCTAAAGATAACCATCAGATATAACTCAAGAAAAGCTAAATAACTGCAGAGGAGGTTTGTTGTTTGTTTGTTGGTTGCTTTTTTTTAATTCAGCTACCACCTCCTTCACTTCATCTGCTCAAAAATAAAAGACATATCTTTCTCTAAAAGCCTTTTCCTGCCCATTACTTAACCCTGTCAATTTGTCCAGTCTGTTTTGGTGGGTCTGTTTTCTCTTGACCAGGTGAGGATGTTGCTGTGGCTGCCCTGATGTTGTTTCTTTTGTGACAGCTAACTTTTGCTGACAGAGCTTATGCTGCAGCAAACCTATTCTTCCTTTCTCTTCCAACTGAATAGTGGTATCCTAAAGCAGATGCTGCTGTCATAAATTGATAATCTGCTATGGTTCATTAAATACTTAAATTTTGTAATTACGACAAGAATGATATGATATCTTCCACGGGAGAAGTCACCTGGAACACAGTTTCTGGCCCTTCTGATGGAGATTTCAGCAACACACTGAACCACTTCTGATGAAGAACTTTGTTCACTATGTCCAACAAAGAAATGGATATATTAACACATCCTACAAACAACTATTTTCCTAGTTGAATTACATAGCCCACAGGGTGCTTATGCGTGCCTCAAAATCACAGTCTTAACTCCAAATTTGTGGGAAGGGAGGTGGTAGTAATAATGTACTATAATTTTTCTTTAAAAGGCTTGTCTGTCAGTAAAGGTTTTTTGCCATACATTTACTAGTGGGGGACTTCAGCAGCTATGCAGTTAGGCATGTGAGTAAAAGCAAGAAGGTGAAAGTCTGCATTGTGGTATCGTATATATAATTGAAGCAAGTGTCTCAGCTGCAACTACACTGACAAGAGGTGGATGTGACAATACCATAAGAGGCCAAGAATTAATCTGGTTTTAGTGAATGTAGGGGAATAGACAGGGATCGGCGACCGGAAGATCACGGGCTGTGACGGAAAGATAGACTCCTCCCCATAGGAGTGGCAGGAACAGGAAGCACAAGAGCTATATAAGCGTGTGACGCAGCCAAATAAACGGACATTTTGTATCCATCATATTGATGTCTGTGCATCACTGTCCCCAGGGTGGGTAGAGCCCTGGGTCCCGGAGATATGCGGCCCAAGATAAGTTCTCCCGTAGAAGCGTACAGCTACAAGTGAATTGTTTTTGCCAACTTTTTAAGTAAAACATTAAGTCTTTAAATCAAAACAATGGATTTTTTCTAAATAAATTAATTGACTGCATTTAAAAAAAAAAAGCTTCCCAATGAAAGATGAAACAAATTTAAATTTTGAAATGTATAAAGTGCTTTATTTGACTTACTATGTTGTCCTCAATTTTTTCATTGACAGAAAACTGGAAAAGATCAATTATTCACATTCTTTATACTAAGGTTGCAAATGTATTTTGTTTATGTCTGTCCACGCTGTAATGGAGAGAAGTGTCACCTGAGATGATCCTGCATGTTAAGTACAGGGGTTTTGGTGGTTAAGGACTCTAAGTGCAATACTAGTCTGTGTTTCTAAGCCAAGTTATCTCCAGGTTTCTTGGGGGTGGGAGGGGATTATATGAATTAGAAACAGGAAGTTAACACATTTTCTGAGTCCACTGTGAGACCTGTGGTTTCTGCTGTCACCAGAACCTTGTAGTAGTAAATTTCCTTGTAACTCCCTACAGATTTATCTGTAATTCATATGCCTTGGTCTGACCTTGGTCAATCTAATTTATTCTTCCTAGTATCCTTTTAAAAGTTAAATACTACTTTCTGCTTATGTGCATTTGCTCATTGGGCGGATCTTTAACTTAACTGACACATATGAAAAATAAGCTCACTTGCACTGGAGGAACAGAGGAGAAGACTCGGTTTAGGGGTTAGATTTCCCAGCTGTTTCAATGCAAATCTGTAGGCTGATCTCACTAGCTGCTCTATCCAAAATCAACAAGGCAGGGCATCATAAACAGCACAGTGATGGCACTACAGCAGTGAGCCTGGAGATAAGTGGAATTGAAATATTCTGAAAACCTGAGTACTGTGGCAATTGGTTCTGCTTCCAAAGCTGCCTTTGCTCCTCCGGGCCCCACTTAGACAGGATGTGGTCTTTCCTTAATAATCCCCACTGCCTCCTTTCAGTACAGCTTTGTAAGAAAAGCAAGGAGAAGCCACACAATAAAGAGCGGGGCTTCTGCTCCTGCCTGTGGCTGGCTAGGCTGGTGATGGGCTACCATCCCTGTGCCCTGTCCTGAGGCATGGGCAGAACTTTAAGGTCCTTCAGACTATGTTCCCTTTGCCTTTGTCCCTGCCAAACATGTGCCCAGATGTTACAGACCAAATCCAAAGCAATAAGGTCAAGCAGTAATTCAAAGCTGATTTGAATTCATTTTTTCCATTCTCCCTCTTTTCTTTTTTCCTTATTGACTTTAATGAGATTTCAGTTAAGGCCATAAGGCCTTTGGTTCATGGATAGCAGAATTATGATACCACAGGAAGAGGCCTGTTGACATGCGTAATTATTCATCCAGTCAATACCAGTACTGTTCTGCACGTTCTCCAAAGTTTTACTCTGACAGCTGTCATTCCCGGACAGTAAGCTTCTTGGGAAACTTCAGTTCCCCTTTCACTGCACTCCACTTCATACAACAATTTCTTGTCTGGAACTATGTCAGTATGCATCAACTATTGCTTAATCATGCCAGACCTTGCAAACCATCAAAACTCAGAGGTCAAAATCAGCCCTTCATTAATAGCAGTAATGCTCTTTGGATTTATTGTCACCCTGTTAATGTGCTGTTCAGCACTGTTTATGGCATTTTCATAACCAGTACAGCAGCTTGGTAAGCATTACGTTTGTGCCAAGTGAGGATGCATGTAATCTGTTCCTTCCATGCATTTTAATACCTAGTCCTCAAATATACCTATTCTGCCATGTCATGTGGCAAATATATAGCTGGACTGATATTGAGTCGTGCCAGATATGGGAAAAATAACCTGAAAAAAGTATAGTCATGGCTATTTTGGGCTGTTCAGAGTGCAGGGTTGGCTGTCTTTGGCCTATGACTAGATTGTCACAGTGAAGTTAAAATGTGCTACTGCGGTTGCTACAGTTGTCTAAGCCCATTTATTTCCTTGTTCCATTTTGTTCTGTTCATCCAGCATCCATCCCCCCTGCCTACGTTTTCTGTTCATCTTGCTGTCACTTGGTCTGGTGTGTTTTATTTATTTTTTGTTTTGGTATAAATTAAAATGAGTCTGCTGCTGTCTCCAAGCTGACCTACAGGATTATTTATTTCAGATCTCAGCAAATATTGCCCTATCTAAATAATCTTATGAAGAGTGTCTCTGTGATTTGGTATCTAGGTGAAAAGATAAGAAGTATTATTAACTTTGTATTGCCCATTGTCCTACGTGATCACTTGCATTGATTATATCCAAAAGCTTGTACCCTTGATAGCTTTTATTGTCAAGGCTCAGTTGACAAGGCTGGAAGCATTCCAGGATGGGTTGCTGGTTTAGAGGTACTTTAGCACTGGATTGTGTTTTGTTGTGTCAATATGAAGGGGCTTGCTCTGAAGTAATTCTCAGCAATCCATTCACTTTGTGTAACTTGCAGAGGTATGTGGAGAGATGAAGCTTTCTCCAAAGTGACATCCACACAGAGCCATTACTTTCAATGTCTGAACAGTTGTGACTGGAGCTTCTAGAGCAAATTATTGTAACTTGATCTTTTATCCCTGATGTTATGAGAGTTAAGTATTTCTTTTCTTTTGGCATAGCTCAGTAGTTAAACTGCAGGTGAGGAGTTGTAATGACCTGATATGAATGCACTTTGGCATGAGCCACATGCACTTTGAGATTGAATAAGGAGCACTGCAAATTAATTTGTGCTTCTGAAAGGCAGATTCATTCTCAACTAATGCTAGAAGCAGTAAAATATTTTCAAAGCACCTGCAAAAATTTAAAATATTTCCTCAGTATACAAAATGTTATGATGAACGGTTGTTTTGTCAAGAGCTTTTTATTTGCTTTTGAGTATGGCCTTTATTTGCTTTTGATTATATTACTTCAAATCACTTCGAACACTAAAATTTTAGATTTCTAGTTCACAATAAGAAGAAAAGGGATTTTTTGACATTTTAGATTTCATTTAATAACTGGTCCATTGACTTTACCAAAGTTAAAGCATTAATCTTAGATGTAGAACTATTCAGATAGTGAAATCTTCCAAATTAGAATAAGATTAGCAAAATTAGCCTAACAGTGAATAGCAGGAGTCATCAACTCCTGAAGAATGCTTCAGACTCTATCCCTTGTTCTGCCCAGGATTAGAGTTTGGCTTGGATAATCCTCTCCTTGATAACTATCTTCTTATTATATTGCAGACAAGTCAGTGTTCTCATTTAATAGATATTTTCTGGTAGAGGTTACGTGGTTTCCAGGAGTGACTTCAGAGGCTTTCTTCCAAACATATTTACCTTTTTTGTGCCAACCACCTAACGTTGTGTCCCATCACATAAATAATAATGCCCATTTTACTTTCAGTGGGACAGAAACAGCACAACCTATAACACAACAAATTCTCACTGACAGAGTGCAGGGTGTACTTATATCTGACCCAACGTATGTTACAGGGAGATGAGATTATTTGGTAACTTTCATGGATATAGCATTTGATTCCTAGTAAAATCTTTTGCTATTTATTAATCCTCATTGTCAATATACACCATCTACAATCCGAGGGAATCATTCATCCAAACTGCAAATTTTGTCCAGTGCCAGAACTCCATCAGACAGGAATGAGCGTAGCCTGGGGGGCCGCGCCAATTTATAGCCCCAGGCTCTTTTTTTGGGTAAAGTATGCTCTAAAAGAGAAGACACCAGCAAAAGTGGGAAAAGAATATACATTTTTTCCTAGAAAAAAAACCCAAACTCTTCCAGTGAGAGAGGCCTTTTATTTTAGCTGGCTGAAAAACAGCCCTCAGCCTTATGCCAGGGACTATGTCTAGTCTGTAGTACCCACATGTCCGACAGCATCTCTGTGGTCACAGCTCTTTGAAGAATTCACATTTGGCAGGACAGTTATGAGACAGACCTATCTGAGAGTGATGGACGTGGTGATGTTGAGAGGAAAAGCAAGGCTGTCTCGTGCTTGGAGTGGATTGCCCACTGGCACTTTCCAACCCCTCTGTGAAGGATTCCCCCCCGCCACATGCTGCTTGCTCCCTCTGCTGCGCTCTCACATTCCTCATTCACTTAGGGCCCCCTTTTCTCATCTTTGTTATGTGTCTCTTATCAGTGGCAGAAATTTTGTTATATTTTTATTTCCAGATTTGGAGTTGTGTGGAATAATCGCTGGAGGTGACATAGAAATTAAACTTATGTTTTTAGAAAAGGTACAGCATTGAAGAAGCTGTCAGGGTGAAGTGCAGCTGACGTGAGAAATCCATTCCACAGAAGTTCCCTAGTAACCTTAGAGGTCAGCAATGCCAGGAGAACTTGGCGTACTGACTCTGAGAGGAGGCATCTGGAGGGTAGAATGGTACGGAGGCATCACAGCCAGGCTCATGATAAATGGGAACTTGAGGTACCATGGAGCTGGTACACTGCATATTTGCCACCCTGGGCCAAAAGTCCGTCACCCTTTTGACAAAATGCTGTCCTTTTGGTGAACTTTGCTCATTATAATATAAAAACACACCTCCATTCCAAAAGTTAACCACCTCTAAAGTTTGGTTTGAGCACATGCTTTGAATTTCTTCTAGTCTACACTTTTAAAAGCAAAGCAAAGAAATTTTACACCAATCATAATGAAGGTATGTATGACTAGAGTCACTCAAGCTCCACCTGAAAGGTAAAAAATAGTATAAAATATGTGAAGAGAAAGAGGGCGTTAGGGAAGATACCATTGCATACCACTCTGACTTCTGGGACCAGTTGATGGGCTGAGCCTTTCTTCCCCCCCACTGGGATGCCTTTGGGTAAGATTGGAAACCTCTGTAGAGTCACTTTAAATCCCTAACATATTAGAGTTGCTTTGCTTCATATTAGAGTTGCTTCATATTTGTTTTGCATACTTGTAGCCTAGCAGTGTACTCATATCTTTGGCATTTATGTGTGTCTTTTAACCAGCATTTTTATCACTGGTAATCCAAATAACCTGTGTATCTGTTGCTGTAATAAATTGTACTATTCATTAACCTAGCCATGGATCGTTCTCATTGAACCGGCCTGGGCGTCTGCCAAATCAGTTACTAACAACAAATACTCTGATGGGTGGTTGCTCCTACAACCCTTAGAAAATAAACTGTTGACCAAGTCTGAGACTAAGGCTGGACTAAGCCACAACTAGACTCGTCTCTGAGAAGGAGTTTAGAAAGCAAAAGGGTCCTGTCTGAACCTCGTGACTCAACGGTAGGGTCTCCCCCTAGCCACTCCTCAGACCCTTACCATTAATGCAACAGGTTGATGAAGGGGTACTGCAAGGGGGGAGGAAGGTGTCTAGGGCTACAGAAGCCAGAAATGTAAAAGTATGATAAAAAATAAATAATATCAGAACGTTTTCTTTTCTGAATTGGAAAGTCAGAAAGTCCCAGACATCTTAGGGCTGGATTACTCCATGTATTGAGGTGTGGGTATGTGGGTCATTATCTGTAATATTACATACTTCCTCGCTTTATTATATAATCCTTGAAGATTTTTTAAAATGTCAGAAATAAAGATTTAATGTACTCCAGGGACTACTACTTCAGATCTCTCCGCCTGCAAGCAAGAGAAAGCAGAATTATTCTTTTTAATGAAATAACTGTAGCTGTTATATTTGCCTTCCATGGTTCATTAATAGGAACTTGTTTGGTCTCAGTAATTTTCTCTTGACACAGTGCAGCAAAATACACACAGCTTCACTGCGGATGAAAGGATTACCAGAAAAATAACAGAAAGCTCAAATGGGAAGCTCAAATTGACATTTTAGAAGGCGGCATGTGTCTGTTCCATCTGTATCACTTTATTGAAGAACAGAATGTACCATCCGGGAAGGATAGAAAGAGGCACACTTTATAAAATACAGCAACACATCTTTCAGTTTCACTCCACGTGAGTATCTGGTGCTTGATGTGCAACACAATTGTTATCGTATAAGTACAGGACACTAGACTTTTCTGTGGTCCTCTTATTTACCTGAAAATACTTGTAGTAAAGGACAGGATTACTGAATTTCTACACTATTTTACTTGTAAAGAATTTAGTAGATTTCTGCCAGGTTAAGAACTTTGCAGAGAAATTGCTCCCGCCCTAGATTCTGGTAGGTTTTATGCCAGAAATAAAGTGTTCTCTACTGAGAGAACTTTCCTGATGCTCTGTGAACTAGTATAAAATAATGACTTGATACCTTATAGGTGCTTCAATGTATTTTTGTATGCGTGTTAATACCACTTGTTAGCACTTAGTGCAATCACAACACCTGAGTTAATTTATATCCATATCTTCTGCATAGTCCTAACTGAAACTGAATCAGTGAAGACCGGGCTGAGACTTGTTTTTAAGATGCTTAGGTAAAAAATTTCTTGGGTGCTGGCTGAGTGTTTGTTTTGGGACTGGATGATCACAGAAATCTATAATAACCTAGTTACCTATTTTAATTCTTTTCAGCTCATCAGTGACCAAATTTAATACTTGATTCACATGGTGGCCTGTATGAAATCTTTTGACAGTCTCAACTGATTCACTGGCAGACGGCAATTCGCATTGCAGAAGCCAAGACAAAATTACCAGACGTTAATGGGTCTCATTTTTGGCAGACTTTGCAGAGGAATCTGTATTACAAAATCTGACTCACTTTCCTGTGTCCCAAAGGGACCTGGCAGCTGATGGGTGAAGCATACCCGTAAAATGAGGAGCTCAGATTGCTGCTTCACAAACTGTTGCTGCTGTGTAGAAACGTGGAGAATCCACTCTTCAGGACAGGTGGTCTTTTTCAGCAACTAAAAATATTCTTAAATTAAGGGAAAAGAAACTTATTGCTAGGTAGAAATGCTTTACACAGCTCATCTGTGCTCTGTATTGGGATGTCCTCATCATCAGAAAGAAAACTAACTTTATATCATCTATGGGTTTGAAAAAGGTTAATTTTAATTTAAATTGTTGACCATGCAAGTTTCATTTATGCATCAGAGAGGTAATAACTGAGTAGCATAATGAAAGAGAGTTATTTAACATGATAACAAGTCCCCATAGCTGCTACTATTAACTTGTCTGATCTACGTAATTTAAATAAGAATATCTAACATATTTATATTTACTTTATTTTTTTTAACCAGGATTTATACCTGTTAGATAATGATTAAACAAATCCTGACATATTTAAACATATTTTACAACTGTTTCAGCTGTTTGGTATTCACTAAGCAACAGAATGTTAGGATAAGTAGTGCAAACAAATTAAGTTGAAACTGCCAGATGAAAATTGAAGCTTGCTGGGTGTTTACTTGGGAAGGAAAGTGTGATGTGAAGTAGTGACTGCAGTAGTACTGATCAGTGCTGGCCTTGCTGCAGTTAATAGTAACTTTTCTAGAGAATTTAGTAAGAGGGAGATGAAGCAGAAATTGCTTGCCTCTGAGCTGAGCTTGTTCAGTTGCCAAAAGACAGTTGCTCTTTCCTTCAAAATGGAGAAAACCAAAGTCAATGTTCAGAAATTACTGTGGTTTGTTATGGATGGTGATTGCCAGGGCAGTTTACAGGACCACAGTTTTTTTGACAGACCAAGGCAGCAGCCAAGATGACTAGAAGCATGGGGGAAAAGACGAGACACTTACCTAACATATTTGTAGAGAGAGAAAGGAAATATTAGGAGGCAGTAGGAACACTCTGGGACAGGCAGCATCTTTTTGCTTTATGCTGTGTGGTGCATAGGACATGGTTTAGCAATTCTGAGGACCATTGCAATTTAAGATTTCTTTTGTTAAGACATACAGATAGCATCATAGATACTGGATGGAAAGATGACGTAATATCTTTCTAAAAGAGGCCATCCACTGACTAAAACTAGAAGTTTTCTTGCTCTAAGTAAGGAGTCATATATAGATTTCCATTAATCTAAGAGCACAAAGAGAAGCTTTTTCTGTCATGTCAATTTCTTTGCATATCTTTCTTTGTTTAGAAATACCCTACTGAGATAAAACTCCTAATCTAAAGCTTGTAGTTTTGGGGACAGCAGGAGACTTAGGTAATAATAATAAAAGACAAGAAAATAACCCATTTTAAAAGAGGAAAAGCATGGAAACAATGAAAGAAAAATATACAATCCACAGACATAGAGGCTCTAATTGGACTGCCTGGCACCTTGTCAAAATCTAATTTTGTTCTTGCCTTTTAAAAAGCGTCTTTCATTGGAAGCTGTCAATGACAAGGTATAGGAAACATCTGTAACTGTGACATGCCTCTAGTCCCTCTGTATGGGCCTGGAAACGAAGACATAGGTAGATGGATAAGCCCCCAAACTTCCCATGTAATGAAATCAGACTCTGGTCTGGTTGCGTGAACATTCTGTATAGCTTGGTTTCTCTGGGGTCGAGATGAAATGCATAGCTTTGGAAATGCCAGGAACCTGTGAAATGCATAATCATATTTAATGAAGGAAAGCTGTGACTGTGAAACCAGAGAAATAACTTTAGAATTTTAATTTATTTATTTTGTCAGATAGCACCCCTGTCCTGCCCTGCTCAGGTGCCCAGGCACGTCAGGGGAAGGGAGCTAAGTATTTTATTCTTGCATCTTTCAGTAGAATTAATTGAATTTAAAAGGATAGATTTGATTAACATCTTGAATGAGACTGATTACCAAGTGTGACAAGGCAGGAAGTTTAGAATGTGGCCGTTATTGCTGTGGGTCAACAAGTCAAATTTAGGAATCCTAATTTCACCAAACTCAGATGTGTTTGGAGGTGGATCCAGATATTACATTTGTACCTTCTCTGATACTGTTTCTCTTGTCACATTTGCATCAATAGGCAGTGTGCAAGTACTGAGTGTTCACCATAGAGAAAGAAACTCTTAGGCAGATCTTAACAGCTTTTATAGAATCCAGTGCTGGTTGAAGTCATCCCATAAAGCATTGGATGAAAGCTAGTCTAATTAACTGTCAGCAACTGCGCTGACCAGGACTTGGTATCAGTGCTTGTTGAGTGTCAGGAAATAGGATGTGGGCTTTGACAGGGACAGGTGAACTGTTGCTGCATAAACACCCTCAGACTACTAGTAGTAACAGGGTTTAGATGACCACTGAGATATATCTATGGCACCTAAGGTGTAGGCTGTAAGTATTCTCAACACGGTTTGTAAGAATGTCAACAAGGATGAAAAAAAACAAAACGTTTCTGAAACTTTCCCGACAGCTTTTTAAACAATACCCCCCCAAACTGTATGGGACAAGAGTACTTTAGGTTTCTCCCATCCACCAAATATATTTGCCAAGATGTCACTGAGTACAGGTGCCCAGAGGCAGTTCAAGGCCTATCAGTACACTAGGCAAAATGGATTTTGCTGTTTCTGTTTCTAGCCTTCTTTTCTTATGTAACAAATTCAGTTTTGCAGCTGCAGAATGTCCTTCCCAGGTCTCCTTTCACTATACATAAAGTGGTGACGCAAGCAGACAGAGGTGCATGCAGTGAACTTCTTTCATTATGTTCTGGCATGTCTGCCACTGAAAAGACTTGCTAAAGGAACTGTACTGAAGACACAAGTCCTGTCTTCTTCATGGCCAGAGGAAATTTGTACCTCAGTCTTTTTCTGCCCTGCCTCTGCACCTGTGAAGACACCTTCATGGGATATCTACTTGATCTGCTTCGGCAAGGGGCCAGCCTGAGGGTAGAGGATGGGGCAGGGTGTTTCTGGGGCAGGACCAGAGTGTGTGTCTCTAATGTACAGTTATTGCTCCCACTCCTAAGGCAGGAGCACTGCCACCCTCACAGATGCAGTGATTTACACCTTTTGATATTACTCTACAAAGAGGCACTGAGGGAACAGCCCAGGCTGAGACAGGGCACTGTCTGTGGCTCCTTGAAATGTGGGATCCTCAGCTTCTTCCATGCTTCATTCCCTTTTTCTTCCCCGAGCATCCACTGTTGTTGAATTAGGGATGTGAAAAGGTTACATCTCTGTCTGTTTCCTGCAGCACCTCTTCATGGACCTGTTGTACAAGGCCATGCCTGATCCATTTGTTAACTTGTTGATACTGTCAATCAACATCAGCTACTCCAGCTGCATGTTTCAGAAGATGTTGAAAAACCCCAAATTTCCTTGAAGCTCTGGATGCCAGGTTGGGGAGTCCAGCTCCTCTCTCCCATGTGTTTTTTATCTTTGGGGTAGAGGCCGCACAGGCAGTAAAAGTTCTTCTGCCCATTTTTTCCCAGCCTTTCCAAGGAGGGGAAAGGAAAATGTTACACTGAGGAGGCAGAAGAGAAGGAGTGACCTGTGGGGTATCTTTTACTTGGAGGCTATTTGGCTATCCAAGTCAGCTTCGCTTGTGCTTAAAGCTGACATTACAAGCTTTTATTATTTGGGGCAGTTAATATTTATAATCTCTTCCTGGAGAAATCTGTTTTTAAAACTGCAAGATCCATTTAGAACATGTTGGTATGGAAAAAATAATTGCACTCCTACATGAACAACATTACCTTACTTGAGTAGGCAAGTCAGCCCCTTCTCTGTGAGTGCATTACTTTGTGCTGCATGCAAGATTCTTGCTTTACTGCTATCACTGGAAAAGTTCTTCACAAGGTCAAAGGCAAAGTGTATCCAGCAGAGGAATGGATAGTCGTTTGTCATTTCCTACTTCAGTAATCAGGAATGTGCTGTTAGAAATCTTCAGACCTGTCAGTTTTGGAATTAAATGGTTTTTTCAAAGTCTCTTATTTAGCTACTGAAATTTACTTTTTTTTTCAGTAAAATCCTCTGAGATAAAAGAAGTGCATATTAAAAAATAATACATGCCTGTGCAGAAATCCAAACAAGAGTCAAATACCATGAAACGAAACAGTCCTTCACACTACAGGACTTCCATACTGCTTTTCTAATCCAGCATTGCATTATCTCAAGCACTTTCTGCTTCAGTGACCCTCTCTTGCGCCTGCTAAATTTAATGGAAAAATACCTACTGAAATCAATGAGAACAGGATCATGCACACAGTGTGCAAAGAACTCTGTAAATAAACAAACCTGCTATATCCATTCAGTCGTATGCTCTGAGCAGCTAGCATTAGGAGGCACTTTGTTTTACTTAGGGCAGTATAATGAGCCTAAAAACTTCCAATCACTTTTTCACTTCAGTCTGTTATAACATTTGCTAGCACTGAGGAACTGTTACGGGGAAGCAAATTATGTGTTTGGGTTTGGTTTTTATACGTATTTATTTCCTAGTAGAAGTGTGTATGTCCCAGATAGTGCAGCTGGACAGTGCGTCCTGCTCTGAGCTGGGTCAAGGCTTCCTGGGGCTGCAGAGGGAGCTGGGAACCCACCAGGGTCTGGACTTCACTTCTGCAGCCACCCACCGCAGACGTGCTGGCTGGGATGGACAAGCAGAGGAACATCTCTGCAAAATGAGACTGCTGTTCTGAGGAGACAGAAACATTCTTCCCATCCCAGAACTAGCCACTATCCTCCTCCCCTTCGCAGCAAAGTAGGTGGTGGGTCCATTTGGTGCCCCTCAATGATTTGCTCCTCAAGGTAAACTGGTTGCCTTGCTAGAGCCTAGACTTGGCCCTAGTCATCTCAGATGGCTGGATTTGTGACAATGTAATATAATTAATATTCCATTTTACTTAGTTTGCCAAAAAGTCCCTTTCTGGGGCTGCAGCAAAAGAAGTTTTCAGCATAAGGTTCCTAAAAGGGAAGAGTTGGATCTTACATGTATCGTTAGAAGAAAATAGTGCATGGTAACACCAACATTGACATTTTAAGAATAAGAACATTGTGTCAAGCTTCTAAGTAATTTGAAGTTCATCACATGCTCAGTTAGTATCCAATATACTTCACAGAATCACAGAATCACAGAATCACAGGTTTAAAGGGAACTCAGGGATCATCTAGTCCAACCTTTCTGGGAAGAGCACAGTCTAGACAAGATGGCCCAGCACCCTGTCCAGACGACTCTTGAAAGTGTTCAATGTGGCCGAATCAACCACTTCCCTGGGGAGATTATTCCAATGGTTGACTGTTCTCACTGTGAAACCTTCCCCTCTCATGTCCAGTCGGAATCTCCCCAAGAGCGACTTGTGTCCATACGGGAACCTTCATGAGGTTCTTGCTGGCCCACTCTTCCAGCCTAGCCACATCTTCCTGCAGAGCGGCTCTCCCTTCTGGAGCGTCTACCTCCCCACTCGGTTTGGTGTCATCTGCAAACCTGTCGTCAGGCTACTCTTGATCCCAGTACCCAGATCGCTTATGAAGATGTTGAATGACATTGGGCCCGGTATGGATCCCTGGGGCACCCCGCTTGGGACAGGGTGCCACTTGGAAAAGGAGCTATTTTCCACCACCCTTTGGGTGGGGCCTGTCAGCCAATTCCCCACCCACTGCACAGACCACTTGTCTAGGCCATAACGCATTCATTTCTCCAGGAGGAGGCTGTGGGGGACCGTATCAAAGGCCTTGGGGAGGGCCAGGTAGACAACATCCACCGCCTGCCCCAGGTCAACCAGGCAAGTCACTTTCTTGTAGAAGGCCACCAGGTTTGTCAAGCACGACCTGCCCTTAGTGAAGCCGTGTTGGCTTTTCCTAATCATGTGCTTCATTTGACTTGTGATGGCCCCCAGGAGGATTTGTTCCATACCTATCCCACGGACTGAAGTTAGGCTGAGAAAGATACGTGGTGATTTCTGAGGCTTTATGTAAGTTTTCATACAACAGGTGATCACAAACATGTGCATTAGAGATCCCAGAGCACTGAGTGTTCTGTAGAAGATATTTGGTTTTGTTTGGAAATGTGACTCTTCAGTGTGTTTTTTGTTGAAGAAACTGTAATAAAGAGTAAGGAAATAATAAAGTATGGGCCACCCTGTATAGCTGAATGTTTGAGAAATTTTGGACTCAGTTCTTGATCCTTCAGAAAGCTCTGTGTGGATACACCTCATAATGTCCTATCAATTATGCCATATGCAAAGTGTGACCAGCTTCCCAGCCACAAATTATACTAGGAGTCTCTTTTTCTTATGAAGACGGTTTCAGCTGTCTCTTCACCAGCACCGGTGCCTTCTGCAGTATTGTGTATGTTCTGGACACAATGTCTTTCGGTCATTTTTGTATGCTACTGGGCACTGGGCAGTATGTGCAGTGGTGGTGTTTTCTCACTAGTCAGGTTTTTTGCCAGAATAGACCAAAGAGATAAGCATGTCTGTAATTTTGTACTAACAATAGATCTTAAACCCATGTCTACTAATTGAGGGTATGTGTTTAAGACCAGTTAACTCTTCAGGGTAGACCCTAAGATCTCCCAGGCATGTAAGTCTGTTAAATGAACAAAATCTTACTGGTTTTGAGGGCTTTTGTGCCAGCACTGCCTTATGTCTTTTGTTGTACCTGGCAGAGCAGGTTAGCAGAGGTGTTGGGAGTGGAAGATGATGGGCCCTTTCCCTGTGCAGTTAACCCACTAGGCATGTTGCAGTTGCAAGGCAAAACACTTGAGCTTATGCCTCTGTGAGAGATGTTTATCCAGCCATTGTCTTACAAGGGCTTAACTAATTTCTGCCTGTTTTCTCAGCAGCTTGCAGTTGTGAAGGCACAGTCATTTAGTGCATTTAGTGATGCCTGATCCCACAGTAACCTTGGGAAGGTCTGGAACTTCAGGTATTGCTTTTTCCCTGACACAATTCAGGTAGGAGTCTCTCTGTGTTCCCATTTTTTCAGCAGTCCTCAGCCCACTGCAACTTGTGGCAATGCCATCTGTCCTTAGTCAGGGGCATTGGCACAGAGAGGAAAGTACTTTAAATTGTAGGGCTAATCATCAGCTTTCTACTCTGTGCCAAGACTGAAGGGCATTTAGGCTTGATCTCAGCTTGATGCTAAAGGTAAGAAGGCATTTTGGAACAAATTGTTACTTCATATGAAGTGCAGCCTTTGGTCCCCTTCATGCAGCCTGCTGCTTGGTTTGCCTGCCAGGAGTCTTTTGCTACCCTATGTCTGCAAGAGGATGGGCTGACAAGCAGCGGTAAAACCCAACTTCCACGTACAGCAGCTTTGCAGGAGCTGTGTATCATAGCAAAAATAAATTATTTGGACAGGCATATATGGATTAAGTGGTTGTTGGATATCTACTGTGTTAAATAACTCTTCTCCTAGGCACTATGAAGTAATAAAAAATGTCGACTTCGATTTTTTTTGTTTCAAAAAACCAAACCTCAGTTTTATTGGAAAATTCTTGAGTGGTTGTATCAGAAAGGAAGCCTGGCTCCCTAATTCTCAGCCTCAGTGCTCCTTAAAGCACATAACAAATGGTCCTCAAAGTGTCCTGTGCTAGTGGAGAACCATGAGGCCTCTTCCTTGTTTCTCAAATTCTCTGATGTCCAACAGTAGGAAAGCAGACAGTAGTGTGGGTTTCTGGTGTTATTCAATATTTGCCTCTGACAGCAAAATGCTCTGTTGGGAATCTTTGCGTGTAAGTGGATTGTAAACTATTTGCATTATTGCGCAGGCCACAGATTTTAACCCATCATCTTGGTCATAATAGCTCTGTTTGTGAATGATATATGCAGAAGGAAAAATTGGCCTTCAGACCAATGAAAAAACACTTACAAAGCTCAGAAAGCCCTGAATAATCCAGATATACACAAATGTGCACACTAAATGGATATTGGTGGTGTAGGAGACAGGCCCTGCCTATCTTTTTCATCAAATTGCCGGACTGAATTGAAGACCAAATTGCTTGCTTACCTGCTCTGGTTTGTGAAAATTTCTATTAGCACAACTAGTAACTCTATCTGAGCAGTTCATTCCTTCTCTGAGAAAATGCTGGTGTTGCAGTGGCCTTTTCTTATTTTTTAGATAGATACCACAGAAAATGAAAAATCTCTTGAGGGCTGCTCCAGTTTACTATATATAGGATGCTTAAAAATATAACAACTAAGGAACAAATTTTTCTTTGCCCCTAGCAAATGAGATGGACCCTGGAAGGTGGAGAACATGTAATAGTGGTGTTCTGCACTTTTGCTAGACTTAAACGGACTGCCACATAGTATTTTATTTTGGTGCAAGTCCGGTACCTGAAAGGGTACTATGTGAGCTGTGGTGTTTTCTACCCACCTGGCACTGTTGGAGGCCTGAAAGAAATGCAGGCAAAAATGGAGAATGAAAACACGTCCTAGTGCAAGGGCTAAATATGCCTCTGTGTGCAGCATTGTGCCTGTGCAAACAATCACAATGAGAACTGGAAAGACAGGAAGCAAGGAGGCCCCTTGTCTCGCTGACGCAGAAAACCGGCTGGCATTGAGAATGTGGGGCATCTGCATGGCATGGGGTGTACAAGCAAGCCTCTGCTTTCCTGAGAGTCAAGCATATCCCAGAGTGCTTTCTGTAGGAGCTGGGTAAACATTTTCTGTGTCTCTGTGTGCATATCTATGGACATAGAGAGACATTAGCTATTCAGGTATAAATCTGGTCTTGTAAAACTTATTTTAGAGCAAATAATTCATTTTTAGGCTCATCCCACAAAGGTTTGGGAATTGGCTATGACTGTATCGCTGCATTCAGCACAAGGTGTAGTTCTCCCATTTAAAGGCAGCATGAAAGCATGAATGACACCATGGATGAAAGTCTGCAGAGTGAGGGCTACTGCATACTGCAAAAAGCAAAACAGTTCACGTTGTGTCTTCATCTCCCTTCCAATTACAAAATCCAACACACTGCAGCCAAGTATCCCCATGACTCACTGTCCAGTAATTAATCTCTGCTATGCCAAAGGCATTCAAAACATCAGAATAGAATCACTCGGGGGAATCCTATATTAGCTGGAAATTAAAGTTTAAAAGGCTGTAGCTCTTGTTTCTCTTGTGGCTGCTACTTTAAAAATATTTCTAAGTGGAAAATGGAAACTTGCTGTTATTGGGAGGAGGGGAAAAGGGGAAATTGACTATTCCTGTGTGACTTAACATGGTTGATTGACAACAACAAAGCCAGGGACAATCATGAGACACCAATGCATAAAATGTCTCTAGAAAATAACCAGCTCATTAAGGAAAGAAAAAAAAAAGTTATTTCTGCCTAATTATTAGGAACTTGTTTGAACAACAGGGCAATATCAGCTGGACAGTTTTATGTCATTGATGGTTTTCTCAATGATTTTTTTTGTTAAAGGAGTGGACCTGGAAACCCTCTGAATTATTAATGCTCAAAGCAAGATGGTCTATCAGATTTTCAGTTTTATGTTGTGATTCCCTTGGATATATTTTACCAAAGGTATAAATATGTCTTGCCTGCAGGCCTCTCTGCTGAGTAAAAAAGGTCTTGCTTTGTCATACTCCTGCTCCTAGTCCCTAAATGACGGAGCACCTTGACAACACATCTGACATGCCGTGAGTTTACTGCACTGGAGGTAACCTCAGTTGTTTGTGCGGACGACCAGAGCTACAACATAAATGCATTTGTGAGAACTGGGGAAGCGGGTGTGTGTCTGCAGAGATAGTCCTGGGAAATCTAGGTCCATCCCTATGAATATATCCTCTGCCTCCTTCCTTATCTGCAAAAAATCCTCTTGTTTTCTAGAGTGGAGTCTGTGGGGCTTTCTTTGCTCAAAGACTCCTCAGGCATGTAGATGCTCTGAAGTGAGATGTATGCAGTTCAGCAATCACCCAGAGCCAGAAAGGTTTTCATTCAGCATATGCATTTCAGCTGGATGGGTCTGTGTAACACAGCCCCCCACCCTATGCTTAACACTGAACCTGGTGCCACATGGCTCGTGTGGCTCCTTCTGTAAGGGGCAGCTCCCTGCCTACTTCTATCCCAGAAAACCAATAGCAATAACAAACAATAATATTACGTGCAGTTTGAAAAGCGTATGAACATCTTACTAGCTACCAGTGTGTGTCCAGAGAGTGCTAGAACAGATTGCATTTTACCTGGCTATAATTTTTTTTAATGCATGTACTTAATTGTCTCTGGCTTTCACAGAATGTAACTGCTGTTTCTGTACCTCCTCTTTAGTACTAATAGCGGTGTTTCTGGCACCACATCTGTGCATTTTCTTGCAGTCAAGTGGAAATGCATGAATCTTTATTCACTTGCAGGCTGCCAGAAAAGTTCCTCTGACCTCATGGTAAGTGCTGTTCCCATTGTCTTTGTCCATGTGGTGGTGTTGCATACTCTCACAAAGTGCTATAATCTATTACAGTTGTATTGCTTTCCAAATGCTGGGCATTTCCTTCACCCATGCTGTTTGCCAGAGCATGTGTAGCCCCACGTGATATGTTTATATTTTTTGTAAGCTCTAACACTAAGCTCCACATTCTCTTCTGCCCAAAGGTTTTGATTTTTTTAAAAAAGGACATTATTAAAAAAGAATCCTAAATTACAGCAGCATGACATTATCAGTCCTCTCACCGTACATCTTAGGCCACTGTTTGTGAGAAGCCAGACTCAGCAGCAAAGTCAGTTTAGATTTTTGTGATATAAATCAGGTTGTTTCAACAAGGAAAGGGGTTATTCCTTTCCTGAATTCTTTCAATGACACAGTCTGAGCACTGTTCCTCAGCTCAGCGCAACCACTTCCAACTGCTTCTGTGAGAAACATTTTAAGGTATAGTTCAGTGAATTTGTGGCCAATTCTTCAGAGAAAAAGGAGTGGAAACTTCTTGTGCCAGCTTTATTCTTTAAGGCAACAATTCAGTAAATTGCATCTTCTGACTGGACTGGGCAGTTTCTATCGTTTAGAAAATCTTTTTACTTTGTCAAAGACTAGTTTGCTTTCAGGACTCTCTGCCATCTTCAGAGTTCTTCACAGTTCTTTCTCCTCTGAGTCCAAACTGGGCTTACATGAGGGACCCAGTTAGCACTTGCAACTCTAACCTGTCTTCTCAACCCCAGAATTCAGCACAGGCTCTTCTGAGCTTTTACCTTTTTTCTGTCCTCCCCATCTGAAGAAAATGGTACAATTTTTTCTTCTTTCTTTTTTTTTTTTTTTCATTCTCGTTATTTTGACAGTTTGCCCTCCTCTGGGGCTGCATGGTGTTTCACAATCAACTGGTTTCAAATGCTTGGTTTCCAGGTGCTGTTGTTGTAAACATAACTTGGAGACCACATTAAATGCTGGTGTCTTCTCCAGAGTGCTTTCAGTGATGCTATTCTTCCATTCAGTAGGTTCTTAATTAGTTTTACCTCACACCATGTCCTGTTCAGAGGTACTTGAAGGCAGAGTTTGACATTGCTTTGCTTCCTTTTCTTTGTTTTTTTTTTTTAACCCTGTCCAAATGCTAAGTCACCAGAGCAACCAGTTCCAGCTAGCTGCTCCAAGAACGTCAAGATACAGTTTCCTGCAGATAACAAAAAGTAATTTCTTGGAGGCTGATGAGACCTTCTTAAGAAATTCCTGTATTTGTTATCAGTTCCTGATGTGAAATTCACAAAATACTTCCTCTTCAACCCTGTCTTTCAGCCGAAGATATAAGTAAACAAATTCACTCATGGGCTGTGGATGTCATATCCCTGTGGGAGTATGCAGTGTGGATGCTTTCTCTCTGTGCTGTAAAAATGTCACCTGGCTTTACCTGTGATGATGTTAGTTGGCTCAGGGTCTCTGCACAGAAACATAAATATGCTTTAATGCAAAAGGTTGGATGCTCTAAGTTATTGGCATAGCTTAATGCCTTACAGTAAATCTCAGAAAGAGTATGCCACTGAGTTAAGACTTCAAGATTTGGCTTCCTAGTAATAGTTGAACACAATAAAAATATTCTCTTAGCGGTGATCTGTGCTGTTCGGAACAAATGGAAAGCAGGAGCTAGTCTTTGTTGTAAGTATGAAGTGAATCCTCCTGTGACAGACTTCCTCTGATAATAGAGATGAACATAACAAATCTTTCATGGAGGTGTCTGCTAACCTAGAAAAGCTTAAGCTGTCAGGTCTGGTTCTACCCTTGCCTTGGGTTTCTATTTCTCTGTTTAGCAATTGCCTCCCAAAGCACGCATGAGTAGGAGTGCGTGAAAATAGAAGCTGCATGGCAAATCAAGGAAAAGACTTGTTGTTGTTTCCTATGCTTTGCTTGTTGTTTTTGTTTGCCTCTCATTTCCCTGGGGCAATGGATGCCTGTAATTAGAAGGGAATAAGTGGCTGAGAAACCTCTCCTGCCTCCCTCCATCTCTTCCCACTGGGAGTGGGTTGGAATCTGTGCTGTGGCCTGGACTCAGTCCACAGTAATAAAGCAAAGCCTTGGGTGGCAAGCCAAGAGAGCCTGCGAGAGGAGCAACATGGTGGGGTGAAAAACATGCCCTCTTTTTATCTATTTTGGATACAAAGATGAAGAGTTGTGACACCTTGGCATGAACATCTTTGAATGCTGTTATGGTCCCTCTGTTTATGAAAAGGTACCTGACAGAAGACTGTGTGTAGTTTGGCTCCCAGAGTAAACTTGCCTCGTGGTGGGGGAGGAGCAGCTGGAAGAAACAACAGCTCAAACCCTGCAGTTCTGGGGTGTGTGCCCCCACTCTCACCACTGACGAGCTACTCTCTGATGCCCTGGCTGACATGGATGTCTGGTTGTAGTTCCTCTTCATCCTGGCTCTCACCGCTTTATCTCATACCCTTTCCCTTGCCCACACTTGGGGAGGGAGACCACTCACTTGTGGATGCAGAAAGCACACCCTGACTCTCAGCTAGGCGCCAGGCTCCTGCGGGAGCTCACCTGGAAGAAGTCTGGGCACTGCGTTTCTGCCTGCAATTTGATGGAAATAGAAAGCTGCTATAGGCTTGATGAGGCTCAAACTCACGCTGTGAAAGCACAGGGGGCTTTGGGATTATTAAAGGATACCCACCGTCTTAAATATACAACACTTCATTACTGATTTTGTTTGTTTGTTTGTTTTGGGTTTGTGGGTTTTTTTTTCTGTTCTTTGCTGAAATTAAGCCACAAGAGAAAGCCAGGTCTTGTGGGTGAAATTTCATTAGTGCTGCATTTTCTCAGTTAGCTTGTAGCCCATTCATCTCTCCTACCTTTGTTTAAGTCATCCATGTGGTTGTCACATTTCTGCAGCTCTTTTCTGCTGGACTGTGTCTTCATTTTGGCTAATAGCTTATGCTATTGTCTTCCTTGAGTGTGTCCAAAAAAGCTGCAACTGAAGTAAATACTTTTAGCTTTCTTTATGGAACACCATCCAAGTACATGGGCCTTATTAAGAGCTTCTTCCCCTGGGTAATAAGACCTTGGGACCTTCCCCATGGAAGTGCAGTAATTTAATTCCTTAGGCCTATCCTGGATTTCTTGCCAATTTCTTCTATAACATCAGAGATGTATTTTGCTTGCAGTGAGTAACAGTTATGAATTGTCAGCCTTCTCCCTCCCGCATGCTACACACTTTCTGTCCCCAGAGGCAGGCAGAGTGTCCTTATACAATTCAGTTGTAAAACAGCTAAGGAGCAGATCACTCACCTCCTGCCCTCTCCAACAGGACTTTGGTGATCCAGACATTAGCAGGATCCTCACAACAGGAAGACTGGGCACAGTGGACATCATAAAATATGTTATCCTTATACCCTTATGTAGTAACATCGGCATTTCCTACTGAGGCATGCAGCAAAAAAAAATTTGTCAGCTAATTCTTCTCTCTCTGAGTTGCAGGAAGGGGAAACTGCCCCTTGTTTGTTGCACAGCAAAACTACCCTGTTACCTTGGATCATGTTAATGAACTTTAATTCTGATTATAATCAGTGTTTTGCTCGCAATAACTCTCTCTCAATATCAGGTAATGTATTTCTTCAGCCACTCCAATCTAATGACAAGCATTGAAATAGAGGGCTTCCGCTGTGCTGAGTTTTCTGTTAAAAGCTGAAATGACATTGACACCAATATGGGAGGATAATCGGATGTGGAAACAGCATACAGCCTCTGTGGGGCCACAAGTTATGCAGGCAGCTGGGCACAAGAAATGAGGGTGAAAGTGTCGTCTCTGGCCTGTACAGATGACTGGCACAAAAGAATGAGAGAATCTAAACTTTTCTCATGGCCTCTCTAATAGGATTCAAAAACAGAGTTCTGTAAGGCCCTCTGGTTAAATGCCACTCTACCATTGTGATGTGGCACTGCAGCATCTCTTTACTCTTTTTTCTCTCAGGAGGGCAGAGGGGAATGGGTGAGCCAAAGGACCTTCATACTGAGGTTGAGAATTGGTGTGCCGGATTCTCCTTCCGCTAATTTTTTCCAAGAGGTGTCTCAGCATGGCACCTCTATTGCTTTCAGTACAGTGGGGAAACAGGCTGTTGTTTATGGCTGGTTGGCAGCTGCTGTCAAGTCTTCCTTGGTGAGTTAAGTAATTAAACTGAGAAATAAACCAGAAAAGTTAGTGCTTGACTCTTTGCCTGTTGGTATAGGAGTGTGAGAGAGGCTGAGAAGTTTGACAAGTGTCATCTGGCTAGGCAAATTCCATGGACTGCGAGCAATCATGCTGTACTTTTTGCTGTCCCTTCTTTGGGTACATGTGACACTTAGGAATGGCCCTTGGTGCTGTAGACAATGGGGCTGAATCCCTCATCGGGCAGTCTGGAATAATCACTGGGGGTGACTTAGAAATTAGAAATGTTTTCAGAAATGGTATAGCATGGAAGAAGCTTGCAGGGTAGGGTGCAGCAGAGAGGTGAGAAATCCATTCCATGGAAGTTCCCTATGCTTGTAAGCTTAGATGTCAGCAATGCCAGGAGAACTTGATGTACTGACTCTAAGAGGATTTGTCCAGAGGGTGGAACAGTGTAGAGACTCCATGTCCAGGCTCTGTGACCATGGAGCTGGTACAGTGCACGTTTGCTACCTGAGCCAACAGTCTGTCATGCTTTTGACAGAACTGTCCTTATTATCATTATAATACCAGAACACACATCCATTCCAAAAGCTACCTGCCTTGAAGGTGCAACCACCCCTCAATGGGCAAAGCAAGGAAATTTTACACCAATCATAATAAAGGTATGTATGACTAGAGTCACTCAAGCTCCACCTGAAAGATAAAAAATAGTATAAATTATGTTAAGAGAAAAGCGGTGTTGGGGAAGATACCATCAGGTATCACTCTGACTTCTGGGACCGGTCGACGGGCTGAGCCTCTCTTCCCCCGCATTGGGATACCTTTGGGTAAGATTTGAGAACTTGGCTATACCAAGTGTTTCCCCGGGAAAACTTAGAAACCTCTCTATAGCTTCACTTTAAATCTCCAATGCATTAGAGTCGCTTCATATTTGCTTAATGCGCTTGTAGCCTAGCAGTGTTACTAATTTTCCTAGTATTTGTGTGTCTTGTAACCAGCAATTCTATCACCAGTAATCCAAATAGCCTGCATGTCTGTTGCTAATAAATTGTACTGTACATTAATCTAGCCATGACCTTTCTCACTGAATGTGACCGGCCTGGCCGTCTGCCAAATTAGTTACAAACAACAAATGCTCTGATGGGCTGTTACATCTCAATCCTTAGAAAATATACCATTGACCAAGTCTGAGACTAAGGCTGGACTAAGCCACACCTAGACTCGTCTCTGAGGAGTTTAGAAAGCCAAAGGGTCCTGTCTGAACCTTGTGACTCAATGGTAGGGTCTCCCCCTAGCCACTCCTCAGAATCCTACTATTAACACAACAGCCAGCCCTTGCCTGTTCTCATACTTTGCTCTCTGGCCACAAACTTCCAGCCCTAGCTAAGAAAAAGTATCATGAAATTAAACTTAAAATACAGTTATGTGGTTGTTTAAATGCACCTATTTATGTTATCATTAAGGTTCTTGAATTTATATTACTGATACCAGGCACAGAATCAGCTGAGACCTGCTCACGTGTATGGAGGAGCTTAGGTTTAGGTGTTAGCTGCAAGCAATTATGTTCTGGTCTGGTTTTAGCATTTAAAACTGATTTGACTGAGTAAATCCACAGGCTGTCATAGTACATCTACAAAAAGAGCTCTGCCAGCGGACTGAGTTTCAAATTTGTCAGTGGGGCATGCACTAGTACTATAGCTAATGCTCTTCCCAAAACCTGCTTTTGGGTCTTACTCGGGATGCCATGAGACTTAAAGCTAGAAGACTGAATTTTCACACACTACAGCTTCTAATGTTCCTATGTGTCCACTTCTACTCAAAGACCGACCACTGAATAGAGAGCAAAGTGTCAGGATGGTCTCAGACATGTGAATACCACCATAAAAATGGTGCCAGCCAGGTTACTTGGTTTTTGTAGTAAAATATTTAAGCTCTGTAAACTGCACATCTACTTAAAAAAATAAAATACTTTTTTCAATAACCCTATTTTCTAAAAGTCAAACTCTATTCTGGTAGGCACATCAGCTATGGGTTTCCATGCCAAACTTCAGTGTGCTGAAGTTGTCAAGCTTACTCCTAATAAACTGTTAAACACCACACATTTCTTGTACTGCCGAGGCCTGTAAATACTAATGATGTCTGCAGAGAATGTGAGATAAGTTATCTCCAGTACCAGAACTCCTCATTGTACTGACCACTCCAGAGGGATGAGGTCTGTGTGGTTCTGTTTTGCTTTGAGAAGGGGCTGTCTTGAAAAAGATGAGTAAAAGACTTCTGTAGTAAAAGAACTCAAGAAAAAATCATTCTTAGTATTTTAAGTCTTTCTGTTTTACAGAAAGAAATTAAAATAACTAGTGACACATTAAATGCTGCCCTTCAGTGGAATAAAATAATACCAAATAATGGAGTATTTACAGTTATTAAAGTGCTATGGCTTATCAAGATTAATTTTTTTAATTTGTAAAATATTAAAAAATGTATGTAGTTATACATGTTTTATTAACTTTAACTGAATAAAATATGAAATTCACTTCAGTCAAGCAAATAATTCTGGAGATGAAATTATCAAATCATGACCCAAGACAATGACATTTAATCAGGTTAGAGTATATGTGACACAAATGGCTGGTATTAAAGCAAAACTCAGTTCGTCACTAGTTCTAACAAAGAATAGATAGAAGTAAACAGCTGACTTCTGACCTTCCTTTGCAGCATTCAGCTGAGCGACGATTCAGACGTTTGTTTATTTTGATACACTTACTGTCAGCTCATGCTGTGCTGGTGTTCCAGGAATCAGTCTGCAGATGAGCCCTTCATTACTCACTTATGCAAAAAATTTCTGGTAAGGTTGCTTAACTGAACAAGTGATGGAAGCCTTGGACAGGCTGACTAATAAGTACTGACAGTGGTGGAGCACCTTCCTGAGGCCATGTGCCCTCGGTCTCCTTATACTTTCTGAGTAAATTGCAGGAATGAATGTCGTACTTTGCTTTTGATGTCCATCAAAAATGTTGGCCAGATCCCTGGTGGGAGGTAAAAAAATTGGTATTACCTTGGAATGCTAGATGAAAAGCTCTCTTTGCTTGAAAGCTAAATTATACAGTCAACAAAATACTCCCAGTTTGCCTTCATTTTGAAGCAGGACACAGTTTAAGAGATGACTAGTTACAAGAAGTTTACCTGAAAGTGAGCTGCTTTCCTCAGTCCTCACCACTCAGACCATGTTTCTGACCTGTTCACATACTTGTCCCTACCTGCTGTCTGGCAGCAAATCAGTGATCAGAGGTAGTAAAAAGAAGGAAGCTTCCTTCCTTCTGTGTTCTCCCAATTTACACCCAAAATGGGAATTTGAGGTTCTTTTACTTAGATGCACGACTAGAAAAATATGGGAAGTAACCCAGCAAGAGGCCCACACACCTTGCAGTTTCCTGCCTCTTGTAAACTCAGTGCTCATGTCGTCTTTTCTGTAATCTCAGGGGGGAAACTGTGAAAATCTCACCGTGATCAACATCACTGGAAGTATTTACAAACCCATTTTTACTAGATGCAAGGAGACAATATGATGACATTTCTTCCTATGTGAGCACAAAATAAATGGTGAACTTGCAGTTATCTAACCAACTGCAGTTATGGAATTGAATATTTTAATACTATTTTAAATTTGAAATGTTAATAATACTAATAATGCTTACTGAGTATTTCAGTACTACTTACTTTTAATAATGTTTAGTATATCAGCTCTGTGATATTGCCTCCTATGTAAAAAGTCCATTTTAAGAAATAGTCTGAAAGAATGCATCAGAAGTGAATAACAGGTTTGCTCTGGACTGCAAGCTCCCATGATCAATTTTCCTCCATGTTCATATTCCCTGTGTTTTACATAGGGTACCTTGACCCCTAGCTACATGAATACTATGGCATTTAACTTCTATGAATAGACCTATTGACTTTCAGGAAATATTCAGAGCCTGTTTCAGAAGTCTGGCTACACAGGACATTAGTTAGAGCATTCTTTCACAACTGCATCTAAGAAAAAAATGTCTCTGAAAGGCATTACAGAGTCCCTAAAACATATGTCTAACATTAGAGGGTGCAAACACTTTTCTTTGTGCTGATACCTGTAAGTTTCCACCATGAGTACTTAAGGCCTTGAGCCTAGTAAGGTAAGTGGACCTCAAAGCAGGGTACAAAAATTCAGGTGTCAATATAAAGTAAACTCTTGGTGATGAAGAAATTAAAGAAAATCTTATGAAAAGGAAAATCTGTGATTCAGTTTTCATTGCTTTTATTTACAGGATAGAAGAGAACAGAAGAGAGCATAACAGCTCCAGCTGGCAGGGACCCACAGGGATCATCTGATCCAACTGTCTGAGCACTCCAGAGCCAACAAGCTGTTAAAGCCTGTTATGAAACACATTGTCCCAATGCCTCTTATCACAGCACTGACAGGCACGGGGCATAGACCACCTGTCCGGGAAGCCTGCTGCAGTCTCTGATCGCCCTGTTGCAATGAAACACTTCCCAATACCAAGGCAAATCCAGGAAAGCCACAACCGCTGCCTTCCCTTTACCCGTGTGGTGGGCGGCCGTCTGGTAGGAGGATCTCTGATGAGTGAGACAGGGCTTTCCCTGTGTGAAGCCCTGCGGACTCTGCCCGGTGATGGCAGCGTCCTGGAAATGCCTTCCCGTAGCTCCCAGCCAGATCTGCTCCAGCATTTTTCCAGGTGCTGAGGTTAGACTGCCAGGTGTGTGGTTTGCTGGGTCTTGCCAGGAGCACAGCGTGGGAGGGGTTCAAAGCTGCCTCAGGGGAGGCTCAGCCGTGACACTGGACAGCAAGGTGACCCTGAGCCAGCAGTGTGCCCTTGTGGCCAAGAAGGCCAACGGTATCGTGGGCAGCATTAAATGCCGTGTGGCCAGCAGGTCGAGGGAGGTTATCCTCCCCCTCTGCTCTGCCCTAGTGAGACCGCATTTGGAGTGCTGTGTGCAGTTTGGGGCCCCCCAGTTCAAGCAGGACAGGGAACCGCTCGGGCAAGTCCAGCGGAGAGCTACCAAGATGATCAGGGAGCAACTCCCTTATGAGGAAAGGCTGTTAGGCCTGGGTTTGTTCAGCCTGGAGAAGAGAAGACTGAGGGTGGATCTCATGAATGCTTATAAATATCTGAAGGGCGGGTGTCAGGAGGGTGGGACTGGACTCTTTTCAGTGGTGCCCAGTGGCAGGCCAAGGGGCAATGGGCACAAGTTGGAAAACAGGAAGTTCCACTTACATATGAGGAAAAACTTCTTTACCGTGAGGGTGACAGAGGACTGGAACAGGCTGCCCAGAGAGGTTGTGGAGTCTCCTTCCCCGGAGACATTCAAACCCCACCTGCATGCATTCCTGTGCCCCCTGCTCTGGGTGTCCCTGCTCAAGCAGGGGGGTTGGACAAGGTGATCTCCAGCGGTCCCTTCCAACCCCTACTGGTCTGTGATTCTGTGATTGTGAGATTGTCTATTTTGTAAGTAATTTGTGTTGTTAATGTTATTTCATGTATTGCCTGCATTGTGTTGGAGCATATCAAATCTATTTCTTGTCTTGCCTTCACTGTATTCTCTTCATTCCGCTTTATTTCTTAGTTTCTGTTTTGTATTCTCTGGTGTGGTATATTGTATGGGTTGCACTGTATGTAGCGTAGTGCTTGTGTTGCTTTGTCTGGTTGGGTACTTACTGCATTCTCTGTATAGTATGGTGTGGAGCGGTGCTTATTGCACGTCCTGTACAGCGCAGCGTGTTGTTTTTTGTGGTGTAGTGTGTATTGCGGTGTGTATTGTATTGCATTTTCTTGTGCGTTGTGCGTATGGTGAGTATGGGATGGTACATGCTGTATGGCGTGTGGTGTATGGGACGTGTTGTGTGCTTTGTGCCTGTTCTGTGTGGTTTGTATCCCACCATCAGTGAAGGAAGAGTTAGTACATGAATTACTACAGGAGCTTGACCCCGACAAGTGAATGGGCGCTGATGCCATCGCAAGGGCACTCTCCATAATCTTCGAGAAGTCATGGAGAAAGGCAAATGTTACCCCTACCTACAAGAAAGGGTCGAGGGAGGATCCGGTTAACTGAAGGCCAATTAGCTTTACTTCAATCCGTGGGATAGGTATGGAACAAATCCTCCTGGGGGCCATCACAAGTCAAATGAAGCACATGATTAGGAAAAGCCAACACGGCTTCACTAAGGGCAGGTCGTGCTTGACAAACCTGGTGGCCTTCTACAAGAAAGTGACTTGCCTGGTTGACCTGGGGCAGGCGGTGGACGTTGTCTACCTGGCCCTCTCCAAGGCCTTTGATACGGTCCCCCACAGCCTCCTCCTGGAGAAATGAATGCGTTATGGCCTAGACAAGTGGTCTGTGCAGTGGGTGGGGAATTGGCTGACAGGCCCCACCCAAAGGGTGGTGGAAAATAGCTCCTTTTCCAAGTGGCACCCTGTCCCAAGCGGGGTGCCCCAGGGATCCATATTGGGCCCAATGTCATTCAACATCTTCATAAGCGATCTGGGTACTGGGATCAAGTGTAGCCTGACGACAGGTTTGCGGATGACACCAAACCGAGTGGGGAGGTAGACGCTCCAGAAGGGAGAGCCGCTCTGCAGGAAGATGTGGCTAGGCTGGAAGAGTGGGCCAGCAAGAACCTCATGAAGGTTCTCGTATGGACACAAGTCGCTCTTGGGGAGGTTCCGACTGGAGCATGCAACAGAAACCATAAAACACAATGCAGAATACACAACAACAAAAAATACATTGACAGGCGGACGATGCAAATTACCTAACAATACCAAATACATTACAAACCAAACAATGCCCTACAACACAACACGTACAACGCAATAAATAGCATACCGTGGGCTCTGTAGAACACAAGACATAGAACACATTCCAGAAAACACATATATTATACAAAATAAAAGACACACTATACATTAGAAAATACAAGACAATACACAAATACAAAATACAATACAAAACCAAAAGCAGACCACAAAATGCAAACTATAGTACAATATGAAACATACGATACATACAACAAAAATGCAAACAATACCACACGATACGTACAGTAGGATACGTACGATAAATGTCTGACGACACAACACATGCGGTACACCTTGGAAAACAAACTGCATGTCATTGTATGTATTTTATTTTACTGTATTCTATTTTGTAGTCTGTTTTATGGTATGTATTGAATAGTATGGTACAGCATTACGGGGTGCTACTCTTCTCCCGAGTAACGAGTGATAGGACGAGAGGAAACAGCCTCCACCTGCGCCAGGGGAGGTCAGATTGGATCTTAGGAAATAATTTCATCACCAAAAGGCTCACCAAGCGTCGCAAAAGGCTGCCCGACTACTAGAACATACTATACCTTGCAATACATACCGTACAATACATACTATACGTACAGTACCGTACCATACCGACTATACAAGTCGCCATGCCATACAGAAGAAAATACAACAGAATATAAAGTACAGCACAAGACTTACCGTAGGATACATACTGTACCATAGAATATAATGCAACACATACAATACTGTCATGGTTTTAGCTGGGATAGAGTTAATTTTCTTCACTTTAGCTGGCACAGTGCCGTCCTTTGAACTTAGCATGGAAAAAAAGTTTTGAGATAAAACACAGATGTTTTGGTCTGTTGCTGGGTAGCGCTTGTACTAGTCCAGGACATTTCTAGCCTCCCATGCTCTGCTGGGTGCACAAGAAGCCGGGAGGGGAGGGGGCACAGCTAAGAGAGCAGATTCAAACTGACCAAAGGGAATATTCCATATCATGTAACATCATGCCCAGTATTTTACCTGGGAGGAGCTGGCTGGGGGAGGCAGGCAGCAATCACGGCTCAGAGATGGGCAGCGTCAGTCGGCGGGTGGTGAGCGGTTGTATCGTTCATGTTTATGTGGTTTTTTTTCCCTGTTTTTTCCCCTTTCCCTTCCATTTCCATTTTATTATATTAACATTATTGTCATAATTATAATAATCATTATTATTATTATTATTTTGTAATCATTAAACTGTGCTTGTCTCAACCCACAAGTTCTTTTGCTCGTCCGATTCTCTTCCCCATCCCACAGGGGTTGGGGTGGGGAGTGAGTGAGCGGCTACGTGGTGTTCAGTTGCCAGCTGAGGCTGAATCATGACAGTGCATTTTTGGCGCCCAACATGGGGCTTGAAGGGTTTGAGATAATAACAGTTGCTGGTCACAGCATTGATTCATCTGCTCTCAGTATTAGTTTGTCCAGTCTTTACCATGCCGATTGTAAAGTACATGTTAAAACTTGCTGTTGGTTTTTTCAGTTTGCTGTGCTCTGCAGTTATTAGAGATGTTTTGCCTAGGAGAATTGTTATTAAAACACTGGCCTTGACCGTTATCGGTTATTTAGGTCTTGCATGGAAGCTGTTACTGTACTTCAGCTACCACCTCATGGAGGCAATTAGCAACTACACCTCTTCCTCTGAGAAGTTTTTTATGGAGGAAATACAGAACGGCAGCTTAGCTACCATCTTATATAACGTGTCCTCCTTCAGTACAACAACTTTTCAGTATCTTGAACATCCTTGGGTAGTCAAGATACATCTGTTGATATTGCTTTGGCAGGTGGTTTCAGTTCTGTCTAAGGTTAATAAGCAAGTCAAGAATATAATCCAGAGATCTGCCCCAAGGCTCGATAGCTGTGCGTGGCAGGGTATGTGGGGTAGTATGGGCAAATGCCTAAGACGGTGGGCACCCGCCGTGATGTGGGACTTCACCCCTGAACAAGTGCAGAATCCTGAAAAATCAGTAGAACATTTGGAGGAAGTATGTTGTCAACCTGGCAATTCCAGAGAGAGACAAATCACTGCAATGTGCTGGGGCCTGGCTCATGCCTATCGAGTCCTATTTAACACTATTCAGTACCCCCAAGGGAAAGAGAAGGTCGCGGGATCTAAAAAGACAAAGACAAGGAAAGCAACGAGTACTGTGGCCCCTCAAACCCCCACAACAGACACTGCAACTACGCCAACCCCAGTGACAAGCACTGCGGCCACTCAAGCCCCCACGACAGGCACTGCAGCTACTCAAACCCCAGTGTCAAGCTTGCAGCTAAACCAGAGGACCAACCTGTGCCAGTATCAGTCGCCCCTATATGCAAGAAGAAATCATGGAAGAATAGGTCAACTCATTTAGAAAGAGATTATGAGGAACCAGGGCCATCACGAGAAGAAGAGGAGGAAGAGGAAGAATGTGTACAAGAAACGGAAACTACCCGATCCCTATTCTTGAGTGAGTTGCGGGATATACGGAAAGATCTCAGGCATCATTCAGGTGAGCACATTACACCTGGCTGCTCCGATGCTGGGATAATGGGGCCAGTAGCCTGGAATTAGAGGGGAAGGAAGCCAAACAACTGGGATCCCTCTCTAGGGAAGCGGACATTGATAAAGCAATTGGAAAAGGAACACAAGCCCTCAGCCTCTGGAGGCGGCTCCTGTCTGCAGTGAGAGAGAGGTATCCCTTCAAAGAAGATATTGTATTTCGCCTAGGAAAATGGATGACCATGGAGAAAGGCATTCAGCATCTAAGGGAATTAGCTGTGCTTGAGGTGATTTATGGTGACCTGGATGACCAACGGTCCTCCAAAGATCTAGATGAAGCCGAGTGCACACGACCCATGTGGTGGAAGTTTGTACGGAGCGCACCATCCTTGTATGCAAACTCATTGGCAGTGATGTCCTGGAAAGATGACGAGACACCAATGGTGGCGGAGTTGATTGATAAACTCTGGGAATATGAAGCGAATCTCTCTTCTTCGCTCATCTCTGCTGTTGAGAAACTGTCCCGAGAGTTCCGGCAACTCAAAGAAGATAGGTCCTACTCCCCACCAGTACGGACCAGTATCTCAGCCATTAGGAGTAAGCGTCCCTTTGCTCAAGAGAAAGGATACACACGACAGGACACCCTATGGTTTTACTTGCGTGATCACGGAGAGGACATGAAGAAGGCAGATGGAAAACCTACCTCAGCCCTAGAGGCACGGGTACATGAGCTGCAAGGGAGAACAATCACACAGAGGAGTTTCTCCAGGAGAGCTACTGCTCCAGTTTCCAGTAAGCAATTCCCCAGGCAGAGGAGCAGAAGTGCTGATTTTCTGTCTGATCTTAATAGAGACACTCGTGGTTCATATTTACAGGAAGTGAGTGATGAATACTGTGATAAGGACTAGGGGGGCCCTGCCTCCAGCCAGGTGGAGGAAAGGGATAACCGGGTTTACTGGACTGTGTGGATCCGATGGCCTGGCACATCTGACCCACAGGAGGATAAAGCTTTAGTGGACACCGGCGCACAGTGCACCTTAATGCCATCAAACTATATAGGGGCAGAACCCATCAACATTGCTGGAGTGACAGGGGGATCTCAAGAGCTAACTGTATTGGAGGCCGAAGTGAGCCTAACTGGGAATGAATGGCAAAAGCACCCCATTGTGACTGGCCCAGAGGCTCCGTGCATCCTTGGCATAGACTACCTCAGGAGAGGGTATTTCAAGGACCCAAAAGGTTACAAGTGGGCTTTTGGTGTAGCTGCCTTGGAGACGGAGGAAACTGAACAGCTGTCTACCTTGCCCGGTCTCTCAAAGGACCCTTCTGTGGTGGGGTTGCTGAAGGTCAAAGAACAACAGGTGCCAATCGCCACCACAACAGTGCACCGGCGGCAATATCGCACCAACAGAGACTCTCTGATCCCCATCCATAAACTCATTCACCAACTGAGGAACCAAGGAGTCATCAGTAAGACCCACTCACCCTTTAACAGTCCCATATGGCCAGTCCGGAAGTCTAATGGAGAGTGGAGACTAACAGTAGACTATCGTGGCCTGAATGAAGTCACTCCACCGTTGAGTGCTGCTGTGCCAGACATGCTAGAACTTCAATACGAACTGGAGTCAAAGGCAGCCAAGTGGTTATGCCACATCTGATATCGCTAATGCATTCTTCTCAATCCCTCTGGCAGCAGAGTGCAGGCCACAGTTTGCTTTCACACAGAGGGGTGTCCAGTACACCTGGAATCAACTGCCCCAGGGGTGGAAACACAGCCCTACCATTTGCCGTGGACTGATCCATACTGCACGGGAGCAAGGTGAAGCTCCCGAACACCTACAGTACATTGATGACATCACTGTGTGGGGTAACACAGGAGAAGAAGTTTTTCAGAAAGGAGAGAAAATAGTCCAAATCCTTCTGAAAGCTGGTTTTGCCAAAAAACCAAAGTAAAGTCAAGGTACCCGCATGAGAAATCCAGTTCTTAGGAATCAAATGGCAAGATGGTTGTCATCAGATCCCCATGGATGTGATCAACAAGATAGCAGCCATGTCTCCACCAACTAGCAAAAAGGAAACACAAGCTTTCTTGGGCGTTGTGGGTTTTTGGAGGATGCATATTCCAGATTACAGTCTGATCGTAAGCCCTCTTTCTCAAGTGACCCGGAAAAAGAATTATTTCAAATGGGGCCCTGAGCAACAACCAGTTTTCGACCAGATTAAACGAGAAATAGTTCATGCAGTAGCTCTTGGGCCGGTCCAGGCAGGACAAGATGTAAAAAATGTGCTCTACTCTGCAGCCGGGGAGAATGGCCCTACCTGGAGCCTCTGGCAGGAAGCACCAGGGGAGACCCGAGGTCGACCCCCAGAGTTTTGGAGTCAGGGATACAGAGGGTCCAAAGCCCGCTATACTCCAACTGAAAAAGAGATATTGGCAGGATATGAAGGGGTCTGAGCTGCTTCAGAAGTGGTTGGTACTGAGGCACAGCTGCTCCTGGCACCCCGACTACCAGTGCTGGGCTGGATGTTCAGAGGGAACGTCCCCTCTACACACCATGCAACTGATGTTACGTGGAGTAAATGGGTTGCCCTGATCATTGAGTGGGCTCAAGTAGGAAACCCCAGTCGCCCAGTGTCGTGGTTTAGCCGGCAGCTCAACCCCACACAGTCGCTCGCTCACTCCCCCATCAGTAGATGGGGGAGAGAATCAGAGGGGTAACGCTCGTGGGTTGGGATAAGAACAGTTTAATAATTAAAATTAAAAGAAACAACAACAGAAACGCAATGTAAAGGAGAACAACAAGAGGCGCAAAGCCCCGGGGGAGGGGGGAAGGGAGGGGAGAGGGGGAACGAACCGCCGAAACAAACCGCATGCGCCGCACCCACCCACCGACCCGGCGCTGTGCCGCTCCCGAGCAGCAATGGCCCCCCCTCAATATACTGGTCATGGGGTCACATGGTGTGGGATGAACATGCCGTTGGCCAGTCGGGGTCAGCCGCCCCGCCATGGCCCTGCCCCTCCCAGCCCTCTCCCCCGCCACACAGCAGAGCGTGGGAAGCTGGCAAGGTAGCCAATCCCCACAGCGAGGAGAATTAAGTCCTTCTCAGCCAAAACCAGCACACCCAGGAATCTTGGAAGTGATTATGGACTGGCCAGAAGGCAAAGACTTTGGATTATCACCAGAGGAGGAGGTGACACATGCTGAAGAAGCCCCACTGTATAACAAACTGCCAGAAGATGAGAAGCAATATGCCCTGTTCACTGATGGGTCCTGTCGCCTTGTGGGGAAGCACCGGAGATGGAAGGCTGCTGTATGGAGTCCTACATGACAGGTAGCAGAAACTGCTGAAGGAGAAGGTGAATTGAGCCAGTTTGCAGAGGTAAAGGCCATCCAGCTGGCCTTAGGCATTGCTGAACGGGAAAAGTGGACAGTGCTCTATCTCTATACTGACTCCTGGATGGTGGCAAACGCCCCGTGGGGGCAGTTACAGCAGTGGAAGCAAAGCAACTGGCAGCGCAGAGGCAAACCCATCTGGGCTGCCACATTGTGGCAAGATATTGCTGCCCAGGTAGAGATCCTGGTTGTGAAAGTACATCATGTGGATGCTCACGTCCCCAAGAGTCAGGCCACTTGAAGAACATCGAAACAACCAGCAGGTGGATCAGGCTGCCAAGACTGAAGTGGCTGAGGTGGATCTGCACTGGCAATATAAGGGTGAACTATTTCTAGCTCAGTGGGCCCATGACACCTCAGGCCATCAAGGGAGAGATGCAACATACAGGTGGGCTCGTGATCGAGGGGTGGACTCGACCATGGACGCTATTGTGCAGGTTATCCACGAATGTGAAATGTGCGCTGCCATCAAGCAAGCGAAGCGGGTAAAGCCTCTGTGGTATGGGGGACAATGGCTGAACAATAAATCTGGGGAGGCCTGGCAAATTGACTATATCACACTCCCACAAACCCGCCAAGGCAAGTGCCATGTGCTTACCATGGTAGAAGCAACCACCTGCTGGCTGGAAACATCTCCTGTCCCCCGCGCCACTGCCCGGAACACTCTCCTGGCTCTCAAAAAACAAGTCCTGTGGTGACATGGCACCCCAGAGAGAACTGAGTCAGACAACGGGACTCATTTCCGAAATAACCTCATAGACACCTGGGCCAAAGAGCACGGCATTGAGTGGGTGTATCACATCCCCTATCACGCACCAGCCTCTGGGAAAATTCAATGATACAATGGACTGTTAAAAACTACACTGAGAGCAATGGGGGGTGGGGCATTCAAGCACTGGGATACACATTTAGCAAAAGCCACCTGGTTAGTCAACACGAGGGGATCTGCCAACCGAGCTGGCCCTGCCCAGTCAGAAATCCTACATACTGTGGAAGGGGATAGAGTCCCTGGAGTGCATGTAAAAAATATGTTGGGCGAAACAGTCTGGGTTATTCCTGCTTCAGGCAAAGGCAAACCCACTCGTGGGATTGCGTTTGCTCGAGGACCTGGGCGCACTTGGTGGGTGATGCGGGAGGATGGAGGAATCCGGTGTGTACCTCAAGGGGGTTTAATTTTGGGTGAAAACAGCCAATGAACTGAATAATATGCTGTTAATTGCCATATAATGTTGTATGTCATCACTACTATGGTTGCCATATGCCATATCAATGGAATGGTATCATGGTAGTAATCTCCCAATTAATAATAATAGCAAATGAACTTTCAATTGAACCAAGCAAAGTGCAGCAGTGAGAGAACAAGAACTACCAGTGCAGCGGTGATGGAACAAGGACTGACTTCAGCATGCAACAATCCGACACAACAGACCCCACCTCTCTGTAAGACTCTTACAATAGATGAAACCCAAAGTCATGGACTAAATGAACTCAATGGACATTTCATGGACATTTTACAGGGGTGGTCCATAGACTAGGGGAATGATAAATAAAAATCTGTATATCCTATTAAAGGATGAGAAGGTGGGTAGGGATTATTGAAATTGTACTGAATAGTATGGGACCTAAGCATGATGTAAATGATATGGAATAAGGGGTGGATAGTCATGGTTTTAGCTGGGATAGAGTTAATTTTCTTCACTCTAGCTGGCACAGTGCCGTGCTTTGAACTTAGCATGGAAAAAAAGTTTTGAGATAAAACACAGATGTTTTGGTCTGTTGCTGGGTAGCGCTTGTACTAGTCCAGGACATTTCTAGCCTCCCATGCTCTGCTGGGTGCACAAGAAGCCGGGAGGGGAAGGGGCACAGCTAAGAGAGCAGATTCAAACTGATCAAAGGGAATATTCCATAACATGTAACATCATGCCCAGTATGTTACCTGGGAGGGGCTGGCCGGGGGAGGGAGGCAGCAATCACGGCTCAGAGATGGGCAGCGTCAGTCGGCGGGTGGTGAGGGGTTGTATCGTTCGTGTTTCTGCGGTTTTTTTCCCTTTTTTTCCCCTTTCCCTTCCATTTCCATTTTATTATATTAACATTATTGTCATAATTATAATAATCATTGTTATTATTTTATAATCATTAAACTGTACTTATCTCAACCCACAAGCTGTTTTGCTCGTCCAAATCTCTTCCCCATCCCACAGGGGTTGGGGTGGGGAGTGAGTGAGCGGCTGCGTGGTGTTCAGTTGCCAGCTGAGGCTGAACAATGAGAAATACCATGGATGATATGCAATACATACAATTCAATACCGACCCTGCACCACGTACCGTAGAATACAATGCAGGGCGCAGCACAATACAAACTACACGACACAAGAGAATACAATACATACCAGACAAGCCAACAGAATTCACACAATACAAAACAAAAACTACCGTGCCCTACCCTACAATGCATAATCTACAATCCATACAATTTGATACCAAAGACAAGAAATAAAAAATACGGTATAAACATACAAAGCATACAATAAAATACATACAATGCATAGAATAGAATAGAATAGAAAAAACACCGTACTGGACAATACATACAATATAATACCAACTACAAGACTAACAATACATACGATACGTTCAATACCATACATACCTGATCATACAATGAAATCCATAAAATAAATACCATACAAGAAAAATCAAAACATACCATACGTACATTATAATGCAATACACACGCAATACATAAGTTCACGATCTACCTAATACAAATACAAATACAAATACAACGCGTACGCTAACATTAAAAACAGAATACACATAGTACGATACAAACCATACCATACCATGCAATATGCACAGTAAATTAATACAATATATAAAAAGCATGCAATACAATACAACACATACAATTAATACAATATCTAAAGTAAATGAAATGCAGTAAATCCCATACCGGACCATGCAGTACACACCGCACAATACAATAAATGCCACACAACACAATGTATACCACACCGCACCATACAATGCAATGCAATACCATACTTGCCCCATTTTCATTAGGAAACCTTCTTAGCCACGAGGATGGTCCAGCACTGCAAGAGGCTGCCTAGAGAGGTGTCGCTGCTGCGAAACGCCGATTCCCAGCACAAGCCAAGAGGTGGGGGGATGGGGGGGCAGGGGCACTGTGGTAACCACGGACGCGACTGCTGGGGCCGCAGCGCTGTCGGGGTGAGCGCCGTGAGCGACGACATCCTGTTCTGAGGTCCCCAAGCGATAAACAGTGATGTCACCTAGCGATGGACTCTGACATCAGCTAGCGATGGATTGTGATGAGGCGTCCCTCACTGCTTATATTCAGGCGCCGACTCTCACCCAGCCGGCTCGTGCCCGCACTCCGGCTGAGCGAGTTCGTGAGGTTTGGAGTGTCGAGCGAGGCCTTTGGTGCTGGTGTCGCGCTTGGGGAGTTGTTCGCTGCAGCTCTCTGTGGCCGATCCCAGAGCCCTCGAAGGACCTTCCCTGGCCCTGCCAGCTTCAGGCAGCCGGGGCACCCAGGAGGCGCGCTCACAGCAGCAGAGGTGAGCTGGGAGGGACGGGACACCTCACCCTGGGGAGCTGGGACGGTTTTCTTCTGGAGGGACCTGGGCATTGCTGCCACCCCTCCACGGCCCAGCCAATGACCCTGGCCTCTCCTCCTTTTCTAGCACGACACCCACTGCTGCAGCGCCAGAGAGAGGGAGCAGCTCGACATGCCCGGCTCCCCCAGCCCACCGCAGCACGTGGAGAGCATGGTCACAGAGCTGGAGGAGCGCTGCCCCATCTGCCTGGGCAGCTGCGAGGAGCCCAGCTCTGTCATGCCGTGCTTCCACCGGTTCTGCTACCCCTGCATCCTGCGGTGGGCTGAGATCAAGCCCGAGTGCCCCCTCTGCAAGGGGACAGTGACCTCCATCTTGCACTCGGTGCAGGCGGACAGTGACTACATGGAGCATGTCATCACACCATCCATGACACCATCAGTCGCCGTCCACCAGGCGGGAAGAGTTCCCAGACCACCAGCCGCCCACAACCTCCATCACCCTGGAGCACCCCAACGGTGGGCTGCAGGAGGGGTGCCCAGGCGTCCTGTGGGCGGCCTCCAGCCCCCAAACTGGATGAACTCTTTCCACAACCAGCCAACGCTCCTCAACATCCTGCAGCGCTGGGTCCATCAGGAGCAAGAGGAGATCTTTGGCATCCTCAGCCACCACGGCATGGATACAGAGGGGCCGGGCCACATGCAGGGGGTCTCCCCGCAAAACCGCAGGGCGACACGTGTGCAACAGCCTGCACGTGTCGCTGGGCAAGGGCGCAGCGGAGACACCCACCCTCTGCAGGGCTGGCAGGACGCCCGTGCTGCCGGGGAGCGGGAGGGCAGCCCCACGGGTGCCCCTGGCCCTGCTGCCTCCCAAGGCGGGTCTCTCACTCCCAGCCCAGCCCCCACCAGCAGCCCTGCAAGAAGCAGCGCAGACGAGCTCCCCGGCACCTCACCCGTTGCCACTGGTGAGGATCCCAGCAGCCACCCCTCTGCTCCCGTTGCCATCCCTGTGGAGCAAGAAGAGCCCCAGGAGGAGCCAGGGGAGGCTGTGCCCAGGCCCTCCACCTCCAGCCGGGGCACTGAACGCTCCCGTGGGGGGACACGGCAACCCCCAAAGAGGAAGACCGGCAGCTCCGAGGCCTCTCCTGCCAACAAGAGGCCAGCACCACGTCGGTGACCCTGCAGGCTGCCCGGTGGGATGGCCAAACCAGGACTGGGCCATCAGCTGGTCCCGGGGCAGATCTTTCCAGCCAGGGGTCCAGGGCCAGCCCACACCCCACTGCCCATCACCCCAGGCTTGGCCTCCTCCTCACCGCACCCTCTGCCCCCACCTCCCCGGGGCCCTGCTCTCCTGCCAGCCTGCACGGATGGCTGCAGCCTCGCTATGGCAGCACCCAGACCCCTCCTCCTGCACTGAGTCTCAACTTGGTGCTGCTCTCTGCATCATCTGCTGCCCTCGAGCACAGGCTTTCCTCCCGCTCTTCCAAACCCAGCCTTGGTACTGCCATTTCTTCTCCTCTGCTGGGAAAGGACCCGTCTCGGCAGATGCTCGCCAGAGGGATGCCCAGCGGCTGAGGATGCTGCGTTTGTCTGCTTTGGAGAAAAGGAGGCAGAGGGTCGACCGTGTTGCTCTCTACAGCTTCCCGAGGAGGGGAAGCGGAGACGGGGTGCTCATCTCTTCTCCCTGGGATCCAGCAAGGGGATGCAGCGTGGCAGTGGTTCAAAGCTGACTCAGGGGAGGCTCAGCCTTGACACTGGGAAGCGTTTCTTTGCCAAGAAACATCTCCATATTATCACCACTGTTTCCAGCAAAAATCCAAAACATAGTCTCATACTAGCTACTAGGAAGAAATGTAACTCCATCCCAGCTGAAACCAGGACAGTATCCACTCCTTATTCCATACCATTTACATCATGCTTAGGTTCTACACTATCCAATACAATCTCATTAACTTCCACCCCGCCCTTCCCATCCTTTGATAAAATACACGGATATCATTTAGCCCATGGCTTTGGTCTCCATCTGTTCTTGTGGTCACTCAGGACAGGAGAGGTGGTGTGTTGCGTGGAGTTACTGGGCACCAAAATGAGCTCAGGTCGGGTCACTGCTGCACTTGCACTGCTGCTTGAAAGGCTTGTGCTCCATTGGTTTGGGTGGTTCCTGCTGTGGTAATTCCCATAACGTGCAACTCAAATCACAGGTTACAACAATTTAAAGGTATATCCATCACAATCTCCACCCCTGGTCCCTTTGGGCCAGGTTATAGGTTTTAACATTGCAATGAACTCCTCTCCTTGCCCCTGCTCTGGCTTGGACTTACCCACAGACTGTAGTCCTTTAGGGTTGTACCTGCTCCAAGTGGAGCCTTACCCGGGAGCCACAGTCTCTCCAGGGGCACACCTGCTGCAGCATAGACTTATCCAGAGCCACAGTCGCTTTGAGGTGCGCCTGTTCCAGCGTGGCCTTCTGCATGGGCCTCAATGCTTTCAGAGCTATACCTGCTCCACCATGGCCGTACCCACAGCTGCAATCCCTCCAGAAGTAAACTCGCTCCAACAGGGCCTTGCCCATGGCTGCAGTCCCTCCAGAAGTAAACCTGCTCCGTTGTGGCCTTATCCATGGCCACGCACTTTGAGGTGCTCTGGCGTGACCTCATGCACAGCCACTGATGCTTCAACGTGTACCTGCTGCAGCACGGACTTATCTACAGCCACAGACACTTCGAGGCGTACCTTCTCCAAGACGGATATATCCTTGGGCCACAATTGCCTCAGAGGTATACCTGCTGTGTGTGGCACAGACATAACCAAGGCCACAGATGCTTTGAGATATACCTGCTCTGGCATGGGCTTATACACAGCCACAGATGCCGCGGGGTGTCCTGCTCCCACATGGACTCATCCACAGGTCACAGTCCCTTTGGCTCGAGTTCACACTGGAGTCCCAGCCTGTCCAGTAGAGCAGCACAGAAACAGCAGCTGGGCCCTGGCCATCTGCCAGCCCAGGCGCATCACCGTGGCTGTTATCAGAATGCTCCCAGGCCCGGCAGGGTAAGGTGATAAGCGGTATGGCAGTACAGCAAGCAGTGAAAGCAAAAAGCACCACTAATGAGCACTAGATTTTAAGGCATACAGTAAGTCAGGCAAGCCCCATAGCAAGCACAGAAGCCTGCCAATTAATAGCTAAGCAGCAATAACCGCTATAAATTCCATCTAGCGCATTCCAATCAAACCTGTCGTTATCTCAAACCTTTCGTGCCCCACGTTGGGCGCCAAAATGGGCTGCCGTGGTTTAGCCCCAGTCAGCAACCAAGCACCACGCAGCCGCTCGCTCACTCCCCCCTGGCGGGACGGGGGAGAGAATCGGAAGAGTAAGAGTGAGGTAACTCATGGTTTGAGATAAAGACAGTGTAATAGGTAAAGCAAAAGCTGCGCGCGGAAGCAAAGCAAAACAAGGAATTCATTCACCGCTTCCCATGGGCAGGCAGGTGTTCAGCCATCTCCAGGAAAGCAGGGCTCCATCACGCGTAACGGTTACTTGGGAAGACAAACGCCATCACTCCAAACGTCCCCCCTTCCTCCTTCTTCCCCCAGCTTTATATACCGAGCATGATGTCATATGGTATGGAATATCCCACTGGTCAGTTGGGGTCAGCTGTCCCGGCCGTGTCCCCTCCCAGCTGCTTCTGCACCCGGCAGAGCACGGGCAGCTGAAAAAGTCCTTGACCAGTGTAAGCGCTACTTTGCAACAACTAAAACATCTCCACATTATCACCGCTGTTTCCAGCAAAAATCCAAAACATAGTCTCATACCAGCTACTGCAAAGAAATTTAACTCTATCCCAGCTGAAACCAGGACAGGTGGTCAGAGGCTGCAACAGGCTTCCTGGAGAGGTGGTCGACGCCCCGTGCCTGTCAGTGCCGTGAGAAGAGGCATTGGGACAATGCCCTTTGTAACAGGCTTTAACTGCTGGTCAGCCCTGGAGTGCTCAGGCAGCTGGACCTGATGATCCCTGTGCGAACTAAAGACTTTGTGCACAGGGCTGAACCTCTCTTCCTCCCCATAGGGACACCTATTGGGTAGGACTCAAACACTCGGTTTTACCTAGCGACGACACGGGAAATCTAGAGAACAAGCTTGTTATTTTGCATTTTCTGTTTTAGCACTTGCACGTGCTTTGCAGACGGTGTATTTAACACCGGCAACCTGGTAAGAACCTGTATTTCTGGTGTTTTGATAAACCACACTATTAGTGAATCTGGCCGTGAAGCGTTGTTGGGCACGACTCGAGCAGTAGTGATCAAACTGTTAGTGAATCCCTCACGGACTAACTGTGCTGAATCGGGTATCACTCAGAATCTAAGCGCAGGCGCCCCCAGCCTCTCTGACATCTGAGGTTTTGTATTTTAGGTGTCGAAATTTTGGCATTGCGTGTTCTGCGTGTATTCCATGGTACAATATTTATCGTATCGGGTGTATTGTATTTTGTGTGGTAGTGTTGTTTGTAATGTACTTGGTACTGAATGTTGTCCTGGCAGGTAGTTGTGCTGTGTTTTGTACCATAATGTATTTCTTAGTGTATTTGCTGCATTGCACGGCTTGTACTTGTCACGGAGTAAAAATGTTTACACGGTTTTGGTCCAGCATCAATTTAGGATTCTTCAATAGTTTTTGCGATCGATCACAAACCTAGGCGGTATAATTCTTCAGCATCAGCCAATTTAACAGAGCGATTCAATGGAATTTGTGAACAATCAAATTAGCGACTCAGTTAAAGATCCGAGAATGGCAAGGGTCACCCAAAACTTACAGCAGGGTAGCACGCACAGATGGGGTTGAAATGCAATCATACGCACGCACAGACAGACCGACGCATGGCTCTACATTACACTCACGCACACGCACAGACAGGCAGGCACACAGCTGAAATCAAATTGCGCTCGCACAAACACACCCCCAGAGGTTGGCCTGTGGTTAGAATTTCCTTTCTTGCGAGTTTCACGAATTACCACTATTATGTGCCGCATTCGTCGACGGAGGGTTGGGAAACCTTGCAAAGTCACGGCAGAGAGTCCGTGCAAAACGATTGACGGACGACGCTTCAGTCCTTGCAAATCTACCCTGAGAGGCGTCCCGGCTCTCTAAAATGCAATGAAACCAGAATACAATCCAAAATACAATGCAACACGTAAAATACAACACATCCCACAAATATACCACGCATTGCACATCGCACAAGACGTACCACACGCTACATAAAACCCAGTACAAACTACAGCGCAAAACAGCACACCAAATACAAGACATGCAGCCCATATGATGCATTCAATACAATTCGGTACACAGAAGACAATACGATACATTATGTACAAGAAGTACCGCATGGTGCAAAGTCCCATACAACGTATGACACAAAACAAACTGCAGTACAATACACAACACAGAGTACAATACGTCCAACACAAAACATACGGTACGTACTGTACCACACAATACTTACAATACCACACAATGCAAGAGAAGCACAGAATCACATAATCACAGGTCGGAAGGGACCTCAGGGATCATCTGGTCCAACCTTTCTAGGAAGAGCACAGTCTAGACAAGATGGTCCAGCACCTTGTCCAGTTGAATCTTAAAGGTGTCCAACGTGGCCAAGTCAACCATCTCTCTGGGGAGATTATTTCAATGGTTGACTGTCCTCACTGTGAAAAATTTTCCTCTTGTGTCCAGTCGGAATCTCAATAAGAGTAACTTGTGTCCGTTCCCCCTTGTCCTCTCCATGTGACTTCTTGTAAAGACGGATCCTCCATCTTCCTTGTAGCTACCCCTTAAGTACTGGCACATGGTGATGAGATCCCCTCTGAGCCTCCTTTTCTCAAGGCTGAACAAACCCAGTTCTCCCAGTCTATCCTCGTATGGCAGCTTCCCAGTCCTTTGATCATCTTGGTGGCCCTTCTCTGGACCCCTTCCAGCCTGTCCACATCCTTTTTGTATAGCAGGGACCAGAACTGTATACAGTACTCCAGGTGTGGCCTGACAAGCGCTGAGCAGAGTGGGATGACGACTTCTTTATCTCTGCTGGTGATGCCCTTTTGGTGCAACACAGCATCCTGTTGGCCCTCTGGGACACAGCACCGCACTGTTCGCTCATGGTGAGCTTTCTGTCCACCAGGACGCCCAGGTCCCTTTCCACAGAGCTGCTCTCCAGCCAGGCGGATCCCAGTCTGTGCTGAACTCCCAGATTATGTTTTCCCAGGTTCATGACCTTACACTTCTTGTTGAAAATTCATAAGGTTCTTGCTGGCCCACTCTTCCAGCCTAGCCACATCTTCCTGCAGAGCGGCTCTCCCTTCTGGAGCGTCTACCTCCCCACTCGGTTTGGTGTCATCTGCAAACCTGTCGTCAGGCTACTCTTGATCCCAGTACCCAGATCGCTTATGAAGATGTTGAATGACATTGGGCCCAATATGGATCCCTGGGGCACCCCGCTTGGGACAGGGTGCCACTTGGAAAAGGAGCTATTTTCCACCACCCTTTGGGTGGGGCCTGTCAGCCAATTCCCCACCCACTGCACAGACCACTTGTCTAGGCCATAACGTATTCATTTCTCCAGGAGGAGGCTGTGGGGGACCGTATCAAAGGCCTTGGAGAGGGCCAGGTAGACAACGTCCACCGCCTGCCCCAGGTCAACCAGGCAAGTCACTTTCTTGTAGAAGGCCACCAGGTTTGTCAAGCACGACCTGCCCTTAGTGAAGCCGTGTTGGCTTTTCCTAATCATGTGCTTCATTTGACTTGTGATGGCCCCCAGGAGGATTTGTTCCATACCTATCCCACGGATTGAAGTAAAGCTAATTGGCCTTCAGTTAACCAGATCCTCCCTCGACCCTTTCTTGTAGGTAGGGGTAACATTTGCCTTTCTCCACGACTTCTCGAAGATTATGGAGAGTGCCCTTGCGATGGCATCAGCGCCCATTCACTTGTCGGGGTCAAGCTCCTGTAGTAATTCATGTACTAACTCTTCCTTCACTGATGGTGGGATACAAACCACACAGAACAGGCACAAAGCACACAACACGTCCCATACACCACACGCCATACAGCACGTACCATCCCATACTCACCATACGCACAACGCACAAGAAAATGCAATACAATACACACCGCAATACACACTACACCACAAAAAACAACACGCTGCGCTGTACAGGACGTGCAATAAGCACCGCTCCACACCATACTATACAGAGAATGCAGTAAATACCCAACCAGACAAAGCAACACAAGCACTACGCTACATACAGTGCAACCCATACAATATACCACACCAGAGAATACAAAACAGAAACTAAGAAATAAAGCGGAATGAAGAGAATACAGTGAAGGCAAGACAAGAAATAGATTTGATATGCTCCAACACAATGCAGGCAATACATGAAATAACATTAACAACACAAATTACTTACAAAATAGACAATCTCACAATCACAGAATCACAGACCAGTAGGGGTTGGAAGGGACCGCTGGAGATCACCTTGTCCAACCCCCCTGCTTGAGCAGGGACACCCAGAGCAGGGGGCACAGGAATGCATGCAGGTGGGGTTTGAATGTCTCCGGGGAAGGAGACTCCACAACCTCTCTGGGCAGCCTGTTCCAGTCCTCTGTCACCCTCACGGTAAAGAAGTTTTTCCTCATATGTAAGTGGAACTTCCTGTTTTCCAACTTGTGCCCATTGCCCCTTGGCCTGCCACTGGGCACCACTGAAAAGAGTCCAGTCCCACCCTCCTGACACCCACCCTTCAGATATTTATAAGCATTCATGAGATCCACCCTCAGTCTTCTCTTCTCCAGGCTGAACAAACCCAGGCCTAACAGCCTTTCCTCATAAGGGAGTTGCTCCCTGATCATCTTGGTAGCTCTCCGCTGGACTTGCCCGAGCGGTTCCCTCTCCTGCTTGAACTGGGGGGCCCCAAACTGCACACAGCACTCCAAATGCGGTCTCACTAGGGCAGAGCAGAGGGGGAGGATAACCTCCCTCGACCTGCTGGCCACACGGCTTTTAATGCTGCCCACGATACCGTTGGCCTTCTTGGCCACAAGGGCACACTGCTGGCTCAGGGTCACCTTGCTGTCCAGTGTCACGGCTGAGCCTCCCCTGAGGCAGCTTTGAACCCCTCCCACGCTGTGCTCCTGGCAAGACCCAGCAAACCACACACCTGGCAGTCTAACCTCAGCACCTGGAAAAATGCTGGAGCAGATCTGGCTGGGAGCTACGGGAAGGCATTTCCAGGACGCTGCCATCACCGGGCAGAGTCCGCAGGGCTTCACACAGGGAAAGCCCCGTCTCACTCATCGGAGATCCTCCTACCAGGCGGCCTGCCGAGCGGGTGACGGGAAGACGGCGGATGTGGCTTTCCTGGACTTTAGGGAGGCTTTTGACGCCGTCCCTCACAGCATCCTTCGGGACAAGCTATCCAGCTGTGAGGTCAGCAGGGGCACACTGCGCTGGGTGAAGAACCAGCCTTTTGACATTAGGAAACCTTTCTTAACCGTGAGAGCTGTCCAGCAGTGTCCAGCAGCTCTCCCAGGTCCTTCTTAACAGAGCAGAGCCGCTTTCCAGTAGTTCAGCTCCCAACCCGTACTGGTGCATGTGATTGTTCCTCCACAGGTGCAGGACCCTGCACTTGCTCTTGTTGAATTCCATGAGGTTCCCCTTGGCCCAGCTCTGCAGCCTGTCCAGGTCCTGTTGGATGGCAGCACAGCCTGCCGGCGTTATCAGCCACTCCTCCCAGCTTCGTATCGTCAGCGAACGTGCTGAGGGTACGCTCTGTCCCTTCGCCCAGGCCACTGATGAATACATTGGACAGGACTGGAATCCCTGCAAGGCATGCAATGCAATCCATAAAACAATACATATAACTCAAGATACACAATACAATACAAACAATACAATAAAGAGCATACAATACATACTAAACCACGCAACACATGCAATGCATATAATACGCACAGTACTCTACCAATACAATACTCTACCAGTACAATACACACCACACAGATCACACAATACCTGCCATACCACACAATACGTTTCATACATACATACAATACGAAATACAAGTAAATAAGAACAATCGAATGCAGCTCCTGCAACGCAAGACATGCAATAAACTACAAACAATCCATGCATTACAATGCAAACAGTAAGTGCCATACCGTACGGTACGTGCGATACAATACGTACCCTACAATACGACACACACAACGCATGCCCTACAACAGAACACATACACACCATGCCATACAATAAACCACAACACATACCATACGTACAGTACAATGCAATGGAAAATACAAGAGAAAATGCTAAACACATGACAAAATACAAGGTGTACCTTGCAATAAGGTACCTGAAAGTCAACACTTAATATACAGCACCTAACACACAACACTGAAAATTTAATACATACACTCCAAAAATACCTAAACTCCAAAAATACCTACTATACAAAAAGCAATGCAGTACAAAACGCAGTGCGATAGGACACAATATGTCCAATACTTGAAATACAACACATCAACTGCATCACAGAATACAATACATGCAGCCTCTGGCCAGCCTCTCGGCAAAGAACCGCCTCCCACTGTCACAGCTGATCCTCCCCCGAGGCAGATTTGAACCATTCCCGTACAGCACAATACAAAATACATTACAACACAAAACACACTAAAATGCAAAAGACATCACAATACACAGAATACATACAAAACAATACCAAATACAATACCAAAGACGTTACAGACCAAGCAACACCATACAACACAATACATACAAAACAATACCTTACAACACAATACATAACACACACTACAAACAATACAATACGTAAAATGGAAATACTATACAAAATACCGTACAAAACATGAATACAAAATACAATACAAACACCAAAGTACAGTTCAAAATACAAAATGCAGTACAAAGAATACAATACATACAGCACAACGCAAACCATACGATACTTACCAGAAAATACAGACGATCCAATACATACCATAAGCGTCTTAACATACAACACGTACAGTGCACAAGAAAAAACAAACAGCAGCGCAATACAAAACATATATTACAAAACCTAAAGAAAAATATCAAACAGAAAGCTAAATACAAAATACTATACAATACAAACATTATACAATGCACACAACGCGATAGTTACCGTACCTTGGTGTACAGTACAAGGAATGCGATCAATACCACGCCAGACAATACACAATATCCACAAATCCACAAAATACACAACCAAACTACAGTACAATACAATCCATAAAATACAACACACGAAACCCTCATCACGCCATGCACTAAAGCACAGCACGTACAATACGTACAAGACAACGCAAGGCAAACAACAGTAGTAAATACACTACGGGACAAAATACGTTAGAACACATACAGCACAATACTTACAGTCCAACACGGCGCAATACATACAAGAAACACCATGCAAAACATGCCATACAGAAAATTCGATGCAGAAAATATAATGCAATACACAATACGTACAATGCAATACAGACAACGCAATACAAAATACAGCAAATACGACAGAAAAGACAACACGGTACCGACAATACGGAATACAATACAAAATACGCAACGCTACGCCATACAAGCAACACGGGACACATACGATAAACACCAGAGCGTAACATTCGATATGTACAATGCGATAAATACCACACCGTGAAACACAAGCAACACAACAGAAATACAATACAATGCATACTCTAGAAAAGAAATATAACACAACACGGTGCAATGTGAAACGACACATTACGGTACGATACAGTAAGATACAAGACGATACATAGAATACGTTACAAGAGAATAACCAAATACAATAAAATACATACAGTAAATACCACACCATACAAGAGAACAAAACAGATACAACACCTACAAGACGGTGCAAGAGAAATTACAATACGTACAATACGTACAACAGAAACAATACAATACAAAATACAATACGCACCACACAATACATACCATGGCATTCGCTACCTAAACTGCAAGACAAAATGCATTACAATGCAAAGCACGTTACAAGAAAAAAATAGATTACAATACATACGCACTAAAATACATTTGAAAAAATACAATACAACGGCATACAGTATGTAAAGGAACAGAAGTACCCCACAATACAATACGTACAATGAATAACATACGATACAACACGATACATACAACAAGATATCTAGAACAGGGCACACAATACAGAAAATTCAACCCCCTAAGACAGTACATAGAAAGCCATACAATACGCTATAAAATACACCACCATACGTAACATGCTATGCAAGACAGTACAAAATACTAACGCTGCAATACAAACAACACAACGGAATACAGACAACGCAGTCAACGCCTCACAAGAAAACGGAACACATTCAATACAAACGATAGATAAAATACAATATAAAATCCATACAATGCTGTATAAACAATACAAACTACAAGAGACAGAATGCAATACCTACCACACCACACAATACACGCACCACCATACTACAGATTATATACATAAATATAGAGATAAAGAAAACACACACGAGACATACCATACCCCTCACTACACACCTTAAAAGAATAGAACGCTTGCCATATGTACAATACCATAAATACAAGGCGGTAGACATGTTCAGTTCCCTGAGATACAACACATACAGAACAACGCGATACACACCTTACCACACACTACAATGCTTAGAACAGAAGAGGAAATAAAACACAATACAAAATACCACACAATACACAGCAAACCGTACAAGGCATAAAAGACCATGCGACATATACACATGTACATACGTATACGTATTACAATGTATTACAATACAAAATATGTTACAATACATGCAATACAGAAAAGACAACACACAAGAATCCACGCAGAAGGCGCAAGACAAACAACGCATTATATACCACGGAATGGGGACACAGCAACAGAAAACACAATACCTGTGAGACGATACGAAACAATCCCAAACCCAGAATACCATACGCACAATATGATTCATACAATGCTTACACGCCGTGCAATAAACACCACGCCATACAACGCGGACACTGCACTACACAAACCGAACTACGGTACGACACCTGAAGTACAATGCATGCAATCAAAAAAAGAAAAGAAAATATGACACATGCAGCGCGATACAAACAACACGATACAAGTAATGCAGTACAAACATGGGAACTATGGAAACTATATCATATAAACTATGTGACACAACGCAAAAACCACAATACAAAAAATACAACAGATACAACGCGATACAAAACCCAATACCAAACACGCAATGCAACATAGAGCACAAAATACAACACGAAAGGCGGTTTTATGGAAACAATACAATACAAACGATACAACATGATAAACAACGTACCATAAAACAAAATGCGAGAACAGTTACACCATACAAGAACATACAGGACACAAAAGAAACTACAGTACAATACAAAACACAATGCAAAAGGAAGCCAGAAAACACAATACGTACAATACCTAAAAGAAAAAGTACAATACAAATTAAAAACCACAATATAATACAAACAATACAACGCATCTGTTACAGACAGGACGATAAATACCATACGACACGAGCAATACCCGACCACACAATGCATACAGCGCCCAGCACAAAACAGAATGCGCACCACGCAACAAAGCACAGAACAGTACAAAAGAAACTGCAGTACAAAATACAATCCCACATACAGTAACCTACAGGCAATACAATAGGATATAAAATGCCATGCCGGCAATCCATCACATTGAATGGTATGGTAGAAACAGATATTTTAAATTATGTATATAGAAACGTATCTTTTATATAGTTAAAGAATTAGAAATAGTTATAATTCTTTGAACATACCATTTAGATATTATAAATTAACATTTCTATATTTATAATATAGAAATGTAACACATATTTACGTAGAAATAAATTTCTAAATTACAGACAAGAGCAAATATACAAAGTCCAATAAAAAGATAGAGCACATATAAATATATATTTATAACCATATAAATACAAAATACAAATGTATATTGTACGGGATGTGCAAACTGTGATTACGATACATACAGCCATACAGTGCAGCACTCTACATCCAATACCATATGATAGATACGCTACGATAGACCCAATAATACACACGCGATACACAGAATACAAGACCCAACACAAAACAAACCACAGTAAAATACAGTCAGAACCACACCACACACCACATACAACTCACACAACACATGCCATACCACACCTGCCACGCATTCCATAACTCACCGTACACTACTACCGTACCTCAGACACACGGCACAGCACGCATGCCATGCAATACATAGAATACGGTAACTACCGCGCCAGACAACGAAACACAACGCATACAGGGCGTACAAGGAAACGCAGGACAGAATGCAAGACCAGGCAAGGCAAGACAGAGCAAACTAGAGTACAACACAGGCCACACAGAACCTAGATTCGCAAGGGAAAAACACAGTCCAAGACACATGACAATCGAAAATACATCGCAACAGAAAAATAGATTTCCACGCAAAATACGCCGAGCTCGGCAGTCGCCTGGGGACATCCCTGCTCTGGGCCCAGGGAGGCAGCCAACTCCCTTGGAGGGAGGATCCGCTCTGCAGGCAGGTGCCTCGCTCCGTCTCCGTCTCCTTCTCCCGCTGCAGCTGCGGCTCCCGCTCCGTCTCCGTCGCTGGCTCCCTGTCCGTCTCCATCTCCATCTCCGTCTCCTTCTCCCGCTGCAGCTGCGGCTCCCGCTCCATCTCCGTCTCTGGCTCCGTTTCCGTCTCCGGCTCCTGTCCGTCTCAGTCTCCGTCCACCGCTCCGTGTCCGGCGGCAGTCACCGACGGCCACGATGCGCCCTTGCTCCTGCTCGGTGCGGGGCTCGGGGCAGCTCCTGCGGCGCGGGCTCGGTGGCCCCGACTCGGCGAGAGCGCTGGCGCAGCTCCCTGCCCTCCTCTCTCGTGCGAGGGCGGCCTCGGCCAGAGCCGGGGCTTCCTCCCGGCTCCCGCCAGGGGCCCCCGAGGGCCCGGGAAGGCTCTTCTCCCGCAGCCACCTCCCGCCTTCCCCCCGCAAGGCGCACACACGCACCCCGCGCCCGCCCCGCCGGCAGCGACCGGGCCCCGACGAGCCGGCCCGTGCCCGCCAGCACCGATGGCAGAGCGCCGCCCCGCCTCCCTCCCGGGCGCCCACCGGCCCGCCCGCCCGGCAGAGACCCCCCACCCGCCCGGCCCGTCCCGTCCCGTTCCCCCGGGACAGCAGAGCACCCCGCGCACTCCCCCTGCGGGAACAGCCCCGCGCACACCCCGCAGCCGGACACCCGGCCCCCCGGGCGGCCGCCTGCCGGGACAGGCGCTCCGGCGGGGCGGCCGCGGGGGCTCTGCCGGGCGCCGGCGGCTCCGGGCAACCGGGGACTCGGCTCTCTGCCCGCGGCCGCGCGCCTGCGCGCCGCCGCCGTTGGCACCAACCGCCTCGGGGGCCGCCACCCGCTCCAACCTCCCGCGCGGCCGGGCGCAGGCTCCGCCCCCTGCCCGCTCGCCCAATCAGCGCGCCGGGCCCCGCGGGGGCGGAGGCGCGGTGGTGAGGGGGCGCGGTCCGGCCGTCCTCGTCCGCGGCGGGCAGGGCCGCCCCGCGTGTCCTTGCTGCGCCGCAGGTGCCTGCGCGAGGCGTCGCCCTTTGGCAGCACGAGCTGGCGAGCGCGAGGGTGCGGAAGGAGCGGGCTCGTATAGCCTGGGGGTGAGGTGTTCTCCTGGAGGGAGGCAGGGGCTTGGGCTCTTCACCAAAGGGCGTGCTGGCCAGAGGAGAACCTGTGTAGCCAAGCGGAGAAGAGTCCCAGAGGCGCAGCCCTGAGGTCGGGAGCCAGGCCGTGGCCCTTTTCAGAGCAGGCCTGTAGGCGTGAGGTGCCGTCGGCTCCTCTTGTCTCCACAGCCTCCCTCAGTGCAAGCCTGAACTGGCAGCCCGAGGCGAGTGGGTGTTTTGGGTGTCAGGCTCCTGTTTGCTGGGCGAGTGTTGTAGCCACTGGAGCACGACGAGAGAGGGGTGGAAGCATCAGCGTTGCTGCCACATTTGAAAGAGCGGCAACTTTGTTAGGAGAGGAGAAAGGAGGGGCGGGGGGGGAAGGGTCGTAAGAGAAGGAGCAGAAAGCAGACCCATCCCCAGGATGGACTTGTCTGGAACTTGGTGAGGTCGCGAGCAGAGTAGGTTACTCGACAGCACGCAGAACAACTTGCTGGCCTTTCACCCTTTCGACTTGCATCTGTGGGCAATTCTTCCCCTCTGCAAAGAGCAAAAATGGTCGTGGGATACCTGGAGGAGGCAAAGAGAAGTTTGGAAGTGAAGTCCTCCCAGGTCCATCGCTAGGTGACATCACGGTTTATCACTTGGGGACCTCAGAACAGGACGGCGTCGCTCACGGCGCTCACCCCGACAGCGCTGCGGCCCCAGCAGTCGCGTCCGTGGTTACCACAGTGCCCCTGCCCCCCCATCCCCCCACCTCTTGGCTTGTGCTGGGAATCGGCGTTTCGCAGCAGCGACACCTCTCTAGGCAGCCTCTACGGTACGTACCGTATGTTTTGTGTTGGACGTATTGTACTCTGTGTTGTGTATTGTACTGCAGTTTGTTTTGTGTCATACGTTGTATGGGACTTTGCACCATGCGGTACTTCTTGTGTAGCATGTATCGTATTGTCTTCTGTGTACCGAATTGTATTGAATGCATCATATGGGCTGCATGTCTTGTATTTGGTGTGCTGTTTTGCGCTGTAGTTTGTACTGGGTTTTATGTAGCGTGTGGTACGTCTTGTGCGGTGTGCAATGCGTGGTATATTTGTGGGATGTGTTGTATTTTACGTGTTGCATTGTATTTTGGATTGTATTCTGGTTTCATTGCATTTTAGAGAGCTGGGACACCTCTCAGGGTAGATTTGCAAGGACTGAAGCGTCGTCCATCGATCGTTTTGCACGGACTCTCTGCCGTGACTTTGCAAGGTTTCCCAACCCTCCGTCGACGAATGCGGCACATAATAGTGGTAATTCGTGAAACTCGCAAGAAAGGAAATTCTAACCACAGGCCAACCTCTGGGGGTGTGTTTGTGCGAGCACAATTTGATTTCAGCTGTGTGCCTGCCTGTCTGTGCGTGTGCGTGAGTGTGATGTAGAGCCATGCGTCGGTCTGTCTGTGCGTGCGTATGATTGCATTTCAACCCCATCTGTGCGTGCTACCCTGCTGTAAGTTTTGGGTGACCCTTGCCATTCTCGGATCTTTAACTGAGTCGCTAATTTGATTGTTCACAAATTCCATTGAATCGCTCTGTTAAATTGGCTGATGCTGAAGAATTATACCGCCTAGGTTTGTGATCGATCGCAAAAACTATTGAAGAATCCTAAATTGATGCTGGACCAAAACCGTGTAAACATTTTTACTCCGTGACAAGTACAAGCCGTGCAATGCAGCAAATACACTAAGAAATACATTATGGTACAAAACACAGCACAACTACCTGCCAGGACAACATTCATGACCAAGTACATTACAAACAACACTACCACACAAAATACAATACACCCAATACGATAAATAATGTACCATGGAATACACGCAGAACACGCAATGCCAAAATTTCAACACCTAAAATACAAAACCTCAGATGTCAGAGAGGCTGGGGGCGCCTGCGCTTAGATTCTGAGTGATACCCGATTCAGCACAGTTAGTCCGTGAGGGATTCACTAACAGTTTGATCACTACTGCTCGAGTCGTGCCCAACAACGCTTCACGGCCAGATTCACTAATAGTGTGGTTTATCAAAACACCAGAAATACAGGTTCTTACCAGGTTGCCGGTGTTAAATACACCGTCTGCAAAGCACGTGCAAGTGCTAAAACAGAAAATGCAAAATAACAAGCTTGTTCTCTAGATTTCCCGTGTCGTCGCTAGGTAAAACCGAGTGTTTGAGTCCTACCCAATAGGTGTCCCTATGGGGAGGAAGAGAGGTTCAGCCCTGTGCACAAAGTCTTTAGTTCGCACAGGGATCATCAGGTCCAGCTGCCTGAGCACTCCAGGGCTGACCAGCAGTTAAAGCCTGTTACAAAGCGCATTGTCCCAATGCCTCTTCTCACGGCACTGACAGGCACGGGGCGTCGACCACCTCTCCAGGAAGCCTGTTGCAGCCTCTGACCACCTGTCCTGGTTTCAGCTGGGACAGAGTTAAATTTCTTTGCAGTAGCTAGTATGAGACTATGTTTTGGATTTTTGCTGGAAACAGCAGTGATAATGTGGAGATGTTTTAGTTGTTGCAAAGTAGCGCTTACACTGGTCGAGGACTTTTTCAGCTGCCCGTGCTCTGCCGGGTGCAGAAGCAGCTGGGAGGGGACACGGCCGGGACAGCTGACCCCAACTGACCAGTGGGATATTCCATACCATATGACATCATGCTCGGTATATAAAGCTGGGGGAAGAAGGAGGAAGGGGGGACGTTTGGAGTGATGGCGTTTGTCTTCCCAAGTAACCGTTACGCGTGATGGAGCCCTGCTTTCCTGGAGATGGCTGAACACCTGCCTGCCCATGGGAAGCGGTGAATGAATTCCTTGTTTTGCTTTGCTTCCGCGCGCAGCTTTTGCTTTACCTATTACACTGTCTTTATCTCAAACCATGAGTTACCTCACTCTTACTCTTCCGATTCTCTCCCCCGTCCCGCCAGGGGGGAGTGAGCGAGCGGCTGCGTGGTGCTTGGTTGCTGACTGGGGCTAAATCACGACAGCCCATTTTGGCGCCCAACGTGGGGCAGGAAAGGTTTGAGATAACGACAGGTTTGATTGGAATGCGCTAGATGGAATTTATAGCGGTTATTGCTGCTTAGCTATTAATTGGCAGGCTTCTGTGCTTGCTATGGGGCTTGCCTGACTTACTGTATGCCTTAAAATCTAGTGCTCATTAGTGGTGCTTTTTGCTTTCACTGCTTGCTGTACTGCCATACCGCTTATCACCTTACCCTGCCGGGCCTGGGAACATTCTGATAACAGCCACGGTGATGCGCCTGGGCTGGCAGATGGCCAGGGCCCAGCTGCTGTTTCTGTGCTGCTCTACTGGACAGGCTGGGACTCCAGTGTGAACTCGAGCCAAAGGGACTGTGACCTGTGGATGAGTCCATGTGGGAGCAGGACACCCCGCGGCATCTGTGGCTGTGTATAAGCCCATGCCAGAGCAGGTATATCTCAAAGCATCTGTGGCCTTGGTTATGTCTGTGCCACACACAGCAGGTATACCTCTGAGGCAATTGTGGCCCAAGGATATATCCGTCTTGGAGAAGGTACGCCTCGAAGTGTCTGTGGCTGTAGATAAGTCCGTGCTGCAGCAGGTACACGTTGAAGCATCAGTGGCCGTGCATGAGGTCACGCCAGAGCACCTCAAAGTGCGTGGCCATGGATAAGGCCACAACGGAGCAGGTTTACTTCCGGAGGGACTGCAGCCATGGGCAAGGCCCTGTTGGAGCGAGTTTACTTCTGGAGGGATTGCAGCTGTGGGTACGGCCATGGTGGAGCAGGTATAGCTCTGAAAGCATTGAGGCCCATGCAGAAGGCCACGCTGGAACAGGCGCACCTCAAAGCGACTGTGGCTCTGGATAAGTCTATGCTGCAGCAGGTGTGCCCCTGGAGAGACTGTGGCTCCCAGGTAAGGCTCCACTTGGAGTAGGTACAACCCTAAAGGACTAGTCTGTGGGTAAGTCCAAGCCAGAGCAGGGGCAAGGAGAGGAGTTCATTGCAATGTTAAAACCTATAACCTGGCCCAAAGGGACCAGGGGTGGAGATTGTGATGGATATACCTTTAAATTGTTGTAACCTGTGATTTTGAGTTGCACGTTATGGGAATTACCACAGCAGGAACCACCCAAACCAATGGAGCACAAGCCTTTCAAGCAGCAGTGCAAGTGCAGCAGTGACCCGACCTGAGCTCGTTTTGGTGCCCAGTAACTCCACGCAACACACCACCTCTCCTGTCCTGAGTGACCACAAGAACAGATGGAGACCAAAGCCATGGGCTAAATGATATCCGTGTATTTTATCAAAGGATGGGAAGGGCGGGGTGGAAGTTAATGAGATTGTATTGGATAGTGTGGAACCTAAGCATGATGTAAATGGTATGGAATAAGGAGTGGATACTGTCCTGGTTTCAGCTGGGATGGAGTTACATTTCTTCCTAGTAGCTAGTATGAGACTATGTTTTGGATTTTTGCTGGAAACAGTGGTGATAATATGGAGATGTTTCTTGGCAAAGAAACGCTTCCCAGTGTCAAGGCTGAGCCTCCCCTGAGTCAGCTTTGAACCACTGCCACGCTGCATCCCCTTGCTGGATCCCAGGGAGAAGAGATGAGCACCCCGTCTCCGCTTCCCCTCCTCGGGAAGCTGTAGAGAGCAACACGGTCGACCCTCTGCCTCCTTTTCTCCAAAGCAGACAAACGCAGCATCCTCAGCCGCTGGGCATCCCTCTGGCGAGCATCTGCCGAGACGGGTCCTTTCCCAGCAGAGGAGAAGAAATGGCAGTACCAAGGCTGGGTTTGGAAGAGCGGGAGGAAAGCCTGTGCTCGAGGGCAGCAGATGATGCAGAGAGCAGCACCAAGCTGCGACTCAGTGCAGGAGGAGGGGTCTGGGTGCTGCCATAGCGAGGCTGCAGCCATCCATGCAGGCTGGCAGGAGAGCAGGGCCCCGGGGAGGTGGGGGCAGAGGGTGCGGTGAGGAGGAGGCCAAGCCTGGGGTGATGGGCAGTGGGGTGTGGGCTGGCCCTGGACCCCTGGCTGGAAAGATCTGCCCCGGGACCAGCTGATGGCCCAGTCCTGGTTTGGCCATCCCACCGGGCAGCCTGCAGGGTCACCGACGTGGTGCTGGCCTCTTGTTGGCAGGAGAGGCCTCGGAGCTGCCGGTCTTCCTCTTTGGGGGTTGCCGTGTCCCCCCACGGGAGCGTTCAGTGCCCCGGCTGGAGGTGGAGGGCCTGGGCACAGCCTCCCCTGGCTCCTCCTGGGGCTCTTCTTGCTCCACAGGGATGGCAACAGGAGCAGAGGGGTGGCTGCTGGGATCCTCACCAGTGGCAACGGGTGAGGTGCCGGGGAGCTCGTCTGCGCTGGTTCTTGCAGGGCTGCTGGTGGGGGCTGGGCTGGGAGTGAGAGACCCTCCTTGGGAGGCAGCAGGGCCAGGGGCACCCGTGGGGCTGCCCTCCCACTCCCCGGCAGCACGGGCGTCCTGCCAGCCCTGCAGAGGGTGGGTGTCTCCGCTGCGCCCTTGCCCAGCGACACGTGCAGGCTGTTGCACACGTGTCGCCCTGCGGTTTTGCAGGGAGACCCCCTGCATGTGGCCCGGCCCCTCTGTATCCATGCCGTGGTGGCTGAGGATGCCAAAGATCTCCTCTTGCTCCTGATGGACCCAGCGCTGCAGGATGTTGAGGAGCGTTGGCTGGTTGTGGAAAGAGTTCATCCAGTTTGGGGGCTGGAGGCCGCCCACAGGACGCCTGGGCACCCCTCCTGCAGCCCACCGTTGGGGTGCTCCAGGGTGATGGAGGTTGTGGGCGGCTGGTGGTCTGGGAACTCTTCCCGCCTGGTGGACGGCGACTGATGGTGTCATGGATGGTGTGATGACATGCTCCATGTAGTCACTGTCCGCCTGCACCGAGTGCAAGATGGAGGTCACTGTCCCCTTGCAGAGGGGGCACTCGGGCTTGATCTCAGCCCACCGCAGGATGCAGGGGTAGCAGAACCGGTGGAAGCATGGCATGACAGAGCTGGGCTCCTCGCAGCTGCCCAGGCAGATGGGGCAGCGCTCCTCCAGCTCTGTGACCATGCTCTCCACGTGCTGCGGTGGGCTGGGGGAGCCGGGCGTGTCGAGCTGCTCCCTCTCTCTGGCGCTGCAGCAGTGGGTGTCGTGCTAGAAAAGGAGGAGAGGCCAGGGTCATTGGCTGGGCCGTGGAGGGGTGGCAGCAATGCCCAGGTCCCTCCAGAAGAAAACCGTCCCAGCTCCCCAGGGTGAGGTGTCCTGTCCCTCCCAGCTCACCTCTGCTGCTGTGAGCGCGCCTCCTGGGTGCCCCGGCTGCCTGAAGCTGGCAGGGCCAGGGAAGGTCCTTCGAGGGCTCTGGGATCGGCCACAGAGAGCTGCAGCGAACAACTCCCCAAGCGCGACACCAGCACCAAAGGCCTCGCTCGACACTCCAAACCTCACGAACTCGCTCAGCCGGAGTGCGGGCACGAGCCGGCTGGGTGAGAGTCGGCGCCTGAATATAAGCAGTGAGGGACGCCTCATCACAATCCATCGCTAGCTGATGTCAGAGTCCATCGCTAGGTGACATCACGGTTTATCACTTGGGGACCTCAGAACAGGACGGCGTCGCTCACGGCGCTCACCCCGACAGCGCTGCGGCCCCAGCAGTCGCGTCCGTGGTTACCACAGTGCCCCTGCCCCCCCATCCCCCCACCTCTTGGCTTGTGCTGGGAATCGGCGTTTCGCAGCAGCGACACCTCTCTAGGCAGCCTCTACGGTACGTACCGTATGTTTTGTGTTGGACGTATTGTACTCTGTGTTGTGTATTGTACTGCAGTTTGTTTTGTGTCATACGTTGTATGGGACTTTGCACCATGCGGTACTTCTTGTGTAGCATGTATCGTATTGTCTTCTGTGTACCGAATTGTATTGAATGCATCATATGGGCTGCATGTCTTGTATTTGGTGTGCTGTTTTGCGCTGTAGTTTGTACTGTGTTTTATGTAGCGTGTGGTACGTCTTGTGCGGTGTGCAATGCGTGGTATATTTGTGGGATGTGTTGTATTTTACGTGTTGCATTGTATTTTGGATTGTATTCTGGTTTCATTGCATTTTAGAGAGCTGGGACACCTCTCAGGGTAGATTTGCAAGGACTGAAGCGTCGTCCGTCGACCGTTTTGCACGGACTCTCTGCCGTGACTTTGCAAGGTTTTCCAACCCTCCGTCGACGAATGCGGCACATAATAGTGGTAATTCGTGAAACTCGCAAGAAAGGAAATTCTAACCACAGGCCAACCTCTGGGGGTGTGTTTGTGCGAGCGCAATTTGATTTCAGCTGTGTGCCTGCCTGTCTGTGCGTGTGCGTGAGTGTGATGTAGAGCCATGCGTCGGTCTGTCTGTGCGTGCGTATGATTGCATTTCAACCCCATCTGTGCGTGCTACCCTGCTGTAAGTTTTGGGTGACCCTGGCCATTCTCGGATCTTTAACTGAGTCGCTAATTTGATTGTTCACAAATTCCATTGAATCGCTCTGTTAAATTGGCTGATGCTGAAGAATTATACCGCCTAGGTTTGTGATCGATCGCAAAAACTATTGAAGAATCCTAAATTGATGCTGGACCAAAACCGTGTAAACATTTTTACTCCGTGACAAGTACAAGCCGTGCAATGCAGCAAATACACTAAGAAATACATTATGGTACAAAACACAGCACAACTACCTGCCAGGACAACATTCATGACCAAGTACATTACAAACAACACTACCACACAAAATACAATACACCCAATACGATAAATAATGTACCATGGAATACACGCAGAACACGCAATGCCAAAATTTCGACACCTAAAATACAAAACCTCAGATGTCAGAGAGGCTGGGGGCGCCTGCGCTTAGATTCTGAGTGATACCCGATTCAGCACAGTTAGTCCGTGAGGGATTCACTAACAGTTTGATCACTACTGCTCGAGTCGTGCCCAACAACGCTTCACGGCCAGATTCACTAATAGTGTGGTTTATCAAAACACCAGAAATACAGGTTCTTACCAGGTTGCCGGTGTTAAATACACCGTCTGCAAAGCACGTGCAAGTGCTAAAACAGAAAATGCAAAATAACAAGCTTGTTCTCTAGATTTCCCGTGTCGTCGCTAGGTAAAACCGAGTGTTTGAGTCCTACCCAATAGGTGTCCCTATGGGGAGGAAGAGAGGTTCAGCCCTGTGCACAAAGTCTTTAGTTCGCACAGGGATCATCAGGTCCAGCTGCCTGAGCACTCCAGGGCTGACCAGCAGTTAAAGCCTGTTACAAAGGGCATTGTCCCAATGCCTCTTCTCACGGCACTGACAGGCACGGGGCGTCGACCACCTCTCCAGGAAGCCTGTTGCAGCCTCTGACCACCTGTCCTGGTTTCAGCTGGGATAGAGTTAAATTTCTTTGCAGTAGCTAGTATGAGACTATGTTTTGGATTTTTGCTGGAAACAGCGGTGATAATGTGGAGATGTTTTAGTTGTTGCAAAGTAGCGCTTACACTGGTCGAGGACTTTTTCAGCTGCCCGTGCTCTGCCGGGTGCAGAAGCAGCTGGGAGGGGACACGGCCGGGACAGCTGACCCCAACTGACCAGTGGGATATTCCATACCATATGACATCATGCTCGGTATATAAAGCTGGGGGAAGAAGGAGGAAGGGGGGACGTTTGGAGTGATGGCGTTTGTCTTCCCAAGTAACCGTTACGCGTGATGGAGCCCTGCTTTCCTGGAGATGGCTGAACACCTGCCTGCCCATGGGAAGCGGTGAATGAATTCCTTGTTTTGCTTTGCTTCCGCGCGCAGCTTTTGCTTTACCTATTACACTGTCTTTATCTCAAACCATGAGTTACCTCACTCTTACTCTTCCGATTCTCTCCCCCGTCCCGCCAGGGGGGAGTGAGCGAGCGGCTGCGTGGTGCTTGGTTGCTGACTGGGGCTAAATCACGACAGCCCATTTTGGCGCCCAACGTGGGGCAGGAAAGGTTTGAGATAACGACAGGTTTGATTGGAATGCGCTAGATGGAATTTATAGCGGTTATTGCTGCTTAGCTATTAATTGGCAGGCTTCTGTGCTTGCTATGGGGCTTGCCTGACTTACTGTATGCCTTAAAATCTAGTGCTCATTAGTGGTGCTTTTTGCTTTCACTGCTTGCTGTACTGCCATACCGCTTATCACCTTACCCTGCCGGGCCTGGGAACATTCTGATAACAGCCACGGTGATGCGCCTGGGCTGGCAGATGGCCAGGGCCCAGCTGCTGTTTCTGTGCTGCTCTACTGGACAGGCTGGGACTCCAGTGTGAACTCGAGCCAAAGGGACTGTGACCTGTGGATGAGTCCATGTGGGAGCAGGACACCCCGCGGCATCTGTGGCTGTGTATAAGCCCATGCCAGAGCAGGTATATCTCAAAGCATCTGTGGCCTTGGTTATGTCTGTGCCACACACAGCAGGTATACCTCTGAGGCAATTGTGGCCCAAGGATATATCCGTCTTGGAGAAGGTACGCCTCGAAGTGTCTGTGGCTGTAGATAAGTCCGTGCTGCAGCAGGTACACGTTGAAGCATCAGTGGCCGTGCATGAGGTCACGCCAGAGCACCTCAAAGTGCGTGGCCATGGATAAGGCCACAACGGAGCAGGTTTACTTCTGGAGGGACTGCAGCCATGGGCAAGGCCCTGTTGGAGCGAGTTTACTTCTGGAGGGATTGCAGCTGTGGGTACGGCCATGGTGGAGCAGGTATAGCTCTGAAAGCATTGAGGCCCATGCAGAAGGCCACGCTGGAACAGGCGCACCTCAAAGCGACTGTGGCTCTGGATAAGTCTATGCTGCAGCAGGTGTGCCCCTGGAGAGACTGTGGCTCCCGGGTAAGGCTCCACTTGGAGTAGGTACAACCCTAAAGGACTAGTCTGTGGGTAAGTCCAAGCCAGAGCAGGGGCAAGGAGAGGAGTTCATTGCAATGTTAAAACCTATAACCTGGCCCAAAGGGACCAGGGGTGGAGATTGTGATGGATATACCTTTAAATTGTTGTAACCTGTGATTTTGAGTTGCACGTTATGGGAATTACCACAGCAGGAACCACCCAAACCAATGGAGCACAAGCCTTTCAAGCAGCAGTGCAAGTGCAGCAGTGACCCGACCTGAGCTCGTTTTGGTGCCCAGTAACTCCACGCAACACACCACCTCTCCTGTCCTGAGTGACCACAAGAACAGATGGAGACCAAAGCCATGGGCTAAATGATATCCGTGTATTTTATCAAAGGATGGGAAGGGCGGGGTGGAAGTTAATGAGATTGTATTGGATAGTGTGGAACCTAAGCATGATGTAAATGGTATGGAATAAGGAGTGGATACTGTCCTGGTTTCAGCTGGGATGGAGTTACATTTCTTCCTAGTAGCTAGTATGAGACTATGTTTTGGATTTTTGCTGGAAACAGTGGTGATAATATGGAGATGTTTCTTGGCAAAGAAACGCTTCCCAGTGTCAAGGCTGAGCCTCCCCTGAGTCAGCTTTGAACCACTGCCACGCTGCATCCCCTTGCTGGATCCCAGGGAGAAGAGATGAGCACCCCGTCTCCGCTTCCCCTCCTCGGGAAGCTGTAGAGAGCAACACGGTCGACCCTCTGCCTCCTTTTCTCCAAAGCAGACAAACGCAGCATCCTCAGCCGCTGGGCATCCCTCTGGCGAGCATCTGCCGAGACGGGTCCTTTCCCAGCAGAGGAGAAGAAATGGCAGTACCAAGGCTGGGTTTGGAAGAGCGGGAGGAAAGCCTGTGCTCGAGGGCAGCAGATGATGCAGAGAGCAGCACCAAGTTGAGACTCAGTGCAGGAGGAGGGGTCTGGGTGCTGCCATAGCGAGGCTGCAGCCATCCGTGCAGGCTGGCAGGAGAGCAGGGCCCCGGGGAGGTGGGGGCAGAGGGTGCGGTGAGGAGGAGGCCAAGCCTGGGGTGATGGGCAGTGGGGTGTGGGCTGGCCCTGGACCCCTGGCTGGAAAGATCTGCCCCGGGACCAGCTGATGGCCCAGTCCTGGTTTGGCCATCCCACCGGGCAGCCTGCAGGGTCACCGACGTGGTGCTGGCCTCTTGTTGGCAGGAGAGGCCTCGGAGCTGCCGGTCTTCCTCTTTGGGGGTTGCCGTGTCCCCCCACGGGAGCGTTCAGTGCCCCGGCTGGAGGTGGAGGGCCTGGGCACAGCCTCCCCTGGCTCCTCCTGGGGCTCTTCTTGCTCCACAGGGATGGCAACGGGAGCAGAGGGGTGGCTGCTGGGATCCTCACCAGTGGCAACGGGTGAGGTGCCGGGGAGCTCGTCTGCGCTGGCTCTTGCAGGGCTGCTGGTGGGGGCTGGGCTGGGAGTGAGAGACCCTCCTTGGGAGGCAGCAGGGCCAGGGGCACCCGTGGGGCTGCCCTCCCGCTCCCCGGCAGCACGGGCGTCCTGCCAGCCCTGCAGAGGGTGGGTGTCTCCGCTGCGCCCTTGCCCAGCGACACGTGCAGGCTGTTGCACACGTGTCGCCCTGCGGTTTTGCAGGGAGACCCCCTGCATGTGGCCCGGCCCCTCTGTATCCATGCCGTGGTGGCTGAGGATGCCAAAGATCTCCTCTTGCTCCTGATGGACCCAGCGCTGCAGGATGTTGAGGAGCGTTGGCTGGTTGTGGAAAGAGTTCATCCAGTTTGGGGGCTGGAGGCCGCCCACAGGACGCCTGGGCACCCCTCCTGCAGCCCACCGTTGGGGTGCTCCAGGGTGATGGAGGTTGTGGGCGGCTGGTGGTCTGGGAACTCTTCCCGCCTGGCGGACGGCGACTGATGGTGTCATGGATGGTGTGATGACATGCTCCATGTAGTCACTGTCCGCCTGCACCGAGTGCAAGATGGAGGTCACTGTCCCCTTGCAGAGGGGGCACTCGGGCTTGATCTCAGCCCACCGCAGGATGCAGGGGTAGCAGAACCGGTGGAAGCATGGCATGACAGAGCTGGGCTCCTCGCAGCTGCCCAGGCAGATGGGGCAGCGCTCCTCCAGCTCTGTGACCATGCTCTCCACGTGCTGCGGTGGGCTGGGGGAGCCGGGCGTGTCGAGCTGCTCCCTCTCTCTGGCGCTGCAGCAGTGGGTGTCGTGCTAGAAAAGGAGGAGAGGCCAGGGTCATTGGCTGGGCCGTGGAGGGGTGGCAGCAATGCCCAGGTCTCTCCAGAAGGAAACCGTCCCAGCTCCCCAGGGTGAGGTGTCCTGTCCCTCCCAGCTCACCTCTGCTGCTGTGAGCGCGCCTCCTGGGTGCCCCGGCTGCCTGAAGCTGGCAGGGCCAGGGAAGGTCCTTCGAGGGCTCTGGGATCGGCCACAGAGAGCTGCAGCGAACAACTCCCCAAGCGCGACACCAGCACCAAAGGCCTCGCTCGACACTCCAGACCTCACGAACTCGCTCAGCCGGAGTGCGGGCACGAGCCGGCTGGGTGAGAGTCGGCGCCTGAATATAAGCAGTGAGGGACGCCTCATCACAATCCATCGCTAGCTGATGTCAGAGTCCATCGCTAGGTGACATCACTGTTTATCGCTTGGGGACCTCAGAACAGGACGTCGTCGCTCACGGCGCTCACCCCGACAGCGCTGCGGCCCCAGCAGTCGCGTCCGTGGTTACCACAATGCTCCTGCCCCCCCATCCCCCCACCTCTTGGCTTGTGCTGGGAATCGGCGTTTCGCAGCAGCGACACCTCTCTAGGCAGCCTCTTGCAGTGCTGGACCACCCTCGCGGTTTAGAAAGGTTTCCTAATGTCAAAAAAGGCTGGTTCTTCACCCAGCGCAGTGTGCCCCTGCTGACCTCACAGCTGGATATCTTGTCCCGAAGGATGCTGTGAGGGACGGCGTCAAAAGCCTCCCTAAAGTCCAGGAAAGCCACATCCGCCGTCTTCCCGTCACCCGCTCGGCAGGCCGCCTGGTAGGAGGATCTCCGATGAGTGAGACGGGGCTTTCCCTGTGTGAAGCCCTGCGGACTCTGCCCGGTGATGGCAGCGTCCTGGAAATGCCTTCCCGTAGCTCCCAGCCAGATCTGCTCCAGCATTTTTCCAGGTGCTGAGGTTAGACTGCCAGGTGTGTGGTTTGCTGGGTCTTGCCAGGAGCACAGCATGGGAGGGGTTCAAAGCTGCCTCAGGGGAGGCTCAGCCGTGGCACTGGGAAGCGTTTCTTTGCCGAGAGGGTGGTCAGAGGCTGCAACAGGCTTCCCGGGGAGGTGGTTGATGCCGGGTGCCTGTCAGTGCCGTGAGAAGAGGCGTGGGAATGGTTCCTGCCGATGGGGCAAGTATGGTATTGCATTGCATTGTATGGTGCGGTGTGGTATACATTGTGTTGTGTGGCATTTATTGTATTGTGCGGTGTGTACTGCATGGTCCGGTATGGGATTTACTGCATTTCATTTACTTTAGATATTGTATTAATTGTATGTGTTGTATTGTATTGCATGCTTTTTATATATTGTATTAATTTACTGTGCATATTGCATGGTATGGTATGGTTTGTATCGTACTATGTGTATTCTGTTTTTAATGTTAGCGTACGCGTTGTATTTGTATTTGTATTTGTATTTGTATTAGGTAGATCGTGAACTTATGTATTGCGTGTGTATTGCATTATAATGTACGTATGGTATGTTTTGATTTTTCTTGTATGGTATTTATTTTATGGATTTCATTGTATGATCAGGTATGTATGGTATTGAACGTATCGTATGTATTGTTAGTCTTGTAGTTGGTATTATATTGTATGTATTGTCCAGTACGGTGTTTTTTCTATTCTATTCTATTCTATGCATTGTATGTATTTTATTGTATGCTTTGTATGTTTATACCGTATTTTTTATTTCTTGTCTTTGGTATCAAATTGTATGGATTGTAGATTATGCATTGTAGGGTAGGGCACGGTAGTTTTTGTTTTGTATTGTGTGAATTCTGTTGGCTTGTCTGGTATGTATTGTATTCTCTTGTGTCGTGTAGTTTGTATTCTGCTGCGCCCTGCATTGTATTCTACGGTACGTGGTGCAGGGTCGGTATTGAATTGTATGTATTGCATAGCCTCCGTGGTACTGTGTGCGTTGCATTGTATTCTATGGTACGGTGTGTATCCTACGGTAAGTCTTGTGCTGTAAAGTTATATTCTGTTGTATTTTCTGTATATTCTGTTGTGCTATAAAGTTATATTCTGTTGTATTTTCTTCTGTATGGCATGGCGACTTGTATAGTCGGTATGGTACGGTACTGTACGTATAGTATGTATTGTACGGTATGTATTGCAAGGTATAGTATGTTCTAGTAGTCGGGCAGCCTTTTGCAACGCTTGGTGAGCCTTTTGGTGATGCAATTATTTCCTAAGATCCAATCTGACCTCCCCTGGCGCAGGTGGAGGCTGTTTCCTCTCGTCCTATCACTCGTTACTTGGGAGAAGAGTAGCACCCCGTAATGCTATACCATACTATTCAATACATACCATAAAACAGACTACAAAATAGAATACAGTAAAATAAAATACATACAATGACATGCAGTTTGTTTTCCAAGGTGTACCGCATGTGTTGTGTGGTCAGACATTTATCGTACGTATCCTACTGTACGTATCGTGTGGTATTGTTTGCATTTTTGTTGTATGTATCGTATGTTTCATATTGTACTATAGTTTGCATTTTGTGGTCTGCTTTTGGTTTTGTATTGTATTTTGCATTTGTGTATTGTCTTGTATTTTCTAATGTATAGTGTGTCTTTTATTTTGTATAATATATGTGTTTTCTGGAATGTGTTCTATGTCTTGTGTATTTTCTAATGTATAGTGTGTCTTTTATTTTGTATAATATATGTGTTTTCTGGAATGTGTTCTATGTCTTGTGTTCTACGGAGCCCACAGTATGCTATTTATTGCGTTGTACGTGTTGTGTTGTAGGGCGTTGTTTGGTTTGTAATGTATTTGGTATTGTTAGGTAATTTGCATCGTCCGTCTGTCAATGTATTTTGTGTTGTTGTGTATTCTGCATTGTGTTTTATGGTTTCTGTGGCATGGTTTGTATTGTATGGCTTCTTAGGTATTGTGTTGTGTGCGTTCTGTTGTGCACGTTGTATTTTGTCTTGCGTTTTCTTGCAGGTGTTGTACGTGCCGTGTTTTGTTGTAAGGTACCGTCATTGTTGTATTTTATGTGTTGTCTTATCTTGTATGGGATGGTGGTTTTATATGGATTGTATGGTATTCTGCATCTTGCACGTCTTGTAATTTAGGCACAGTATGTGTTCTAGGTAAGGCACGCATTGTATGGAATTGTATGCGTGGTGTTGTACGTATCGTGATGCGTTGTAGCAAATGTATTGCATTTTTTGTTGTATGTATGGTTTTATTTAAATGTGTATAGTGTATGGTGTGGTATTTATTGTATTTCACAGAATCACAGGTTGAAAGGGAACTCGGGGATCATCTGGTCCAACCTTTCTGGGAAGAGCGCAGTCTAGACAAGATGGCCCAGCACCCTGTCCAGCCGGATCTTGAAAGTGTTCAATGTGGCTGAATCAACCACTTCCCAGGGGAGATTATTCCAATGGTTGACTGTTCTCACTGTGAAACCTTCCCCTCTCATGTCCAGTCGGAATCTCCCCAAGAGCGACTTGTGTCCATACGTGAACCTTCTTGAGGTTCTTGCTGGCCCACTCTTCCAGCCTAGCCACATCTTCCTGCAGAGCGGCTCTCCCTTCTGGAGTGTCTACCTCCCCACTCGGTTTGGTGTCATCCGCAAACCTGTCGTCAGGCTACTCTTGATCCCAGTACCCAGATCGCTTATGAAGATGTTGAATGACATTGGGCCCAATATGGATCCCTGGGGCACCCCACTTGGGACAGGGTGCCACTTGGAAAAGGAGCTATTTTCCACCACCCTTTGGGTGGGGCCTGTCAGCCAATTCCCCACCCACTGCACAGACCACTTGTCTAGGCCATAACGTATTCATTTCTCCAGGAGGAGGCTGTGGGGGACCGTATCAAAGGCCTTGGAGAGGGCCAGGTAGACAACGTCCACCGCCTGCCCCAGGTCAACCAGGCAAGTCACTTTCTTGTAGAAGGCCACCAGGTTTGTCAAGCACGACCTGCCCTTAGTGAAGCCGTGTTGGCTTTTCCTAATCATGTGCTTCATTTGACTTGTGATGGCCCCCAGGAGGATTTGTTCCATACCTATCCCATGGATTGAAGTAAAGCTAATTGGCCTTCAGTTAACCAGATCCTCCCTCGACCCTTTCTTGTAGGTAGGGGTAACATTTGCCTTTCTCCACGACTTCTCGAAGATTATGGAGAGTGCCCTTGCGATGGCATCAGCGCCCATTCACTTGTCGGGGTCAAGCTCCTGTAGTAATTCATGTACTAACTCTTCCTTCACTGATGGTGGGATACAAACCACACAGAACAGGCACAAAGCACACAACACGTCCCATACACCACACGCCATACAGCACGTACCATCCCATACTCACCATACGCACAACGCACAAGAAAATGCAATACAATACACACCGCAATACACACTACACCACAAAAAACAACACGCTGCGCTGTACAGGACGTGCAATAAGCACCGCTCCACACCATACTATACAGAGAATGCAGTAAATACCCAACCAGACAAAGCAACACAAGCACTACGCTACATACAGTGCAACCCATACAATATACCACACCAGAGAATACAAAACAGAAACTAAGAAATAAAGCAGAATGAAGAGAATACAGTGAAGGCAAGACAAGAAATAGATTTGATATGCTCCAACACAATGCAGGCAATACATGAAATAACATTAACAACACAAATTACTTACAAAATAGACAATATCACAATCACAGAATCACAGACCAGTAGGGGTTGGAAGGGACCGCTGGAGATCGCCTTGTCCAACCCCCCTGCTTGAGCAGGGACACCCAGAGCAGGGGGCACAGGAATGCATGCAGGTGGGGTTTGAATGTCTCCGGGGAAGGAGACTCCACAACCTCTCTGGGCAGCCTGTTCCAGTCCTCTGTCACCCTCACGGTAAAGAAGTTTTTCCTCATATGTAAGTGGAACTTCCTGTTTTCCAACTTGTGCCCATTGCCCCTTGGCCTGCCACTGGGCACCACTGAAAAGAGTCTGACACCCGCCCTTCAGATATTTATAAGCATTCATGAGATCCACCCTCAGTCTTCTCTTCTCCAGGCTGAACAAACCCAGGCCTAACAGCCTTTCCTCATAAGGGAGTTGCTCCCTGATCATCTTGGTAGCTCTCCGCTGGACTTGCCCGAGCGGTTCCCTGTCCTGCTTGAACTGGGGGGCCCCAAACTGCACACAGCACTCCAAATGCGGTCTCACTAGGGCAGAGCAGAGGGGGAGGATAACCTCCCTCGACCTGCTGGCCACACGGCTTTTAATGCTGCCCACGATACCGTTGGCCTTCTTGGCCACAAGGGCACACTGCTGGCTCAGGGTCACCTTGCTGTCCAGTGTCACGGCTGAGCCTCCCCTGAGGCAGCTTTGAACCCCTCCCACGCTGTGCTCCTGGCAAGACCCAGCAAACCACACACCTGGCAGTCTAACCTCAGCACCTGGAAAAATGCTGGAGCAGATCTGGCTGGGAGCTACGGGAAGGCATTTCCAGGACGCTGCCATCACCGGGCAGAGTCCGCAGGGCTTCACACAGGGAAAGCCCCGTCTCACTCATCGGAGATCCTCCTACCAGGCGGCCTGCCGAGCGGGTGACGGGAAGACGGCGGATGTGGCTTTCCTGGACTTTAGGGAGGCTTTTGACGCTGTCCCTCACAGCATCCTTCGGGACAAGCTATCCAGCTGTGAGGTCAGCAGGGGCACACTGCGCTGGGTGAAGAACCAGCCTTTTTTGACATTAGGAAACCTTTCTTAACCGTGAGAGCTGTCCAGCAGTGTCCAGCAGCTCTCCCAGGTCCTTCTTAACAGAGCAGAGCCGCTTTCCAGTAGTTCAGCTCCCAACCCGTACTGGTGCATGTGATTGTTCCTCCACAGGTGCAGGACCCTGCACTTGCTCTTGTTGAATTCCATGAGGTTCCCCTTGGCCCAGCTCTGCAGCCTGTCCAGGTCCTGTTGGATGGCAGCACAGCCTGCCGGCGTTATCAGCCACTCCTCCCAGCTTCGTATCGTCAGCGAACGTGCTGAGGGTACGCTCTGTCCCTTCGCCCAGGCCACTGATGAATACATTGGACAGGACTGGAATCCCTGCAAGGCATGCAATGCAATCCATAAAACAATACATATAACTCAAGATACACAATACAATACAAACAATACAATAAAGAGCATACAATACATACTAAACCACGCAACACATGCAATGCATATAATACGCACAGTACTCTACCAATACAATACTCTACCAGTACAATACACACCACACAGATCACACAATACCTGCCATACCACACAATACGTTTCATACATACATACAATACGAAATACAAGTAAATAAGAACAATCGAATGCAGCTCCTGCAACGCAAGACATGCAATAAACTACAAACAATCCATGCATTACAATGCAAACAGTAAGTGCCATACCGTACGGTACGTGCGATACAATACGTACCCTACAATACGACACACACAACGCATGCCCTACAACAGAACACATACACACCATGCCATACAATAAACCACAACACATACCATACGTACAGTACAATGCAATGGAAAATACAAGAGAAAATGCTAAACACATGACAAAATACAAGGTGTACCTTGCAATAAGGTACCTGAAAGTCAACACTTAATATACAGCACCTAACACACAACACTGAAAATTTAATACATACACTCCAAAAATACCTAAACTCCAAAAATACCTACTATACAAAAAGCAATGCAGTACAAAACGCAGTGCGATAGGACACAATATGTCCAATACTTGAAATACAACACATCAACTGCATCACAGAATACAATACATGCAGCCTCTGGCCAGCCTCTCGGCAAAGAACCGCCTCCCACTGTCACAGCTGATCCTCCCCCGAGGCAGATTTGAACCATTCCCGTACAGCACAATACAAAATACATTACAACACAAAACACACTAAAATGCAAAAGACATCACAATACACAGAATACATACAAAACAATACCAAATACAATACCAAAGACGTTACAGACCAAGCAACACCATACAACACAATACATACAAAACAATACCTTACAACACAATACATAACACACACTACAAACAATACAATACGTAAAATGGAAATACTATACAAAATACCGTACAAAACATGAATACAAAATACAATACAAACACCAAAGTACAGTTCAAAATACAAAATGCAGTACAAAGAATACAATACATACAGCACAACGCAAACCATACGATACTTACCAGAAAATACAGACAATCCAATACATACCATAAGCGTCTTAACATACAACACGTACAGTGCACAAGAAAAAACAAACAGCAGCGCAATACAAAACATATATTACAAAACCTAAAGAAAAATATCAAACAGAAAGCTAAATACAAAATACTATACAATACAAACATTATACAATGCACACAACGCGATAGTTACCGTACCTTGGTGTACAGTACAAGGAATGCGATCAATACCACGCCAGACAATACACAATATCCACAAATCCACAAAATACACAACCAAACTACAGTACAATACAATCCATAAAATACAACACACGAAACCCTCATCACGCCATGCACTAAAGCACAGCACGTACAATACGTACAAGACAACGCAAGGCAAACAACAATAGTAAATACACTACGGGACAAAATACGTTAGAACACATACAGCACAATACTTACAGTCCAACACGGCGCAATACATACAAGAAACACCATGCAAAACATGCCATACAGAAAATTCGATGCAGAAAATATAATGCAATACACAATACGTACAATGCAATACAGACAACGCAATACAAAATACAGCAAATACGACAGAAAAGACAACACGGTACCGACAATACAGAATACAATACAAAATACGCAACGCTACGCCATACAAGCAACACGGGACACATACGATAAACACCAGAGCGTAACATTCGATACGCACAATGCGATAAATACCACACCGTGAAACACAAGCAACACAACAGAAATACAATACAACGCATACTCTAGAAAAGAAATATAACACAGCACGGTGCAATGTGAAACGACACATTACGGTACGATACAGTAAGATACAAGACAATACATAGAATACGTTACAAGAGAATAACCAAATACAATAAAATACATACAGTAAATGCCACACCATACAAGAGAACAAAACAGATACAACACCTACAAGACGGTGCAAGAGAAATTACAATACGTACAATACGTACAACAGAAACAATACAATACAAAATACAATACGCACCACACAATACATACCATGGCATTCGCTACCTAAACTGCAAGACAAAATGCATTACAATGCAAAGCACGTTACAAGAAAAAAATAGATTACAATACATACGCACTAAAATACATTTGAAAAAATACAATACAACGGCATACAGTATGTAAAGGAACAGAAGTACCCCACAATACAATACGTACAATGAATAACATACGATACAACACGATACATACAACAAGATATCTAGAACAGGGCACACAATACAGAAAATTCAACCCCCTAAGACAGTACATAGAAAGCCATACAATACGCTATAAAATACACCACCATACGTAACATGCTATGCAAGACAGTACAAAATACTAACGCTGCAATACAAACAACACAACGGAATACAGACAACGCAGTCAACGCCTCACAAGAAAACGGAACACATTCAATACAAACGATAGATAAAATACAATATAAAATCCATACAATGCTGTATAAACAATACAAACTACAAGAGACAGAATGCAATACCTACCACACCACACAATACACGCACCACCATACTACAGATTATATACATAAATATAGAGATAAAGAAAACACACACGAGACATACCATACCCCTCACTACACACCTTAAAAGAATAGAACGCTTGCCATATGTACAATACCATAAATACAAGGCGGTAGACACGTTCAGTTCCCTGAGATACAACACATACAGAACAACGCGATACACACCTTACCACACACTACAATGCTTAGAACAGAAGAGGAAATAAAACACAATACAAAATACCACACAATACACAGCAAACCGTACAAGGCATAAAAGACCATGCGACATATACACATGTACATACGTATACGTATTACAATGTATTACAATACAAAATATGTTACAATACATGCAATACAGAAAAGACAACACACAAGAATCCACGCAGAAGACGCAAGACAAACAACGCATTATATACCACGGAATGGGGACACAGCAACAGAAAACACAATACCTGTGAGACGATACGAAACAATCCCAAACCCAGAATACCATACGCACAATATGATTCATACAATGCTTACACGCCGTGCAATAAACACCACGCCATACAACGCGGACACTGCACTACACAAACCGAACTACGGTACGACACCTGAAGTACAATGCATGCAATCAAAAAAAGAAAAGAAAATATGACACATGCAGCGCGATACAAACAACACGATACAAGTAATGCAGTACAAACATGGGAACTATGGAAACTATATCATATAAACTATGTGACACAACGCAAAAACCACAATACAAAAAATACAACAGATACAACGCGATACAAAACCCAATACCAAACACGCAATGCAACATAGAGCACAAAATACAACACGAAAGGCGGTTTTATGGAAACAATACAATACAAACGATACAACATGATAAACAACGTACCATAAAACAAAATGCGAGAACAGTTACACCATACAAGAACATACAGGACACAAAAGAAACTACAGTACAATACAAAACACAATGCAAAAGGAAGCCAGAAAACACAATACGTACAATACCTAAAAGAAAAAGTACAATACAAACTAAAAACCACAATATAATACAAACAATACAACGCATCTGTTACAGACAGGACGATAAATACCGTACGACACGAGCAATACCCGACCACACAATGCATACAGCGCCCAGCACAAAACAGAATGCGCACCACGCAACAAAGCACAGAACAGTACAAAAGAAACTGCGGTACAAAATACAATCCCACATACAGTAACCTACAGGCAATACAATAGGATATAAAATGCCATGCCGGCAATCCATCACATTGAATGGTATGGTAGAAACAGATATTTTAAATTATGTATATAGAAACGTATCTTTTATATAGTTAAAGAATTAGAAATAGTTATAATTCTTTGAACATACCATTTAGATATTATAAATTAACATTTCTATATTTATAATATAGAAATGTAATACATATTTACGTAGAAATAAATTTCTAAATTACAGACAAGAGCAAATATACAAAGTCCAATAAAAAGATAGAGCACATATAAATATATATTTATAACCATATAAATACAAAATACAAATGTATATTGTACGGGATGTGCAAACTGTGATTACGATACATACAGCCATACAGTGCAGCACTCTACATCCAATACCATATGATAGATACGCTACGATAGACCCAATAATACACACGCGATACACAGAATACAAGACCCAACACAAAACAAACCACAGTAAAATACAGTCAGAACCACACCACACACCACATACAACTCACACAACACATGCCATACCACACCTGCCACGCATTCCATAACTCACCGTACACTACTACCGTACCTCAGACACACGGCACAGCACGCATGCCATGCAATACATAGAATACGGTAACTACCGCGCCAGACAACGAAACACAACGCATACAGGGCGTACAAGGAAACGCAGGACAGAATGCAAGACCAGGCAAGGCAAGACAGAGCAAACTAGAGTACAACACAGGCCACACAGAACCTAGATTCGCAAGGGAAAAACACAGTCCAAGACACATGACAATCGAAAATACATCGCAACAGAAAAATAGATTTCCACGCAAAATACGCCGAGCTCGGCAGTCGCCTGGGGACATCCCTGCTCTGGGCCCAGGGAGGCAGCCAACTCCCTTGGAGGGAGGATCCGCTCTGCAGGCAGGTGCCTCGCTCCGTCTCCGTCTCCTTCTCCCGCTGCAGCTGCGGCTCCCGCTCCGTCTCCGTCGCTGGCTCCCTGTCCGTCTCCATCTCCGTCTCCGTCGCTGGCTCCCTGTCCGTCTCCATCTCCATCTCCGTCTCCGTCTCCTTCTCGCGCTGCAGCTGCGGCTCCCGCTCCATCTCCGTCTCTGGCTCCGTTTCCGTCTCCGGCTCCTGTCCGTCTCAGTCTCCGTCCACCGCTCCGTGTCCGGCGGCAGTCACCGACGGCCACGATGCGCCCTTGCTCCTGCTCGGTGCGGGGCTCGGGGCAGCTCCTGCGGCGCGGGCTCGGTGGCCCCGACTCGGCGAGAGCGCTGGCGCAGCTCCCTGCCCTCCTCTCTCGTGCGAGGGCGGCCTCGGCCAGAGCCGGGGCTTCCTCCCGGCTCCCGCCAGGGGCCCCCGAGGGCCCGGGAAGGCTCTTCTCCCGCAGCCACCTCCCGCCTTCCCCCCGCAAGGCGCACACACGCACCCCGCGCCCGCCCCGCCGGCAGCGACCGGGCCCCGACGAGCCGGCCCGTGCCCGCCAGCACCGATGGCAGAGCGCCGCCCCGCCTCCCTCCCGGGCGCCCACCGGCCCGCCCGCCCGGCAGAGACCCCCCACCCGCCCGGCCCGTCCCGTCCCGTTCCCCCGGGACAGCAGAGCACCCCGCGCACTCCCCCTGCGGGAACAGCCCCGCGCACACCCCGCAGCCGGACACCCGGCCCCCCGGGCGGCCGCCTGCCGGGACAGGCGCTCCGGCGGGGCGGCCGCGGGGGCTCTGCCGGGCGCCGGCGGCTCCGGGCAACCGGGGACTCGGCTCTCTGCCCGCGGCCGCGCGCCTGCGCGCCGCCGCCGTTGGCACCAACCGCCTCGGGGGCCGCCACCCGCTCCAACCTCCCGCGCGGCCGGGCGCAGGCTCCGCCCCCTGCCCGCTCGCCCAATCAGCGCGCCGGGCCCCGCGGGGGCGGAGGCGCGGTGGTGAGGGGGCGCGGTCCGGCCGTCCTCGTCCGCGGCGGGCAGGGCCGCCCCGCGTGTCCTTGCTGCGCCGCAGGTGCCTGCGCGAGGCGTCGCCCTTTGGCAGCACGAGCTGGCGAGCGCGAGGGTGCGGAAGGAGCGGGCTCGTATAGCCTGGGGGTGAGGTGTTCTCCTGGAGGGAGGCAGGGGCTTGGGCTCTTCACCAAAGGGCGTGCTGGCCAGAGGAGAACCTGTGTAGCCAAGCGGAGAAGAGTCCCAGAGGCGCAGCCCTGAGGTCGGGAGCCAGGCCGTGGCCCTTTTCAGAGCAGGCCTGTAGGCGTGAGGTGCCGTCGGCTCCTCTTGTCTCCACAGCCTCCCTCAGTGCAAGCCTGAACTGGCAGCCCGAGGCGAGTGGGTGTTTTGGGTGTCAGGCTCCTGTTTGCTGGGCGAGTGTTGTAGCCACTGGAGCACGACGAGAGAGGGGTGGAAGCATCAGCGTTGCTGCCACATTTGAAAGAGCGGCAACTTTGTTAGGAGAGGAGAAAGGAGGGGCGGGGGGGGAAGGGTCGTAAGAGAAGGAGCAGAAAGCAGACCCATCCCCAGGATGGACTTGTCTGGAACTTGGTGAGGTCGCGAGCAGAGTAGGTTACTCGACAGCACGCAGAACAACTTGCTGGCCTTTCACCCTTTCGACTTGCATCTGTGGGCAATTCTTCCCCTCTGCAAAGAGCAAAAATGGTCGTGGGATACCTGGAGGAGGCAAAGAGAAGTTTGGAAGTGAAGTCCTCCCAGGTCCATCGCTAGGTGACATCACGGTTTATCACTTGGGGACCTCAGAACAGGACGGCGTCGCTCACGGCGCTCACCCCGACAGCGCTGCGGCCCCAGCAGTCGCGTCCGTGGTTACCACAGTGCCCCTGCCCCCCCATCCCCCCACCTCTTGGCTTGTGCTGGGAATCGGCGTTTCGCAGCAGCGACACCTCTCTAGGCAGCCTCTACGGTACGTACCGTATGTTTTGTGTTGGACGTATTGTACTCTGTGTTGTGTATTGTACTGCAGTTTGTTTTGTGTCATACGTTGTATGGGACTTTGCACCATGCGGTACTTCTTGTGTAGCATGTATCGTATTGTCTTCTGTGTACCGAATTGTATTGAATGCATCATATGGGCTGCATGTCTTGTATTTGGTGTGCTGTTTTGCGCTGTAGTTTGTACTGGGTTTTATGTAGCGTGTGGTACGTCTTGTGCGGTGTGCAATGCGTGGTATATTTGTGGGATGTGTTGTATTTTACGTGTTGCATTGTATTTTGGATTGTATTCTGGTTTCATTGCATTTTAGAGAGCCGGGACACCTCTCAGGGTAGATTTGCAAGGACTGAAGCGTCGTCCGTCGACCGTTTTGCACGGACTCTCTGCCGTGACTTTGCAAGGTTTCCCAACCCTCCGTCGACGAATGCGGCACATAATAGTGGTAATTCGTGAAACTCGCAAGAAAGGAAATTCTAACCACAGGCCAACCTCTGGGGGTGTGTTTGTGCGAGCGCAATTTGATTTCAGCTGTGTGCCTGCCTGTCTGTGCGTGTGCGTGAGTGTGATGTAGAGCCATGCGTCGGTCTGTCTGTGCGTGCGTATGATTGCATTTCAACCCCATCTGTGCGTGCTACCCTGCTGTAAGTTTTGGGTGACCCTTGCCATTCTCGGATCTTTAACTGAGTCGCTAATTTGATTGTTCACAAATTCCATTGAATCGCTCTGTTAAATTGGCTGATGCTGAAGAATTATACCGCCTAGGTTTGTGATCGATCGCAAAAACTATTGAAGAATCCTAAATTGATGCTGGACCAAAACCGTGTAAACATTTTTACTCCGTGGCAAGTACAAGCCGTGCAATGCAGCAAATACACTAAGAAATACATTATGGTACAAAACACAGCACAACTACCTGCCAGGACAACATTCAGTACCAAGTACATTACAAACAACACTACCACACAAAATACAATACACCCAATACGATAAATAATGTACCATGGAATACACGCAGAACACGCAATGCCAAAATTTCGACACCTAAAATACAAAACCTCAGATGTCAGAGAGGCTGGGGGCGCCTGCGCTTAGATTCTGAGTGATACCCGATTCAGCACAGTTAGTCCGTGAGGGATTCACTAACAGTTTGATCACTACTGCTCGAGTCGTGCCCAACAACGCTTCACGGCCAGATTCACTAATAGTGTGGTTTATCAAAACACCAGAAATACAGGTTCTTACCAGGTTGCCGGTGTTAAATACACCGTCTGCAAAGCACGTGCAAGTGCTAAAACAGAAAATGCAAAATAACAAGCTTGTTCTCTAGATTTCCCGTGTCGTCGCTAGGTAAAACCGAGTGTTTGAGTCCTACCCAATAGGTGTCCCTATGGGGAGGAAGAGAGGTTCAGCCCTGTGCACAAAGTCTTTAGTTCCCACAGGGATCATCAGGTCCAGCTGCCTGAGCACTCCAGGGCTGACCAGCAGTTAAAGCCTGTTACAAAGGGCATTGTCCCAATGCCTCTTCTCACGGCACTGACAGGCACGGGGCGTCGACCACCTCTCCAGGAAGCCTGTTGCAGCCTCTGACCACCTGTCCTGGTTTCAGCTGGGATAGAGTTAAATTTCTTTGCAGTAGCTAGTATGAGACTATGTTTTGGATTTTTGCTGGAAACAGCGGTGATAATGTGGAGATGTTTTAGTTGTTGCAAAGTAGCGCTTACACTGGTCGAGGACTTTTTCAGCTGCCCGTGCTCTGCCGGGTGCAGAAGCAGCTGGGAGGGGACACGGCCGGGACAGCTGACCCCAACTGACCAGTGGGATATTCCATACCATATGACATCATGCTCGGTATATAAAGCTGGGGGAAGAAGGAGGAAGGGGGGACGTTTGGAGTGATGGCGTTTGTCTTCCCAAGTAACCGTTACGCGTGATGGAGCCCTGCTTTCCTGGAGGTGGCTGAACACCTGCCTGCCCATGGGAAGCGGTGAATGAATTCCTTGTTTTGCTTTGCTTCCGCGCGCAGCTTTTGCTTTACCTATTACACTGTCTTTATCTCAAACCATGAGTTACCTCACTCTTACTCTTCCGATTCTCTCCCCCGTCCCGCCAGGGGGGAGTGAGCGAGCGGCTGCGTGGTGCTTGGTTGCTGACTGGGGCTAAACCACGGCAGCCCATTTTGGCGCCCAACGTGGGGCAGGAAAGGTTTGAGATAACGACAGGTTTGATTGGAATGCGCTAGATGGAATTTATAGCGGTTATTGCTGCTTAGCTATTAATTGGCAGGCTTCTGTGCTTGCTATGGGGCTTGCCTGACTTACTGTATGCCTTAAAATCTAGTGCTCATTAGTGGTGCTTTTTGCTTTCACTGCTTGCTGTACTGCCATACCGCTTATCACCTTACCCTGCTGGGCCTGGGAACATTCTGATAACAGCCACGGTGATGCGCCTGGGCTGGCAGATGGCCAGGGCCCAGCTGCTGTTTCTGTGCTGCTCTACTGGACAGGCTGGAACTCCAGTGTGAACTCGAGCCAAAGGGACTGTGACCTGTGGATGAGTCCATGTGGGAGCAGGACACCCCGCGGCATCTGTGGCTGTGTATAAGCCCATGCCAGAGCAGGTATATCTCAAAGCATCTGTGGCCTTGGTTATGTCTGTGCCACACACAGCAGGTATACCTCTGAGGCAATTGTGGCCCAAGGATATATCCGTCTTGGAGAAGGTACGCCTCGAAGTGTCTGTGGCTGTAGATAAGTCCGTGCTGCAGCAGGTACACGTTGAAGCATCAGTGGCCATGCATGAGGTCACGCCAGAGCACCTCAAAGTGCATGGCCATGGATAAGCCCACAACGGAGCAGGTTTACTTCTGGAGGGACTGCAGCCATGGGCAAGGCCCTGTTGGAGCGAGTTTACTTCTGGAGAGATTGCAGCTGTGGGTACGGCCATGGTGGAGCAGGTATAGCTCTGAAAGCATTGAGGCCCATGCAGAAGGCCACGCTGGAACAGGCGCACCTCAAAGCGACTGTGGCTCTGGATAAGTCTATGCTGCAGCAGGTGTGCCCCTGGAGAGACTGTGGCTCCCGGGTAAGGCTCCACTTGGAGTAGGTACAACCCTAAAGGACTAGTCTGTGGGTAAGTCCAAGCCAGAGCAGGGGCAAGGAGAGGAGTTCATTGCAATGTTAAAACCTATAACCTGGCCCAAAGGGACCAGGGGTGGAGATTGTGATGGATATACCTTTAAATTGTTGTAACCTGTGATTTGAGTTGCACGTTATGGGAATTACCACAGCAGGAACCACCCAAACCAATGGAGCACAAGCCTTTCAAGCAGCAGTGCAAGTGCAGCAGTGACCCGACCTGAGCTCGTTTTGGTGCCCAGTAACTCCACGCAACACACCACCTCTCCTGTCCTGAGTGACCACAAGAACAGATGGAGACCAAAGCCATGGGCTAAATGATATCCGTGTATTTTATCAAAGGATGGGAAGGGCGGGGTGGAAGTTAATGAGATTGTATTGGATAGTGTGGAACCTAAGCATGATGTAAATGGTATGGAATAAGGAGTGGATACTGTCCTGGTTTCAGCTGGGATGGAGTTACATTTCTTCCTAGTAGCTAGTATGAGACTATGTTTTGGATTTTTGCTGGAAACAGTGGTGATAATATGGAGATGTTTCTTGGCAAAGAAACGCTTCCCAGTGTCAAGGCTGAGCCTCCCCTGAGTCAGCTTTGAACCACTGCCACGCTGCATCCCCTTGCTGGATCCCAGGGAGAAGAGATGAGCACCCCGTCTCCGCTTCCCCTCCTCGGCAAGCTGTAGAGAGCAACACGGTCGACCCTCTGCCTCCTTTTCTCCAAAGCAGACAAACGCAGCATCCTCAGCCGCTGGGCATCCCTCTGGCGAGCATCTGCCGAGACGGGTCCTTTCCCAGCAGAGGAGAAGAAATGGCAGTACCAAGGCTGGGTTTGGAAGAGCGGGAGGAAAGCCTGTGCTCGAGGGCAGCAGATGATGCAGAGAGCAGCACCAAGTTGAGACTCAGTGCAGGAGGAGGGGTCTGGGTGCTGCCATAGCGAGGCTGCAGCCATCCGTGCAGGCTGGCAGGAGAGCAGGGCCCCGGGGAGGTGGGGGCAGAGGGTGCGGTGAGGAGGAGGCCAAGCCTGGGGTGATGGGCAGTGGGGTGTGGGCTGGCCCTGGACCCCTGGCTGGAAAGATCTGCCCCGGGACCAGCTGATGGCCCAGTCCTGGTTTGGCCATCCCACCGGGCAGCCTGCAGGGTCACCGACGTGGTGCTGGCCTCTTGTTGGCAGGAGAGGCCTCGGAGCTGCCGGTCTTCCTCTTTGGGGGTCGCCGTGTCCCCCCACGGGAGCGTTCAGTGCCCCGGCTGGAGGTGGAGGGCCTGGGCACAGCCTCCCCTGGCTCCTCCTGGGGCTCTTCTTGCTCCACAGGGATGGCAACGGGAGCAGAGGGGTGGCTGCTGGGATCCTCACCAGTGGCAACGGGTGAGGTGCCGGGGAGCTCGTCTGCGCTGGTTCTTGCAGGGCTGCTGGTGGGGGCTGGGCTGGGAGTGAGAGACCCTCCTTGGGAGGCAGCAGGGCCAGGGGCACCCGTGGGGCTGCCCTCCCGCTCCCCGGCAGCACGGGCGTCCTGCCAGCCCTGCAGAGGGTGGGTGTCTCCGCTGCGCCCTTGCCCAGCGACACGTGCAGGCTGTTGCACACGTGTCGCCCTGCGGTTTTGCAGGGAGACCCCCTGCATGTGGCCCGGCCCCTCTGTATCCATGCCGTGGTGGCTGAGGATGCCAAAGATCTCCTCTTGCTCCTGATGGACCCAGCGCTGCAGGATGTTGAGGAGCGTTGGCTGGTTGTGGAAAGAGTTCATCCAGTTTGGGGGCTGGAGGCCGCCCACAGGACGCCTGGGCACCCCTCCTGCAGCCCACCGTTGGGGTGCTCCAGGGTGATGGAGGTTGTGGGCGGCTGGTGGTCTGGGAACTCTTCCCGCCTGGCGGACGGCGACTGATGGTGTCATGGATGGTGTGATGACATGCTCCATGTAGTCACTGTCCGCCTGCACCGAGTGCAAGATGGAGGTCACTGTCCCCTTGCAGAGGGGGCACTCGGGCTTGATCTCAGCCCACCGCAGGATGCAGGGGTAGCAGAACCGGTGGAAGCACGGCATGACAGAGCTGGGCTCCTCGCAGCTGCCCAGGCAGATGGGGCAGCGCTCCTCCAGCTCTGTGACCATGCTCTCCACGTGCTGCGGTGGGCTGGGGGAGCCGGGCATGTCGAGCTGCTCCCTCTCTCTGGCGCTGCAGCAGTGGGTGTCGTGCTAGAAAAGGAGGAGAGGCCAGGGTCATTGGCTGGGCCGTGGAGGGGTGGCAGCAATGCCCAGGTCTCTCCAGAAGGAAACCGTCCCAGCTCCCCAGGGTGAGGTGTCCTGTCCCTCCCAGCTCACCTCTGCTGCTGTGAGCGCGCCTCCTGGGTGACCCGGCTGCCTGAAGCTGGCAGGGCCAGGGAAGGTCCTTCGAGGGCTCTGGGATCGGCCACAGAGAGCTGCAGCGAACAACTCCCCAAGCGCGACACCAGCACCAAAGGCCTCGCTCGACACTCCAAACCTCACGAACTCGCTCAGCCGGAGTGCGGGCACGAGCCGGCTGGGTGAGAGTCGGCGCCTGAATATAAGCAGTGAGGGACGCCTCATCACAATCCATCGCTAGCTGATGTCAGAGTCCATCGCTAGGTGACATCACTGTTTATCGCTTGGGGACCTCAGAACAGGACGGCGTCGCTCACGGCGCTCACCCCGACAGCGCTGCGGCCCCAGCAGTCGCGTCCGTTGTTACCACAATGCTCCTGCCCCCCCCATCCCCCTACCTCTTGGCTTGTGCTGGGAATCGGCGTTTCGCAGCAGCGACACCTCTCTAGGCAGCCTCTTGCAGTGCTGGACCACCCTCGCGGTTTAGAAAGGTTTCCTAATGTCAAAAAAGGCTGGTTCTTCACCCAGCGCAGTGTGCCCCTGCTGACCTCACAGCTGGATAGCTTGTCCCGAAGGATGCTGTGAGGGACGGCGTCAAAAGCGTCCCTAAAGTCCAGGAAAGCCACATCCGCCGTCTTCCCGTCACCCGCTCAGCAGGCCGCCTGGTAGGAGGATCTCCGATGAGTGAGACGGGGCTTTCCCTGTGTGAAGCCCTGCGGACTCTGCCCGGTGATGGCAGCGTCCTGGAAATGCCTTCCCGTAGCTCCCAGCCAGATCTGCTCCAGCATTTTTCCAGGTGCTGAGGTTAGACTGCCAGGTGTGTGGTTTGCTGGGTCTTGCCAGGAGCACAGCGTGGGAGGGGTTCAAAGCTGCCTCAGGGGAGGCTCAGCCGTGGCACTGGGAAGCGTTTCTTTGCCGAGAGGGTGGTCAGAGGCTGCAACAGGCTTCCCGGGGAGGTGGTTGATGCCGGGTGCCTGTCAGTGCCGTGAGAAGAGGCGTGGGAATGTTTCCTGCAGATGGGGCAAGTATGGTATTGCATTGCATTGTATGGTGCGGTGTGGTATACATTGTGTTGTGTGGCATTTATTGTATTGTGCGGTGTGTACTGCATGGTCCGGTATGGGATTTACTGCATTTCATTTACTTTAGATATTGTATTAATTGTATGTGTTGTATTGTATTGCATGCTTTTTATATATTGTATTAATTTACTGTGCATATTGCATGGTATGGTATGGTTTGTATCGTACTATGTGTATTCTGTTTTTAATGTTAGCATACGCGTTGTATTTGTATTTGTATTTGTATTAGGTAGATCGTGAACTTACGTATTGCGTGTGTATTGCATTATAATGTACGTATGGTATGTTTTGATTTTTCTTGTATGGTATTTATTTTATGGATTTCATTGTATGATCAGGTATGTATGGTATTGAACGTATCGTATGTATTGTTAGTCTTGTAGTTGGTATTATATTGTATGTATTGTCCAGTACGGTGTTTTTTCTATTCTATTCTATTCTATGCATTGTATGTATTTTATTGTATGCTCTGTATGTTTATACCGTATTTTTTATTTCTTGTCTTTGGTATCAAATTGTATGGATTGTAGATTATGCATTGTAGGGTAGGGCACGGTAGTTTTTGTTTTGTATTGTGTGAATTCTGTTGGCTTGTCTGGTATGTATTGTATTCTCTTGTGTCGTGTAGTTTGTATTGTGCTGCGCCCTGCATTGTATTCTACGGTACGTGGTGCAGGGTCGGTATTGAATTGTATGTATTGCATAGCCTCCGTGGTACTGTGTGCGTTGCATTGTATTCTATGGTACGGTGTGTATCCTACGGTAAGTCTTGTGCTGTAAAGTTATATTCTGTTGTATTTTCTTCTGTATGGCATGGCGACTTGTATAGTCGGTATGGTACGGTACTGTACGTATAGTATGTATTGTACGGTATGTATTGCAAGGTATAGTATGTTCTAGTAGTCGGGCAGCCTTTTGCAACGCTTGGTGAGCCTTTTGGTGATGCAATTATTTCCTAAGATCCAATCTGACCTCCCCTGGCGCAGGTGGAGGCTGTTTCCTCTCGTCCTATCACTCGTTACTTGGGAGAAGAGTAGCACCCCGTAATGCTATACCATACTATTCAATACATACCATAAAACAGACTACAAAATAGAATACAGTAAAATAAAATACATACAATGACATGCAGTTTGTTTTCCAAGGTGTACCGCATGTGTTGTGTGGTCAGACATTTATCGTACGTATCCTACTGTACGTATTGTGTGGTATTGTTTGCATTTTTGTTGTATGTATCGTATGTTTCATATTGTACTATAGTTTGCATTTTGTGGTCTGCTTTTGGTTTTGTATTGTATTTTGTATTTGTGTATTGTCTTGTATTTTCTAATGTATAGTGTGTCTTTTATTTTGTATAATATATGTGTTTTCTGGAATGTGTTCTATGTCTTGTGTATTTTCTAATGTATAGTGTGTCTTTTATTTTGTATAATATATGTGTTTTCTGGAATGTGTTCTATGTCTTGTGTTCTACGGAGCCCACGGTATGCTATTTATTGCGTTGTACGTGTTGTGTTGTAGGGCATTGTTTGGTTTGTAATGTATTTTGTATTGTTAGGTAATTTGCATCGTCCGTCTGTCAATGTATTTTGTGTTGTTGTGTATTCTGCATTGTGTTTTATGGTTTCTGTGGCATGGTTTGTATTGTATGGCTTCTTAGGTATTGTGTTGTGTGCGTTCTGTTGTGCACGTTGTATTTTGTCTTGCGTTTTCTTGCAGGTGTTTTATGTGCCGTGTTTTGTTGTAAGGTACCGTCATTGTTGTATTTTATGTGTTGTCTTATCTTGTATGGGATGGTGGTTTTATATGGATTGTATGGTATTCTGCATCTTGCACGTCTTGTAATTTAGGCACAGTATGTGTTCTAGGTAAGGCACGCATTGTATGGAATTGTATGCGTGGTGTTGTACGTATCGTGATGCGTTGTAGCAAATGTATTGCATTTTTTGTTGTATGTATGGTTTTATTTAAATGTGTATAGTGTATGGTGTGGTATTTATTGTATTTCACAGAATCACAGGTTGAAAGGGAACTCAGGGATCATCTAGTCCAACCTTTCTGGGAAGAGCGCAGTCTAGACAAGATGGCCCAGCACCCTGTCCAGCCGGATCTTGAAAGTGTTCAATGTGGCTGAATCAACCACTTCCCAGGGGAGATTATTCCAATGGTTGACTGTTCTCACTGTGAAACCTTCCCCTCTCATGTCCAGTCGGAATCTCCCCAAGAGCGACTTGTGTCCATACGTGAACCTTCTTGAGGTTCTTGCTGGCCCACTCTTCCAGCCTAGCCACATCTTCCTGCAGAGCGGCTCTCCCTTCTGGAGTGTCTACCTCCCCACTCGGTTTGGTGTCATCCGCAAACCTGTCGTCAGGCTACTCTTGATCCCAGTACCCAGATCGCTTATGAAGATGTTGAATGACATTGGGCCCAATATGGATCCCTGGGGCACCCCACTTGGGACAGGGTGCCACTTGGAAAAGGAGCTATTTTCCACCACCCTTTGGGTGGGGCCTGTCAGCCAATTCCCCACCCACTGCACAGACCACTTGTCTAGGCCATAACGTATTCATTTCTCCAGGAGGAGGCTGTGGGGGACCGTATCAAAGGCCTTGGAGAGGGCCAGGTAGACAACGTCCACCGCCTGCCCCAGGTCAACCAGGCAAGTCACTTTCTTGTAGAAGGCCACCAGGTTTGTCAAGCACGACCTGCCCTTAGTGAAGCCGTGTTGGCTTTTCCTAATCATGTGCTTCATTTGACTTGTGATGGCCCCCAGGAGGATTTGTTCCATACCTATCCCATGGATTGAAGTAAAGCTAATTGGCCTTCAGTTAACCAGATCCTCCCTCGACCCTTTCTTGTAGGTAGGGGTAACATTTGCCTTTCTCCACGACTTCTCGAAGATTATGGAGAGTGCCCTTGCGATGGCATCAGCGCCCATTCACTTGTCGGGGTCAAGCTCCTGTAGTAATTCATGTACTAACTCTTCCTTCACTGATGGTGGGATACAAACCACACAGAACAGGCACAAAGCACACAACACGTCCCATACACCACACGCCATACAGCACGTACCATCCCATACTCACCATACGCACAACGCACAAGAAAATGCAATACAATACACACCGCAATACACACTACACCACAAAAAACAACACGCTGCGCTGTACAGGACGTGCAATAAGCACCGCTCCACACCATACTATACAGAGAATGCAGTAAATACCCAACCAGACAAAGCAACACAAGCACTACGCTACATACAGTGCAACCCATACAATATACCACACCAGAGAATACAAAACAGAAACTAAGAAATAAAGCAGAATGAAGAGAATACAGTGAAGGCAAGACAAGAAATAGATTTGATATGCTCCAACACAATGCAGGCAATACATGAAATAACATTAACAACACAAATTACTTACAAAATAGACAATATCACAATCACAGAATCACAGACCAGTAGGGGTTGGAAGGGACCGCTGGAGATCGCCTTGTCCAACCCCCCTGCTTGAGCAGGGACACCCAGAGCAGGGGGCACAGGAATGCATGCAGGTGGGGTTTGAATGTCTCCGGGGAAGGAGACTCCACAACCTCTCTGGGCAGCCTGTTCCAGTCCTCTGTCACCCTCACGGTAAAGAAGTTTTTCCTCATATGTAAGTGGAACTTCCTGTTTTCCAACTTGTGCCCATTGCCCCTTGGCCTGCCACTGGGCACCACTGAAAAGAGTCTGACACCCGCCCTTCAGATATTTATAAGCATTCATGAGATCCACCCTCAGTCTTCTCTTCTCCAGGCTGAACAAACCCAGGCCTAACAGCCTTTCCTCATAAGGGAGTTGCTCCCTGATCATCTTGGTAGCTCTCCGCTGGACTTGCCCGAGCGGTTCCCTGTCCTGCTTGAACTGGGGGGCCCCAAACTGCACACAGCACTCCAAATGCGGTCTCACTAGGGCAGAGCAGAGGGGGAGGATAACCTCCCTCGACCTGCTGGCCACACGGCTTTTAATGCTGCCCACGATACCGTTGGCCTTCTTGGCCACAAGGGCACACTGCTGGCTCAGGGTCACCTTGCTGTCCAGTGTCACGGCTGAGCCTCCCCTGAGGCAGCTTTGAACCCCTCCCACGCTGTGCTCCTGGCAAGACCCAGCAAACCACACACCTGGCAGTCTAACCTCAGCACCTGGAAAAATGCTGGAGCAGATCTGGCTGGGAGCTACGGGAAGGCATTTCCAGGACGCTGCCATCACCGGGCAGAGTCCGCAGGGCTTCACACAGGGAAAGCCCCGTCTCACTCATCGGAGATCCTCCTACCAGGCGGCCTGCCGAGCGGGTGACGGGAAGACGGCGGATGTGGCTTTCCTGGACTTTAGGGACGCTTTTGACGCCGTCCCTCACAGCATCCTTCGGGACAAGCTATCCAGCTGTGAGGTCAGCAGGGGCACACTGCGCTGGGTGAAGAACCAGCCTTTTTTGACATTAGGAAACCTTTCTTAACCGTGAGAGCTGTCCAGCAGTGTCCAGCAGCTCTCCCAGGTCCTTCTTAACAGAGCAGAGCCGCTTTCCAGTAGTTCAGCTCCCAACCCGTACTGGTGCATGTGATTGTTCCTCCACAGGTGCAGGACCCTGCACTTGCTCTTGTTGAATTCCATGAGGTTCCCCTTGGCCCAGCTCTGCAGCCTGTCCAGGTCCTGTTGGATGGCAGCACAGCCTGCCGGCGTTATCAGCCACTCCTCCCAGCTTCGTATCGTCAGCGAACGTGCTGAGGGTACGCTCTGTCCCTTCGCCCAGGCCACTGATGAATACATTGGACAGGACTGGAATCCCTGCAAGGCATGCAATGCAATCCATAAAACAATACATATAACTCAAGATACACAATACAATACAAACAATACAATAAAGAGCATACAATACATACTAAACCACGCAACACATGCAATGCATATAATACGCACAGTACTCTACCAATACAATACTCTACCAGTACAATACACACCACACAGATCACACAATACCTGCCATACCACACAATACGTTTCATACATACATACAATACGAAATACAAGTAAATAAGAACAATCGAATGCAGCTCCTGCAACGCAAGACATGCAATAAACTACAAACAATCCATGCATTACAATGCAAACAGTAAGTGCCATACCGTACGGTACGTGCGATACAATACGTACCCTACAATACGACACACACAACGCATGCCCTACAACAGAACACATACACACCATGCCATACAATAAACCACAACACATACCATACGTACAGTACAATGCAATGGAAAATACAAGAGAAAATGCTAAACACATGACAAAATACAAGGTGTACCTTGCAATAAGGTACCTGAAAGTCAACACTTAATATACAGCACCTAACACACAACACTGAAAATTTAATACATACACTCCAAAAATACCTAAACTCCAAAAATACCTACTATACAAAAAGCAATGCAGTACAAAACGCAGTGCGATAGGACACAATATGTCCAATACTTGAAATACAACACATCAACTGCATCACAGAATACAATACATGCAGCCTCTGGCCAGCCTCTCGGCAAAGAACCGCCTCCCACTGTCACAGCTGATCCTCCCCCGAGGCAGATTTGAACCATTCCCGTACAGCACAATACAAAATACATTACAACACAAAACACACTAAAATGCAAAAGACATCACAATACACAGAATACATACAAAACAATACCAAATACAATACCAAAGACGTTACAGACCAAGCAACACCATACAACACAATACATACAAAACAATACCTTACAACACAATACATAACACACACTACAAACAATACAATACGTAAAATGGAAATACTATACAAAATACCGTACAAAACATGAATACAAAATACAATACAAACACCAAAGTACAGTTCAAAATACAAAATGCAGTACAAAGAATACAATACATACAGCACAACGCAAACCATACGATACTTACCAGAAAATACAGACAATCCAATACATACCATAAGCGTCTTAACATACAACACGTACAGTGCACAAGAAAAAACAAACAGCAGCGCAATACAAAACATATATTACAAAACCTAAAGAAAAATATCAAACAGAAAGCTAAATACAAAATACTATACAATACAAACATTATACAATGCACACAACGCGATAGTTACCGTACCTTGGTGTACAGTACAAGGAATGCGATCAATACCACGCCAGACAATACACAATATCCACAAATCCACAAAATACACAACCAAACTACAGTACAATACAATCCATAAAATACAACACACGAAACCCTCATCACGCCATGCACTAAAGCACAGCACGTACAATACGTACAAGACAACGCAAGGCAAACAACAGTAGTAAATACACTACGGGACAAAATACGTTAGAACACATACAGCACAATACTTACAGTCCAACACGGCGCAATACATACAAGAAACACCATGCAAAACATGCCATACAGAAAATTCGATGCAGAAAATATAATGCAATACACAATACGTACAATGCAATACAGACAACGCAATACAAAATACAGCAAATACGACAGAAAAGACAACACGGTACCGACAATACGGAATACAATACAAAATACGCAACGCTACGCCATACAAGCAACACGGGACACATACGATAAACACCAGAGCGTAACATTCGATACGCACAATGCGATAAATACCACACCGTGAAACACAAGCAACACAACAGAAATACAATACAATGCATACTCTAGAAAAGAAATATAACACAACACGGTGCAATGTGAAACGACACATTACGGTACGATACAGTAAGATACAAGACGATACATAGAATACGTTACAAGAGAATAACCAAATACAATAAAATACATACAGTAAATACCACACCATACAAGAGAACAAAACAGATACAACACCTACAAGACGGTGCAAGAGAAATTACAATACGTACAATACGTACAACAGAAACAATACAATACAAAATACAATACGCACCACACAATACATACCATGGCATTCGCTACCTAAACTGCAAGACAAAATGCATTACAATGCAAAGCACGTTACAAGAAAAAAATAGATTACAATACATACGCACTAAAATACATTTGAAAAAATACAATACAACGGCATACAGTATGTAAAGGAACAGAAGTACCCCACAATACAATACGTACAATGAATAACATACGATACAACACGATACATACAACAAGATATCTAGAACAGGGCACACAATACAGAAAATTCAACCCCCTAAGACAGTACATAGAAAGCCATACAATACGCTATAAAATACACCACCATACGTAACATGCTATGCAAGACAGTACAAAATACTAACGCTGCAATACAAACAACACAACGGAATACAGACAACGCAGTCAACGCCTCACAAGAAAACGGAACACATTCAATACAAACGATAGATAAAATACAATATAAAATCCATACAATGCTGTATAAACAATACAAACTACAAGAGACAGAATGCAATACCTACCACACCACACAATACACGCACCACCATACTACAGATTATATACATAAATATAGAGATAAAGAAAACACACACGAGACATACCATACCCCTCACTACACACCTTAAAAGAATAGAACGCTTGCCATATGTACAATACCATAAATACAAGGCGGTAGACACGTTCAGTTCCCTGAGATACAACACATACAGAACAACGCGATACACACCTTACCACACACTACAATGCTTAGAACAGAAGAGGAAATAAAACACAATACAAAATACCACACAATACACAGCAAACCGTACAAGGCATAAAAGACCATGCGACATATACACATGTACATACGTATACGTATTACAATGTATTACAATACAAAATATGTTACAATACATGCAATACAGAAAAGACAACACACAAGAATCCACGCAGAAGACGCAAGACAAACAACGCATTATATACCACGGAATGGGGACACAGCAACAGAAAACACAATACCTGTGAGACGATACGAAACAATCCCAAACCCAGAATACCATACGCACAATATGATTCATACAATGCTTACACGCCGTGCAATAAACACCACGCCATACAACGCGGACACTGCACTACACAAACCGAACTACGGTACGACACCTGAAGTACAATGCATGCAATCAAAAAAAGAAAAGAAAATATGACACATGCAGCGCGATACAAACAACACGATACAAGTAATGCAGTACAAACATGGGAACTATGGAAACTATATCATATAAACTATGTGACACAACGCAAAAACCACAATACAAAAAATACAACAGATACAACGCGATACAAAACCCAATACCAAACACGCAATGCAACATAGAGCACAAAATACAACACGAAAGGCGGTTTTATGGAAACAATACAATACAAACGATACAACATGATAAACAACGTACCATAAAACAAAATGCGAGAACAGTTACACCATACAAGAACATACAGGACACAAAAGAAACTACAGTACAATACAAAACACAATGCAAAAGGAAGCCAGAAAACACAATACGTACAATACCTAAAAGAAAAAGTACAATACAAATTAAAAACCACAATATAATACAAACAATACAACGCATCTGTTACAGACAGGACGATAAATACCATACGACACGAGCAATACCCGACCACACAATGCATACAGCGCCCAGCACAAAACAGAATGCGCACCACGCAACAAAGCACAGAACAGTACAAAAGAAACTGCAGTACAAAATACAATCCCACATACAGTAACCTACAGGCAATACAATAGGATATAAAATGCCATGCCGGCAATCCATCACATTGAATGGTATGGTAGAAACAGATATTTTAAATTATGTATATAGAAACGTATCTTTTATATAGTTAAAGAATTAGAAATAGTTATAATTCTTTGAACATACCATTTAGATATTATAAATTAACATTTCTATATTTATAATATAGAAATGTAACACATATTTACGTAGAAATAAATTTCTAAATTACAGACAAGAGCAAATATACAAAGTCCAATAAAAAGATAGAGCACATATAAATATATATTTATAACCATATAAATACAAAATACAAATGTATATTGTACGGGATGTGCAAACTGTGATTACGATACATACAGCCATACAGTGCAGCACTCTACATCCAATACCATATGATAGATACGCTACGATAGACCCAATAATACACACGCGATACACAGAATACAAGACCCAACACAAAACAAACCACAGTAAAATACAGTCAGAACCACACCACACACCACATACAACTCACACAACACATGCCATACCACACCTGCCACGCATTCCATAACTCACCGTACACTACTACCGTACCTCAGACACACGGCACAGCACGCATGCCATGCAATACATAGAATACGGTAACTACCGCGCCAGACAACGAAACACAACGCATACAGGGCGTACAAGGAAACGCAGGACAGAATGCAAGACCAGGCAAGGCAAGACAGAGCAAACTAGAGTACAACACAGGCCACACAGAACCTAGATTCGCAAGGGAAAAACACAGTCCAAGACACATGACAATCGAAAATACATCGCAACAGAAAAATAGATTTCCACGCAAAATACGCCGAGCTCGGCAGTCGCCTGGGGACATCCCTGCTCTGGGCCCAGGGAGGCAGCCAACTCCCTTGGAGGGAGGATCCGCTCTGCAGGCAGGTGCCTCGCTCCGTCTCCGTCTCCTTCTCCCGCTGCAGCTGCGGCTCCCGCTCCGTCTCCGTCGCTGGCTCCCTGTCCGTCTCCATCTCCATCTCCGTCTCCTTCTCCCGCTGCAGCTGCGGCTCCCGCTCCATCTCCGTCTCTGGCTCCGTTTCCGTCTCCGGCTCCGTCCACCGCTCCGTGTCCGGCGGCAGTCACCGACGGCCACGATGCGCCCTTGCTCCTGCTCGGTGCGGGGCTCGGGGCAGCTCCTGTGGCGCGGGCTCGGTGGCCCCGACTCGGCGAGAGCGCTGGCGCAGCTCCCTGCCCTCCTCTCTCGTGCGAGGGCGGCCTCGGCCAGAGCCGGGGCTTCCTCCCGGCTCCCGCCAGGGGCCCCCGAGGGCCCGGGAAGGCTCTTCTCCCGCAGCCACCTCCCGCCTTCCCCCCGCAAGGCGCACACACGCACCCCGCGCCCGCCCCGCCGGCAGCGACCGGGCCCCGACGAGCCGGCCCGTGCCCGCCAGCACCGATGGCAGAGCGCCGCCCCGCCTCCCTCCCGGGCGCCCACCGGCCCGCCCGCCCGGCAGAGACCCCCCACCCGCCCGGCCCGTCCCGTCCCGTTCCCCCGGGACAGCAGAGCACCCCGCGCACTCCCCCTGCGGGAACAGCCCCGCGCACACCCCGCAGCCGGACACCCGGCCCCCCGGGCGGCCGCCTGCCGGGACAGGCGCTCCGGCGGGGCGGCCGCGGGGGCTCTGCCGGGCGCCGGCGGCTCCGGGCAACCGGGGACTCGGCTCTCTGCCCGCGGCCGCGCGCCTGCGCGCCGCCGCCGTTGGCACCAACCGCCTCGGGGGCCGCCACCCGCTCCAACCTCCCGCGCGGCCGGGCGCAGGCTCCGCCCCCTGCCCGCTCGCCCAATCAGCGCGCCGGGCCCCGCGGGGGCGGAGGCGCGGTGGTGAGGGGGCGCGGTCCGGCCGTCCTCGTCCGCGGCGGGCAGGGCCGCCCCGCGTGTCCTTGCTGCGCCGCAGGTGCCTGCGCGAGGCGTCGCCCTTTGGCAGCACGAGCTGGCGAGCGCGAGGGTGCGGAAGGAGCGGGCTCGTATAGCCTGGGGGTGAGGTGTTCTCCTGGAGGGAGGCAGGGGCTTGGGCTCTTCACCAAAGGGCGTGCTGGCCAGAGGAGAACCTGTGTAGCCAAGCGGAGAAGAGTCCCAGAGGCGCAGCCCTGAGGTCGGGAGCCAGGCCGTGGCCCTTTTCAGAGCAGGCCTGTAGGCGTGAGGTGCCGTCGGCTCCTCTTGTCTCCACAGCCTCCCTCAGTGCAAGCCTGAACTGGCAGCCCGAGGCGAGTGGGTGTTTTGGGTGTCAGGCTCCTGTTTGCTGGGCGAGTGTTGTAGCCACTGGAGCACGACGAGAGAGGGGTGGAAGCATCAGCGTTGCTGCCACATTTGAAAGAGCGGCAACTTTGTTAGGAGAGGAGAAAGGAGGGGCGGGGGGGGAAGGGTCGTAAGAGAAGGAGCAGAAAGCAGACCCATCCCCAGGATGGACTTGTCTGGAACTTGGTGAGGTCGCGAGCAGAGTAGGTTACTCGACAGCACGCAGAACAACTTGCTGGCCTTTCACCCTTTCGACTTGCATCTGTGGGCAATTCTTCCCCTCTGCAAAGAGCAAAAATGGTCGTGGGATACCTGGAGGAGGCAAAGAGAAGTTTGGAAGTGAAGTCCTCCCAGGTCCATCGCTAGGTGACATCACGGTTTATCACTTGGGGACCTCAGAACAGGACGGCGTCGCTCACGGCGCTCACCCCGACAGCGCTGCGGCCCCAGCAGTCGCGTCCGTGGTTACCACAGTGCCCCTGCCCCCCCATCCCCCCACCTCTTGGCTTGTGCTGGGAATCGGCGTTTCGCAGCAGCGACACCTCTCTAGGCAGCCTCTACGGTACGTACCGTATGTTTTGTGTTGGACGTATTGTACTCTGTGTTGTGTATTGTACTGCAGTTTGTTTTGTGTCATACGTTGTATGGGACTTTGCACCATGCGGTACTTCTTGTGTAGCATGTATCGTATTGTCTTCTGTGTACCGAATTGTATTGAATGCATCATATGGGCTGCATGTCTTGTATTTGGTGTGCTGTTTTGCGCTGTAGTTTGTACTGGGTTTTATGTAGCGTGTGGTACGTCTTGTGCGGTGTGCAATGCGTGGTATATTTGTGGGATGTGTTGTATTTTACGTGTTGCATTGTATTTTGGATTGTATTCTGGTTTCATTGCATTTTAGAGAGCCGGGACACCTCTCAGGGTAGATTTGCAAGGACTGAAGCGTCGTCCGTCGACCGTTTTGCACGGACTCTCTGCCGTGACTTTGCAAGGTTTCCCAACCCTCCGTCGACGAATGCGGCACATAATAGTGGTAATTCGTGAAACTCGCAAGAAAGGAAATTCTAACCACAGGCCAACCTCTGGGGGTGTGTTTGTGCGAGCGCAATTTGATTTCAGCTGTGTGCCTGCCTGTCTGTGCGTGTGCGTGAGTGTGATGTAGAGCCATGCGTCGGTCTGTCTGTGCGTGCGTATGATTGCATTTCAACCCCATCTGTGCGTGCTACCCTGCTGTAAGTTTTGGGTGACCCTTGCCATTCTCGGATCTTTAACTGAGTCGCTAATTTGATTGTTCACAAATTCCATTGAATCGCTCTGTTAAATTGGCTGATGCTGAAGAATTATACCGCCTAGGTTTGTGATCGATCGCAAAAACTATTGAAGAATCCTAAATTGATGCTGGACCAAAACCGTGTAAACATTTTTACTCCGTGGCAAGTACAAGCCGTGCAATGCAGCAAATACACTAAGAAATACATTATGGTACAAAACACAGCACAACTACCTGCCAGGACAACATTCAGTACCAAGTACATTACAAACAACACTACCACACAAAATACAATACACCCAATACGATAAATAATGTACCATGGAATACACGCAGAACACGCAATGCCAAAATTTCGACACCTAAAATACAAAACCTCAGATGTCAGAGAGGCTGGGGGCGCCTGCGCTTAGATTCTGAGTGATACCCGATTCAGCACAGTTAGTCCGTGAGGGATTCACTAACAGTTTGATCACTACTGCTCGAGTCGTGCCCAACAACGCTTCACGGCCAGATTCACTAATAGTGTGGTTTATCAAAACACCAGAAATACAGGTTCTTACCAGGTTGCCGGTGTTAAATACACCGTCTGCAAAGCACGTGCAAGTGCTAAAACAGAAAATGCAAAATAACAAGCTTGTTCTCTAGATTTCCCGTGTCGTCGCTAGGTAAAACCGAGTGTTTGAGTCCTACCCAATAGGTGTCCCTATGGGGAGGAAGAGAGGTTCAGCCCTGTGCACAAAGTCTTTAGTTCCCACAGGGATCATCAGGTCCAGCTGCCTGAGCACTCCAGGGCTGACCAGCAGTTAAAGCCTGTTACAAAGGGCATTGTCCCAATGCCTCTTCTCACGGCACTGACAGGCACGGGGCGTCGACCACCTCTCCAGGAAGCCTGTTGCAGCCTCTGACCACCTGTCCTGGTTTCAGCTGGGATAGAGTTAAATTTCTTTGCAGTAGCTAGTATGAGACTATGTTTTGGATTTTTGCTGGAAACAGCGGTGATAATGTGGAGATGTTTTAGTTGTTGCAAAGTAGCGCTTACACTGGTCGAGGACTTTTTCAGCTGCCCGTGCTCTGCCGGGTGCAGAAGCAGCTGGGAGGGGACACGGCCGGGACAGCTGACCCCAACTGACCAGTGGGATATTCCATACCATATGACATCATGCTCGGTATATAAAGCTGGGGGAAGAAGGAGGAAGGGGGGACGTTTGGAGTGATGGCGTTTGTCTTCCCAAGTAACCGTTACGCGTGATGGAGCCCTGCTTTCCTGGAGGTGGCTGAACACCTGCCTGCCCATGGGAAGCGGTGAATGAATTCCTTGTTTTGCTTTGCTTCCGCGCGCAGCTTTTGCTTTACCTATTACACTGTCTTTATCTCAAACCATGAGTTACCTCACTCTTACTCTTCCGATTCTCTCCCCCGTCCCGCCAGGGGGGAGTGAGCGAGCGGCTGCGTGGTGCTTGGTTGCTGACTGGGGCTAAACCACGGCAGCCCATTTTGGCGCCCAACGTGGGGCAGGAAAGGTTTGAGATAACGACAGGTTTGATTGGAATGCGCTAGATGGAATTTATAGCGGTTATTGCTGCTTAGCTATTAATTGGCAGGCTTCTGTGCTTGCTATGGGGCTTGCCTGACTTACTGTATGCCTTAAAATCTAGTGCTCATTAGTGGTGCTTTTTGCTTTCACTGCTTGCTGTACTGCCATACCGCTTATCACCTTACCCTGCTGGGCCTGGGAACATTCTGATAACAGCCACGGTGATGCGCCTGGGCTGGCAGATGGCCAGGGCCCAGCTGCTGTTTCTGTGCTGCTCTACTGGACAGGCTGGAACTCCAGTGTGAACTCGAGCCAAAGGGACTGTGACCTGTGGATGAGTCCATGTGGGAGCAGGACACCCCGCGGCATCTGTGGCTGTGTATAAGCCCATGCCAGAGCAGGTATATCTCAAAGCATCTGTGGCCTTGGTTATGTCTGTGCCACACACAGCAGGTATACCTCTGAGGCAATTGTGGCCCAAGGATATATCCGTCTTGGAGAAGGTACGCCTCGAAGTGTCTGTGGCTGTAGATAAGTCCGTGCTGCAGCAGGTACACGTTGAAGCATCAGTGGCCATGCATGAGGTCACGCCAGAGCACCTCAAAGTGCATGGCCATGGATAAGCCCACAACGGAGCAGGTTTACTTCTGGAGGGACTGCAGCCATGGGCAAGGCCCTGTTGGAGCGAGTTTACTTCTGGAGAGATTGCAGCTGTGGGTACGGCCATGGTGGAGCAGGTATAGCTCTGAAAGCATTGAGGCCCATGCAGAAGGCCACGCTGGAACAGGCGCACCTCAAAGCGACTGTGGCTCTGGATAAGTCTATGCTGCAGCAGGTGTGCCCCTGGAGAGACTGTGGCTCCCGGGTAAGGCTCCACTTGGAGTAGGTACAACCCTAAAGGACTAGTCTGTGGGTAAGTCCAAGCCAGAGCAGGGGCAAGGAGAGGAGTTCATTGCAATGTTAAAACCTATAACCTGGCCCAAAGGGACCAGGGGTGGAGATTGTGATGGATATACCTTTAAATTGTTGTAACCTGTGATTTGAGTTGCACGTTATGGGAATTACCACAGCAGGAACCACCCAAACCAATGGAGCACAAGCCTTTCAAGCAGCAGTGCAAGTGCAGCAGTGACCCGACCTGAGCTCGTTTTGGTGCCCAGTAACTCCACGCAACACACCACCTCTCCTGTCCTGAGTGACCACAAGAACAGATGGAGACCAAAGCCATGGGCTAAATGATATCCGTGTATTTTATCAAAGGATGGGAAGGGCGGGGTGGAAGTTAATGAGATTGTATTGGATAGTGTGGAACCTAAGCATGATGTAAATGGTATGGAATAAGGAGTGGATACTGTCCTGGTTTCAGCTGGGATGGAGTTACATTTCTTCCTAGTAGCTAGTATGAGACTATGTTTTGGATTTTTGCTGGAAACAGTGGTGATAATATGGAGATGTTTCTTGGCAAAGAAACGCTTCCCAGTGTCAAGGCTGAGCCTCCCCTGAGTCAGCTTTGAACCACTGCCACGCTGCATCCCCTTGCTGGATCCCAGGGAGAAGAGATGAGCACCCCGTCTCCGCTTCCCCTCCTCGGGAAGCTGTAGAGAGCAACACGGTCGACCCTCTGCCTCCTTTTCTCCAAAGCAGACAAACGCAGCATCCTCAGCCGCTGGGCATCCCTCTGGCGAGCATCTGCCGAGACGGGTCCTTTCCCAGCAGAGGAGAAGAAATGGCAGTACCAAGGCTGGGTTTGGAAGAGCGGGAGGAAAGCCTGTGCTCGAGGGCAGCAGATGATGCAGAGAGCAGCACCAAGTTGAGACTCAGTGCAGGAGGAGGGGTCTGGGTGCTGCCATAGCGAGGCTGCAGCCATCCGTGCAGGCTGGCAGGAGAGCAGGGCCCCGGGGAGGTGGGGGCAGAGGGTGCGGTGAGGAGGAGGCCAAGCCTGGGGTGATGGGCAGTGGGGTGTGGGCTGGCCCTGGACCCCTGGCTGGAAAGATCTGCCCCGGGACCAGCTGATGGCCCAGTCCTGGTTTGGCCATCCCACCGGGCAGCCTGCAGGGTCACCGACGTGGTGCTGGCCTCTTGTTGGCAGGAGAGGCCTCGGAGCTGCCGGTCTTCCTCTTTGGGGGTCGCCGTGTCCCCCCACGGGAGCGTTCAGTGCCCCGGCTGGAGGTGGAGGGCCTGGGCACAGCCTCCCCTGGCTCCTCCTGGGGCTCTTCTTGCTCCACAGGGATGGCAACGGGAGCAGAGGGGTGGCTGCTGGGATCCTCACCAGTGGCAACGGGTGAGGTGCCGGGGAGCTCGTCTGCGCTGGTTCTTGCAGGGCTGCTGGTGGGGGCTGGGCTGGGAGTGAGAGACCCTCCTTGGGAGGCAGCAGGGCCAGGGGCACCCGTGGGGCTGCCCTCCCGCTCCCCGGCAGCACGGGCGTCCTGCCAGCCCTGCAGAGGGTGGGTGTCTCCGCTGCGCCCTTGCCCAGCGACACGTGCAGGCTGTTGCACACGTGTCGCCCTGCGGTTTTGCAGGGAGACCCCCTGCATGTGGCCCGGCCCCTCTGTATCCATGCCGTGGTGGCTGAGGATGCCAAAGATCTCCTCTTGCTCCTGATGGACCCAGCGCTGCAGGATGTTGAGGAGCGTTGGCTGGTTGTGGAAAGAGTTCATCCAGTTTGGGGGCTGGAGGCCGCCCACAGGACGCCTGGGCACCCCTCCTGCAGCCCACCGTTGGGGTGCTCCAGGGTGATGGAGGTTGTGGGCGGCTGGTGGTCTGGGAACTCTTCCCGCCTGGCGGACGGCGACTGATGGTGTCATGGATGGTGTGATGACATGCTCCATGTAGTCACTGTCCGCCTGCACCGAGTGCAAGATGGAGGTCACTGTCCCCTTGCAGAGGGGGCACTCGGGCTTGATCTCAGCCCACCGCAGGATGCAGGGGTAGCAGAACCGGTGGAAGCACGGCATGACAGAGCTGGGCTCCTCGCAGCTGCCCAGGCAGATGGGGCAGCGCTCCTCCAGCTCTGTGACCATGCTCTCCACGTGCTGCGGTGGGCTGGGGGAGCCGGGCATGTCGAGCTGCTCCCTCTCTCTGGCGCTGCAGCAGTGGGTGTCGTGCTAGAAAAGGAGGAGAGGCCAGGGTCATTGGCTGGGCCGTGGAGGGGTGGCAGCAATGCCCAGGTCTCTCCAGAAGGAAACCGTCCCAGCTCCCCAGGGTGAGGTGTCCTGTCCCTCCCAGCTCACCTCTGCTGCTGTGAGCGCGCCTCCTGGGTGACCCGGCTGCCTGAAGCTGGCAGGGCCAGGGAAGGTCCTTCGAGGGCTCTGGGATCGGCCACAGAGAGCTGCAGCGAACAACTCCCCAAGCGCGACACCAGCACCAAAGGCCTCGCTCGACACTCCAAACCTCACGAACTCGCTCAGCCGGAGTGCGGGCACGAGCCGGCTGGGTGAGAGTCGGCGCCTGAATATAAGCAGTGAGGGACGCCTCATCACAATCCATCGCTAGCTGATGTCAGAGTCCATCGCTAGGTGACATCACTGTTTATCGCTTGGGGACCTCAGAACAGGACGGCGTCGCTCACGGCGCTCACCCCGACAGCGCTGCGGCCCCAGCAGTCGCGTCCGTTGTTACCACAATGCTCCTGCCCCCCCCATCCCCCTACCTCTTGGCTTGTGCTGGGAATCGGCGTTTCGCAGCAGCGACACCTCTCTAGGCAGCCTCTTGCAGTGCTGGACCACCCTCGCGGTTTAGAAAGGTTTCCTAATGTCAAAAAAGGCTGGTTCTTCACCCAGCGCAGTGTGCCCCTGCTGACCTCACAGCTGGATAGCTTGTCCCGAAGGATGCTGTGAGGGACGGCGTCAAAAGCGTCCCTAAAGTCCAGGAAAGCCACATCCGCCGTCTTCCCGTCACCCGCTCAGCAGGCCGCCTGGTAGGAGGATCTCCGATGAGTGAGACGGGGCTTTCCCTGTGTGAAGCCCTGCGGACTCTGCCCGGTGATGGCAGCGTCCTGGAAATGCCTTCCCGTAGCTCCCAGCCAGATCTGCTCCAGCATTTTTCCAGGTGCTGAGGTTAGACTGCCAGGTGTGTGGTTTGCTGGGTCTTGCCAGGAGCACAGCGTGGGAGGGGTTCAAAGCTGCCTCAGGGGAGGCTCAGCCGTGGCACTGGGAAGCGTTTCTTTGCCGAGAGGGTGGTCAGAGGCTGCAACAGGCTTCCCGGGGAGGTGGTTGATGCCGGGTGCCTGTCAGTGCCGTGAGAAGAGGCGTGGGAATGTTTCCTGCAGATGGGGCAAGTATGGTATTGCATTGCATTGTATGGTGCGGTGTGGTATACATTGTGTTGTGTGGCATTTATTGTATTGTGCGGTGTGTACTGCATGGTCCGGTATGGGATTTACTGCATTTCATTTACTTTAGATATTGTATTAATTGTATGTGTTGTATTGTATTGCATGCTTTTTATATATTGTATTAATTTACTGTGCATATTGCATGGTATGGTATGGTTTGTATCGTACTATGTGTATTCTGTTTTTAATGTTAGCATACGCGTTGTATTTGTATTTGTATTTGTATTAGGTAGATCGTGAACTTACGTATTGCGTGTGTATTGCATTATAATGTACGTATGGTATGTTTTGATTTTTCTTGTATGGTATTTATTTTATGGATTTCATTGTATGATCAGGTATGTATGGTATTGAACGTATCGTATGTATTGTTAGTCTTGTAGTTGGTATTATATTGTATGTATTGTCCAGTACGGTGTTTTTTCTATTCTATTCTATTCTATGCATTGTATGTATTTTATTGTATGCTCTGTATGTTTATACCGTATTTTTTATTTCTTGTCTTTGGTATCAAATTGTATGGATTGTAGATTATGCATTGTAGGGTAGGGCACGGTAGTTTTTGTTTTGTATTGTGTGAATTCTGTTGGCTTGTCTGGTATGTATTGTATTCTCTTGTGTCGTGTAGTTTGTATTGTGCTGCGCCCTGCATTGTATTCTACGGTACGTGGTGCAGGGTCGGTATTGAATTGTATGTATTGCATAGCCTCCGTGGTACTGTGTGCGTTGCATTGTATTCTATGGTACGGTGTGTATCCTACGGTAAGTCTTGTGCTGTAAAGTTATATTCTGTTGTATTTTCTTCTGTATGGCATGGCGACTTGTATAGTCGGTATGGTACGGTACTGTACGTATAGTATGTATTGTACGGTATGTATTGCAAGGTATAGTATGTTCTAGTAGTCGGGCAGCCTTTTGCAACGCTTGGTGAGCCTTTTGGTGATGCAATTATTTCCTAAGATCCAATCTGACCTCCCCTGGCGCAGGTGGAGGCTGTTTCCTCTCGTCCTATCACTCGTTACTTGGGAGAAGAGTAGCACCCCGTAATGCTATACCATACTATTCAATACATACCATAAAACAGACTACAAAATAGAATACAGTAAAATAAAATACATACAATGACATGCAGTTTGTTTTCCAAGGTGTACCGCATGTGTTGTGTGGTCAGACATTTATCGTACGTATCCTACTGTACGTATTGTGTGGTATTGTTTGCATTTTTGTTGTATGTATCGTATGTTTCATATTGTACTATAGTTTGCATTTTGTGGTCTGCTTTTGGTTTTGTATTGTATTTTGTATTTGTGTATTGTCTTGTATTTTCTAATGTATAGTGTGTCTTTTATTTTGTATAATATATGTGTTTTCTGGAATGTGTTCTATGTCTTGTGTATTTTCTAATGTATAGTGTGTCTTTTATTTTGTATAATATATGTGTTTTCTGGAATGTGTTCTATGTCTTGTGTTCTACGGAGCCCACGGTATGCTATTTATTGCGTTGTACGTGTTGTGTTGTAGGGCATTGTTTGGTTTGTAATGTATTTTGTATTGTTAGGTAATTTGCATCGTCCGTCTGTCAATGTATTTTGTGTTGTTGTGTATTCTGCATTGTGTTTTATGGTTTCTGTGGCATGGTTTGTATTGTATGGCTTCTTAGGTATTGTGTTGTGTGCGTTCTGTTGTGCACGTTGTATTTTGTCTTGCGTTTTCTTGCAGGTGTTTTATGTGCCGTGTTTTGTTGTAAGGTACCGTCATTGTTGTATTTTATGTGTTGTCTTATCTTGTATGGGATGGTGGTTTTATATGGATTGTATGGTATTCTGCATCTTGCACGTCTTGTAATTTAGGCACAGTATGTGTTCTAGGTAAGGCACGCATTGTATGGAATTGTATGCGTGGTGTTGTACGTATCGTGATGCGTTGTAGCAAATGTATTGCATTTTTTGTTGTATGTATGGTTTTATTTAAATGTGTATAGTGTATGGTGTGGTATTTATTGTATTTCACAGAATCACAGGTTGAAAGGGAACTCAGGGATCATCTAGTCCAACCTTTCTGGGAAGAGCGCAGTCTAGACAAGATGGCCCAGCACCCTGTCCAGCCGGATCTTGAAAGTGTTCAATGTGGCTGAATCAACCACTTCCCAGGGGAGATTATTCCAATGGTTGACTGTTCTCACTGTGAAACCTTCCCCTCTCATGTCCAGTCGGAATCTCCCCAAGAGCGACTTGTGTCCATACGTGAACCTTCTTGAGGTTCTTGCTGGCCCACTCTTCCAGCCTAGCCACATCTTCCTGCAGAGCGGCTCTCCCTTCTGGAGTGTCTACCTCCCCACTCGGTTTGGTGTCATCCGCAAACCTGTCGTCAGGCTACTCTTGATCCCAGTACCCAGATCGCTTATGAAGATGTTGAATGACATTGGGCCCAATATGGATCCCTGGGGCACCCCACTTGGGACAGGGTGCCACTTGGAAAAGGAGCTATTTTCCACCACCCTTTGGGTGGGGCCTGTCAGCCAATTCCCCACCCACTGCACAGACCACTTGTCTAGGCCATAACGTATTCATTTCTCCAGGAGGAGGCTGTGGGGGACCGTATCAAAGGCCTTGGAGAGGGCCAGGTAGACAACGTCCACCGCCTGCCCCAGGTCAACCAGGCAAGTCACTTTCTTGTAGAAGGCCACCAGGTTTGTCAAGCACGACCTGCCCTTAGTGAAGCCGTGTTGGCTTTTCCTAATCATGTGCTTCATTTGACTTGTGATGGCCCCCAGGAGGATTTGTTCCATACCTATCCCATGGATTGAAGTAAAGCTAATTGGCCTTCAGTTAACCAGATCCTCCCTCGACCCTTTCTTGTAGGTAGGGGTAACATTTGCCTTTCTCCACGACTTCTCGAAGATTATGGAGAGTGCCCTTGCGATGGCATCAGCGCCCATTCACTTGTCGGGGTCAAGCTCCTGTAGTAATTCATGTACTAACTCTTCCTTCACTGATGGTGGGATACAAACCACACAGAACAGGCACAAAGCACACAACACGTCCCATACACCACACGCCATACAGCACGTACCATCCCATACTCACCATACGCACAACGCACAAGAAAATGCAATACAATACACACCGCAATACACACTACACCACAAAAAACAACACGCTGCGCTGTACAGGACGTGCAATAAGCACCGCTCCACACCATACTATACAGAGAATGCAGTAAATACCCAACCAGACAAAGCAACACAAGCACTACGCTACATACAGTGCAACCCATACAATATACCACACCAGAGAATACAAAACAGAAACTAAGAAATAAAGCAGAATGAAGAGAATACAGTGAAGGCAAGACAAGAAATAGATTTGATATGCTCCAACACAATGCAGGCAATACATGAAATAACATTAACAACACAAATTACTTACAAAATAGACAATATCACAATCACAGAATCACAGACCAGTAGGGGTTGGAAGGGACCGCTGGAGATCGCCTTGTCCAACCCCCCTGCTTGAGCAGGGACACCCAGAGCAGGGGGCACAGGAATGCATGCAGGTGGGGTTTGAATGTCTCCGGGGAAGGAGACTCCACAACCTCTCTGGGCAGCCTGTTCCAGTCCTCTGTCACCCTCACGGTAAAGAAGTTTTTCCTCATATGTAAGTGGAACTTCCTGTTTTCCAACTTGTGCCCATTGCCCCTTGGCCTGCCACTGGGCACCACTGAAAAGAGTCTGACACCCGCCCTTCAGATATTTATAAGCATTCATGAGATCCACCCTCAGTCTTCTCTTCTCCAGGCTGAACAAACCCAGGCCTAACAGCCTTTCCTCATAAGGGAGTTGCTCCCTGATCATCTTGGTAGCTCTCCGCTGGACTTGCCCGAGCGGTTCCCTGTCCTGCTTGAACTGGGGGGCCCCAAACTGCACACAGCACTCCAAATGCGGTCTCACTAGGGCAGAGCAGAGGGGGAGGATAACCTCCCTCGACCTGCTGGCCACACGGCTTTTAATGCTGCCCACGATACCGTTGGCCTTCTTGGCCACAAGGGCACACTGCTGGCTCAGGGTCACCTTGCTGTCCAGTGTCACGGCTGAGCCTCCCCTGAGGCAGCTTTGAACCCCTCCCACGCTGTGCTCCTGGCAAGACCCAGCAAACCACACACCTGGCAGTCTAACCTCAGCACCTGGAAAAATGCTGGAGCAGATCTGGCTGGGAGCTACGGGAAGGCATTTCCAGGACGCTGCCATCACCGGGCAGAGTCCGCAGGGCTTCACACAGGGAAAGCCCCGTCTCACTCATCGGAGATCCTCCTACCAGGCGGCCTGCCGAGCGGGTGACGGGAAGACGGCGGATGTGGCTTTCCTGGACTTTAGGGACGCTTTTGACGCCGTCCCTCACAGCATCCTTCGGGACAAGCTATCCAGCTGTGAGGTCAGCAGGGGCACACTGCGCTGGGTGAAGAACCAGCCTTTTTTGACATTAGGAAACCTTTCTTAACCGTGAGAGCTGTCCAGCAGTGTCCAGCAGCTCTCCCAGGTCCTTCTTAACAGAGCAGAGCCGCTTTCCAGTAGTTCAGCTCCCAACCCGTACTGGTGCATGTGATTGTTCCTCCACAGGTGCAGGACCCTGCACTTGCTCTTGTTGAATTCCATGAGGTTCCCCTTGGCCCAGCTCTGCAGCCTGTCCAGGTCCTGTTGGATGGCAGCACAGCCTGCCGGCGTTATCAGCCACTCCTCCCAGCTTCGTATCGTCAGCGAACGTGCTGAGGGTACGCTCTGTCCCTTCGCCCAGGCCACTGATGAATACATTGGACAGGACTGGAATCCCTGCAAGGCATGCAATGCAATCCATAAAACAATACATATAACTCAAGATACACAATACAATACAAACAATACAATAAAGAGCATACAATACATACTAAACCACGCAACACATGCAATGCATATAATACGCACAGTACTCTACCAATACAATACTCTACCAGTACAATACACACCACACAGATCACACAATACCTGCCATACCACACAATACGTTTCATACATACATACAATACGAAATACAAGTAAATAAGAACAATCGAATGCAGCTCCTGCAACGCAAGACATGCAATAAACTACAAACAATCCATGCATTACAATGCAAACAGTAAGTGCCATACCGTACGGTACGTGCGATACAATACGTACCCTACAATACGACACACACAACGCATGCCCTACAACAGAACACATACACACCATGCCATACAATAAACCACAACACATACCATACGTACAGTACAATGCAATGGAAAATACAAGAGAAAATGCTAAACACATGACAAAATACAAGGTGTACCTTGCAATAAGGTACCTGAAAGTCAACACTTAATATACAGCACCTAACACACAACACTGAAAATTTAATACATACACTCCAAAAATACCTAAACTCCAAAAATACCTACTATACAAAAAGCAATGCAGTACAAAACGCAGTGCGATAGGACACAATATGTCCAATACTTGAAATACAACACATCAACTGCATCACAGAATACAATACATGCAGCCTCTGGCCAGCCTCTCGGCAAAGAACCGCCTCCCACTGTCACAGCTGATCCTCCCCCGAGGCAGATTTGAACCATTCCCGTACAGCACAATACAAAATACATTACAACACAAAACACACTAAAATGCAAAAGACATCACAATACACAGAATACATACAAAACAATACCAAATACAATACCAAAGACGTTACAGACCAAGCAACACCATACAACACAATACATACAAAACAATACCTTACAACACAATACATAACACACACTACAAACAATACAATACGTAAAATGGAAATACTATACAAAATACCGTACAAAACATGAATACAAAATACAATACAAACACCAAAGTACAGTTCAAAATACAAAATGCAGTACAAAGAATACAATACATACAGCACAACGCAAACCATACGATACTTACCAGAAAATACAGACGATCCAATACATACCATAAGCGTCTTAACATACAACACGTACAGTGCACAAGAAAAAACAAACAGCAGCGCAATACAAAACATATATTACAAAACCTAAAGAAAAATATCAAACAGAAAGCTAAATACAAAATACTATACAATACAAACATTATACAATGCACACAACGCGATAGTTACCGTACCTTGGTGTACAGTACAAGGAATGCGATCAATACCACGCCAGACAATACACAATATCCACAAATCCACAAAATACACAACCAAACTACAGTACAATACAATCCATAAAATACAACACACGAAACCCTCATCACGCCATGCACTAAAGCACAGCACGTACAATACGTACAAGACAACGCAAGGCAAACAACAGTAGTAAATACACTACGGGACAAAATACGTTAGAACACATACAGCACAATACTTACAGTCCAACACGGCGCAATACATACAAGAAACACCATGCAAAACATGCCATACAGAAAATTCGATGCAGAAAATATAATGCAATACACAATACGTACAATGCAATACAGACAACGCAATACAAAATACAGCAAATACGACAGAAAAGACAACACGGTACCGACAATACGGAATACAATACAAAATACGCAACGCTACGCCATACAAGCAACACGGGACACATACGATAAACACCAGAGCGTAACATTCGATATGTACAATGCGATAAATACCACACCGTGAAACACAAGCAACACAACAGAAATACAATACAATGCATACTCTAGAAAAGAAATATAACACAACACGGTGCAATGTGAAACGACACATTACGGTACGATACAGTAAGATACAAGACGATACATAGAATACGTTACAAGAGAATAACCAAATACAATAAAATACATACAGTAAATACCACACCATACAAGAGAACAAAACAGATACAACACCTACAAGACGGTGCAAGAGAAATTACAATACGTACAATACGTACAACAGAAACAATACAATACAAAATACAATACGCACCACACAATACATACCATGGCATTCGCTACCTAAACTGCAAGACAAAATGCATTACAATGCAAAGCACGTTACAAGAAAAAAATAGATTACAATACATACGCACTAAAATACATTTGAAAAAATACAATACAACGGCATACAGTATGTAAAGGAACAGAAGTACCCCACAATACAATACGTACAATGAATAACATACGATACAACACGATACATACAACAAGATATCTAGAACAGGGCACACAATACAGAAAATTCAACCCCCTAAGACAGTACATAGAAAGCCATACAATACGCTATAAAATACACCACCATACGTAACATGCTATGCAAGACAGTACAAAATACTAACGCTGCAATACAAACAACACAACGGAATACAGACAACGCAGTCAACGCCTCACAAGAAAACGGAACACATTCAATACAAACGATAGATAAAATACAATATAAAATCCATACAATGCTGTATAAACAATACAAACTACAAGAGACAGAATGCAATACCTACCACACCACACAATACACGCACCACCATACTACAGATTATATACATAAATATAGAGATAAAGAAAACACACACGAGACATACCATACCCCTCACTACACACCTTAAAAGAATAGAACGCTTGCCATATGTACAATACCATAAATACAAGGCGGTAGACACGTTCAGTTCCCTGAGATACAACACATACAGAACAACGCGATACACACCTTACCACACACTACAATGCTTAGAACAGAAGAGGAAATAAAACACAATACAAAATACCACACAATACACAGCAAACCGTACAAGGCATAAAAGACCATGCGACATATACACATGTACATACGTATACGTATTACAATGTATTACAATACAAAATATGTTACAATACATGCAATACAGAAAAGACAACACACAAGAATCCACGCAGAAGACGCAAGACAAACAACGCATTATATACCACGGAATGGGGACACAGCAACAGAAAACACAATACCTGTGAGACGATACGAAACAATCCCAAACCCAGAATACCATACGCACAATATGATTCATACAATGCTTACACGCCGTGCAATAAACACCACGCCATACAACGCGGACACTGCACTACACAAACCGAACTACGGTACGACACCTGAAGTACAATGCATGCAATCAAAAAAAGAAAAGAAAATATGACACATGCAGCGCGATACAAACAACACGATACAAGTAATGCAGTACAAACATGGGAACTATGGAAACTATATCATATAAACTATGTGACACAACGCAAAAACCACAATACAAAAAATACAACAGATACAACGCGATACAAAACCCAATACCAAACACGCAATGCAACATAGAGCACAAAATACAACACGAAAGGCGGTTTTATGGAAACAATACAATACAAACGATACAACATGATAAACAACGTACCATAAAACAAAATGCGAGAACAGTTACACCATACAAGAACATACAGGACACAAAAGAAACTACAGTACAATACAAAACACAATGCAAAAGGAAGCCAGAAAACACAATACGTACAATACCTAAAAGAAAAAGTACAATACAAATTAAAAACCACAATATAATACAAACAATACAACGCATCTGTTACAGACAGGACGATAAATACCGTACGACACGAGCAATACCCGACCACACAATGCATACAGCGCCCAGCACAAAACAGAATGCGCACCACGCAACAAAGCACAGAACAGTACAAAAGAAACTGCGGTACAAAATACAATCCCACATACAGTAACCTACAGGCAATACAATAGGATATAAAATGCCATGCCGGCAATCCATCACATTGAATGGTATGGTAGAAACAGATATTTTAAATTATGTATATAGAAACGTATCTTTTATATAGTTAAAGAATTAGAAATAGTTATAATTCTTTGAACATACCATTTAGATATTATAAATTAACATTTCTATATTTATAATATAGAAATGTAATACATATTTACGTAGAAATAAATTTCTAAATTACAGACAAGAGCAAATATACAAAGTCCAATAAAAAGATAGAGCACATATAAATATATATTTATAACCATATAAATACAAAATACAAATGTATATTGTACGGGATGTGCAAACTGTGATTACGATACATACAGCCATACAGTGCAGCACTCTACATCCAATACCATATGATAGATACGCTACGATAGACCCAATAATACACACGCGATACACAGAATACAAGACCCAACACAAAACAAACCACAGTAAAATACAGTCAGAACCACACCACACACCACATACAACTCACACAACACATGCCATACCACACCTGCCACGCATTCCATAACTCACCGTACACTACTACCGTACCTCAGACACACGGCACAGCACGCATGCCATGCAATACATAGAATACGGTAACTACCGCGCCAGACAACGAAACACAACGCATACAGGGCGTACAAGGAAACGCAGGACAGAATGCAAGACCAGGCAAGGCAAGACAGAGCAAACTAGAGTACAACACAGGCCACACAGAACCTAGATTCGCAAGGGAAAAACACAGTCCAAGACACATGACAATCGAAAATACATCGCAACAGAAAAATAGATTTCCACGCAAAATACGCCGAGCTCGGCAGTCGCCTGGGGACATCCCTGCTCTGGGCCCAGGGAGGCAGCCAACTCCCTTGGAGGGAGGATCCGCTCTGCAGGCAGGTGCCTCGCTCCGTCTCCGTCTCCTTCTCCCGCTGCAGCTGCGGCTCCCGCTCCGTCTCCGTCGCTGGCTCCCTGTCCGTCTCCATCTCCATCTCCGTCTCCTTCTCCCGCTGCAGCTGCGGCTCCCGCTCCATCTCCGTCTCTGGCTCCGTTTCCGTCTCCGGCTCCTGTCCGTCTCAGTCTCCGTCCACCGCTCCGTGTCCGGCGGCAGTCACCGACGGCCACGATGCGCCCTTGCTCCTGCTCGGTGCGGGGCTCGGGGCAGCTCCTGCGGCGCGGGCTCGGTGGCCCCGACTCGGCGAGAGCGCTGGCGCAGCTCCCTGCCCTCCTCTCTCGTGCGAGGGCGGCCTCGGCCAGAGCCGGGGCTTCCTCCCGGCTCCCGCCAGGGGCCCCCGAGGGCCGGGGAAGGCTCTTCTCCCGCAGCCACCTCCCGCCTTCCCCCCGCAAGGCGCACACACGCACCCCGCGCCCGCCCCGCCGGCAGCGACCGGGCCCCGACGAGCCGGCCCGTGCCCGCCAGCACCGATGGCAGAGCGCCGCCCCGCCTCCCTCCCGGGCGCCCACCGGCCCGCCCGCCCGGCAGAGACCCCCCACCCGCCCGGCCCGTCCCGTCCCGTTCCCCCGGGACAGCAGAGCACCCCGCGCACTCCCCCTGCGGGAACAGCCCCGCGCACACCCCGCAGCCGGACACCCGGCCCCCCGGGCGGCCGCCTGCCGGGACAGGCGCTCCGGCGGGGCGGCCGCGGGGGCTCTGCCGGGCGCCGGCGGCTCCGGGCAACCGGGGACTCGGCTCTCTGCCCGCGGCCGCGCGCCTGCGCGCCGCCGCCGTTGGCACCAACCGCCTCGGGGGCCGCCACCCGCTCCAACCTCCCGCGCGGCCGGGCGCAGGCTCCGCCCCCTGCCCGCTCGCCCAATCAGCGCGCCGGGCCCCGCGGGGGCGGAGGCGCGGTGGTGAGGGGGCGCGGTCCGGCCGTCCTCGTCCGCGGCGGGCAGGGCCGCCCCGCGTGTCCTTGCTGCGCCGCAGGTGCCTGCGCGAGGCGTCGCCCTTTGGCAGCACGAGCTGGCGAGCGCGAGGGTGCGGAAGGAGCGGGCTCGTATAGCCTGGGGGTGAGGTGTTCTCCTGGAGGGAGGCAGGGGCTTGGGCTCTTCACCAAAGGGCGTGCTGGCCAGAGGAGAACCTGTGTAGCCAAGCGGAGAAGAGTCCCAGAGGCGCAGCCCTGAGGTCGGGAGCCAGGCCGTGGCCCTTTTCAGAGCAGGCCTGTAGGCGTGAGGTGCCGTCGGCTCCTCTTGTCTCCACAGCCTCCCTCAGTGCAAGCCTGAACTGGCAGCCCGAGGCGAGTGGGTGTTTTGGGTGTCAGGCTCCTGTTTGCTGGGCGAGTGTTGTAGCCACTGGAGCACGACGAGAGAGGGGTGGAAGCATCAGCGTTGCTGCCACATTTGAAAGAGCGGCAACTTTGTTAGGAGAGGAGAAAGGAGGGGCGGGGGGGGAAGGGTCGTAAGAGAAGGAGCAGAAAGCAGACCCATCCCCAGGATGGACTTGTCTGGAACTTGGTGAGGTCGCGAGCAGAGTAGGTTACTCGACAGCACGCAGAACAACTTGCTGGCCTTTCACCCTTTCGACTTGCATCTGTGGGCAATTCTTCCCCTCTGCAAAGAGCAAAAATGGTCGTGGGATACCTGGAGGAGGCAAAGAGAAGTTTGGAAGTGAAGTCCTCCCAGGTCCATCGCTAGGTGACATCACGGTTTATCACTTGGGGACCTCAGAACAGGACGGCGTCGCTCACGGCGCTCACCCCGACAGCGCTGCGGCCCCAGCAGTCGCGTCCGTGGTTACCACAATGCTCCTGCTACCCCATCCCCCCACCTCTTGGCTTGTGCTGGGAATCGGCGTTTCGCAGCAGCGACACCTCTCTAGGCAGCCTCTTGCAGTGCTGGACCACCCTCGCGGTTTATAAAGGTTTCCTAATGTCAAAAAAGGCTGGTTCTTCACCCAGCACAGTGTGCCCCTGCTGACCTCACAGCTGGATAACTTGTCCCGAAGGATGCTGTGAGGGACGGCGTCAAAAGCCTCCCTAAAGTCCAGGAAAGCCACATCCGCCGTCTTCCCGTCACCCGCTCAGCAGGCCGCCTGGTAGGAGGATCTCCGATGAGTGAGACGGGGCTTTCCCTGTGTGAAGCCCTGCGGACTCTGCCCGGTGATGGCAGCGTCCTGGAAATGCCTTCCCGTAGCTCCCAGCCAGATCTGCTCCAGCATTTTTCCAGGTGCTGAGGTTAGACTGCCAGGTGTGTGGTTTGCTGGGTCTTGCCAGGAGCACAGCGTGGGAGGGGTTCAAAGCTGCCTCAGGGGAGGCTCAGCCGTGGCACTGGGAAGCGTTTCTTTGCCGAGAGGGTGGTCAGAGGCTGCAACAGGCTTCCCGGGGAGGTGGTTGATGCCGGGTGCCTGTCAGTGCCGTGAGAAGAGGCGTGGGAATGGTTCCTGCAGATGGGGCAAGTATGGTATTGCATTTACGTTTATTTACTTATTTTTCTTTATTTAATACTTCATTTTATTTACTTTAGATATTGTATTAATTCTATATATTATATGCTTTTTATATATTGTATTAATTTACTGTGTGTATTGTATTTTATAGTATGGGTTGTATCATACTCTTCATATTGTATAGTGTATATCTTGTTATTTATTTGTATTTTGTAATGTATTTATATATTGCATGGTATTGCAATGGTTTTTAATTTGTATTGTTTGTATTGTATCATATTCTGCATTGTATTTTGCACTGGATTGCTTGTATTGCCTGATATTTTTTATTGTATGGTTTGTTGTTTATTGTATTTTCTAATGTATTTTGTGTTCCATCTTATGTATTGTATTTGTTGATGCATTTAATAGGTTGTGTATTTGATATTGGATATATTGTGTCCTGTTGTATTGTCTTTTGTACTGTTTTCCTTTTGTATTGTGGTATTTTTGGTATTTAAGTATTAAATTTTCAGTGCTGTATTTTATGTACTGTATATTAGGTGTTTCATATTATATATGGTGTTTTAAGTAGTGAATTTCAGTTATTGTATTGCATTACACATTTTATTCTTTAATATATTTAGCATTTAATGTTGTATTTTCTATTGCATTGTACTGTATCTATTGTATGTGTGGTGTTTTATTGTATGGCATGGTGTGTGCATTAATGTGGCATGTGTTGTCTGTGTTGTAATGTATGGTATGTATTGTATTGCATGTATTGTATGGCATGGCACTTACTAGAGTTTTTGTATTGTATTGTTTGTATTGTAAGGCATGGATTGTTTGTAGTGTATTTCATGTCTTGTGTTGCAGGTGCTGCATTCGATTGTACTTATTTATTTGTATTTTGTATTGTACGTATGTATTAAACCTATTGTATATTATGGTTCTATTACATTTTATATTGTGATGTATGTGGTATATGGTATGCACTGAATTGCATGTGTTGTATATCCGTGGTACTGTATGTGTTGCTTTGCATTTTATGTTATCGTAAGTATCCTATTGTAAATATTGTACTATACTTTATATTCTATTTATTTTCTTTTGTATTGCATTTGTATATGCATTGTAACTGTATAGTTGGTATTGTATGGTATGGTATTGCATAGTATTTATTGTATTATTTGGTATTTTTTACATTCTGTTTACTGTACAGTATGAAATATAATGAGTAGTATGGCATTTATTGTATTGTGTGGTAAATAGTGGATGGTATGTTAAGGTATTGTATTATATGCATTTTTTATATTGTAGTAATTCTGTGTACTGTATTTTATGTATTGTATGGTATGGTGTTTATTGTACTGTAAGGTATGTATGGTGTTGTTTGGTATTCCTTGTAGGTATTGTGCGGTATGTGATGGTAGTGCAAATGTTTTATGGTATTTTGTATGTATATGTTTTATCTGTTTATATTGTATGGTATTGTACATACTCTACTTTGGGTATGGTATGTATTGTATTCTATTTCTCACATTGTATATTCTGAGTATTGTATTTTGTATGGTGTTGTATTTTATACTGTACTTATTGTATTTTTTAAAATGTGTTGTATTTTATGTATTGTTTTGTATTTGATATATTATGTATTTCATTGTGTAGTGTGGTATCTATTGTATTGTTGCATTCTATGTAGTTTATGGTATTTATTGTATTTTATGTATTGTTTTGTACTGTATTGTATTGGGTATATTGTATGGTATGCTATTGTGTGTATTGTAGGCTATGGTATGTCTCTCATGTATGGTATGTGCTGAACTGTAGCTTCTAGCTATTGTATTGTATAAAATGTATGTAGTGTCTGCTATGATATTTATTATGAAGTCTATATTGTATTGAATGTATTTTAATATATTGTATGTATGGTGTTGGTTATGTATGGTAAGGTAGGTATTGTATGCTATGTTTTATATTGTATTTATTGTACGGTATGCATTGTAGATATTCTAAGATATGGTATGGTATCTGTGCTGGTTTTGGCTGAGAAGGGGTTAATTCTCCTCACTGGGGGGGGTCGGCTACCTTTGCAGCTTCCCGAGCTGTGCCACGTCCGTGGGAGGCTGGGAGGGGCGGGGCCATGGTGGGGGCGGCTGATGCCGACTGCCCAAAGGCATGTTCATCCCATACCATGTGACCCCATGACCAGTATATTGAGGGGGGGCAGTTGCGGCTCGGGGGCGGTGCGGCGTCGGGTCGGCGGGCAGTGAGCGGCTGCGTCACGTGCGGTTTGTTTTGGTGGTTAATTCCCCTCCCCCCTCCGTTTCCCCCCCACCCCCCCAGGTTTTGTGCCTTTCATTGTTCTCCTTTCCATTGCAATTTTGTTGGTGTTTTTCTTTAATTTTAACTATTAACCTGTTCTTGTCCCAACCCACGAGCGTTACCCTTCTGATTCTCTCTCCCATCTACCATGGGGGAGTGAGCGAGCGGCTGTGTGGGGCTGAGCTGCCGCTAAACCATGACAGTCTTTTTGGCGCCCAACGTGGGGCTCAGAGGGTTTGAGAAAATGACAGCTGCTGGCCACAGCACCAGGTTCTTGTTTTTGCAGTTTGTGTTAAAGATTGGTGTTGGTTTGTTTAGTCTGCTGTGTTCTGCTGTGATTAGTGGTGTTTTGCCTACAAGATTTGTTATGCAAACACTGGTTTTCAGCTTTATCTGGTATTTGGGGTTTTTGCTGAAACCGTTACTGTACTTCAGATACCACCTTGTTGAGGCAATTAGCAATTATACCTCCTCCTCTGAGAGATTTGATATGGAGGAAATACAGAATAGTATGTTTGCAACTTTGTTCTATGATATCTCCACCTTTATTACAACAACCTTTTTGTATCTTGAACATTCCTGGGTGGTTAAGGTGCACTTATTGTTAGTTTTTGGGCATATTGTTTTGGTTTTGGCTAAGGTTAGAAAACAATTTAAAATATCACCCAGAGATCTGCCCCCAGGCTTGATAGTTACGAGTGGCAGGGCACGTGGGATAGGATGGGCAAATACCTAGGGCAGTGGGCACCCCCAGTATTTTGGAGTGTCACCCCTGAACAAGTGCAGAATCCTGAAAAACTAGTAGAATATTTGGAGAAAGTATGTTGTTACGCTGGGAACTCCAGAGAGACACAGATCACTGCAACATGCTGGGGCCTGGCCCATGCGTACCGGGCCCTGCTCAACAGTGTTCAGTGCTCCCAAGGGGAAGAGAAGGTCTCTGGATCTAAAAAGACAAAGTGACAGGCACTGCGGCCACTCAAACCCCCAGGACAAGCACTGTGGCTACTCAAACCCCCACAACAAGTACTGGAGCTGGCTCAGAGAATCAACCCATGCCAGTATCAGCTGCCCCCATGCACAAGACAAAATATTGGAAGCAGACGTCAACTCGTTTAGAAAGGGATGATGAAGAACCAGGACCATCGCGGGGAGAAGAGGAGGAAGCAGCCATAAATGAATCGGAGACCACCTGATCCCTGTCCTTGAGTGGGTTGCGAGATATGCGAAAGGATTTTGTCCATTGTCTAGGGGAGGAAATTGCCACCTAGCTGCTCTGGTGCTGGGATAATGGGGCCAGTAGCCTGGAATTAGAGGGAAAAGAAGCCAAACAACTGGGTTCCCTTTCTGGGGAAGGGGGCATTGGCAAAGCAATTGGAAAAGGGACACAAGCCCTCAGCTGCTGGAGGCGCCTCCTGTCCAAAGTGAAGGAAAGGTATCCCTTTAAAGATGATGTTACGTATTGCCTAGGAAAATGGACAACTATGGAGAAAGGCATCCAGCACCTAAGGGAATTAGCTGTGCTTGAGGTGATTTATGGTGACCTGGATGATCAACGGTCATCCAAAGATCCAGATGAAGCCAAGTGCACACAACCCATGTGGCAGAAGTTTGTACGGAGCGCACCATCTTCACATGCAAACTCATTGGCAGTGATGTCCTGGAAAGATGACAAGACACCAACGGTGGCAGAGGTGATTGATAAACTCCGGGATTATGAAACAAATATCTCTTCCTCGCTAGTGGAGAAACTATACCGAGAGGTCCAGCAACTCAAAGAAGATATGTCCTACTCCTCATCTCTGCAGAGTAGTGTCTCAGCTGTTAGGAATAAGCATCCTTTTGCGCAAAGGAGAGGATACATACCACGGGGCACCCTATGGTTCTACCTGCGTGACCAGGGAAAGGACATGAGGATGTGGGCTGGCAAGCCTACCTCAACCCTAGAGGCACAGGTACATGAGCTGCAAGGAAGAAAAATCACTCAGGGAGGTTCTTCCAGGAAAGCTACTGTTCTTATCTCAACCCATAAGTGTTACCCTTCTGATTCTCTCCCCCATCTACTGGTGGGAGAGTGAGCGAGCGACTGTGTGGTGCTGAGTTGCCAGCTAAACCACTACAGAATCATATTCTATTTTTTAATGTTTTGTGCATTGTATGTATGGCTTGGTGTTTTCTTTATGTATTGTGTTGTATGGTATGTATTGTGTCATATGCTATATACTGTATTGTATTATATGCTCTGTATTTTCTTGTATGATATTGTATATTACGATATTTATATGGTGTGCTCTTCACTGTATTGCATGTATTGCATGTATTGTGTGTATTGTGTTTTATTTAATTGTATTGTTTATATTGTATGGTTTGGTATGTGTTTTATGGTTTGGTATGTGTTGCATGTACTGGATGGAATGGTATATATTGTATTTTTCATTGCATTCTATTTTGTATCGTATTGTATCATGTGAGGTTCAACTGTATAAGGTTTAACAAGGCCAAGTGCTGGGTCTTGCACTTGGGTCACAACAACCCCATGCAATGCTACAGGCTTGGGGAAGAATGGCTGGAATGCTGCCCATCAGAAAAGGACCTGGGGGTGTTGGCTGACAGCCGGCTGAACCTGGGCCAGCAGCGTGCCCAGGTGGCCAAGAAGGCCAACAGCATCCTGGCGTGTGTCAGGAATAGTGTGGCCAGCAGGAGCAGGGAGGTGATCGTGCCCCTGTACTCGGCACTGGTGAGGATGCACCTCCAATACTGTGTTCAGTTTTGGCCTCTGAGAACAAGAAAGACGTCGAGGTGCTGGAGCGTGTCCAGAGAAGGGCAACAAAGCTGGTGAAGGGTCTGGAGAACAGGTCTTAAGAGGAGGGGCTGATTGAACTTGGTTTTTTTAGCCTGGAGAAAAGGAGTCTGAGGGGAGACCTTATTGCTCTCTACAACTTTCTTCATGGAAAGGGTTGTCAAGCATGGAACAGGCTGCCCAGCGAAGTGGTCGAGTCAGCGTCCTTGGAGGTATTTAAAAGAGGTGTAGATGTGGCACTTAGGGACGTGGTTTAGTGGTGGACTTGGCAGTGTTACATTAATGGTTGGACTCTATGATATTAAAGGTCTTTTCCTACCTAAATGATTCCATGTATTTTGCATAGTATTTTGTATTGTATCTTTTGTGTTCTATGTTTTGTATTGTATGGTGCAGTATTTTGTATTTGCTATGGTTATTTTTTATTGTATGTTTTGTGTTTTATTTTGTGGTATTTATTGTGTTGTTTTGTATTGTCTACTGGTTTTTGTATTGTGTTGTGTATTTGTATTTTATGTTGTATATTGTATGTATTGTATTTGTTTTCTTTAATGTATTGTATGATAAGGTATTTATTTTATTGCATGCATTGTATGTGTTGTATTTTCTAATATATGCTATAGTATTTATTTTACTGTATTTTCTATTGTATTCTATTTTGTTTTGTATGGTGTGTATTGTATGGTATGTCTGGTGTGTTTTTTTGTGTGTATGTACTGTGTATTGTGTGGTATGTTTTGTGTTGCACGTATTGTGTGTTTTGTGTTGTAGGTATTGTATTTTGTATTGTATGTAATATGTAGTGTATCATATATATTGAACTATATGTATTCTATTTTTTAGTGTATTTTAAATTGTATGTTTTGTATTTTGTATTGTGTGTGTTGTATGTGTTTTGTTGCATTTTATGGTATGGTATTTATTGTGTTGAATGTATTTTCTGTGTATTGTGTTTTGTTTTGTATTTTGTATTGTTCCATATTGCATGTATTGTATGGCATGTTATGGTATTTATTGTAATGTATATATTGCATTTTATGTATTGTATGTATTTTATGCGCTTTATTGTATGGTATGTGTTGTGTTGTATTTTGTATTGTTGGGTATAGGTATTGTATTAATTGTATGTCATGTAAGTACTGTATTTGAATTCTGTACTGTATCGTGTTTTCTATTGTACTTTGTATTGTGTGTACTGTACAGTATTGTATGTATGGTATTGTCTGTATGGTATGATATGGTATGTATTTTCTGTATAGTATGGTATAGTAGGTACTGCATTTATTATATGTATTGCATTTTATTTCCTGTATTGCATTGTATGGTATGGTTCAGAATTTATTGTGTTGTATGTATTGTATTTTGTATGATGTAGTTTGGTATTTATTGTATGTCTTCTATTGTATGTCTTTTTATTGTATGTCTTGTCTATATTGTATTTTGTGTTGGTAATGCATGTAATTTAACATATTCCATGTAATATATGTAGTTTATGGTATGATGTGTATGGTATCTATGGTATTGTATGGTATATATTGTCTGTAATTTAATGTTTATTTTCTACTGTAATTTTTACTGAGTTGTATGCCATCTTGCATGTTGTCTCATATGAAATTTTTTATTTTATCTTGTATTTTATGTATTGTATTTTATGTGTTGTCTTTCATGTATTGTAAGGTATGATTGGGTATTATATTGTAGTATATGTATAATAGTATACGTGTTTCTTTTTGTGTTATATTGCACGTATAGTATGGTATGTGCTTGTGATATGTGTGTACTCTGGTATTTTGTATTATCTGTACTGAATTTTGTATTGTATTTTATATTGTACAGTATGTTATTTATTGTGTTGTATGTATTGCATTGTATTAAATTTATTGCATTGTATTGCATGGTGTGGTATTGAATGATATTTTATGTATTGTGTATTGTATTTTGTATCATGTTTTGTATTGTATGTATCCTATGTATGGTATTGTATTTTATTTAGTGGACTGTATTGTATTTTGTATTGTATGGTATGTATTGTATTACATGTATTGTACGACATGGGATGATATTTATTGTATTGGGTGGTGTATGGCATGGTATCGCATATATTCTGTGGGGTTGTATTGTATGGTATTGCATGTATTGTATGGTATTGCTTTGTGTTTTGCGTGGCATTGCATGTATTGCACTGTTTTGCACGGTATTTGTTTTATCGTATGTATTATATTGTGTTGCATTGTATGTATTGAACGGTATGGGTATTGTTATTTTCTGTTATTGGTATTGTCATTGGTATTTTATGGTATCGGTACTGGTATTCACTCTAACCTCTGCCTCTTGAATGGACCAAACCACCATGTTGCTTTTCCTGCCACACAATAGAAGTGTCATGATTAAATAAGACATTGGCTGGTGCATACTCATCTATTTTATTCTCCACAATAAACACTTAGCAAAGATAAACTAGATAGTGTGTGGATGCTTCAGATAATCGCAGACTGCTTCAATAGCCCACTGTCTTAAACTCTTCATCCTTTGTAATGACTTCCAAAAGCCATTAGTTCCTTTGTCAACAGAATGGACTGTTGGGTTTTTCCCCCCATAAGTTTTGTGCTATGCTCAGTTTATTCTGTCTAATATTTAATTTTTATTTGTACCATCTCAATTAGACTGCCTGCTGGAACTGGCAATACAACAAGGGCAAAGCCGTCTTTTGTGCCAACGCTTTTTATCTAGACCTTCTAGTAACTTGGATTGTGTAATCAAGCCTAGTGGAGAGACCATGTTCAGGAGTGTTTTAGAACTATTTTTTTTAAAAGCCTTTCATATTTCTTTGTACAAGAACAATAATTAAGTCCTTCAAAAATAAAAATTCCTGCCATGTAAACCTTCCTATGGAATTACTGGCAGCAAGGAGTGAAATGGAAGTGAGCAAGCTTGATTTAAGATGGCCCTGACTTTCATGGACCATACACATTTCACTCCCTTTGTACAGTATATTTAGCTGGTATACAGTTTTTTTAAAAATTGGTGCTGCTTGAATTTCGTAGTTTTCAGTGTGTGTTTACCACCAACTCATCTCTTTGTCATTATTCATTATATTTTTCAACCGCTGTGTTCCAGAACAGTTTACTTTTTCTAGGATTTTAACATTTTAAATAATACATATCTAAGGTTTTAGTTGCACCTTCTTCTGTAAGCTGGCTTTTGAGAGTGTGTAGCCAAAGCTCTTTTCCCCAGCTTCCTTTAAACTGTGTTTTGTTGCTTGGAAGAGCAACTTTTAACTTAGATTTTCCTAGGTTTTAATTGCTCGAAAAGATGGCATAGAAAGTTTTGTTTGCAGTTTTATTGCTGTCTGTTACTAGCACTTATGAAAACAAAAGGTATTGTGCTCCTCTGTTCAGTGATGACTGTCTTTATTGAAGCAGTATCTGAAAACACCACCTGCTGATAAAGTGGAAGAATTCTTTATAAAGCATATGGGGGCTGGTGCAAATCAGCCAAATTTGTAAAGAGTCTTAAAACTCCAGCAGGACAAAAGGAGATTTTTGGTTAGCTAGTGGACAAATCAGCAATACTTTTGTAGCTTGATGTGGAATTTCAACACACCTTGAGTGAAACTCGGTGATCGCAAAGACCTCTATACATTCTTGTTGACCGAAATGTGTGGAGCTGTCACTAAAATGGGGAATAAAACTCCTTAACACCAATGTAGTATTAAGAAGCAGACATTCTTTATTACAGTGCTGGATGCATAGGGGATAATTCCTCCTAGCGTGAATACCTCAAGTGATGGTAGAGCTTATATTGCACAGTTATATACATGTGCATTAGATTTCCCGGAGTAGCTATACATATTCATTCTATTTCTTGGAACTAATTATAATCCTTGCATCTTAATTGCCCATGCATTTTAAGTCCCTTAGGAGTCCCTGAAGAGATATCAGGTGGTCCCTCATGGTCCCTAGCGGTTTGTTGAAGGGGTGTTTCTTGTGTCCTTTCCATGAACTCTGAGTCCTTCTTGCACATATGGTCATGAGCTGGCCCATCGAGTAATCCTGTCACGGTGTGTGGCAGGGTGTGTTGGTTTCAACTGGTGTTCCGACTCTTATCTAGTTGGAGATGTCCTTAGTTCCTTTTGTCTTTGTTTCAACTGGCACCTGCTGCTAGGTTGTTTGTATCCCTCCAGGATGTCACTGATCAGCTTGCAAAGATTATGTCCTTGAGCGCGTTATTGCCTGAGGGCCTTTACAACAGAGCTAGTTTCTTTCTATGGTGATGTGAAAACTGTCAGCTGTGAGCTGTGCTCACTCATGCAGTCCCACTTCCTTAGATTTATTATTCCGTTTCATTAGTAGTTTAAGTAGCTAGGTAAGCTTGGCTTAAGACTTCAGTAAGCACAGAACTTGGCTGAGAAGAAATCCATTTCTCAGAAAAGTATTGCTGCTGTCCTTTCACTGCAGTCTGGTTGAGACTGGAGGCTACCAGTTTATGTGCCACATAAAGTTGTTCAGAAAGTGCTTATATTCAGTGGCAAGTGGAACTGTTAAAACCAAAATCCCAGTAAGCTGCAAAGGAAAACTTGAAAATTGAATACAAACCTGTGGGAGAGTTGGTAGAGGAAGGCACACGAGCTAAGCATTTGAAAATGTGCAGTTGATCTAGGCTCAAGATTAGGTTATATATGAGAAAGGCCATTACTAGTTGCCGGCTTTACGGAGGAAATGTGGTGTATGACTGCTGAGGAGCAGTCCTTAAAGGAGGTAATTAAGTCTAATGCCACAGAGGTGTCAAGGCGAACAATATTCTGGTGTTAGGAAATAAGCTATCTGGTGGATTTTGTTCGAAGTAGACAAGTGCTAATGGTTTAAACGGTGCTGATAAACATGCTACAAAGAATCCCAGAGGCTCATGGTTCTACATGAAGTCTGCAAAGATGCCTCAGGAACCGATCCCTTACATCCATTTGCACCAGCACACATCCTGAGTCCTGAGAGTTGCTGATTGGGACGTCTCAGCTGGGCCCTGGGTCCATCCCCTAGCCCAGCTCTGCTGCCCAGTAGTGGTCCCTGAGCTTGGGCCCCTAAGCACTCCCATTCCAGGATGGCTGCAAGACAATATTAAGGCTGTTTCTTACCTCATCGCCCATGTCATAGGTCATCCCTTCATTCCCTTTCCAGGAGTCGAGGAGTCCCTCTGGCATTCCTGCTTCCAGCCAGTTTAAGCCCTTCTTGCCCTGCATGCCAGATCGTTCCTTAGTCACAGATTACCACTGCTGAGCAGTTAAAATTTCGACTTACCCTTTACTAAGCAACACAAAAGCACAGAACCCAATAATTCCTGTGCATTTGTGGAAGAGGGGTGGCAATAACAGCCTGAGATGTGGTACAGACAGGGTATGGCAAGGATTTTGGCTAGCAGTGCCTGAGGAGACAGTGGCAGAATCTGGGTTGGTGGGTTGATGTTGCAAAGACCCTGCTTTAGATTTGCTGTTTTGCTGATCTAGTCTTGCTATAATTAAGGAGTGATTAAAATATCTCCAACACATTTTTCACTAGACATATTAAATAATGCCATAAAATGTTCCACAGATCTGGGAATTAGCAGTTAACTGTCTATTCCATAGTATTTCCAGTCTAATGGCTTTATGTAAATGGATTGCAATAGTGAATTAGTTACTAAAGCGAGACTGCATTTAGCACTGCTAAATTACAAAAGATCCCAGTTATTTGTTTTAAACTTTGTCGGTGACAATATCAAGTGGGTGTTTGCTTTAGTACAATGAGTTACAAAAGCATTAGTCAAATTTGTGTGTGGCTATAACCATTCTCTGTGTCCTTTTGGTCAAGCATTGCCCTCTAGGCTTCACAGTTTCATATGGTTTTAATAATCTTCTTCCATTGGGCACAAAGAATTACTAAATCGGGATTCAAATATACTTCTTTTGCTGCAAACTTCCTGTTCTACTTTGTTGCTGGTCTTTTTTTGTTTTGGTTCTTTGTTTTATTGTTGCTAAATATATATATCCCTTACCAGTATCTGGTCCAGTTCAATGATCAGAGCAGTATCTGTACCATTTCTGTGTTTGGACTGTGGCAAGTTGGAAGCTTGTGCAAGAAATGCCATGGTATTTGAGATGAAAAAAAAATGCATCTAGAATTCAGTTTGACTAGCAAGTTTTCAGACAGGTTGAACTCTTCAGACTTCAGAAACCAGACTGTAATAAAGGGGCGTAATGGGAGCACACCTATACAAATGCACTGTTCATTTGAGGCAAAAAGCATAATTACCATTGATAGCAGAGCATAGATTTACCTAAATTGCTAAGTGGCCAATAGATTTAGACAAACTAACTTGTATTGGCATTCATGCAGCAAGTTTTAGTTTGGTGTAAAACGTGGCTTTGATTAGCTGACCATCCATCCTCTTCTGATCATTTCAAACACAAAATAACTGGATAGTTATTTCTGCAAAGGCTGCTGGATCCTTGCAACCCAGCACCATAAAGGTTCTTGCTGTCAGGTGATTAAATCTGAGACACAAGACAGTATTATGTAAGAGCCACTAGTTTCTGGATATGTTTCTCATTATGATCCTCATTTTTTGATTCTCTTGTGTAGTTCATTAAGTACCATTGCATTGCCTCTGGTAGTTATACTCCTCAAGTTTTCCTAGATTAAGATCTACCTCAATAATCACTTAGCCTGAAAAGACAAGTTTAGCGCTCACAGTACCTCCTCTGGTTATTTCTTACATCCTACACTTTGCTTTTGCTACTGTACTATGAATGTTAATCAATTGCTAATGAAGTTAACCTCCTTCCTTATTGCTGAATATAAAACATTTACATGTACAAGTACTTCTTGAGCTTATCTGGTTTATGAAACTGTAATGGCCTTTGCTCTCTGTGCCCTGTACTTACATGTCCATGCCCCCTTACAGTTCAATGGCCCTCTTTTTCCCCCTTGGAGTTCACTGAAGATGTGTGTAGGAGATACATTTGTTCTGCCCCTTTTGCCTTCTCCACCCTTTCCTTCTCAGAGGCACTTCCCTGCTGTTGATTCTGAGGTTATCTTTTTACATTGACAGAATTCTTGTGTTTCTTCCAATGTAAAGAACAGCCATATAAAGTCAGGCAGTATTTTTCTTTATGGGTTCTCATTATATTCACACAAAACAATTTCACCTAATATATATAGTCTTAAGGGAAAACTAAGTCGAGAAACTAGTGATATATTCAGCTTTCTGTACACGTGCATCATTGCTTACAATAATTCAGTAATATGAGAGCCTGTGTGTATAGGTAAAATTAAGGCCATTTGTGATCTCACTCATGGCACCGTATCAGGTTATACCAATGAGTAGGAATGTTACTGCTGGGGTCTCATGGATTAGTTTTTGGCCCGCCCAATTATTGTTCCTATCTTAACCTGTGAGTATATAGTTCTGCAAACTGAACTGTAGAGATTTTATGGAAAACACAACTTGGGAGGCAATAAGATTACTGCTGGAGATCTGAATTGCATGTTTAAATAATTACAAAATACCAACTTCATTTGATAATAACAAATGCAAAGCAACAGTGGACACTTTGGTTAGGGTTTAGGAGGAAGAAGTAGTTCCTTCACTTTGTGGTCTTGCCTTGCACTACCTGGAGAACCGGCACCAGAATGTCTTCATTGAACTTGGGGATCTTCACCACCGTCCTTCAGCCATCTGTCCTTGACATACATCTGAGAGTGAATAATTACTCTGGAGAACAGAGATGCAAACCCAAAGTTAGGATGACCAAAGAGAAGAATTACAACTTTCAGTGAACTACTGTAGATCTAAGAAAACTAAGTCCTTGGCCAGAAAATGGACATCATGTTGCTGCATTTTAAAGCCCCTACTAAATGATTCATGTAATTCCAAGAAGTGCATGGAACACACTAGAAGTGCTAGAAAGTGTTAAAAGAAAGGCTATGAAAATAATTATGAGGCTGGAAAATAGGCCTGAGAAACTCAGTTAATTCATATTATCAGAGGAAGCTGAGTGGTGACTTGTATTAGGGCAGAGAAGAGATATTAGGGAACTTATATGACAAAGGGATCATGAGATTCGGTGGCTAGAAGCTGAAATTTGACAATTTCAATATTAAAATAAGATGCAAATCTTTAGCAGGATAATTAAATATTTAAACAGCATAGCTGAGAGGGTGCTGGACCTGCTACATTTTGGCAACTTTATAAAAGACGACATGTCTACAATGTTAATTTGAATTCTGTAGCCTGGCTTTGATCAAAGATTTTGACAGTAAATACTGAAAACACAGCAAACAGAGATGATGTGCATTCAGTACAATGCTTCAGTGTACAGATATATATATATGTACATGTACATATAGGTAATTTTGGCCACCATGCACTTTTTAATAGCATCTCAACCTTTTGGCAAGTTAATGTCAAAATATTTAAATGTCAGCAGCAAGCAACATAAGTGCATGTCTGGTGCATCCCTGCATGGCACTGACCTTCTGGGGAAAAAATATATTGCATGCTATCTATACTCGAAATACAGTGAAACCCAGGAGAGCAATCTTGTTGGTTAATGACACTTCCAGCTTGTGCAGATATTGGAAAAGGGTCCTTCTAGGCAGGAATCTGTTGGCCTCTGGCATCTCTTTGTACTGTATACAAATAAAAAAGAAGAAATAGTGGGGTGATGGACTACAACAGGCTCCTGGAAACTCTTTCATTGCCCCTGTTAAGGATTAGAATTTGTGAAGAGGAGAGTGAAGAAACTGCTAAGGTCCCCAGGCTTTGGGGATGTGCATGGACCTATAGAGTGGGAAACACTGAACATTCCTTCTCAGCTAATGCTGTTGGTGTGGTCTCCACTGTATGGAATGAGAATTTTAATGTACTTATTATCGTATTCTACAGTTTCTTCCAAACTCGTTCATTTTCTTTGCTCCATTCTCTACGGCTTCTGGTTCTTGGCTGGTATTTTGTGAATCCCATGTTCAGGAAAACCAGAAAGGGCATATAGAAGAGAGAAGAAAGAGATTTTAAAGTGGAGGAAGACCACATAATAAGATATAATTAGCAAGTTCTTGGCCTGATTGTGTCATGAAAGGGATAATTGCTCTGGAAAGTAAGCAGCTTTTATACTGCAACTGACTTAGCAAAGAGAAAAGGGTAGGTGTTTGTCTTGTGCATATACTGTAAAGAAGGTGGTGTGAATTTAACAACTCTGGATCTGGAGAGAATATGCATGCCATTATTTGTTGCAGCAGTGCATTTTGTGTGAATATGCTAGGATTCCAAGCAGATGCCTGGGAAGCTTCCAAGGACTTTGTACAATAAAACTGCTTCTATTTAAATATCACCTATATAACGTCATTTAAATGGAACATATAAAACGCATGGCTTCTGCTGCTTTTCCTCTACTCATTTCCATATCTATTATGTACTCTCTGTATAGTCCACAATGATTACTTGATAAACCCATTAAGTTATCAGCAGGGCGTATTTGCAGGGCATATCCACTCTAGATGTTATCGTTGTTCAATTCAAGTAAAGGTGAAATGGTTTGTACAGGGTGAAGCTGGGGAGCTGTTTCCCACCAAGTCTTTAATTAATGACAGTGTGCTATAGCAAATATAGAATATGCAAGATAGGAAAATAGAGTATGGAAAGTTCAAAGAACAGGCCAAACTAGACTGTGGTGCTGTGTTTATGTTAGCAAATAAATGTGATATTAAAAAAAAGGATGTAATCAAAGATAGGAATGGAAGCTGATGCAACTCAACTGCAGTGGATTAACTGCTACTAAATTGAGGACTGTGCAGACAGAATAATCCTAGAGTAGGTTGTTTTGGTTTGGAATTGAAGGAGTTATCTGCAGGTTGTTCTTTGTTCTCCCCAGTTTTCCCCTACATTTAAATGAATTTGTCTGGGAAAAATGTTGTTATGGCAACATATTTTTTCCAAAGTTAATCTCTGTTTCAGACTTACAAGTTATATTACTACAAAAATGGCATTCAGGAAATACATAAATACAATTTAGTTGCCTAAACATAGCTGTAGATTCCTTTTCAGATCAGAAAGGTATCATGTCCTGAAAAGTGAAGTCAGACACACAAAGCTACTGTCAATGATGTATACACAGCTCTGTCACTGCAGTGAGAAAGGGAGGTTTAGTTGGGAAGTGTGCAGAAATGGCTCTTGTGTGAGAAGGGAGAGAGTGGGAAGAGCCTTGGAGACTTTCTTTTGTCCCAGAGAGACAGGAGGTACAAGTGAAGACTGATGCTGCTGAGTGAGGGTACTGGCTGCTGCAAAATTCACAGTAGTCTTTACTTATTAGAGACAACGCTGCCTAAAAGTCAGGATGTCTGGTACTGTCACAGGCAAAAGCAAGCAAGGGGCTCCTGCTGCTTTTCTGTCCTGCACAACTGTATGCTTTGATTTTCCAGGGCTGTTTATTTCCGTCCAACGTCTCAATGCAGCACACTTCATTATTGCAGCCTTCAGAAGTTTATCTCTGGCAGGAGGCCTTCAACATTGTGTACCTCTCTATATAAAAATAGTGTCAGTGATCACATTTGCCTGAGTTTGCTATTGCATGTGTTTATAGCATGCCTAAATGAACAAAAAACTTGACTTGCAATTGTTGTGGCTAAAATCTTGTGTATGGGCAAGAGGAGGTACACCCTGTATAAAGCCAAGAACTTAGTCTTAATATAATTAAGAGTCTAATAATTATTAGTTCAGATCTAATTGTTGGGGGGCAGGGAAAGAATTAAGCTCAAATTCTTCCTTTTGTACCCCTTTTCCTGGTTTACATACATCCTTCCTCTGTTCCTCCTGGGTCTAAGGTTAGTAATTTCATCCTTGTGGTGGGATGCTGTGGTGAGCCCTCAGTATCTGGGGTCCTTCACAAGGCGGAATATGATGTTTATGTGATTTTTTTTCCTTTTTTTCTCTAGGTTTTCCCTGGGATAATTTTTCTTTTTGCTTGCTGACACACTTCTTCACATTTGCTCTTTATTCATTGGTCTGCAACTCCATGTTATGTCCAAGTTTAAACTTTTATGGTGCTCATTACCAAATTCTTTGTTCTCTTTATTACTCCTAGACACAGTTTTGTCTGGTTCCAGGTATTTCTTTAACTGACCGTTGGTAAGTTGCTCATACCCATGGGGTAGTAGTGCCAAGTCTCTGCCCTACATCTTCTCACTCCGTGCCTGTGCTGCTCTGCACTATATCCTGTGTCTCCACTTCTGAAGACCCCTCCTATTGTACCAGGTCTTTATTTCTTTACACTACATCATTATGTTAGAGCCATAAATATCCATTGTATAGAAAATAATGGCTTGTTACTGCTGCTTATATAATGCTTTGGTTGTACCGTATGAAGAAAGTAAAATAAACAGGCAAAATTACTGTCACCACTAAATCAGGTGAAACAAATCTGCAGGTGGGTCAAGAAAAGTTCAGGGAGACTTTTGTGGTTTAGCTAGCAACTCAGCCCCAAACAGCTGCTCGCTGACTCCCCCACTGCAGGATGGGGGAGAGAATCGGAAGGGTAAAAGTGAGAAAACTTGTGGGTTGAGATAAGAATAGTTTAATAATTAAAATAAAACAATAATAACAACAACAACATAATAATGCAAGGAAAAGGAAAATAATGAGAGAGGTGAAACCCAGGTTGAGGGGAAGGGGAAACGAACAACCAAAACCATCAGCACGGGACGCAGCCTCTCACCGCCCACCGACCCGATGCCGCCAGTCCCCGAGCCACAACCGCCCCCCCACGCGCCAACTGCCCCGTTAATGTACTGGCCATGGCGTCACATGGTATGGAACGAGCATCCCATTGGCCAGTCGGGGTCACCTGTCTGGGGTGTGGCCCCGCCCCTCCCGGCCTCCTGCCCACATGGCAGAGCATGGGAGGCTGGAAAGGTCCCTCACTGCTACAGGCGCTACTTGGCGACACTGAGCTGCTACTTAACAGCAACTAAAGCGTCACTGTGCCTCGCATTTTCCCAGCTACGGTGAAGACAATTAACTCTATCCCAGCCAAAACTAGCAGAGAAAGGAAGCCTGACAAGCCTTAGTCCTGAGGACTTGCAAATTAAGTACAAGGCTTATGGCCTGCAGCCAGCAATGGCAGTATTATATTACAAGGATACATGGGTAGAGAATGCCTGGGTTATTGCACTAAAACTAGTTCTTCTTGTTCATCTCCAAGTTTGTCACCACCAGCATTTCAGTCTTGAAGCTCTTTATCTCCTACTTTCCATGATGCTGAGAATCAGTTATCCTTATTTTGAAATTTGTTCTTGAGGCTATACAAAATTCTCAATCTTCCCCGAAAGACTTATTTTTAGGTTTTGTCTCTCTTCACCTGCTCACCAGAACAATTTTTACTTTATTTTTTCATTTAGAAAATATTTTTAATTTTTACAAAATATGGCCTGCATTTTTTCTAGTCAACCACCACTGGTGTGCTGAAGACTTTAGATCTGCTTTAAAAAAATTCCAATCTGAAAGTTCCTCATAGCTTATGTTGCTCATTTCCCATTGAATCCTCTGGCAGCCTCTTTGCTGAAGTTAGCCAACTATTTTGATACAAGCTGGTGCTTCGCACCTGATTTCGTTTTTCATGTGGACAATGAAAACTCATCCTTCTTTCCTTCTCACTGAAGGAAAACTATTTGGACTTCTGCATCAAAATCCAGGGCAGAAATAAATTCTTGTCAAGTGGCAGGAATGATTTATGCAGGTCTATTTTCAGAGTTGGACTCTTCATACTTGACTACGTGTAGGTGTGGGTCTGCTGCATCTGTACTCTGTCAATGAAGAGTCTTAGTTTGAGAATTCTTGCCAATATTTGTGCAAATTAATGAAGCTTTTTCCTCCCTTGAGATAAATTAAAAAGACAACAGTGTGCTTTTATACTGCTTGATAATTTGCTGATTTAATTTCTAAGTGTATCTGAAATGTGCTACATGGGTTTTTCACACTATCCTTTGGGCAATACTGTATCCTTGCCTTTAGCAGACTCTATGATATTGATATCTGCTTTAACAGGACTCTGCAAAATATGCTATGACTGGGAGGAATTGATGTACAGAAGTAGGAATGACCTACAAAAGAAGATCTTAATCTTGTACCCCAGGTGTGTGCTTTGAGGGAGCTTTGAAACAGCTCACCACTGTAGATTCAAAGATTCAGTTTGGGCTTCTCAGCGTATTTCATCAGACCCTATTAGATGGTGGAAGGGGAAACTAAAATGCCAACATGAAAGAAGCTTCTAGTTGCATCTGTCACATTAAAGAGACTCTGTTAAAATAGTGGTAAAAAGCATCCATCAGGGGATTTGCTGGATTTATCCAGAAAAGGATAGCTTTCCTCTGCCTGTGGAGAGGATGATTAGCAAGGTATGTGCACATGGAGGCAGTGAGAATGTATTAGTCCCAGGCCCAAAGTAAATAGGATTCTGCAAGATTAGAGCTCAGATTGTAACATACAGTGATATTACCATGTGATGAACTTGAGCAAACTCAGTTTTTAAAGCTCACTGCACAAGATTTTTCAATTAATTTTTTCATTTTAAAACGATTTTGGCACACACTCACCACTATTTTGCCCTCCTTGTAAGCATCGTTAGAGGCTTCTGAAGTGCATCCATATGTAACTGCATTTTCATCTTCAGTATTATACTTCCTCAAGAACTTTTTGGCTAACAAACACTGCTATCTGGGGGAAATTAAATTAGCCTGCATAAAGCTTGATTTCATGTAGCTACACTTCCATATATTAAAGGGATTTCACCCCTTTCTATTTTACAAACAGCTGATTGCTCCACCTTCTTGATATTGTTTGATTGAACTGGTTTCCCCAAAACCAGTGTTTAAGGCTTCCTTTGCTATGTGTTTTCCTCTGGCCAAATTTTCTGATTCTCTCATGTATAGGAGTAAGATCTCTCCTAAGGAAAAGGACCATTCAGTATTTCTTCACTTGCCCAAAACAGCCTGCAAAATTTGGGACTAAGTAAGTATGGTTTAGTCACCTTGCAAGGCTGCTTTCAGTAACTTACAATAGGCAGTATCTTTCACAATAAGAAGGGCTAACAGTCTTTCTCTTAGCAGGGTACTGCTGCTGTTTGAGTATGAATCCACTCCTGAAATTATAGAACTACTGTTTTCTTTTAAATAGCATGGAAGCAAAGCCTTCCCACTAGCTTTGATGGGAATCAAACCATGTTTCCGGTATGATGACTGGCGGAGACGAAAGATAAAAGGTTTGTGGAGTTTAATGGATATTTAAGAGTCTCTGTAGAGATTAGATTTGTATCACAAAAGTTTTTATTGCTGGAGTCAGAAACCTAAGACCAAGTACAAAGAAAGATACTGAATTTTAACCTGACATTTGGGGGAAATTGAAAAAAAATCAATTCTCATGAAGTCGCTTAGAAATTGCCCTGTACTTGCTCACAGGTCAGCATGGGACATCTGACAGCATCTTAAGCCCTGACCAGCCTCTGAGCTGAAGAGTTGTCAAAACTGGTTGCCAAGAGGCCTGCTAGTCATCTGTAAGTACTGAGAGAGGATTCAGAATTCAAACCAGCCTGTTTGTTCTCTTTTCTCTCCCTTAAAAAACTTCTATGTCCAGTGATTCACAGACAGCCTTGCATGACTCCTGTTCTGGGACAGCACTCCTCCCTCCTGCGGTTCATGCAGGGAGCATTTCACTGCAGATACAGCAGTCAAGCAAACAATATATTAATTACTGAGCCCAGTCTGTGACTTTGGGGCTTTTCAAGAGCATAAAGGTTTTGAAGAAGGGTTAGCCTCAGTTTCCTTCTCAACATTAGCATCTGGCTCATTTTGCCCTTGGGCTGGACCCAAGCTCCAGCTCACTCTGCACAGAGTGTCTGTGGTTTGTTTCAGTCTTTGTGCCTATGATAATAAATTGAACGCTGTCATGTAGCCAGCCTTGAAAACTTAATTTGTCTCTGTCCTTTGCACATCTGATAATAAAAAAAGAGTTTTAAGGTCTAGATTCCTAGTTCACTGGTGCCAGGACTATGTGAAATGTTAGGACTTCCTGGGGCTGGACTTTCTCTGGGTGTTATCCCGAAAAGCAGTTTAATTCACCCAGGGTGCAAAACACCAAACTACACACAGAGTGGAGGTATTTTATTTAGTTAATTTTTTGCACAAAGATGGGTGCTAGGTGGCAACCCACAAAGCTAGCACCCTGTACCAAGAAACTACAAGGCATTTATACAGTTAAATGTGTCAGTCACAGCTAATAGTCACACACCTCAGCTAATAATTGGTTAATTTCTTTCTTGCTTCGATGTAGTGGTATGTCTCTCTTTAATTTACCATGCATGCTCAGAGAGGAAGGGGCTTGTTTGAAGGGGGTGGTTCCTGGCTTATGGGTGTGATTTTTAGTATTACAGTGAGGAAAGTTCACCTAATGGGCACTTTGTTTTAGTTTTATCAACATCCCAATTGGTTGGTCTCCTTGACTATAGACCTTATTACCCCGTTCTCAGCGTCTTCTAAGGCAGGATGTTTGCTTTGATCAGTCTCTCAGCTCTCCTCCAGGATATAGTCATAAAACAAGTGCTTGACTACCTCTCAGTTCCCTCCTCTGGCCATCAAATTCTGTTTCACCAGGCTCACATTGTTCATTATTCTGGCTTAGTGGAAAATTCCCAAAATCCAATTTTCTTCAGGATATCAGTTCTTTGTGTCTGTTTAGTCCTTTTAAGGACATAGAGTATAGCTCTACTATATGGAAGTGGAAGTGATGCAAAACTCAAGCTTGATAGACTTAGTATTATTTAGGAGATTCTTCTTGGTTTTGCCTTGCTTCAAAAGCTCTTATATGTGGGGATTTACTGGATTTATTTAGGGAGGAAGAAAGCAAAGATTTGGAATTACCTTTTGCAGAACCTGAATCAGCAGGACATTTTCATGTCTTGGCGATTTGATTAACATTAAAGCTAGGAGGGCTGCAACTTGGTTACTTACTGGGACAGATTAAAAATTCATTCTGAATTGCTTTAGTAGGAAATTTAGATCTTGATGCTGACTGAGATGGGGATTCTTTGTAGCACTGTCTGCCATATACCATGACAAGCAAGCTGCCTGTGACATGACTAGGAAGAAATGTTTGTGATTGAAGAGACCAAGGCTCAGTCTAGCCGTATTATGTCTAGAGATGCTTGAAGTTTGTCTAAGTGTTTCCTAGCCATGGCAGAAGTGTGTCAGACTTAAAAGGAAATATACTGCACAGCGCTCATAATGTGTGAAAAAGTGGTTGGTTGTGGAGAAACAGAAGGGGACTAACATGAGAGCTGAGAAGTGGTTTAAAGGTGAGGTAGCAAATGGGTAGCATTTGAAATTGAAAGATTGAACAAGCAACCAGTCCGTGACGATGCAAAACACTAGCTTTGGGTGTCTGGCAGAAAGTCAGTTTGGGAAATGTTAATGCTTCTGTATTTCAGTAACGACCATGCTATGTTGGTATATATGGTGGTGCTACTAGGATAAAGCTGCTACAAGACATTTCAGCGCTGTGCACTAGATATGCAAAATGCACTGGTGTGCTGACTGCAAAGAAGGATACTTTTTCTGAAAATGAGCAATAAATAAACATGTTAGACATGTTTATCTCATGTTAGACATGTATGACTATTCACTCAACTACTGCTTAGATTTTCGCCAACGCAGCTCATGCTAAAGCCTGATGTGTGCTGGGAGCAGTGCCATTAGGTCAAAGTTAGAGTACTAGATAGGCAGGACAGGTGGCCAGGAAGAGCTGAAGGGGCATTATGCAGCCATGATCACCTGCAAATTGGTGTCTCCGGCAGCCATTATCTTGTCTGGCTGTTCCTCAGAAACCACTAACTTATGGAAATGGTATAGACCACACCTCCAAGCTGGAGGGTATGAAACATCAGCTAACCCAACAAGTTTTCAAAGCGGATCCATCAGCAGCTGGACTGCTGAGGCTTTCATGCATCCCTGTGAGATGCAGGGGATGGCTGCACTGTGACAGAGGAGAAAGGATAAGCACTCTCCCCATCAGCTAGGTAACTCTTTTCTTTTGCTCATAGGTGCACAGTATTAAGAGTTATGGGTTGTAAGTTATGAAATATTATTACTTGAAAGGTGAAAAAGTGAATTAATATGACAGACTAGTCTGAGTGAAAGAGGATTGAACCCCTGTTTCTTGTGTTTATTTCTTAATAAGCTCATGAAATAAAGTGTAAATAATAGAGAATATGTACTATAAATTTGAGAGATCCGAACAGACATTGACAGGCATGTGTGTGATTTCATGGGGAAGATGAGAGCACTACAGCTTCCAGCTGCCAGTCAGCCAGGAACAGTCTGCTCATGGCTTTTAACTTTCCTATTTGATAAATTTGGAAAAAATGAAGTTCTAGGAGCTTTGGTGTTTAGAAATCTATCCCCACTCCTGCCCAAGCAAAAAAAAAAAAACAACCCCTGAGTTTTGTTCTGTGTTAATAACATTAGAGAACCCCATGGATAGGCATATTCATCAAAGGCAAGGTGCTCCGTCTGATAAGAGCATTAATCATACTGACTGCTTCTACATGGTACAAAGGAAGAAGATTACTCTTTAGGGAAGCTTGTTTATAAACCAGTAGCTGCAATCCTGGCTGAGTACCCCAGGATGATGTCTATCCTCTTTGTAACACAACCTAATCATTAGTCTAAATCCAGTCAGTACTTCCAGTAACGGATCTCCTAAAGCACACACCAAGGTCAAATCTCGCAACTCATGGTCCCTGAGAGAAGGATTTCATGGCATAATCATCCTCAAAGCCGGTGCTGAGATCTTCTAAGCCTTTTCAGCCTCTTTAGCTTTCTTCCAAGCTTTGTGTAGATGCCTTAGTTCAGTTGTAATGATTTAATGATTTGGGGAACATATGGCATATATAGCTGAAAGGAAATTCATAAAATGTACATATGTTACTTGTAGGTAACGCTAATAAATCATGGCTCTAGGCAGAATAGCACATGCCAGGGGATAACTGCTGTTCAAAATCCACTTTACTCTGATTGCCAAAACACAGTCTAGATTTGGAAGAGAGAAGTTCTGCACCACCACTTCTCCAGCTGTGTTGTTCTGCGGCATCTGTGTCTCTTTTAGGGCAGGCTTGTTCTCTCAGTTTAAGAAGACTCTGACTAGCCAGATTCTGCACTCCCGCCATTTCTGTTCCTCTGCTAGGACTTTTCCAGTTTAATATTGTAAGGCTAAGAATGCTTTTCATATATATCAATGTCTATGTTTTTTATTGGCTGATAAGATATTGTTTGGATCTGTTGGGGCCATCTCAAAAGAAGCTGGACTCTTCTGTTTAGGAAGCTGAAATGAACATTAAGTAAGTATTTGTGATGATCCACTACAAAATTTGCCCCTACGAAAAGACATTCTAATTGGCACTAAAGGTTACAGTTATGCTAAATTCATAATACAGAAATGGAAGTAATAAATTTACATAGTTCCCTGAGCTTTTGCACTAGCAAAAGGAAGGACTTCTTATGGCATTGGAGGCAACCCTGCTTGGCTTGCAGCAGCCACTTTGAAGAAAGTGTTATGGAAACTGAGAGAAGTAGCAGACAAAGGACAGGGGAATGTCAATGAGTGGGAAGTGACGGCAGAAGTAGCTAGGGATTACTGGAGGCTGATTTGAAGTGATAGGCAAGTATTCATGTGGCAGACTTTCTGGTTAAATTTTGAGTCTTTGGACCCTCAGGAATTATACTTTTGACATCAACTGTATAACCTTGAGGCATTACGATGATTACACCCAGGAAGTCACTGATGTCAGTGCTAACAACAGCTCTGGTCTATTGGCATGTCAATGATTGGTAGAGATCTCTCAGCCACAGAAGGGATCTGTGGACCTGAATTTCTCTTTTCTGGAAATACAAGGAAGGGAGGTCCCTGATGTTAAACAGACATAACAACTGAAAAAAAGCCTTTTTTGCTTTTTGGTAGGCCTTTGTATAGAAGAAAAGGACAATGGGCATGAATCAGGACCAGTTTCTTTCATTCAGGCAAGAGATAGAAATAATCTGCCCTTATAATTGTGAGCCATTTGCATACAAGTAGCAGATTAAGCAAAATGTTGGTCAGTTCCCAGTTGGAGTGAAAATCAGGTTTTATTACGTCTAAGTTAGAGCCTTAAACTGTAATTTAAGAATTGGTTTTCTCTTTACAGAAAAACAGAATTTGTGAATACTTTGCAGAAGAGAGAGAAGTCAGCTGTCTGGAAGCACGCGGGCTGACTGCCAAAGCAGGAGCAGCACAGCCTCTTTACTGCGGAGCCTTGTCGCTGTGTCCTGGCCACCTCTTGTGCCACAGCTGCTCTGCAGTACAAAGGAGCTTTAGCACAGGCTCAGCTGCTCACACATTTGCTGCATTACCCTCTGCAGCTCTCCTTCAGGTGATGATAGGGAGGAATCTCAGCCCAGATGTTTGCTCATTAGTGTGTTGGGACATGTAATTCATTAACACCTGAAGACTGTTTAGATGGGCTACTCATCCTGGCTTCTGAATCAAGCTTAAAAGAAAATGTCAGTAATTATTTGTTATGCTTTGGAGAAGAAAAGCAAGTATTTACCAAAGGAAAATACTGTGTTGGCTTCAAAAGGTTTTCAAAACAGGTATTAAAATCCCTGCAAGTTTTTTTCAGTGGGGAGGGTCTGCTCTCTGCGAAGGTTTCTGCTTTGACAAGGCTTTGCAGCACAGCCCTAATGGCTGAAAACAAAAATGCTGTGCTGAAAGAAAAGCATCCGAGCACTTTTCAAGATAAAAGGTAGAGGTGGAACAGATGTCATCTGAAGAGATCTTTAAGGCACAGGAAATGAAAACTCAAAGTGTGTAATTGGTTCAGGATTTTAGAAGATGACCTGGTTACTCTCAAGACTTTTACTTTCTTAAGAGGAGGAGAGAAATGGATTTAGGTAACACTCTAGAGCAGCCTGTTCAAAGTTATCCTGCAGAGCATTTGCTTGTGAAGCAAACCCCTGACTGAATGCCATGAAGGGAGGTGCTAACTTGGGGCTGCAGTCTTTGCTGGTCTTTGGTTTTGTGGAGGCTGCCTGCCCCATCGTGGGTGATGTTTGGGAGCAGCCAGACCAAAGCATCGATACCACATTGAGGAGTAAGGCCTGGGTGCTCTGTGCTTTATTGGTACACCCCAAAATCTCATCTGCTTCCATCTGGATGGGTCATCTTTAGAGAGAGAGATTGTCTGTATTGCTACATTAGGAAGAAAACATAAGGTCTTGTGTTTGCAGAGAACATGTGGGAATGAGCAGGACGGGACCCTGGATAATTGCATGATAGTTTCAGAACCCTCACAAGCTTAAGAACCAGCAAGCAATCAAAATATGTCTATGTTCATGACGAGATTTTCCCAGACCTATTTTCTTCTTTTTGAAAAGCCTTTCCTAAAGGAGGCTCTGGGTGGTGTGCAGATGCCTTGTTTTCCCAGATTCTTGATAGAGGAGCCTCTTCATTCTGACAATCTGGTGAGTCTGAGGTGGCTGATTTAGAGCAGAAAGAGCAGGGTAAAGTTTGGAGGATAAAACCAGCAAAAACCAGATGAGTCAACTGCATGAATGGACACACCTTCTGTATCACAACCTCTCTTTGTACCTCATGTTTTCACTTTTTACTCCTCAGCACCACTACCTTCAGTCTGAACTAGGGCACTGAGATCTCCATCAGGATCTTTTCTATCCTAGAGTCCTAGACTCATTCATTGACTTTGATGGACTAAAGCGCTGAACTTTGCAAAAGCTGGTGGCTACTGTTGTGAAAACTTTTAAAAGAAAAATAACCAATAGCTTAAAGAAGACTCCTCCAGTCTAACATAGTTCTCCAGTTTGTCTTTTTCAGTATGTTTCTTTAATTACATGCTGCCAGCTCCTTGGACTGTGAGAAATATTAATTTTTAAATACAAGAAATACTTAGCAGGGAAAAATATTATTAAGTTTTCAGGACATATCAGACCAAGACCAAATGGTGCTTTAATTTAGCATTAGGCGTTGATTATAAAAACTATGACCACAGCAAACTTGTCTGGTATTAATGTGAATGTCATGTGTTCCCACGGGACACCCACTGAAGTTCAGCTATAATTAATGTACCATTGCAGCAAAGTGTCAGTGAAAGTTCATACCTTCTACTGCTTGTCCTTTCGAAACAATTAAGCAATTAATTGCTGTTCTCTAACCTCCTGCTCTGTTAAATGCCATTCTGACAAAAAGATGCTATTTCTTTATATCCTGTTATTCCTGTCAAATTATCTACCCAGCCTTTAAAAATTAATTTTTTCCTTTGTGTCGCAAAGGTCACATGTGGAACGAGGTCATTGAAATTAACACACTAATAATTCAGCCTGCAACTTTTACTGTTAGCAAATCTCTGGTGGCCTTAATATATACTACCTATCACTTACAAGTGAGAGACAAATTATACTTTTAAACCTCTGAAGCTGCAGAACACTTTCTGTGAACTCCTGTGCACAGTTCTTCTGCAAAAACTTTTGCATGATTTTTTCTCTTTCTTTGGCTTTGTAACACCCTTTACATAAGCTATTTATTTATTTCTAGTTTTATCTATATTTTAGCTGATCAGTTCTGTTTCTGCATTTAGACAAGATGTGAGTGTTTCTAAATTGGCATAAACAGCTGGTTTTCGCTTTAGTGCAGGGAGTCTTGGTGATAGTACGAATCTAACCACCATGGATTTTTTATTCACAGAGGACAATTTTTGGTTTGAGGGTGGGGTTTTATTGCATGCCCTGAGAAGTGTGGATTTATTGCCTGCCATGCAGATTTGTTGCCTGCCATATAGCTGCAGTCGAGGGGGAAACTTTCTTACAGCACAATCAGGATGTTAAAGGGGGGAAAAAAAAATAAATTCCCACAGAAAGCAATGTTGCATGTTGCCATGATGGAGGAGGACCAAGCTGCCAATGAAAGAAAAGCTTCTGTATTCACCAAACTGAGACAGAAGCTGTTGGCCTTGAGAGAACACTGCTCAGCATAAGACCAGCGGATCAGCTGGAAAGCTGTTAATGGAGTAATAACCACAGCTCTTTAACTATTTATCCACTGAAGCAATTTTGTGGTTTCTTAGCACTTAATCATTTAAAATGACTAACAGACCTGATCTGTGGAGTAGATCTGAGATCACTAGACCGTGGTATTCTATAAAGGCATACCTCGTAATTTATCCCTAAACGAAATAAATGTACTTTACATACAGAAAAGCATCTCCTGTAGGAATACATTCACAGGCGTACCTTTTTCTTCAAGGGTGTTTTAGCATGGGTCATTTTTATTTTTTAGCATTCTTTCCCATATGTTTGAAATGTGTGTCTGTCTGAACCTGGAAGTCAAAAATTATCTGTCACGGGAGAGGTTTGGTGCAGTAAACAATTAAGAAGGCCCAGGTCTTCCTCTAGGCAATTTCTAATGGTTGAGGAAGACTCTTCAGTATGAAGAATATCTAACTGAACAAATTTTACTAGGCCACAGCTCAGATTTGAGAGTGAAGACAGGATGTCAAAAGTGATTCCCTGCAGCACTTTTTCTGCCTGCAGAAGTGCTACTTCCAGCCCTCTGTTCTGTCCCTATGGTGACGAGGATGTTCATGCAGTTGGATACCTGAACCTCGTGCAGTACCCAGCATTCGTATGGATATCTACCTGGGGGAGTACTGACAGAAGCATGCTCTGCAGAGACATGCAAATATTTACCTCAATGATCAGCGTGCTAGTGTTTTACTTGACGAATAAGGTCTATATTTATAAGGCACCTGAGTCACTAGCAGTAATGGATGCAATTTGTCCAGAGTGGAAAAATCTTTGCAAAGTTATGCTAATTTGATATGAACATATCGATGCTTTGAACGTATTTTTGAATATATTGCTACATGGAGAACAGGCTTTTTCTCCAGAGTACTTCACTGAGCATCCAGACTAATCTGAGACTTAAATACATGTCTTAGGTTTAATGCTATCTGTTTCACTCTTCACTCTGGTTTATCTGTATTTTGGGTACTGATATCTGACTAGTTTATTTGCCTGCTCATTTTCTCTTTGAAGGAGTAAGTAGCAGAGACTGGACATCTAGCTTTTCATCTGGGCCTTCTAAACAGGTATACCTTTGTTTCTTCTTCACATTTTCTGGCTAGATCCAGTGCTTTGTAGTTAATGGTTTAGATAATTTAAATTACCAACCACTTCTGAAAGGATAAAGGGTAAGTTGAAAGAATACGTGGGACACAGACCCACATAACCTGCCACGGCTGTTCTGTTTCTGTATTGGAGTTAATCTATGATTTGATCTGGTCACAGAATTAGCATTTATTCTACTACTAGAACACTTTATGTGACTTCTAATTTTGTTCATCTTATAACTCAGGCTTCTGAATTTTAGTATTTGTCATTTAAAAATTCCTAGCCTTTTTACGTTATATTGTGTTTTATTAGAATACACATCTTAAAATATAATAGATCATTCTTTTTATATTAAATCTTACCTTAATTATAGTACCTGTCAAGTCAGTAACACTGCTTGGGCTAAGGTATGATTCAGCACAAGTAAAAGGACAAGAAGTCTCTTTCAAGGCTTTTAGTTCTTGCAGGATAGCAGACAATCACATTTCTTTTCCCAACTGCTAAAGCTTTGATATTGCAAATCAGCGTGTAAATCGTGACAGGAATGCTGGGCGGACAGATTTTGTGGATAACCCCTTCCAGGTTGGCTGAATTAAAGCTTTGTATGCTCAAAATATTAAGCAATTCATGGAGTTCTTTGTAGGAAGAGTCATAAACCTCAAACCTTATGTGCCCTCTCATTTAGTACCAGTGTTATATTATATTTGTGATGAGATTCACTCTTCCACCTTGTCCTGTTTGTGAGTGTTGACTGGGGATGTAGATGCCTGAGACCTTGCCAGTTTTTGCAGTTCAGGAGTTCACAGAGCAGCCTATAGACTACTTTGTTTTGGTGAGGTTCATTGATTCTGTTGATGTTAGTAAAACAGTAAGAAAAGAGTTGTTTCTGCCATAGTTAATATATTGCCTCACTTGGCTGTCTTTAAAGGACCTAAATTTGTAAATCCACCTTCTCAAGACATACCCAACCACCTCTTGCAACAGTGGGTACTGGACCTGCGCAAACCTTGCTGATGCTTAATAAGATGCCTTAGTGGGTAATAAGGTAGCAGCCACGCTTGAAGTCTTAAGCCCCAGTATGGGCACTTATAACAAGCATTTGAAATCTACTGTTCTCCACAGGCATAAATGCTGCTACTTGCTCCTGCTGATCTGCCAGTAAGAGTTACGTTACATACAGGTTTATTTTGCAGTTTAAATGCACTTTTGACTCTCTTTTAGGGCTTTTGCTGTTCCTAGATGTTTCAGATAGAGTTACTACTGAAAACAAAATATTTTCTTCAGCAAACACCTATTGTCCTGATGTGTTTGCTTCACCATAGCTAATAGCTAATTTTACTGCAATGGAGACGTTTTTCTCAATGAGATGTGAATTCTGAAACTTTTGGATCATTTGCCAAGAGGGGACAAGTGTAACTTGCAGGAGCAGGTCTTGCAAGAGGATGATGGTGGAGATGAGGCAGACACCATTCTCTGTCCTAATTGCTACCCCTGATTAGGAGGGACACGTAGAATGTCCTAGATGGCATTTAGCACCTCAGTGTCAACACTCTGATTATGACAATTTTGTTTCAAAAAGGGAAGTGTTTCTTAACATTCTTAACTCGGACTTCTTCAAAGTTTTAACAATCCAGGAGAAAGGAAGAGTGCCTAGCTGAGTGAGAACTGTCTATATTGCACCTGATAGTAAAACTGGAAGGTGATTTAATCCTTTCTAGGTTAGCATATTTTCCTTTTCCATGGGACCTACTCTGGTACATCTCTCTGAGGAGTCTAAGTCTGCTTAAGCAAGTGTGGAGGCAAAGTGTGAGCATGTCTGCCTGCTTTTATAGCCCTACAGGCACTGGAAGAGTCCCCAGTGACAGAAACATTTTTGAAGGAAAAACATGAACTATACATAATGCCTTCAATTACACTGTTGTAAAACAAGGATGGCATGACAGGGATGTGAGACTTCTGAATTTCCCCCTGTATTTATTTGATCTTTTTTAGCTTTGGCTGATAGTTCACTGCTCAGTTCCTGGGCTTGCAACCTGGAGATGTTCACATAAAATGGTACTAAATGGCAATGATAGCTTAATATATTCTCCTTCACATTCTTAGCATGTGAATTTTACAGATGCATGAAAAGTATAATAGTAGGGGATACCTGAAGGATATGAAGTTCCTCAGTAGCATCCCTAGTCGCAAACTGGAGAGCTGTAGGACTGTTTTGCAGTGATAAAACAAAGAAACAAGTTTGGCTTTCAGGGTTTTCAGGAGCTATTAACATGATGACAGTGCCTTGAATTGCAATGGATTGTTCTCAGGTAGCTCTGAACTCAGATAAAGGGCAAACTCTTTTACATGGGCAAAATCTGAAACTTGTTTTTAGTTAAATACCTAATAATAAGTAGTTTGTGGGAGGAAAGTGGGATGCAAGCTTTCAGCTGCTGGCAAACATTTTATCTAAAATGTTTTTCCTAAGTTTTTGATGATTAGGGTAGGCTGAAAGACAACCTGTGAAATTTAAAACGCTTTCAAGCTTTAAAAGTCTTACTATGTAAGAGAGTTTTGCAGGGGGCTGGGCTAATCTAACCCACTAGTTCCCTCTGCCTTACACCTTTTGCTTAGGAGCAGCTTGTCAAAAAACAAAACAAAAAAACAAAACAAAACAAAAACAAAACAAAAAAAAAACCAAAAGGTGGTAGATTTACACAGATATGTGTAAATTAGAGAATTGTTAAATTAATTGTAAATTAGAGAATCGGCATTAGCTATAACTAAAAAAAAAAATGCTTGCAGGGGACAGAGCTTCAGTTTTCACTCAGGATGTCCTGCTGGGGAAACTCTGAATCTGCATATCTGTCAGAGGACCTAACAAATCTTCATATGAAGCCCAGCTGTGTTGTGGACTGTAGCCAGGTCCCAGTGGGGCAGTGGTTGTGCTGCACCCTCTTTGGCTCAGTGGGGCCAAGTGCTCACTGGCTTCTGGGATACGTTAGCAGAATTAGGCACATTTCAGAGCTATGCAGTTCTTTTTCACCTGTGTCTAACAACATTTTAAGTTTATTAGAACTAAACTGGGAAATAGTTAGAAAAAGAAGACACTTTGAAATGTTCTGTGTTTTCCCTCCCAGCTCTCACTTAGTTAAACTGGTTGGTTTTACACTGTTTATTGTCCAGCTGGCTTGCTTTATGGTATTTTTAAACTGCAGTGAAGTCTTTAGCCAAAAAAAAGAAATTTCTAACAAAAGAAATGGAGATAAATGAACATGAGCCAGCAGTGTGCCCAGGTGGCCAAGAAGGCCAACAGCATCCTGGCTTATATCAGGAATAGTGTGTCCAGCAGGAGTAGGGAAGGGATCGTGCCCCTGTACTTGGCACTGGTGAGGCCGCACCTCCAATACTGTGTTCAGTTTTGGGCCCCTCACTAAAAGAGGGACATTAAGGTGCTGGAGCGTGTCCAGAGAAGGGCAACAAAGCTGGTGAACAGTCTGGACAGCAAGCCTTATAAGGAGCAGCTGAGGGAACTGGAGTTGTTTAGCCTGGAGAAGAGGAGGCTGAGGGGAGACCTTATCACTCTCTACAACTACCTGAAAGGAGGTTGTAATGAGGCAGGTGTTGGTCTCTTCTCCCAGGTCACTAGTGATAGAATGAGAGGAAATGGCCTCAAGATGCATCAGGGGAGGTTTAGATTGAATATTAGGAAAAGTTTCTATACTGAAAGAGTGGTCAGCCATTGGAACAGGCTGCCCAGAGAGGTGGTAGAGTCATTCTCCCTGGAGGTGTTCAAAATATGTATAGACGTGGCACTTCAGGGTGTAGTTTAGGAGGCACGGTGGTGATGGGTTGACAGTTGGACTTGATGATCTTAAAGGTCTTTTCCAACCTTAATGATTCTGTAAAATATTAATGTCCATCAGGCTGAAGGTCAAGTATTAATGGTCATTGTATGTGCGGGGAAAAAGTGTGAGGTTTTTTGCATATCAGAATATAATTTGTCCCTGTTTTTCTACAATGCTTGGCAATAAAATGTTGTTAGAAGTCTCAGGTGTAATGAAAAATGCATATAACAACTTTTAAAACACTGTGTATTACTTTTAAGAACCTTTGATTTAACCTACTTGATAACTTTGCTATGCTGTTATGTAGTTAACAGGGTCATTAAAAGACAAATGACCAAGTCACTTATGAAATGCTGAAAACTATGAGGGAGGAATATATAGAATAGGTTTCAATGGAAGCTGGAGCTTTCTGGCAGTTGTGTTGGTGTATATCACGCGGTTTCTAAGCTAGCCATGAATTTTCATTTTGCAGGTTCTTGAAAAACATTTCTTCACCTAGCATAGGACTGTTTATGTAAAAAATACATCAAATGTCAAAACAGTGGTTTAAGAAAGAAGATTAAGTAGTTGAAGGAGAAGCCGGTAGGCATAGCATGCAATGTATCTACCAAGACAGTGATCTACCTCTCACAGAGTTTTAAAAAGTGCTGTTCTGAAGCAAAAGCCTATCTAATGGTTCATACATCCTTTAGCAAATATCAGAAAAGTTCTTCGGATGCTGTTTGTGAATACAGACTTTTATACAAACTCCAGACTTGACATCTGTCATGGTTGTCAAGATTTGGAGAATAACAAAGCATATCTGCCTCAAGATTCAGGATCTAGACCTGAATGCAGAAAAGTTACCGTGCACCATTCTTGCTGCAGCAGCATGGTTAGGACCTTCATGGCTGTACTTTAACTACTAATTGCAGGTTGATTGTGAATGCCCAATGCACCATCTAATAAGATAAATAGTAGGATAAAAGTATTTTTACTTATCACTCTTTTCCAAACTCTGTTGCTTTGCAAACTTTGAAACTCTGCTGCTTTGGTAACAAAAGAGTAGATTCACCTGAGGAAGCTGGAACTCTTGAGTGAACTGCATTTCCTAGCTGCAGCTCCTAGTTGTTCTGTTGTGGAAGATACTGAAGCAGAAGTCGAGAGACTCTGAGTTCCTTCAGACTCCTGAAATCAGGTGATTAGCTTAGGTTTTGTGATTCCATAACTAGGTCAGCCTGGAAAAATACAGTATTGATCCTTGCTAGATGGGCAGACTAATAAATGAACATTTGACTTGGTGAAGTTAAATCAAAATATCTGTGCTGAGGAAGGCCTGCCTTGCAGAATATTGGGTATAGCTTCTGTGTGGTGGCTTTATGGTTTCGAGTAAAATGCTGTAAGTGATGGAGAGTCTCCCATGTGGCCTGGCAGGTATCATCTTACTTGCTTCAGCAATATGACAATTCTGAGGCATATCAATATTTGGGTGCAATGCCCCTCTTGAAAGACATTGCTTAGGAAACAGAATTTCTCTTTAAACTTCTATTCCAAATAGATAAAAAGGTCCTGCTGTTTTGTGGAATGGGACCTGTATGTTTTTAATCAGAAACAGTGATGTGCAAGTGATGTACAGGAGAATGGTTGCAAGGGGTTTAGAGTATAGCTGATCCAAAGGCACCTGTTCCCTGCTGCCATTTTTTGCCCCACAGATTATAGTAAACCACAGATATGCTGGACATGATTCAAACGAGTGAAGAAAACAGTCTCTTCCTTGAAAAGTGAGATATATGTGTGTGTGTGTATATATATGTATGTGTGTGGGTGGTGGTGACTGATTAAAAAAGCAACTGTTAAGAAAGGCAACACATGCGAACAATTAAAAAGAATGAACTATCATTAGTCACATCCTATGTGAAATGGAGCTGATAACATAACCTTTCTGTGCCTTAGTTGGCTCTCTGCTTTTGAAATCCATTCCCCTCTGCCCCCAGGAAAAAAAAAAAAAAATATTCATTACTAAAAAGGCAGTATGAAGGGGACAAGGAGGTATGATGAAAAGGTGCAACTGGTAGCACTATTACTGTGGGGAAGAAAATAAAAAGACTAGTATAAAGTGAGAACAGAGTTAATTCCCTTACCTTCTGAGGTGACAGCCTGCTGAAAAAGATGTTATTTGTTCCATGAAATATTAAATAAGTCTGCTTTCCAGGAAGATCACTGTATCTGCTGTGTACAAGGGGGAGGGAGAGGCAGAAAACCCTGATGGTTTGCACTAGGAACTTGTTAACTGTTGTCTGATTATCTGAAAGATCCTTTTGCAGGGTTTCTAGGAAGTCCCAGAGGTGCACTTGCTACTGGTACTTTGTACAAAAAAAGGTTTTGGTCCCTTTTTCCTTTTGAATGGTGTCTCAAGTCCACCACAGATGACAAACACCAAAGAATAATCAGGCAAAACCGAACTTCAAATGTGGTTAAGCTAATCAGCTATGCTAAATGGCTCTAGATATTTCTTAGATATTTTGTACGAACATACAGTGGTTTAAAACATGCATCTGCTTATGCTGTGTGTAATACAGCATATATTAACAATCAGTTGTTCTTATCATTGATCCTGTACCTGCCACAAGGCAGAAGAGTGACTACGGTGGCCAGTACTTAGAAGTGGTGCTTCAGTGGAAGAGGGTCCGTTTGGCAAGAGGGAAGGAAGGCTTGCCAGCTCTCCAAATTGATCCTCCCTAGCAGGTGGTGCCAGTCAGAGGGAAAATCTCCACATGGGTGTTTCAGCAGAAGCTTCTGGGCTCACAGTGGGATACACAAAATACATTACCTCCCTTCTCTCACCTTCCTGCCTATAACATAAATGCAGCTCATCCTCTTCTGCTGTGGCTATGCTCAACCCTGCTTCTATAAAAAGAAAGACTGAAGCTCAGCTTGGTTACCCTGGGTAGCTCTATATGCTAGAATCGGTGAACCTAATTCTCACTGCAGGCATCAGAAGCCAGGAGAGATTACTGTTATCATTTTACAGCTGGAGGAAAAGAGAGAGAAAGGTTGAAGTACTTTATTCAAGGCCAAAAAATGAGTCAGAGAAGAGTTGAAAAGCCTTTGGAAGCTCCTATGCTCCTTAAAGGTAGTTGGAGAATTTTTTTTCAGCACAAAGTCTTCAAAGAGCTGGCTTTTTCCCTTCCATCTGTGGTGAAGTTTGCTCCAAGACTTTGACTGCTGACAACTGGACTGAGAAGGATCCATGTGCTACGATAACACAGACTCACGTTGCATGCACACATCACCTCTTTTTGAGGCAGTGCCCTCTATAGTCCATTTGCTGACCCCTCCATTTGGCATTTATTTTTTCTTCTCCATTTTGTATGAAATTGGGCCAGAGATATGTTGTCTGACTTTCTCATGCTCAAACCGCTGAGCTGGAGACATGAGTTCATACGCCTGCTCTAGACTGAGTACCTGTGAGTTTTGAACCCAAATACATCACATCCCAAGAGATGTCCTAGGTGAAGGGTTATTCTGCAGTGCAACAACTGCTTGTGAAAATGTTTTGGAAGGATTCCCTATCTTCTGTGCTAAACTAAGGTTTTCAGCTGTTGGAAGAGTGGAGCTCTAGAAAAGTCTTCTGGGAGGAGCCATTGGACCACAAAGTTAATCTGTTTTAGAGTTCTGCCCTTAAACAGTAACAATACACTCCAATACTATATTTCTATGAGCATGCGCTTTGAAACACACCTTATTTTGGGGGTGGGGGAGGGAAAAGCTATTCCTAGTCTTTCTGGCAACACAGCATGAAAAAATAAAGTTATGTAGTTTAGGCTTTGGGGTTTTTTTTTTTGTTTGGTTGTGTTTTGTTTTTTTGAAAGCAGCAACACTGCTGTGTCTCCCATGTGTTTTCTGATATGCTTAGAAGCTTATTAAAATGTCTGCAGGTTTAATGTGTGCTTTGCAATACCTTTCTTGAATGCACTTAAGTAGCAATTTAAGATGCGTTTCAATTTTGAAAAGCTTTATTTGAAACTTTGTAAAGCTGTGTTTTGACACTGGCTCAGTAGAACTTCGTGGCTGTATCAGCTTGATTCTCCGAAGTGTTTCGTGCTGCAGGGCATTTTGACAGGATAGTTGTATTTCACAGTGCCTTCCAGGGACCTCTGTGAACAGGGACAGTACCTTCAGTGTGTTGTGCTCTCCAGAAAGCCATGGAACACCAACCTAAAAAAAATTTTTTTAATTTTTAATGCACCAATATGGCACAGTATCAGAGTAACTCCACACAGCCACCTGCATAAGATAGAGCAGAATATAACAATTGTGCAGGATATAACACAGGTAGGTACCACACAAATCTTTGTAGTGGTACTTTTGGAATGGAGTAGAGGTTTTAGGTCAGAACTAATGTGTATATAGATTTGCTTAAGTACCTTTTCTCTCTGCTCTTGTTCACATGAGGAAGGCGCTCCTTGTTAGTCTGTTTTGTTTCGATCATCTCCCTAACAATACTTGACTCCGCCTACTAGTCACAGAACCACGAGACAGGAAGTTGGATAGGACCACTGCACCTCATTTGGCTGTAGCTCCTGCTCAAAGCAAGTCCAGCTAGATGAGGCTGAACTCTGCTTTCCTTTTATGAAAAACCTGTGCTCTTGTTTTCCTTTGCATGTATCTATGACACATGCCCCCGAAGGGGCTTTGATTCTTTCTGAAAAACCTAGATGCGTTGGCAAGGAGGGAGTTGTGATCCTGCCCTGATCTCCCAGACTGAGTAACCAGAGCCTAAAGACTGCAGCATTAACTAGCCAGACTATAGATGCAGCTATACAGAAACACAAAAGGCATAATTGTATGCATATATAAAGGCTGAGAAAAGCTGAAGCAGCTTTACCTTCCCAGGTTATCTTAAATTTTATATGAATGGCTCACTTTCTTCCAAAAGATACCATTACAGCAAAAGCAGAAGAATTCAACTGCCCTTTGCAGCAGACTGAAGTGTCTTAAAAGATGGTACATCTTTTGCATAGACCCAGTTGGGATGATGCTTCATTTTCTAGGCTATTTTTACACTGCCTGTCCTTTAGATAAGAATATCTAAGACAGTACAGGATATATGAAAAAATCTCAGTGTTGTAAGGTCCTTAGTACTGTTCCAGCTCACACCAGGGCTGGAACACGAAACCAAGTTTGACTATTTGCCAAAATATTAAAATAACAATGAAAAAAAACCCAAAACCCCAAAAATCATTGGCCAGCCATGCAGAGTTCATTTTTTGGCACTTATAATTACCAATGCCTTTTATATTTACCAACCAAATGCCAGTTGGTATTTGAATACTTGAAACTTGAATATTCTATACTTCTTAGAAGTTAAAATTTGTATCACCAACATTCTTTGTATGATTATGTCCAAAATCAGTTTTTAATATTTTCATATGGATCTCAGCAAACAAGAAGCCAAGCATACTGAATAGAAAACTCTTAGAAACCAACATTCTGGTTGCCAAGCTCTGTTTTCATATATTAGCCCTTAATCCATTCTGGCCACCAGCAGGATTTAAAATTGCCCAATCAAATGAGAAAGAAAAACTAGCTAGGATACTTACAGAATGGACCCTGGGCTTGGCTACAACAGCCAGATGCAGGATGCTGGGGGGAAGCAATAAAGTGCAGAACTTCCCAAGATACAGTTTCTAGCTGGGGTCATGGGTAGTCACAGCTTCCTCCTGGTTCCTAGGGTTTCCCTTTAACATGCCCTCAACCAAATTGGGTCAACCTGAGCATGTGTGTACACCCAGGCAGCTGTTGACCAAGTCAGTGTGGAAAGCATTAGCCCTTTGCTGAAGAAGGAAATTCTGCATCTGAGGAGCGACTGAGGTAATATTTCCATAATCTGTTATCTGACCTGAAACCAGAAGAATTTGGTATTCATTGCTTCAAACAAATTTATTGAAAGGCTGGAAGTATTTACCAGTAAGCCACTTTTTTTTTTCCCCAGTATAGTTTATTACTACAGAAAGAGATTAAAGTAGTGTTTCCACCCCTGTGGTATTTTTCCAGTGTTTGCATTGGGTCTGTGCACATGTGGTTGCCTGGATGCTGAAAGAGGAGTTAGCTACAGACTCAGACTTTTGCAGAGAGGGTTTCCAGTAAACTGGTATATTTTTATTCATACCTGCTTTCATAAACTAAACTCTAAAGCAGTCCCCTATGGCAATGAACCAGATGGAAGCAATAATTTCCATATCTCAGGAGAACAACACGCAGGCCATTCAGAGATAGAGGGAGGAAAACACAGAACATTATGCATAAATTACTGCACTTTGCATGTAGTAGACACCAATTATTTGATTGAATTTAGCTACCTATTTACTGCTTTCTATTACAAATTGCTGTAAAGTAGTATGGGAATTTGGAAGATTTTAGAACTGATAGAAATTACTGATGTGAAGATCCTTAATAGATTTAAATATATCCAGCTTCAGTTGTTTATTAAATTTTAATTGGTATGACCTGTAAAATATAAAAAGTAAAATAATACCATTAAGCTACCAAAATACATACTTATGAGTATTGGTAGTTGGTTCAACTTCTCTTCTTTGCAATGCACACAATTATTAACATCTCCTGAGTTTACTTATTTTGCAGCTTAGAAATACATTTCACAACAGAATGTATATGTGATAAAAGAGTATTACAGGTACAAATAAGAAATATTTTATCTCCAGATTTTACCACATAAAATCTAAATTAGTCATAGGTGTAATGTCTGATATTTATTTGCTGATTTCAGAAAAGTGAAATTTCCCTCAGTCAGGAGTTTGATTTATGTTTTATATGTGCTTTGGGGTGGTGAATGTAATCTGGGGATTGATTACTGGATTTTAGAGTTTTTTGTCTAATTCAAATCTGACCAAGACTGACCAAGCATATTCAGTAGAGAATGACATTTATTACAGTGATTTGTGTAATGTGGCCTCCTATCTCATATTTGGTGCCCAATGAATCTTTTAAGTGTTGATTCTTTTCTTCAAATTTCTACCTGCTTTTCTCAACCTTTTGGATATTCAGGTGTTCAATGATGAAGAGGAGCCTGCAAAGCTTAACACAGTAAAATACAGCCACAAAATGATATGTGGAACTAGGAAGTTAAATGAAATGCAGTGTTAGCTCTCACTGACTTCTTTTTCACTCTGCTCCCTTCCCCTCACCCTTTGAAAAGTAGTACCTCGGAGCTAAAGAAGTGATGTACACATAATAAAAATAATGTTCAGGTTCTTTTGAATTAAGAGTTAAACCTCTTGCTTTTTCTCTTTCCCACTGTATGTAGCTGCACATGTAGTAGTTAGGCTTATAAACTACAATACTGGCACAATGGGATGAATGAATGCTGGAATAGGAGCCATGTGTGAGAAGTGCTCAAGTGTTTTGGCTTCAGTTAGCACCTTAAAACATTTTATATAGGATTAAACGCGAAACAGAAAAGCAACAGTCCTGTTGGGACTGTTCCTGCTGGGAGTATCTGTCAGGCTCACTGCATGTGGCTGCTTTTAGAAGGCAGAAAAAAACTTAAGGAAAATTACTGTTTCACATTAGGCAAAACATAACTAAGACAAATAATATTATGGGCACAGTAAAGAAATAACTGTCTTGGTAAATTCCTGTTAAAATTCCTTCTTTTTTTATCTCTCTGTTCTTATCATTAACAGCTAAATAGATCAGATTATGTCTGCTTTGTGCACGTGTTTCATTCAGGAATAGCTGAAGTCTGGTTGTTGGGAAGGGGACTGGGAATTAAGGATATTGTATTCCTGGTCTGCTCCTTGGTCCCACTGAAGAAATAATTTACTTGTTCTGGTGGTGGTGAAACAAGTGGTAAAACTGTAGCTGGGGTCAGTGGGACAGGACTGTTCATTGATTATGCCGCACTTAAAGGAGCTTGTTGAAAAGTTTAATCCCTTTTTTTTTTTTAAATAAGCCAGTGAGTTTGAAACTTGAAGCATTCAGCCTTAGACAATGAACCAGAGGGTTTATAGAGTTTAAGGTAACCTGCCTGAGAAAAGCAACTGCATTCCTTTCTTCGGAAAATGAAACTCTGGGAGTTTTATTTTGATTTAGAAATAAATCAAGTCTGCAAACCAGCATTGCCATTCCCTCAGTATCTCTGACGGGAGAGTTGTATTGTACATTCATATTTGGAAAACAGTCTGAGGTCACTAATGTGCAAAAAGGTGTTATAACAGAAAAGTCTTAACTGTTTGTCTAAATAAGGGATGGGTGAGCTCTGATTCATTGCACAGTTTATATCTCTGGGTTTGCAGCAAGGTATTCTACTGAAGCAAGGACAAGTTGAGCTCTCTGTCAGATCAACTTTCCTTCTGAAGGAGTTATGGGTTTGGGGTTGGGGAGTTAGCTACAAGGGGCGTCAGCAAGCCTATGGCTTAGGGAATAGGTCTCCATGGCACAAAAGTTGAGGGTGCAGGCTGGCCTGACTGCAGTATATTCTTAATATCTTAACAGAAACTGGAGATGTGCTTGTGGCAAAACATAAGGTTTTAGTGATTCTTTTTTTTCTTTTACTGTTTTTGGTTGTGGGGTTTTGTGTTGGTTTGTTTTTGTTGTTTTTTTTAAGTTTTTCTAATTTTCCACTTGTGTGTTTGAAACCTGGCTTACCGTTATGAGAGAACTCTCGTCTATGGAGACAGTTGGGCTGTTCGATGGGCCCTTCGATGGTTTTGATGTGAGTCCTGGTGACTCCAAACTGTAGAAATTTCAGATTCCTTGCTCCATTTCTTCAAGTTTCTGTTGCCTTGGCAATGCTAGGCAAAGAGAAGGCTGCCCGCAGCCAGCAATCCATTGGGCTGAGGCAGCACTAGGGATCGAAATGGGACGGGGCAGTCCCCATGTGCCCTGAAACCCTGCAGCACTGCTGTGGGGATGCCTGGTGAAGCAAACCTTGCAGGCTGGTTGAGGGTACGATGGCCCAGCTGGGCTGCCAGTGAGCCCAGGGCAAATGGGGTGCAGAGCAACTTTACTTGGAACAACACTTATTTCTGATAACAGGAATCGTGGATGCCTGTGGCCTCTCATGTCCAGGACATGGACAGGGCTCTGCAGTGGAAGATGTCCCACTGATCTCTATGAGCTCTATGAGCAGAATGAAATATTTTAATGTAACTCTTGCCTTGAATTTTGCCACCCCTACAAAGTACTTTGGTTCAGCAGTGCATCTCATCTCACTCCTCTTTGTTGGTTTTTAGTAAATTTCCTTTAGTGCAATGCATGTGGTATTTGGATATGTTAGAATCAGCCAGCAGAGTCTGCCTTTTCCTAAAGTTGTGCACACTTTCCGTTCTATTAGAGTTTAAATTATTTTTTCAATTTCAAAGTGGGCAATGGTGCCAGGTTGGTTTATGCAGTATAGCTGACAAACAGCAGATGAAATATTTAATGACTTTTTATTTCCCAGATCACTAAAAAGTCCGGGAATGTGTTCTAAAACTTCAGCCTTGGCCTATTTAATTTTCCAAGCATCTTTTTCATACATATCTTGTAATTTTATACACATTGTGGACCTGTGTGAATGAAGTGCTGAAGTCATCTAACTTCCTGATAAACTCACACCAGAGTATAAAAACTTATTTTCAGTTTTACAAGCCAAACACTTGAATTAATTCCATGCACTTTAAAGTAATCCCATAAAACTGTTCCTTTAAAGGAGATTAAAAGGCAGTTCTTTTAAATTCATTCCCTTTGGAATTCATTTTGCGTCCATACTGGATCCACCTGAAGATGATTCTTTCTTCCAATATGTATGTATGACTGTGCACTTTATGGAATGTATGTTGGCACAACTCTTGGCAATTCAGGCAACCTCCAAGCCTGGTTGTCAAATCTGAGAAAAACTGGATACAGTCAGGCTTCAGCCCTGTCCTTATAACTAGGCTGAACAACAGTATACCTGTGAAAGACATAATACAATGTAAATGTTTTTAAGAACAACTTACCACTTACTCAGTGCTAGGACATTTTTTAAAATATTGACATTGAAACCAGGAATTAATTTCTATTATGCTGGTCAGATTTAAAAAAAAAACCCTACTGATATAAACCAGTGGAACTTGGTAGTAGCTGCACTAGGTAACTGAAGTAGCTTCAGGAGGAACAAACAGTACTTTTATTGTTGCACTTAAATAAACAGAACAGTGTTGCAAAGAACAGTGAAGGATACGGTAAAAACAGTGAGTTTTAGGAACTGAAATCTCTACCCATGGAACTAATGAGTTCTGGGAGAAAGAAAGAATAATTCTAATGATCAGTTCTGCACTGAAATTGTAAGTCATTGGTAGTGCATAAAAAACCTGACAGCATTTGCTTGAATGGTTAATGTATCCAATAGTGGCACACAGTAAGGTTTGTGCTTTAGAGGGGGACTGTTTTGCAGGAACTATGTAATACTCTTACATTCATTTGCATAGATAGTGAACTTACCTGCTTTGAAAAGTGCTCATACAGATTCCTTGTATTGCTGCTGTGGAGTGGAGGCTTGTGGGTGTTTTAACACTTATTTATTTAATGATGATCTGTAAGGAAAAAGAAAGATTTTGTGGCTGTATCACAGAAAATCACTTCAGGCAAGGAAATGGTACAGGCTTGTTGAGCAAAGGCTATATAATAGAAAAATGTTTAAGGTAGTTCCTGAGGCTAACCCATTAGTTTAGTATCACAGTTTGGTGGAAAAAGAGTTCTTCATGACTTCTTTCTCCCTCTTAGCAAGTATCTGCTAAAGTTCTCCCTCCAGAAGGGCCAGATGGATGGCTTTATTGGATTCTTCTGTGATGAATAATTTCCTTAACACCCCTCCCTAAGAGCCATCAAACTGAGAAGAGGTGGATAGAGGCTCTGTTGCTTAGCTTTTAGGTGATGGGTCTTGCCTACCTTGTCCAGTTCTGTTTAATCACCCATCTGCAGAAAACAAGAGACTTGTAGGAATAGATGTTACTAGTCATTGGCCAAAAATGTCTTAGATGAGATGTTGGTTTTTGTAGTTTGCTGTGCTCTGCAGTGATTAGAGATGTTTTGCCTAGGAGAATTGTTATTAAAACACTGGCCTTGACCGTTATCGGTTATTTAGGTCTTGCATGGAAGCCATTAGTGTACTTTGGCTACCACCTCAGGGAGACAATTAGCAATTATACCTCCTCCTCTGAGGAGTTTTTTATGGAGGAAATACAGAATGGCACCTTAGCTACCATCTTATATAATGTCTCCTCCTTCAGTACAACAACTTTTCAGTATCTTGAACATCCTTGGGTAGTTAAGATACATCTGTTGATATTGCTTTGGCAGATGGGTCAGTTCTGTCTAAGGTTAATAAACAAGTCAAGAATATAATCCAGAGATCTGCCCCAAGGCTCGATAGCTGTGCATGGCAGGATATGTGGGGTAGTATGGGCAAATGCCTAAGACGGTGGGCACCCCCAGTGTTGTGGGACTTCACCCTGGAACAAGTGCAGAATCCTGAAAAATCAGTAGAATATTTGGAGGAAGTATGTTGTCACCCTGGCAATTCCAGAGAGATACAAATCACTGCAATGTGCTGGGGCCTGACTCATGCCTATCGAGTCCTATTTAACTCTATTCAGTACCCCCAAGGGAAAGAGAAGGCCTCTGGATCTAAAAAGACAAAGACAAGGCAAACAACAAGCACTGTGGCCACTCAAACCCCCACAACAGACACTGCAGCTACTCAAACCCTGGTGAAAAGTGTTGCAGCTGAATCAGAGGACCAACCCGTGCCAGTATCAGTTGCCCCTATACTCAAGACGAAATCTTGGAAGAGAAAGTCAACTAATTTAGAAAGAGATTATGAAGAAGCAGGGCCATCACAAGAAGAAGAGGAGGAAGAACGTGTACAAGTAATGGAAAGAACCCAATCCCTATGCTTGAGTGAGTTGCCGGATGTCCGAAAAGATTTTGGCTGTCGTTCAGGTGAGCACATTATCACCTGGCTGCTCCGATGCTAGGATAATGGGGCCAGTAGTCTGGAATTAGAGGGGAAGGAAGCCAAACAACTGGGATCCCTCTCTAGGGAAGGGGGCATTGATAAAGCAATTGGAAAAGGAACACAAGCCCTCAGCCTCTGGAGGTGACTCCTTTCAGGTGTGAGAGAAAGGTATCCCTTCAAAGAAGATATTGTATTTCACCTAGGAAAATGGATGACCATGGAGAAAGGTAGCCAGTACCTGAGGGAACTAGCCATGCTTGAGGTGATTTGTGTTGACCTGGACGATGAACAGTCATCCAAAGATCCAGACGAAGCCCAGTGCTCACAACCCATGTGGCGGAAGTTTGTATGGAGTGCACCATCGACGCATGGGATCGCATTGGCAGTAATGCCCTGGAAAGATGATGGGACACCAATGGTAGTGGAGCTGATTGATAAACTCCGGGAGTATGAAACAAATCTCTTTTCCTTGCTTGTCTCTGCTGTTGAGAAAATGTCCTGGGAGTTCCAGCAATTCAAAGACGATATGTCCTGCTCCCCACCAGTACGGACCAGTATCTCAGCCATTAGGAGTAAGTGTCCCTTTGCTCAAGAGAAGGGATACACACAACGGGGCACCCTGTGGTTTTACCTGCGTGACCATGGAGATGACATGAAGAAGTGGGATGGAAAACCTACCTCGACCCTAGAGGCACAGGTATGTGAGCTGCAAGAGAAACCAATCACTTGGGAGTTTCTCCAGGAGAGCTGCTGCTCCAGTTTCCAGTAAGCAATTCCCCAGACAGAGCAGAAGTGCTGATTTTCTGTCTGATCTTAATAGAGACACTTGTGATTCATGTTTACAGGGAGTGAGTTGTGAATGCCACAATTGGGACTAGAGGGGCCCTGCCTCCAGCCAGGTGGAGGAAAGGGATAACCGGGTTTACTGGACTGTGTGGATCCGATGGCCTGGCACGTCTGACCCACAGGAGTATAAAGCTTTAGTGGACACCGGCGCACAGTGCACCTTAATGCCATCAAACTATATAGGGGCAGAACCCATCAGCATTGCTGGAGTGACAGGGGGATCCCAAGAGCTAACTGTATTGGAGGCCGAAGTGAGCCTAACCGGGAATGAGTGGCAGAAGCACCCCATTGTGACTGGCCCAGAGGCTCTGTGCATCCTTGGCATAGACTATCTCAGTAGGGGGTATTTCAAGGACCCAAAAGGGTACAGGTGGGCTTTTGGTGTAGCTGCCTTGGAGACGGAGGAAATTAAACAGCTGTCTACCTTGCCTGGCTTCTCGAAGGACCCTTCTGTTGTGGGGTTGCTGAAGGTCAAAGGACAACAGGTGCCAATCACCACCACAACAGTGCATCGGCAGCAATATCGCACCAACTAGACTTCTGATTCCCATCTGTGATCTCATTCGTCAACTGGAGAGCCAAGGAGTCATCAGTAAGACCCACTCACCCTTTAACAGTCCCATATGGCCAGTGTGGAAATCTAATGGAGAGTGGAGGCTAACAGTAGCAAATCATGGCCTGAATGAAGTCACGCTGCCACTGCGTGCTGCCGTGCCAGACATGCTAGAACTTCAATACGAACTGGAGTCCAAGGCAGCCAAGTGGTTATGCCACATCTGATATCGCTAATGCATTCTTCTCAATCCCTCTGGCAGCAGAGTGCAGGCCACAGTTTGCTTTCACTTGGAGGGGGGTCCAGTACACCTGGAATCGACTGCCCCAGGGGTGGAAACACAGTCCTACCATTTGCCATGAACTGATCCATACTGCACGGGAGCAAGGTGGAGCTCCCGAACACCTACAGTACATTGATGACATCATCGTGTGGGGCCATACAGCAGAAGTAGTTTATGAGAAAGGAAAGAAAATAGTCCAAATCCTTCTGAAGGCTGGTTTTGCTATAAAACAAAGTAAGGGCAAGGCACCCACACAGGAGATCCAGTTCTTAGGAATAAAATGGCAAGATGGATGTCATCTCATTCCAATGGATGTGCTCAACAAAATAACAACCATATCTCCACCAACTAGTGAAAAGGAAACACAAGTTTTTTTAGGCGTTGTGGGTTTTTGGAGAATGCATATTCCAGATTACAGTCTGATCGTAAGCCCTCTCTATCAAGTGACCTGGAAGAATGATTTCAAATGGGGCCCTGAGCAACAACCAGTTTTCAACCAGATTCAACAGGACATAATTAATGCAGAAGCCCTTGAGCCAGTCCGGGCAGAACAAGATGTAAAGAATGTGCTCTACACTGCAGCCGGGGAGAATGGCCCTACCTGGAGCCTCTGGCAGAAAGCACATGGGGAGACCCAGGGTCAACCCCTAGGGTTTTGGAGTCAGGGATACAGAGGGTCCGAAGCCCGCTATACTCCAACTGAAAAAGAGATATTGGCAGCATATGAAGGGGTTCGAGCTGCTTCAGAAGTGGTTGGTACTGAGGCACAGTTGCTCCTGGCACCCCGACTGGCAGTGCTGGGCTGGATGTTCAAAGGAAATGTCCCCTCTACACACCATGCAACTGATGTTACATGGAGTAAATGGGTTGCCCTGATCACCCAGCGGGCTCGAGTGGGAAACCCCAGTCGCCCAGGAATCTTGAAAGTGATCATGGACTGGCCAGAAGTCAAAGACTTTGGATTATCACCAGAGGAGGAGGTGACACGTGCTGAAGAAGCCCCACTGTATAACAAACTGCCAGAAGATGAGAAGCAATATGCCCTGTTCACTGATGGGTCCTGTCGCCTTGTGGGAAAGCACCAGAGATGGAAGGCTGCTGAATGGAGTCCTACAAGACAAGTCGCAGAAACTGCTGAAGGAGAAGGTGAATTGAGCCAGTTTGCAGAGGTAACGGCCATCTAGCTGGCCTTAGACATTGCTGAATGGGAAAAGTGGCCAGTGCTCTATCTCTATACTGACTCCTGGATGGTGGCAAATGCCGCATGGGGGCGGTTACAGCAGTGGAAGCAGAACAACTGGCAGAGTAGATGTAAACCTATCTGGGCTGCCGCATTGTGGCAAGATATTGCTGCCCGGGTAGAGAAACTGGTTGTAAAGGTACATGGATGCTCACGTCCCCAAGAGTCGGGCCACTGAAGAACATTGAAACAACCAGCAGGTAGATCAGGCTGCCAAGATTGCTGAGGTGGATCTGGCCTGGCAGCATAAGGGTGAACTATTTCTAGCTCGGTGGGCCCATGACACCTCAGGCCATCAAGGGAGAGATGCAACATACAGGTGGGCTCGTGATCGAGGGGTGGACTTGACCATGGACGCTATTGCACAGGCTATCCATGAATGTGAAACATGCGCTGCCATCAAGCAAGCGAAGCGGGTAAAGCCTCTGTGGTATGGGGGATGATGGCTGAACTATAAATATGGGGCAAATTGACTATATCACACTCCCACAAACCCGCCAAGGCAAGTGCCATGTGCTTACAATGGTGCAAACAACGACTGGCTGGATGGAAACATCTCCTGTCCCCCACACCACTGCCCGGAACACTCTCCTGGGTCTCAAAAAACAAGTCCTGTGGCGACATGGCACCCCAGAGAGAACTGAGTCAGACAACGGGACTCATTTCCGAAATAACCTCATAGACACCTGGGCCAAAGAGCACGGCATTGAGTGGGTGTATCACATCCCCTATCACGCACCAGCCTCTGGGAAAATGGAACGATAAAATGGAGGATACACATTTAGCAAAAGCCACCTGGTTAGTCAACACGAGGGGATCTGCCAACCGAGCTGGCCCTGCCCAGTCAGAACCCTTACGTACTGTGGATGGGGATAGAGTCCCTGTAGTGCGTGTAAAAAAAATATGCTGGGAAAAACAGTCTGGGTTCTTCCTGCCTCAGGCAAAGGCAAACCCATTCATGGATTGCTTTTACTCGAGGACCTTGGTGCACTTGGTGGGTGGTGTGGGAGGATAGAGAAGTCTGATGTGAGCCACAAGGGGATTTGATTTTGGGCGAAAACAGCCAATGAACTGAGTAGTGTGCTGTTAATTGCTATATAGTGTTGTATGTCATCACTACTATGGTTGCTATATGCCATATCAATAGTGTCATGGTGGGAATCCCCAAATTAATAAAAATTAACTTTCAATTGAACCAAGAAAAGTGCAGCTGTGCTAGAACAAGGACTAACAGTGCAGCGGTGATTGAACGAGGACTGACTTCAGCATGCAACAAGCCAACACCACAAACCCCACCTCTCTGAAAGACTTGTACAATAGATGAGACCCAAAGTCATGGACTAAATGAACTCAATGGACATTTCATGGACATTTTCCAGGGGTGATCCATAGACTAGGGGAATGATAAATGAAATCTGTATATTCTGTCAAAGGACGAGAAGGCAGGTAAGGGTTATTGAAATTGTATTGGATAGTATGGGACCTGATCATGATGTAAATGATATGGAATAAGGGGTGCATACTGCCATGGTTTTAGCTGGGATAGAGTTAATCTTCTTCACTGCAGCTGGCATAGTGCTGTGCTTTGGACTTAGCATGGTAACGATGTTGAGATAACACACAGTTGTTTGGGCTGTTGCTGGGTAGCGCTTGTACTAGTCAAGGGCATTTCCAGCTTCCCATTCTCTGCCGGGTGCACAAGAAGCCAGGAGGGGAGGGGGCACAGCTAAGAGAGCAGATTCAAACTGACCAAAGGGATATTCCATATCATGTAACATCATGCCCAGTATGTTACCTGGGAGGAGCTGGCTGGGGGAGGAGGGAAGAAATCACAGCTCGGGAATGGGCAGTGTCGGCCAGTGGGTGGTGAGCAGCTGTATCGTTTGTGTTCCTTTTTTTCCCTTTTCCATTTTATTATATTATCATTGTTGTTATTATTATTGTAAATATTATTTTTATTGTAATTATTAAACTGTGCTTATCTCAACCCACAAGTTCTTTTGCTCGTCCAATTTTCTCCCCCATCCTTCAGGGGTGCGGGGAGTAAGCAAGTGGCTGCGTGGTGTTTAGTTGCCAACTGAGGACAATGCCACTAGCTCTTCCCTAAAAAAAAGCAATCTGCACTGCATGACTTTCTAAAATAATGAACATTATCTGCTGTGAAATTTGAGAAATGTTCTTCCAATCACACAGAAATTATCAAAAGAGTGGGGTTTTTTAGTCCTTTTGGTGCTTCCTATTCCACTTGGGGTTGAAAGAGGAAAAAATATATGAATAAAAAAGCACTTCAATGCTATAACTACATAGCTGGAAAGAGCCAGTATCTCTACTGTGTTGGGTAGATGCTTTCAATGAAATGACGGAATAATACACAGCTGCATCCATGTCTCCCCTGTCTCCTCCTTTTGGAGCACCATCTCACTCAGATGTCTGAAGTACAGCCCAGCTCATATGCTTGGCTCCTTCTCACCAATCTGTGTACACAGATGTGAATGATAAATATGGGAATGAAGACCAACTGTATAGGGATCTAACAGGATCTACAAGGCAAATTCTGAATTGTGCCCTTAAACGTCTTTAATGTAGTGACAGATTTTTTTTTTTAAAGAAAGATTGATTATATAAAAACTTGATAAATCTGTGGTTGGTTCTGCAAGTAGTGTCTTGAGAGATTTTGCTACAGTTTCTCAAATAGCATTGTTTTGCACATATTGGGGCACTACATACGCTGTTTTTTAATAAAGTGATCTTGTTTGTTCTGGTTAGTATCCCTGTGGCCTGTTCCAAAGCCACTTGAATCTGTTTGAAACAAGAACTTGACAGGACAGAGCATGTTATTAAATAGTAGGAGAAAACAGGGGCATTGACACAAAGAAAGGGCCTCTGCTTTAAAACCAAAATGAAATGACACTGTCTACTAGAACTGCTTGTCCCTTTTGTTTATTTCCTATCACTTTGGAAATGAAAGGAAATAAATTCCTATGAAATACTGCTGAACTGAGTCATTTGAGAATGGCAAAGTCTCTCCCCTGCTCTCTGGAACAGTATGGATTAAGTTATTGTAAATAGAAAGATAGCAATTAAATTAGAGAGTTTCCTTAGCCCTCAAGGTTTTTGAAAGTAAAGACTGGTGCCCACACATGGCCCGTCAGCTGATTCTGTGATGTGATTTTTATAGTGCAAATTACGACAAGTCATAAGAGCTGTGGCAGCCATGCTGAAACGATGTTTGTAAGGTCAAATTTTTGAACCTAAAAGTGTGAGCAGGTTTGATGTGCGTTAACCCCAGTTGGAAGCTCAGCCCCACACAGCTGCTCACTCCCTCCCTGCAGGGGGATGGGGGAGAGGATCAGAAGGGCTAAGGAAGAAAACTTTTGGATTGAGATAAGGACAGTTTAATAGGTAGAGGGGGGAAAAGGAAACAAAGCAAAACAAAAAACAAGTGATGCAAGAGCAGTCAGTCACTACCAACTGACAGATGCGTAGCTGGTCCCTGAGCAAGGGTGACTCTGGAAACTGCCCCCCCAGTTTTACTGCTGAGCATGATGTTTATATATAACATATGGGATATCGCTTTGATCAGTTGGGGTCAGCTGTCCCGACTCTCTCCCTCCCAGCATTTTGCCCACCGGGGAGGAAGAGTAAGAAACAGAGGAGGACTTGGCACTGTTCAGCAATAGTTAAAACACAGGGGTCTTATCAACTCTGGTCACAGTCATCACAAATAGAGAACAAAGCACCATATGAGGTGATATGAAGAAAGTTACCCTACCACAGACAGACCCAGTACGTGATTAAAAACTCCACCTCTTTCCCCAGCTAATGGATTTTTAGCTATTTGAGTTGCTAATGTAAATGATACAAAACAGTTTTCTTTCTCCTGTTGTTTATAGAAGGTAGAAATAAATTCAGTGCAGAGCTGTAAGTACAATTATCCTGGCACAGCTCAACCAGGACAGAAGACTTTGTCAAAGTCTTTGTTTGAGGTCTTTGTACAGCAAAGACCTCAAACAAATATCTCTGTGTGGCAGACACTGCTAAGTTACTTGTTTTCAGAAGGATGGTTTGTTTCTCCTACTATTTCTTTTCACACTGCTTTGGGGAACTTTCTTGTTGAGACCTATGTACATTTTCAAAGCTGTCTCAATCCCATTTTCAGCAAAGAAACGTACCACACTGCTTAAAAGCATTTGAATGTCTAGCAATCTCCCACTGAAACCTGTGAGACTTTGGCACTTTTGTATCTCTGAAGATTTGGGCTTTGGAAGCTTATTAAGCAAACTTTCAAAGGCTCCTGAAATGAATAGGAGTTGCGTTACATTTCAGTGGGATTTCAACTTCCAAGTCCACGAATTACTTCAAAAGTAGAACTGTGGGGCTTTTAAAAATGCTACCCTAGCTTCACTGAAATGTAATTGATCTGATCTAGGTAAACTGTATAAACTGTATCACTGTTTGAGGTCCTTGTCATTGGGGTTCATATTCTAGCTAACATTAATTAATGGATTTTTAAAAAAAACAAACAGGTTTTGCAAAAATTCCTGGTAGCATAATCATGTAGGTCAATGCCTAGAGAACTTTCCAAAATACTAAGGCATATAATTCGCATTTACTCCCAAATCTACCCATGCAGACACTATCAAAAAGCCAGAGACTTATGCGTAGCTGTAGGTGGTTAAATATCCTTAAGTACCCTTTAATTTGGCTTCATATTGCAACACCTATAGTTTTACTTCCCTGTTTATAAAAGCTTTTACTAGTGTTACTGTTGCACCACAGATTTTTTTTTTTTGAGAAATGACCACAAAATTAAAGAAATAAGAAATTGCTTTTAAAATCCATGTATTACAAGTGTTGTGTTATTTTTTGTAGGTTTTGTACATATTCCATAATTCTAAAAAAATATTTTCCTGAAATATAGACACCAAGCTATGTAACCATTGCCTTTCGTTTCTCTGAAATGTATATGTTCAAATAAATGAGGAAAAAATAAAAGGTATAAAGTAATTTCACCAGAGACACAGATGCTTTACTTGGTCCAGAAGGAAAAAAACCATTTTGTAAGCACCGATCGGCACGCATTAGTGTGATGTACAGAGCTTCACATGTTAGGACATAGAAGTTTTGTACATGAAAGAGCTGTGTTGCACGCTACACTGTTCATATAGATATAACCTAAGGATTTAAAGGATTAGGCTTTGCATCAACATGTTTAACCTTGGTTTAGGAGGATTAAAAGGCCTGGTGCACTCAAGTCAAGGCAGGAGGGAGAATCCAGAACTGAATCTGCAGCAAACCCATGGCAGGCTGGGATGAACCTGACTACAGGGAAAAAAATAAGGAAAAAAAAAAAAAAAAGAAAAAAAGGAAAAAAAGTCTCTCTCATCCCTCCCTCTCCCCCTGCCTCCCTCTGCCCTTCTCCTCTAGTAGGACAATAGGCTTGTCACCCATCCCTTGCTTTAAAGTCCTACTCTACACCTATGCAAAAGGAAAAGGAATGAGTTTAGAGATCCTGTTATTATAATAGTGTTACACCAGCCTAATGGTATGTGTAGGGCTCTGAAAACTCTTGTGGGTTAGAGATAACCAGAACGAAGGAGCTAAAAGATGGTCCTCAAAACCAACTTCTTTTTTATTCCAGTTATGAACTCAGCACAGAAGCAGAACATCAAAAAACCCCAACTCACTGCCTGTTCTGTTAAAAACTGTTTTGGTTTTGGTTTTCCCCCAAAAAGAAAGGTGATACTAAGCATTTGAAAGTAAGCTTATTTAGGCACACAACAAACACTGAGAGAAACTTTTGTGAACCAAATTCAATCTTGCAATTTAAGCACCTGTTGGTTGACAATCTACAGCATATGCTCATGAGAATCAGATCATGTGAACTTTGTAACTTAGAAATTCTTATATTACTAAGATCTATTTGCCCTATTGGAAAACAAGAGGGACATGCCCATAAGCACCATCTGCAAACCCAAAAATGCAAGATCGCATTTGGAGTGTTGTGTCCACTTTTGGGCTCAATGGTACAAGGGAACATGACACTGACAAACTGAAGTGAGTCTCTCAAAAGGCTACCTAGATGATTAAGGGCCTGGGGCACCTGTCATGTGAGGAGAGGCTGACAGAGAGCTGGATTTGTTCAGCCTGGAGAAGAGAAACATAATGGAGAAACCTCATTGCAGTATTCAGCGCTGGAGATGGAGAAGATGGAATGAGACTTTCCTTGGATATGCATGGTGGTAAGAGGAGAGGCAACAAACACAAACTGCAACAAGGGAAATTCTGGTGAAACACTGGGAAGCTTTTTCCCATGAGGGTTATCAAATGGTGGAAGAGGGGCCCAGGGATTCTCCATCACTGGAGATATCCAGAATGTGACTTGCCACAGCCTACCTAACCAGACCTGGCCTGAGTGAGGTATTTGAAAGTGTTTGACCTCCAGATATCCATTCCAACCTATTTTATTCTGTGATTCTGTGATCACCTTAATGGAATTAAAAAAATCCCCTCGATTATTTTTGTCCTTTGTTGGACAAATTATTTGTATTATTAATTTACTTAGACAGTGTTTTCCGATACCCATGTTTTTATATCCTTGTAGTCTGGTTTTGCTTAGGTTATATGTGTTTAGATGTGTCCCGGTGCAGCTTCACAGGAAGATAAACTTGTAAATAGTCTGTGAATGTTTGCTTGCATATTCCTATTTCTTAGTGCTTTTTGCACTCAGAAAACAATTTATCTAGTAAATGTCATAAATAATTCTTTCTGAACGATCTCTGTCATAATTTAGTTTCTTCAGCTCAGCAAGTATCTAGAAGCAGATCATGATTTCTTCAATTAATTTGCTACACTTCATTCAAAAATATTGGAGCTTTGTTTCTACTGTCTATGATTTGATAGTCAGCAGTGGGGTGTTGAATATTCTATACTGGATATTCAAGATACAAACTTGTTGATAAGAAAAATGATGAACTATTGTACTGATCTCTAATGGGGTTAGTGTGAACTGGGAGATGCAGGCTGAAAGAGGATGTATGCCTCTTAGAAAGACTAGGATTTACTGTTCCACTTTCAAAGGATAAGACATCAGGTCTTGATATAACAGCACTGCAGCGATCCGGAAGGAATAGTAAACACAGTGTGTTACCATGACTGTAACTTTTCTGTTGCACAAATACTGTCCAGCTCTTTTGAAAGTAGCTGTTTGTGTTGTGTTTGCAATTAGTCTGACATACTGTCCTGGTTTCAGCTGGGATAGAGTTAAATTTCTTAGCAAAGGCTAATCACCATCCTCTCCTTAGAAAGCCTGCTGAGGAGTGGTAGAGATAATAATGAATTGAAAGTGGTATGAGAACAATTCTCCTGGGCTTGTGGACCAGACTAAAGTAATTGAAAATAGATTTTTGTGAGAAAATGAACTAGTGGCTGAAATGATAAAAATCATAATGAAGGGGTGCATGTAGAGGGTTGCATTCACTTTTGACCTGTGAAAGTTCTTTTGATGGAAGTAAATCAACGTAGCATTCATCTAAATCCATGACATTTTGAGTAAAGCAGATCTATTGCTCACGTGACTACGGGATATTGGGCTATTTAACCGTCTTCTGATGGCTTGTGATAAGCGATTTGGATAGTACATCTCCCAGTTGTGTTTAGATCTACACTGTTCTATATATTAAAGGTATTCTTCCTTGCTAATTGTTCAGTGGAAAACCATAGGTACATTTTTGATTTGGCACTTATCTGTGAGATGATGATATGTAGAGAGGTCTCTATTTCATCATTGGCCTGCAGAGTTTTCTAATGTATGTCTAGAAGAAGAGGAAATGAGGGTGAGAGGCCAGAGGAACCCACCTCTGGGAAAACGTAAAAGAATTTACATCCCTACTGTATCTGAGAAGACTGAGACAAAACCACGGTCAAGATGTAGGAAGGTTTATGGAGCAAAATCGCAGCGTGCAGCCAGTAGTAGCCTCCACTTCTGGGAGCAGAGTTTGTACGGCTGTAGTGTCTCCTATGACTTTGACAGCCAAATCCCACCACTTACTTGGCTTTCATGTGGACAAATTACCAGAAGTGGGTCAGCTTTCATTATGTGAATTTTTGTACTTCTACAGTGCTTAGTAAGGTAGGGGGCTGGCCCAGGGAGAAGACCCACCCGGGGATATGGTTGTAAATGGTATTCCAATAGCTTCCTTTTGTGGCCAGGTTACAGAGTAGGTAGTAACTGTTCAAGAGTCTGTTGGAAAAAACAAAAAAAGGACCTATTTATTTTTCTGTTTCACTGCAGAAATCACAGTGACAAATCTGATACTACTTGATGAAAAATAAGTCAGTCTTGCCAACAAAGTAAAGGAAAGGAGATTTGCTTTATTTTTAAATTGTTTGAATGTATTCATGCTTTCAAAGATTTAACTGAATGGACATTTTGTGAGTTAATTACAGAGATTTTTGTTCAGAACTATTTCATCACATTGTCAAAAGGCAATGTGCTGAAATGTATAAATACAGCAACATCTTAATTATTTTGGTAGAAAGGTGAAGGCAACAGCAGCAAGGGTGAGAGAAGCCAGGGAAGTCTGGTGCAGAAAGTCAGTGTGCAAGATAACATTTGAAGAGCCTAAGACTCAACAAATCTCGAATGCTTAACTGATTGTATTGAATTGGTTTGCGTACATCAAACATTTTTAAGGTTACCTTTGTATAAATCAAATGGGTAACAAATTAAATTTGTTGTGGTTGAAAGGATTTAATATACAAATAAAGAACCTCTCTTCAGGTCAGAACGTGTGGCAAGGGTGTTGAACATATAGAATGCTTCTTTCAGTCTGCAGCAAGAAGCCTGTTGGGAGAGAGTTCTAGTCAGGAAATATACTGTAGAGAGATACAAAATTGCTGAGAGATAGTGTTTCTGTTTGAATAAGGGTTCTGATCTGCTGTCTGAAAGAAGTTGTGTTTTATAGTTACTTTTTATTCTGTCACTGTTGGGGGCAGGGCCCATGGAGCAGAGATTTCTTTACTGGCAGTTTGCCTCTCTCTAGGTTTTAAATAAAGGTAGCTAAAAGGTTAGATTTCCACTTGGTATTTTTTGCTGTTCCTGTCCTTTTCCACAAAGAAGATTTTCCATCACTCAGAGGGAAATGGTCTACACCAGAGAGAAGAATTCACTTTACCTTGATAGAATCAAGCTAACAACAACCTTTTAAAGCTGTGGATCCAAGTAAAATTACAAGTTAATCACACAGACTTCTCACTCAATCATATCTTCTGTTGACTTGTCAACTTTAGTAGAAAATAATTAAAGCATAAGGCCACCACCTTTGAAATGTGTTTTGCCTAAACACAAATTTTATCTGCAAGATTTTTGTACTACTATATTAAGTCTAGAGTATATAAACTGGAACTAAACGATGCCAAGACTATAAATAAAAATTACAGTAACCCGTCTCTTTTTACTAAGTAAATGAACTGGTTTTATGCATTGTGGTATTCTTGTCCAGGATGAAGAGACATAACACTCAAAGGCATAGCTTTCTTACCTAAAACATCTGTGAGATATTGTGCATGAAAATATTATGGAGAAGAGAAGCTACAGAGGTAAAAAACACTTTGTTCAAAAAAGAGTATTTTATGTCATACCCTAAGATTTCAATACTGTAAATTAACAAAATAGGTTGTATCCAGTTTGAAACCAATGGCAGAGGCTTGCTAGCTTCCGATAAGTCTGGTTTTAGGATAAGAGAGAAGACTTTTTTTTAATTGTATGCATTCTTATTATTTCATTATAGATGTTTGTTATGAACATATCCTTACCTGTACAAACTGCCTTTGCTACAGAGAAAAAAGTTAACCTTTCCTTAAAGCAGCTCTATAGCACAATTTAATCCTACAGCACTGAATCTCACTAGCATTAGAAAGTCCAATGGAGTGAATGAATGAAATGTCCCTACGTCCCAAAAAAATCATGATGTGGAGGGGAACAGGGAAGAGTGAAGAAGCCAGTTCGAGCACTGAGTGCTTCATGTAGCATCCAGTGTAACAATATATTAAAGCTTTTGACTGAATTAATCTTAAACAGAAAATGGAGCTGTGCTGGTTTTGGCTGGGAAAGAGTTAATTCCCTTCACTGCAGCGCCTGTAGCAGTGAGGGACCTTTCCAGCCTCCCATGCTCTGCCATGTGGGCAGGAGGCCGGGAGGGGCGGGGCCACACCCCAGACAGGTGACCCCGACTGGCCAATGGGATGCTCGTTCCATACCATGTGATGCCATGGCCAGTACATTAACGGGGCAGTTGGCGCGTGGGGGGCGGTTGTGGCTCGGGGACTGGCGGCGTCGGGTCGGTGGGCGGCTGCGTCCCGTGCTGATGGTTTTGGTTGTTCATTTCCCCTTCCCCCAAACCAGATTTCACCTCTTTCTCGTTATTTTCCCTTTCCTTGCATTATTATGTTGTTGTTGTTATTATTGTTTTATTTTAATTATTAAACTATTCTTACCTCAACCCACGAGCTTTACCCTTCCGATTCTCTCCCCCATCCCGCCAATGGGGGAGTGAGCGAGTGGCTCCGTGGGGCTGAGTTGCCGGCTAAACAACAACAGGAGCTTATGGAGTAGAAAAAATAATCAAAAACTGTCCTCTTCTGTTATTGCTTAACATTTAACAACTTTCTCTAATCCTTCCTTGGAACACTGTTACATTACCAGAGGCATGGAAATATGCTGCTGTTGCAGAAGCTTGTTTTTGCTGGTGTGGAAAGAAACCCAAATGAAAGAACCTCAAACAAATTATCATTTTACCTGCAGCAGCTGATGCAAGTAATAAACCCTGCATCTGTTCATTTTGGCTTAAGACTGGGAAAGTTCAAAGTGCATCATGGCAGTTCTGCCACTCTCACCAGGGATACCCTGGCAGTGGCGTGCGCAGGGAAAATGGATCCTGTCCTTAGTATTGGAAACAGGAGCAATACGAAATGCAGCAGATCAGAGTTACAGTGAAGGGCTGACCTAAACTGCTTTCACCTGCCATGCAGAATCCTACCCATCACAAACATCTGAGGTGTTCTTCTTTCAACAGCGGTACTGAAGACTGTCCCAGGCAATAGACAGGTATAGTAGGATAGTTTTATTTCTGAACATTCACAGCCATTCTGCTTAAGGGAGCATCCTGATACTCAGACTAACAGGTTCTGATAGCTATAGTTGTGTCTTTGTCATGGTTTAACTCCAGCTGGCAACTCAACCCCACACAGCTGCTCACTCACTCTCTCCCAGTGGGATGTGGGAGGGAGTTGGAAGGGTAAAAGTGAGAAAACTTGTAGGCCAAGATAAAAGACAGTTTAATAGGTAAAGAAAAGTTGCGTGTGTAAGCAAAGCAAAACAAGGAATTCATTCACCACTTCCCATGGGCAGGCAGGTGTTCAGCCATCTCCAGGAAAGCAGGCCTTCATCACAGGTAATGGTCACTTGGGAAGACAAACGCCATCACTCCAAACGTTCCCCCTTCCTTCTTCTTCCCCCAGCTTCATATACTAAGCACAATGTCATACGGTATGGAATACCCCACTGGTCAGTTGAGGTCAGCTATCTTGGCTGTGCCCCCTCCCAACTTCTTGTGCACCCCCAGCCTATTCACTGGTAGAGTGATGTAAGAAGCAGAAAGGCCTTGACTCTGTGTAAGCCCTGCTCAGCAATAACTAAAACATCCCTGTATAATCAAGACTGTTTTCAGCACAAATCCAAAACATAGCCCCATAGTAGGTACTGTGAAGAAAATTAACTCTATCCCAGCCAAAACCAGCAGAGTCTTTAACCCGAGAGACTAATGAAACAAAAATTTGAGACTAATGACACTTGATGCTGAACCTTTAAGTCAAGGAACTTCTGTAGTATGTGAAAAATAGCCAGGACAACCAGGTTACCTTCAGTGGGTGATACCCAGGCTTTTCAGTATCCATTAATTATTACCAGAGTTGTGGTTTTCTTCTATTTAAACAGGGGAAACAGAAACTCTATTAATCTGTATGATCTTCCAGCTGTGAGCAGAAGACTTTGCTTATTTGATACTGTAGTCCTAAGTGCTTCTCCATTTTCTGCATCCAAATCCACATATGATGGCCAGCTGTTTTGCATCAGGATTTATGTCTGTAAAAATTAATTGTCCTGGCTCAGAAATGAGAATGCTGTTTTACTAAACAATTTGAGGTCTTCATACTTCTTCTCCCACCTGTGAAAAGATCTAGACCCTCAAAAAAAGTTACACAACCCTTAAACAAAGAGAGACAGGAATATTCCTGTTTACATCCCCAGGTGTGGTAATTCTGGGTACAGAAAAGATATACATTTTGATACCACTGTCTTCCCTCTGATCAAGCTACAGCTCCAAATTTGAATGTGGTACCTTCAGGGCAGTCACTGTACAACACTTAGGCCAAGTGCAAAGACCCTTATTTTACATTGATAGAGAAAATCCCACAGTGTGCCAATGTGCATGGAATTACGGTGGTTACATTGCTAATGCTACACAAACCACTTGCTACGTTTGAGGGGAGTAGGTAAGCAAAGAGGGTGCTAAACGCAGCACACATCTACTTCAATAGGTGATAATTTTCTGATGTGCTCTTTTCCATTCCTTTGATACAGCCATCTAGCTGCTCTGGAGACCAGGTTTCCCTGGGCGTGCCATGTGCTTTTCTGAAGCATTAGGGAAGCAGAGTTTAAGGGAATTCAAAAGAGATCAGACCATCATCTCCCTCAGCTGTTTCTTGCTCTTTTTTGCCTATCCCCACTCCTAAAAGCAAATATGAAATTTTGCTTTCCTGATTTTGGACAAAAGGTAAATTCTGGATATAATTGAGCAAAGGAGCAAGATGAGGGGCAAAGCAAGTCCACAAATATTTGTGAAAATAACGAGAACAGGAAAGGATAACTAAAATGTGTGTAACTAAGGAAAAAATAATCCGGGCAGTAAGCAAAACCCTCTTTGCCTATAGAGAAAAATCTTTGAAATAGAGAAAAATATTTCAAGGGAATTGATGAAAACTCCATCTTTTTCTTTTCTGTATACTGATATCCTCAAGAAGTTTCTAAAAATTATTAAAAGGGAACGTTCCATATCAGTAATAAAATTGGCATAATAATCTAACAGAAGTATTTTCTGTCATTGTTTTCAAATATTCTGTAAGTAAAACTGAAATTTCTGCATTATAATGCATTATAACCATTTTGAACTTCGCTCATGTTAATTATGTTTTTTGCTATGTGACAGTGTAAGATGTCAGGATTTCAGTTTATGTCCTGAAGTATTTTAATGAAGTCTCACTGTGTTGGAGAGGACAGTGTTCAGGTCAGAGAAACCAAGCAGTTTGACACAGGTTTGAGAGGTGGCTTACTTTGATGAACTGTTGTAACATTTACTTGATTTAATTCACAGGTGAGTAATGATGAGTGATGTTTCCTGGGTCAGTGGTGGAAGTTTCTAAAAGGTATTTTGTGCTCATTCAAAACATATATTGTCACTTTAGCTAATCCCATAAATGTAAATATTTTTCCTATGAGAAAGTTATAACTTTGCCTGTGATTCCACTTGGGTTTGTGTGCCATTCATATGATTTTAAAACAATGGGCAATGATCCCTAACTCACACGTATATTGTGCTATATGAAGTCACTACTACCACGATAGTCCAGACTGACAGCTCAAAACATGATGCTACCCATAGTATGCTATTTGCTCAGTGTTTTGTTTAGACTCTAGTGAAGGCTGGAAATCCTGAGCTCCTCCCCTCTGTGTGTGTCTATAGAGCTGAGCCCTAATGTTGAAGATAGGAACACAACAAGTGCCAGTCTGAATGCTTTTTCTGATTGATGTGAAGTATGTTGAAATTTCATTAAACAAGGTAGGGATTTGGTAAGTTTTCAGAAAAAAAGATAGGTGGTGTCAGGTGTTAGATCTGTGAAATAAAGTTAAAAACAAAACTGGAAGGGAAGCATCATTCAGTAAGGTGTTTAGATTAGCTTCTGAAGAAGAGTATTGCTTAGATTAGTTTCTGAAGAAAAGTATTGTTTTAACACAAGCAAATGACATTTCACAGGTCGGATGTAAAACACTAACTCATCTGTTTTGCCAAGTGGATCTGCACCCTGCAGTCCTTATTCACTGAAACTTCACTGTTAACCTACAGTTTTCTAAATAAATTAGTAATTTTAAACAGGATGGCTTTTATCTGACCTTTCTGCTGAACTGTCTTAGTCAGATTTCTGCTTTTCCCGTCCAGGTATAGCGGTTCTCATTAAGGCCACTAATGAGACCTTCTTGCCAGAACAAGGTCCCACTTTCTGCACTTTTCCCTTCAGATCTCCCTTGTCTCCCTTTCTTCTGGTTGTATTTCCTTTGCCTTTTACTGCTGGGTGTGTTGTCAGCTAATTTTGCTAACAGAATCAACAGCAAAGTTGTTCCTTGCTTTGTCCTCCTCTATTGATATTCCCCAGAACTCTCTCAATTCTTTCTCTTCCTGTTCTATGGTCATCCCCTGGGATTTCTGCATCTGCTCCAGAGTTTCAGTTGCTACATACTCTAAAATGTACCACTTCACAACTAACAGAGCAGTCTGTCATCTGGAAAACTGATTAATTCTATTTTTTATCATGAGTTATATATAGATGCTGGCTGCATCATGGCTAATTAAGGAAAAATTACCCATAATTTTTAACTCATAAGATGTTTAGAAAAGTTTGTTTTGTTACTCTCCCCCTAGCTGCAGTTCATTTCTGCTTGCCACTGCCTTCCCTCCTTCCTGCCCCCCTCTTCCACTTTTCAGGATGATTTATGAGTTAATCACTTGTCATAAGCCCAATGTCTGCTAGATTTGCAAATGAAGGGGTTTTTTTTTAACTACCATAATAACCATTATTTCAGAAACACCTCTATTTAAATTCTTTTCTAATAGAATCGTAAATACAATGCAAACCATTGTCTTTATTCAATGCTTTTTTTTAATGGGAAGCGTAGGCACTATGTTTTAAGTTTTGAATACTTCAGTGATATTTACATTATTTAAAAATAGTCTGGCTAAATTCCTATAGTTATTGTTGTCCACCAGAAACACTTTCCAGTGAATGAGATATTCTATTAGATACATGTAAAAATTTTAATTGTAGGAAGATGTGATATTTTCAGAACATGCTCTGAATGAAATGAAAAGCACAGTAACTCATCCAATATACATCTAAAGTAATATGGCACGGATGGCTCACACCATATGATAAGTAAATCACTTGTTAACATTTTAAAAACAGATGGTGACTCACAGGCAACCTTGTACTTCAAAGCGTTGGGAAGGAATTCATTAGTAAAAAGCTGTCTTTGTAATTGCTCAGCTGCTTTAAATTTTCCAAAGTGATGCTGACCCTACTTAATTTCTCCAACTATTATTTTTCAGATAACTTGACATCTTCACTCCTTGAGAGCTGAGTATAAAAATAAACTGAAGTAAAGCAGCATTCAAGCATATGAATTAAACATCTTGATACTTTGGGAACCTTTTCAGAAAGGTTAGATCTAATCCACGTAGATGATGGAAGCCCTTTTAAAACTCATTTCTAGTCTCCTGAGAAGCAGTAATCCTAACCGTGGCATTTCTGTTTTTTTCATTTTACCCTGTTCTTCTTATCAATGTATAAACACTAACTCTCTTCCTCAGACAGGAACCATTCAACAACTTTTACTTTAAAATTGATCATCATAAAAATAAGCAGAGACTACATCCAGAATTTGTTTGACAGAGTATATGCATTTAACAAGTAATGTTAGTGATGTGAATGGAGTATTTGTCACATGAGAAGTCATGGATTCTTAGACAGAAATAGTTTGCTGGAGTTTCTTTCAATTAATTCATAGGTGGGTCAAAAGTGGCATTAGTGTGTTGATATGTGAAAAGTGGATTTGTACTGCAAGTGATCAAAGAAATCAGAGTTGACAAGCTTTATGTGTGTGGTGCCTCATTGTTAAATCAAAAGGTGTCTGATAATCCCTGAGTTCTGGAGGCTCATAGCACTTCTTGCTCCATATTTTCTAAAAAAAAAAAAATATAAAAAATATTCCTGCTAGATAATATATAATTGCTGACTTTTAGTTCTTTGGGGGATTTTGTTTGTTTATTTGTTTGCTTTAACAGGAGACCTGACTTTAATTTTTCAGCTTTTTTTGGTTTTGTTTTTAATTTGAAGTTTGAAGAGATTCTTAATTATCACTTTCCTCTAGTAAAGTAAAATCCTTTATTCTAGATGGTACAGTTGATACTCTCTTTTTGAGACTTTCTACTCCAATTTTTTAAGCTAAGCAATGGAAATATCAGGGCTAAACTGACAGTACTTTTACTGGGCTTTGAGAGAGATGGCTAGTCTTTATTAAGTTGTGATCACCATTGGAAGAATTGTGAATGAAATCATTTAGAGAAGAATGCTGCATTTTATAAAAATATTTCAGCTACATAGGGGAAGGACATATATTTTAAATGACAAACAAATGATAACTTTGGTGACAAGTATCTTTGGATTTTGATGGGGTCATTGCATATGTAGCTATGATTTTTTTTTCATTACTGAAGACTTTTTTGTCATCTCACCCTCTCCTTTTCTAATGCCAGTATGAATAAAAGGAACTGTTGCTTTCCTACAATGGCAAAATTTTCCTGAGAACAGCTAATATTATAAAACTGGATCTTTATGGGGATAGGAGTATTTTGATATTTCCTGATCACTTGAAATGTTCTTAATCCTCTTTTAGAACGTGTCACCAAAATATTAATCTGTATTTTAACATTATTAACTCCACTCCTGAAACTCAGTGGTTACCTGGCTTGAATTTCAAGCCTAAGAGTAGTCTAAGCAGCCTGAAAAAACTGATGCTTTCTAGAGTGCAAATTATTCCCCTCAATACCGTGGAAGTAGAAATTCCTGAGATGTGAAAATTGCCACCCACAAGTTAATAAATGCCACCCCCAGTTTTAAGGAAAAGCAGATGGTGTAATTATGTTAAAGAGACAAGGGGAGTAAGAAAGAGAAAATCAAGGCCAATGAGAATAGTGGGAATTTTGGGGCCCTCTGAGTGGTCTGCATGCCCAGGCCAGGTCAACCACGTGCCTTCTGCTGCAGCCTGAGACCACAGCTGTGGGCTGGTATATGTGGTCATGTCAGAGGACTATAATTTGCCTGCTTGTAAATTGTTTGCAGAAATCAACATTCCTCTTAAACTTTAGCAGAACTTGCTTTTATTTTCACATGAGACCTTTCAATGACTGTTTAGGACTTGGTGGGATTATCATTGCTTGGATCAGGAATTTAGAAGTCTGTGGGATGCATGGACTGGTTCATGTACCAGTTTGTTATGTGACAGTAACAGCTGCTTTAGAATGGGTGACTAAGAATCAATTCTTGTAAAACTTAGATTTTTATTTTACTTTGATTTTTGTTAATGTAGCTGTCTACTAGATTTACTATGCATTCTATCAGGCTATTTAGGAGAAAAAATTGATAAAGGTAAGCTTTGTGGTTTCCAAAGGCATGATTGAGATTCATTGGGCTTTCATTTTAATAATACATGTATATTCGTTGCTCATTATTAGCATGATTTGTGCCTCATAACTTCAGCCACGCACTGTTCTGTGTGTGGTCAAAATGTTACCTATTCTATTTTGGACACATCTGTCAGAAAAGCCAAGTGAAAAGTAGGAATGACTTCAGGGTCATGACACTCAGAGTTTGAATGCCCAGGACATGGAGGTGAGAGTGAATAACATTCCCCAAGGATAGTGAAATTGCAGATTCCAATGATAGTTCAGCAGTGAGACAATTCGTACAGTACAACAGGGCCATGATTCCCATGACACCAGGCTGTGGCCAGGGAGGGTGACTCGGGGACAGAGATGATTCCACAGGACTGGCAGTTACTGATGATCACTATTTTCACTCTGCGAAGCTAGACTCTGGCATCAATGGAGAAGAGGAGGAGAAACATGTGAAACGTGAAAACTGAGTCAGAAGAGGGATAAGCCATTAATGGGTTGAATTCCTTCAGGCTGGGAAAATTCATCACAGAGTCAAAAGGTTCAGACTTTTCCACTGAGCAGCTGGAGCAAGCTTCTGCTTTCCATGATACGCTGCCCTCAAAATTAGCAGACTTCTAGCTGGAAAACCAAGCAACAATTATTTCTGACTGTTCTACTCTGTGATTATAGATGACGATGTAGTTATTGTTAAGGGGTATCTGGGCAGACAACTTGATAAGATGGAGTAACAGATACTATGGGCTCAAAATGGTGATCTATTTCATTCCTACATTGATATTCAGTGAACCTAGCCAGAGCTAGTTCAGCTATGATGCAAGAAGGCTATTCTAGGCTGCTCCTGTATTTTCTATGTGGATAGCTAAATGCCTGTTTCAGCAGTGAAGATTCAGGGGGTCTTCTTGTGTTGTCCAGACTGATCCCTTATAAAATTAACTCATTTTCTGATTAAGGCCTGAGATTTTGCATCTGGCCTTTGAAATTGAGTGTGATTAGTGAACTGGATGAAGAGTATAAATAAATGACTATGCACGCAATCACCTAGGCTGTAGGCTTTCTAGAGATAGGAAGAGCTGTGCAAGCTTGTGTGCATGTGTATGTACACAAGTCTGCACATGTATGCATGTACAGCAGTTGGCACAACAGTATCCTGGCACACAAGTTAATGGCAACAGAATTTAAGGCAATTGCACAGGAAATGGCAGGTTGGTTTGATAATTGGTATTTTCGCATGCCCTCTTAACTGACTTGCATTTTCTTTTCATCCTAGACCTTTCAGTTAGGTGTACAGCTTAATGCACATATTTGAGTATGCAATTTCAAGCCCATACTTTGAAAAAATGAGCCCAGCAAAGGAATATTAGTATTTGCTGTCTGTCTGTAAATGACACAGAATTGTTTTGTAGACATATTAATCTTTCAGAAGCAGTCAGAACAATTTGAATGGGTTTTGTTATCAGTCATGTCAGCATGACAAGAGAGAAAACGTGTCCTTTGTAAGTTCACACCTTCATGTACAAGACAACATACTGTATTGAAACATCCGCACTTCAATTATTGTAAGGAGTCTTTGCACTAATTATAGATATTCCTGCTGTTGTAAAGCTGCATTTTTAAGAGGGCAGATATTCTTATGCAAGATGTTAATATGGATTTATGCAATAAATTCAGTTATGAGTAGACTGAGTATTTCTTAGGAAACTTTGGGTCTGTAATGAATTTTAAGAGTGTAGTGATAAATGCTTTATAATTGGTATACTCCTGAACAGAGAAATCATAGAATCATAGAATTGTTAATGTTGGAGAAGACCCTTAAGGTCATCGAGTCCAACCACTGACCTATCACTGCCAAGTCCACCACTAAACCATATCCTCAAGCACCACGTCTACCCTTCTTTTAAATACCTCCAGGGATGGAGACTCCACCGCCTCCCTGGGCAGCCTGTTCCAATGTTTGACAACCCTTTCGGTGAAGAAGTTTTTCCTAATATCCAACCTAAACTTCCCCTGGTGCAGCTTGAGGCCATTTCCTCTCATCCTATTGCTTGTTACTAGGGAGAAGAGACCAACACCCACCTCGCTACAACCTCCTCTCAGGTAGTTGTAGAGAGCGAGAAGGTCTCCCCTCAGACTCCTCCAGACTAAACAACCCCAATTCCCTCAGCCGCTTCTCATAAGACTTGTGCTCTAGTCCCTTCACTAACTTCGTTGCCCTTTTCTGGACACGCTCCAGCACCTCGATGTCCATCTTGTAGTGAGGGTCCAAAACTGAACACAGTATAGGAGGTGCATCCTCACCAGTGCCGAGTACAGGGGCATGATCACCTCCCTGCTCCTGCTGGCCACACTATTCCTGATACAAGCCAGGATGCCATTGGCCTTCTTGGCTGCCTGAGGCATTGCCTTCTTACAAGGGGATGCCCATTTGTTGTCTTGTGCCAGAATCACCCTTCCAAATATGAGAATTGCACCTGGTAAGGACAGAAAGCCAGAGTGGCGGATGACAAATTTATCACGCACATACCTCTGATTCTAGTGGAAATTGTGCGTTGCACATCAGGTAAATGTGGCTGGTTTCTAGAGGTTCAGAGGGTAGCCACCAATGGAGTGCTGGGGAGGAGCTATTGGGATTGGAAAGAAAGAGAGAGTTGCTGGAGGCAAAACTTAAGCTATTAAAGAATTAAAGTTCAGGTCAACACACAGAGTGTGCAGTGAAATGTTTCCCGGATCTCCATCCTGTCTGTGGTGCAGAAAGACAGCGCTGCAGAAGATGATGTTGGAAGGAGGGCTTAGTGGACTACCAGCAATTCAGAGCATCTGCTCAAGGTTTATAAAAAATTGTCTGGTGAAGTAATGCTATCACATTTATGCATTCCCATCTCATTTCAATATGACAAATATTACAGTGAGTACTTTTTTTTTTCCCATGTAAGAAATTTTATAGGAGGGTCATAGCTTGCAGTGAAAGCCAGATGGTTGAAATGCTCATGGCAGCAATTTTTTGTCTCAAAATATTGTGATGGTGGGGAGTTCTTTACTAGTTCTATAAAGTATATGACGTGTTCAGAAAATTAATTTGCCTTTCTGTTTTATTTCAAGAACAGAAGTAAAAAGTAAGTTCCACTGGTGTAGCTAGCACAGTTGCAAAGATTATAGTTTTTGTTGAGGACAGAAAATAAAAAATCTATCCAGAATAATTTACATGGAAAATATCACTATCTCTTTACAATATGAATGTCAAAAGAACAAGCTTTCTCACTTGTATTAGCTGTTAAAAAAATTCACTTTTTTTCAGAAAACACTTGAAGGTCCTTGCTGCTGTTTGTGTATGACAGTAACTCTTTGGATCAGATTTTTAGTGCAAATGTTAATCACTGGATGCTCATTTTCTAAAAGTGTTTGTCATCTAGTCAGAATATTTCTGAAAGTGAAAACACTGGCATGAACATATTCTATGGGTGGAGATGAAAGGATACTCCTACAATGAAGAAGTCTTCAAGAGGTTTTTTGTTTGTTTTGGGTTTGTGTTTTTTTTTTTCTTTTTCCCAATGCCTGAGTGGAAAAATGGATCAAACCCACTGTTTTCAAGTACATGTATTTTTAGATGCACGTAATTAATTTTGCTCATAGACTTTCTAGCATATGTATCTGAGTCCAGAATACAAGCTTATCAGGAGACTGGAAGACTTCTGGAGTAGATGGGGCCTACATGAAAGTGATGCAAAATGAAAGATCAGGATATATCAGCTGCAATAGAAGTGACCAAGGCTAGTATTGTGGCAGAAGTGGCAGACAAATGCTTTGCATTTGTAATTATTTGCAGAGGAGCTTTGGGAGGTTTTTGCTCCACAATCTCTCTCATACAGACCTATCTATACAATTTGACTCATGAACAGACATCAGCATTTCTTTTCCCAAAAATTTGGCATTTACACTTGCCCAGGCATTGCATAGAAACTTCTTTGGTGTGAAAATTGTAAATACTGTATTTAATTTTGACAAATTACATTCTGCAGAATTGTATTGTTTTGTTTTGTTCTATTTGTGTCAGAAACACCAGTTTTCCTGGCTTTATTTGAATGAAGAATTACTTTACTGAGGATTGACTCACATGGAATGTTAAACTCAGGTCAGAAGACTGCTCACATCCCAGTGCCTCTTCTGTTTAAATTGCTACAGACTTAAACCTGACCTTGGCACCTCCTACCCAGTCCAGATGTTTTTCTAGAGCTACTTTGCATATATATGTGATGTAAATAGGATGGCTTAAACTCAGACTAGTCTATTTAAAGCAACTTCATTCCCAGGTTATTGCAGGTTATTTTTTGGGAAGATTTTCTGATTCCACCCACATTTGACCTTGGACAAAAGGATTTTTCAGCCATACCAGTACTTAGCTCCCACTTCTCAAGTTGTCAAATAACAATCCAAGCAGTCAAAACCCTGAAAGTGTTAGCAGCATCTTCATTTCCAAACCATTGGCAGGTAGCTGAAAAATAGCGTACCCAGACTTATGAAAAAGATGAGAATTTGTTCTTTATTAATGGAGGTAGTCAAATCCCAGTAAATAAGGTGCTATAAGGAGTAACTAAAAAAAACATGTAGAAAGGGAGCATAATTCCCCTTTTTTCTCCTTCTGTTCTCTTCTAGTGGCTTTGATAGGGCTTAGTTGCTGCCAGGCTGGCCCCCCTACCCTACTGGTGGCATAGCTGTTACCCAGTAAACTCCTTTCAGCTGGTGTGCAGGTGCTACAACAGAACTCCAACTGCATATTCTGGGGACCTGCAAGTAGCTTTACAAATGTTCATAGTGTGTTTGCTGGATATTTTTTCTGCTTGTATGCAGAGGACCAAAAGTCATAAGATCACATTTCCAGTTTATGTAACGCTATTTTTAGGATCCTGTTCTAATTCTCATATGCAACATATAAATACTGAGTTGCCTTATACATCACTATGTTTAATCCTTCTGTGTCATTACACTTCTTTATCTAATGATTTATACAAAATTTTTAAAGCGTTCTTCCCAATTTGGTGTTCCAACAAAAAACCTCTTTCCTAAGCCTGCTCCTCTTAATACAGAAATTGTCATAATTGACTTGGTCTTTTGTCGTTTGGGCAGTTCATTACACAAGTCTTCTATGGCTTGCAAATACCTGCAATGGAAACAGCAGAAATCCCATTAATATCGTGCAGGGTAATTTCAGGGCTTGTAATTGCACTTAGTTGTTAGGGTTGTTTTGCCATAAAACTGACACCGAGTCGAAGTAAGATGCAAGAAACATCACCAAAGAAGCAATTAAGCCAGAGTAAAGACTGTCTCCCAAACTCTGGAGGAGATTTCTGATGCTGCATTTTTTCCAGGCATTACTATAGCAACTGATAAGAAAATTGGTCACAGAAAAAATTTCCTTTCTTCTTCTGAATGCTGGAGGCAGACGATTACTGGTTTTTTTTTTTCCCTCCTCTCTTCAGTGCAGTGCTTTATTGGAAGTAACACTACAGATTTTTGTTAAGTGAAGCTGTTACCTCTGTGCTCCTGCTCTGGCTGAGGATGGTAATTGAGGTAGGGCTTGCAGGAAATAGGAAAAGGAGAAGAATGGTTTTCATGTCATTTATGAGGCAGTCAAAGTACAGAATAGTGTATTTTAGTAAAGTGAAACACTTAGAAAGCATAATACACAAACATTTTGTGATAATGATGGTAGATCATTGCATGTTCTTAAATATGCATATTATGTATATGTGACATTGCTATTTTACCAAGGAGACACTACTCACTCTTGGGCAGAAATAAAAAGAGGCAAATTTATGTGTAGAATGTAGTGAAAGATTCTGATATGGTAGATGAAGAGATGCGGCTTTTTGTTTCTGCTATTTTACTAATTTTTACAAGAGTGCATTTAATATGGGTATGATCGGGTCTTTGTAGGTTTCTTGATTTTGGCGTTCAGCATTTGTTGATAGTTGAATATGATTTCAAAAGTTGTGACTAATTTTGGAAGGTGTTCTTGTTAAATGTCGGACAGCTAGTTGTTTACCTGTGTAACATTTTTCCTTTTGGTGTGTGTACCTTCTACGATCTGATTTTACCTCATATTTGAAGGATATTTTTAAACTCCAAGTTACACTCTCTTTATTGCCCTCTGCTGCCAGCTTTTCCCTGCATCCTTAGTTTTAACGGCTAGGCAACAGGAACAGACCTCTCTTCTCCCCTTTGACCAGCGAGGCTGGCTTTGAGGGAGCTGGTTTGAAACAGGAGTAGGAGTATTGCCTCATAGATTTCCCCTGCCTTGTTCTTTCTGAACCTGATTATCACTGGCATTTCTTACTGGCATTGACATGCTCCTGAGGGTATGACTTTGATAGGTTTTTGCTGCTGATCCCTTCCTGTAGGACCAACATGCTGGGTATGATGTGTTTGAGAATGTGAAACTCTGCCCATAAGTAGGAGCCCTCTTGGATGTGGCTATCTGGTAAAAATGCACACTATGTTCCTGTTATGTCATGAGCTGTTGTGAATCTTATATGAGACTGGATAGTTTAGGAAATAACAGGTATTTTTGCAACAAGGAGGATTATATAATTTTAAGCTGTATTGTAGCAAAAAGGACAATGGGCAGGGGAGAAGTGCCACTTTAAAAACGCGTCAATCTATTTAAGAAGAGTTTATTTAAGGACCCCAAAATATGATAACTAGAAAAAAAAAAGCATTCTACTGTCTTCACTAAAACATACTTTATCTCTTGCCTAGGAAAAAGAGTTTATAGGATAAAACAACAGAAAACAAACCACATGATTTTTGAGGGGAAAATATTTTTGAAGGGTAGATTCAGGTCTGTGTATAGAAATAACATTTCTCATTTGTGTGTTGGTGATGCCAAAATTAAGGAGCATACAAAAATATTTGTTCTTGCTGCTTTGTTCTTATTGGGCCTTGGATGGAAGTTAAAATTCTTCAGGATGTGTTATGTTTTCCTGCATTGCAATGGGCTTCTTTGTACACACTCTGTTCTGTTATTTATGCAAAAACTCTTTTCATTTTAATCAAGTTTCACCAAAACACTTAACAACTTGATCTTCACCTTCAGTAAAGGCCAAAATCATCGCTTCTTTTTAGCTGTTTCTGTTTTTTCTCAGGAATTTTCCTGCTACTGTGCTGGAGTAGTTTGATCTTATACACTGATAAGGTTATTATGGGGTGTAAGATGTGGATTACATACAGATGGAGTTAAAACTGGAAAAAGACGTGATATTTTACTCTACTCAGCGCTTGTCAGGCCACACCTGGAGTACTGTGTGCAGTTCTGGTCCCCACTCTACAAAGAAGATGTGGACAGGCTGGAAGGGGTCCAGAGAAGGACCACCAAGATGATCAAAGGACTGGGAAGCTGCCATACGAGGATAGGCTGAGAGAACTGGGTTTATTCAGCCTTGAGAAAAGGAGGCTCAGAGGGGCTCTCATCACATTGTGCCAGTACTTAAGGGGTAGCTACAAAGAAGATGGAGACTCCCTTTTTACAAGGACTCACATGGAGAGGACAAGGGGGAATGGACACAAGTTGCTCTTGGGGAGATTCCAGTTGGACATGAGAGGGAAATTTTTCACAGTGAGGACAGTCACCATTGGAATAATCTCCCCGGGGAAGTGGTTGACTCAGCCACGTTGGACACCTTCAAGCGTCGTCTGGACAGGCTGCTGGGCGATCTTGTCTGGACTGTGCTCTTCCTAGAAAGGTTGGCCTAGATGATCCCTGAGGTCCCTTCCAACCTGTGATTCTCTGATTTTATGGCTTGTTTCTACCACAGGATCACTATTAACAAGTAGTAAGTACTTTGCAACTGTTATCACACAGAAGTAACCACAGTAACATTATGTGCGTAACCAGGAAATAGGAGACACATTGTGACTGTTGCTGATGAGTGTACCAGAAAGAGCACAGTAGGATTAGTTACTAAGCAGTGCTAAATTTTTTTTTTCAAGTATGCTAGTGTGTTTATTTATTGACTTGTTTATATAACCTTAACAAATATAATGTGGAAGTTGCAGGGAAAATTAAAATGGAATGTCAAGGTACTAAATTTACAGGTAATTTTATTTAGCTTAATTTAATCTAGCTTACAGCTACTGCAAGTATTATAATCAGTAGATAGTCTTGCTTAATTTAAGTCTCTCCTTGGGTAATTTGGCTTGTTTGGAGCAGAAGCAATGCTTAAAAGATTTAAAAATATGTTTTATGTCTGGCTACAATATACTTTAGGTCAGTGCTAGCATTTTTCAAGATAATGGATTTGGTAAATATTTTATTTAAATAGTGAAAATTATAACCATGTCTGGCATATAAGAGATGCAGAGATTAGTGCATGCTAATTGTTAGCTGAGTACATGGCTCTTTTCTTTTAGAACTTAATAAAATTATGTTCTGTATTTTTACAGTTTATGTCAGATGACATTTAACGAAATTCAGATGAACAGTAAACTCCTATTACAGAAGGAAAACTTGCATGTACACATTGCGTATGACCATAGATACCTGTTTGTTTCTACAACTGCTAAGCTGTTTCCAGCAACCTCAATTTAAACCTGAAGTGCCTCCCACAGATGTAAGTAAAGGCACTTCAGATGAAATCCTAAGCCCACAACAGTCAATAAAAAATTTTGCAATCGATTTTTAATGGGGCAAGGATTCACTCTAAGAATTTCCTGCTGCTAAATGAAACCTGAGTTTGACCTAGAAAAAATATCTAAGCATATCAAGTGGTGTGGAAATCCCTAAGAAAAGATATTATGACAGTAACATTAGAAGAAGGTTGAACTCAGAGAAATTACAATTCTTTCTACCACCCTTCTCTTCTTTCAGGACTATGAGACATCAGCAGAGAATAAGGAAAAGATCTCATTTTAAAACAAATTGAGGTTGAGTTATGCTTTTTAAATATCCTAAATGTGTGATCTCACCTTCTAATCAGATATATTTTTGGCAATCTAAAAGATGCAGTGAAGTTTGTGAAATCTAGATGAGCTGGAGTTTCTTAGGAGTTGGTCCCTGAATCTACAGCTGTGCTGAGTGATAACAATTAATTCCTTTACATTATTTGTAATACCACTGCATTCTACATAAACGTCAACAGTCAAAGCCTAGCTATGATTCAGACCCAAACACCTCTTTGTCATGTGTCCTTTTTTCCTTGGGTATTAGCATGTCTACGTGATTATTCAAAAGTGAATGAGTTTACTTATTTTGCTACTTAATCCACTAAAAAGAAACATAAACATCCTGGGGAAATTAGACTGGATAGAATTTCTTCTTCTCTTTCCTGGATTTAATAAATCTGGTGGAATATTACTGACATGTGCCAAGGAGTGGGTGGTGGTATCTCTGTTGGAGCTCTCCCTCTGCCCTCGAACTGTGTCTATGCAGAAAAATAGTGGATAAAATGCAACTGCAAAGCTAGTTGTTCTGCAGATATGGGACCTCAGCAGGTCTGTGGCAGTTAGCTCTGTAATTCATGTGTCCCAACTACAGCTACGCGTCAGAAATTGCCTTTCTGTCCCATAGTATGGATGCCAGGTTCCGAGCAATTTTTCTACAAAATTCATTCCTGTTGGGTTTTATTACTTGTTGTTATAGCTTGAGCTAAGGGTTTTCTCTTTTCTGAGAAACAAAAACAAGTTGAAAGCAACTTTGCCTTCTTGCTTATTTAGAGGGATGGCTTGGTTTTGGAAGTGGAGCCTGGGTTATGTGCCTCCTTCTGGCTTTGATAAGTAGTTAGACTCATAGAATGGTGTGTATTGGAAAGGACCTTAAAGATCATCTAGTTGCAACACCCCCTGCCATGGGCAGGGGTACCTCCCACTGTATCAGGTTGCTCAAAGGCTCATTCAACCTGGCCTTGAACACTTCCAGAGAGGGGGCATCCACAGCTTTCTGGGCTTTCTATTGTCTCACCACCCTTGCTGTAAAGAATTTCTTCTTAATATCTAAATCTACACTCTGCCTGATAAAGTCCACCCCCATCTTTCCTGTAGGCCCCCTTTAAGTTCTGCAAGACTGCTGCAAGGTCTCCCCAGAGCCTTCTTTTCTCTAGGCTAAACCATTCCAACTCTCAGCCTGTCTTCATAGGAGAGGAGGTCCAGCCCCATGATCATCTTTGTGGTCCCCTTCTGTACCCGCTCAAGCAGGTCCATGTTTTTCTTATGCTGGAAGCCCCAGAGCTGAACACAGCACTCCAGGTGGGGTCTCACAAGCGTGGAGTGGAGGTGGAGAATCACCTCCCTCGACCTGCTGGTCACGCTTCTTCTGATGCAGCCCAGGATATAGTTGGCCTTCTGGGCTGCTAGTGCACATCGCTGGCTCATAATCAGTTTTTCATCCACCAAATCCCTAAAGTCCTTCTTCACAGGGCTGCTCTCAATCACCTCGTTATTTTCCATGTGCCTTAGCACAGTTTTGAGGAGGATATGCTCCAGGATTTTGCTGGGCACAGGGGTGAGGCTGACCAGCCTGTAGTCCCCCAGGTCTTCATTTTTTCCCTCTTTAAAAATGAGGGTTATGTTTCCCGTTTTCCAGTCACTGGGAACTTTAGTCTGCCACGACTTTTCAGATATGGTGGGTAGTGGCTTAGTAGCTTCACCTCCCAGTTCCCTCAGGTCCCATGGATGCTTCTTATCAGGTCCCATGGATTTGCGTACCTTCAGGTTCCCTAGATGGTTTTGAACGTGACCTAATACAGTGGGCAGTACTTAATTCTTATACTCCCTGCCTTTGGATTCCATGAATTGGTTGGTGTGGCTAGAGCACTTGCAAGTGAAGACCAAGGCAAAAAAGTTGTTGAGTACCTCAGCCTTCTCTGTGTCAGTTGTAGCCAGGGCTCTCATTTTGCTCATCAGGGGAGCACAGTTTCTTTCGTCTTTCTTTGTTGTCCTGCCTACCTGAAGAAACCCTTCTTATTATTTCTCATGTCCCTAGCCAAGTTAATCTGCAGCTGTACCTTGGCTTTCCTCATCCTCTTGGACCATATCCTTATAATCTCACCAGGATGTATATCCCTGCCTCCATTGACTATGCATTTTGTTTTTGTGTTTCAGTTTGGATAAGAGGTCTTGACTTAGCCAAGCCGGCTTCCTGCCTCCCCTGCCCAACTTCTTGCACGTGGGGATTTTGAGCTCTTGTGCCCTAAGAAAAATGTCTTTAAATATACCCCAAGTCTCATTTGCTCCTTTGCCTCTGAAGGCAGTTTCCCAAGGGATCCCATGCACTAGCACCCTAAACAGCTGAAAGTTTGTCTTTCTGAGGTTTAACATCCTGACTCTACTTTTTACCTATCCTGTATGCCTCAGGGTTGACAATTGCACAGGTGCATGATCACTGCAGCCCAGACTACCTCCAGTCTTGACCTCTTTGATAAGTTCATCTACACTAGTGAGAACAGGTCCAGCCAGCAGTGTTTCTCCTCTTGTTGGGGTCTGCACTGCCTGTACTAGGAAGTTGTCCTCAATGCACTGCCGTAGTTTCCTGGACTGCTTGCAGTTTGCTGTGCTGCTTTTCCAGCAGATGTCCAGTGATTGAAGTTCACTGTCAGTCTCAGGGCCTGCAAGCACGGTGTTTCCTGCAGTTGAAGAAGGAAGTCTTCACCAGCCTCCTCTTATTGATGACGTAGCCTGTAGCAGACAGCAACCACAAAGTTTTCTTTGTTGGCTTGGTATCTAATTTTTACCCATAAGCTCTCTACCTGCGCATTGCTGTTCTTCAAATACAGCTTGGTGCGATCAATCCCACTTTTAACATAGAGGGCAAGCCCCCCACTTCTCCTTCCTTAAATTGTTTTTCACGGGGAAGTTTTAGAGTGATTTCTTTTGGTGTGTGGAAGCTACTAGTGTAGGAGAGCTAGGCCAGGTTATTATTATTTTTGCCACACTTCCCAGCCTTAGACTCCATCTCCTGCCACAGGTAGCTGACCCTCCTATAGCTGCAGTATTACTGTTCCTGCTCCTTTAAGCTTAATCTGATGGGGCAAGAATGGACTTTAGACTCCAAAAATGAGTTTGTTATTGCTTCTGTAACATCAAATTATGTCCTGTACTGACTTTGCCCTACTATTACTAAACTTAAAAAAAAAAAGGCAAAATTATTTACTGATGTTTCCAAAATCTGTAATTTGTTTTATCAATGAGTATTGTGATATATGCTTGGTCCCTGTAGCCTGAATGGTAAGACAGTTTGCATTTTCCTGCTCCTACTGTTCAACCAGTCAACTTTATAGGGCAGGTAAAGGTGTGAAAAACAGGTATGTAAATGTATGAATAAGAAAAAAAATTTTTAATTTCCCCTTCTTTAAACCTTATAAATCAGTGTTCCATGAGGAATACTTTTGTGTGCTATCTTTTTTCTAAGGAAGAAAACATGTTGTCTTTTCTACTTTACACCTATTTTTATGCTATAACTTTCTCTATCCTGAGTTAACCACCTTTAAGGTTACAACAGAGTTTATACACAAGCTCAAACCATCATTTCTTCTCATGCCATTATTTTTGCATTGAAAACAAGCATCCTCTATTTATTAAACCAAGAATAATGTACTCAAGAAGCTGCTGGACAGCTAACAGTATCAATTGCAATGAAGGAAGGATGGTTCTGAGGCTAAATAATCCATTGTTAATACTATGTAAAAACAGATGCTCATACTTTTTGTAGGAAGTTGCATTCAAAATATATAACAAAATGTTTAAACAAGAATTACAAGGCTGTGAATCCAGAATGTTAATAACCGAGGGGCATTTTCCTTTTTCTTTTCCCACCTCTAATCTGTATAATCTGTGTGCATAAAAAAAAAAAAAAAGACAAATTATCACTGGTGGAATGCAGCTTTCAGTTACTTTGTTTTAAACTTTGAAAGGTGTATTTCTTATAAAGCCACAGGCATCCATTACAAGAGGGTCTTAAATATTATCACAGCATAGCTGAAGGTATTTGAAATTTTGTGTGACTGTTGGTAAACTTATTTTATCATTAGCCAGCTTATTCTTCATTGCAATTTGCACTAACGAGAAAAAAAATAAAGATCACCGTATTTTATTGATAAAATGATTGCTATGAGAAAATGCAGTTAGTAACAAAGTCACTACGATAACTGGTGTGAAGTGACATTAGTTAATAAGGCTCAGACTTCCCATATGAAGTCATTGGGAACACATGCCTCTGAGAAGGTCACTTGGCCTTGACTACTTGCCAATTTTTCCTTCTTTCTAATAGTGTAGTGCAGAGCATATAAAAGAAAAAATCCTTGCCTCTGAGGTATAGTGGTTTCCCAATAGCAGAATTTGTTCACAGAAATTTGTCATTGTGTTTTGCAAACTGACAGGTTATGCTTTTCCTAGATGACTTTGGCTTCAGTCCTGCACGTATGCATGCATAAGTATGTCTGCAGATGTGGGTGGTCCCTTTCCTCACAAAAGCAGGACAGTGAAGATTTTGGTCCAATCAAAATTTCCAGTTGTGAAGTATCAGAGAACCAATGCAAGTATTCATTGACCTGAAAGGACTGTTGGCTGCAAGAGAGGTATATGGGCCTAAAAGTTTGGGCATGTGTAAGTTCAACATAGATATGGATGGAAATAGCTGTACATTCATTCAGCTGCCTTTTTTGGTTTTGGTTGTTTTTGTTTTGTTCTTATTTTTTTGTTTGGTTCCACAGGAAGTAATTTGTCTTTGCAATGGTCCGTTAGGTCCTTTCTGGTGCCAAAATTGTATTCCCTTTCTCTTTGTGGTTTTTTTTTTTTTTTTAGAGCTTCCCTTAGTTAAATGACTGCACTAGTTTTACTAGTATCAGAACCAGTCCCTTTGTTTCTTCTGTTTCCAGGGTTCTGATAAGCTAACAGTGCTGAAACAGCTTTTTAGTAGTATAACTCCATTATTCTTCAAGCGCAAAGAAAAAGAGCCCAGTTTGTCTGATTGCTGTAACAAAAGGCTCATTGCAAATCTTTGATCAGTTGTGGTTATTTTCTCTCCCCCATTCTACCCTAAATCAAAAGTCAGTTAACATGTAGGATGTTTTTGTCTCATTTAAGCTTTATGGTTTTGAGGCTGTGCACTGACAGGAGTTATGAATCCATCAAGTTTTACTTCAGTATTTTGTATCATTCATCATTTTGAATCCATGTTGATATTTTTTTTCCCTTGGGGTTTAAGAATCAATCTCTATCACCCTTGCAGCTCCCTAAGGTTTATATTTGTTCTTTTCTCTTTTCTCAGCCTACCTAGCTGCTTTTAGGTATGTTACTCTTACTTTTCTCTTAAAAGGCATTTTTCATGGTGACTATACATCTAAAGGGGCTGCTAGACATATCCTAATGGTTATTTACTGCAGCAATACAGATTAATCAAATAGTCCAGTAGGAATCAGCTTTTATAATAGTATGGATCTAATATATGTTACTTAAGAGCTGTAGTTCCTTCTTGTCTTGTAACTGTTATTTGATCATTGTCCATACATAATCATCTTACCTATATGGATGCCTTTTTCATCTGATGTGTTTCTGCACGTTACTTCCAAGTCATATAGGCAAGAATGTAATGTAAATCCTCATCGTGTCTGGCTAGACACAAAGTATATGCAAAAAGCCCTCTGGGACGAGGGGACCCATGACGAAGCCCCAGGCTGTGTTGATTTTTATGGGTGTAGATGGCAGGCTGGAGGCTGGTTATTCTTGACCTGGCTGCAGAGAGATGTCAACCCAATCTTTTCCTCTAAACACAGAGGGTAGGACTTTCTAATAATATTCCATAGAGCTGGGACTGTTTAGCCTGGAGAGGAGAAAGCTGGGGGGGAGGATCTTATCAGCATAATAAATCTCTGAAGGGAGGGTGCAAAGAAGATGCAGCCAATCTTTCCAGTGGTGCCCAGTGACAGGACCAGAGGCAGTGGGCACAAACTTAAACACAGGAAATTCTGTATGAATGTCACGAAACACTTTTTACTGTGAGGGTGACTAAGCACTGGCACAGATTGCCCAGAGAGGTGGTGGAGTCTGCATCCTTGGAGATATTAAAAAACAACTGGACATGGTCCTAGGCAGTCTACTTTAGATGCCCCTGCTTGAGCAGTAGTTAGACCAGATGATCTCCAGAGGCCCTTTCCAACCTCTAGAGATCACTCTACAGTTAGTGAATCATTAGGAAAGTCATCTTGTGGGGACTGCTCAACTCACATGGTTGTCTTTCAGTACAGTGATAAAGATAGTTAATAATTTGGGCAAGCCTGTTCTGGTTGTCTTTTGACATGTGAAATGTTAAGACCCCATAACTGCCTCTGTTGATTCATGACAGCCAGTCTCCCAAATACTTCTGGAATGCCAGCAGGCAAGCTGGTGAACATATTTACTAAGCATGTAGGTGTTTTCACCAGTCACAGAGACTGTTTTTGGCTTTGAATGTAAGCTGTAGGGTTGAATGAAAATATGGCTGTGATGAGCCCATGCTTAGTGTCTGTCAGCATGTGAGAGGGATGCTTTACACCAAAGGCAGGTTGGGAGGAGCTGGGCCACATGTCCCCAGGCCACTCTGTTTAAGTGAGAGGCTCCTTGGTGTTGCTTTCTCCAGAACAATTTGAAACCAAAACAGATTATTGATGGGATGAATTCTCATTTTATCATTATCATTTTACTTCAACAATTACTTTGAAGAAATCTTAGCCAGACCACAAAGCAGTAAAGTTACAGAACTAGAGGTCAGTTTTGCCTGTTATTTGTTTTCTGGGACTAAAATCATCTTAAAATTGGAGGGAAAATCAAGCACCATTCTTGTGCAAAGCAACAACTTCTTTACTGTGCAGGCATTATCCCTTCTTTATAAAATTTTGCTTCAAACTTTAAACTTTTATAGCAAAGTTTAATTTGTTTAAGTGTTATCTCTATGGTTAGTTGAAACAAAATGGAAAGAAAGCGTGGTGAATAATCCTGATTAGAACAGGAGTCCCTATGGTCTCTGCTATGGTTTGGTGTTATAGATATTTGTGGTTTGTGTAAGCATTCATATTTAATAACATATTTTTAATAAAATGCTCCCATGGTATTGAAATGGATATGGCAGACTCTTATGAGTAGGTATAAGTTGGTTATGAAGTGCTTTCTGAAATCACTTAATATTTTTGTCCAGATAGTATTCCAAGTCTTACAAACTTTTTTGTAATTCAGGCTAGTCATAGAAGCCTTTTCTCCAGATATTCTTCTTCCAAAAGTTTTTTTTTTAGACTCAGAGAATGGAAACTGAGTGATTATTTGGCTGTGCCTCTGTGATTTATTATTAGGATAAATAATTTCTGTGCAGATTACAAATGGTTGAAAAAATGAGAGCCAGTAGCCCAAATGGGACCTAAGGCAGGAGAAAAAGTGTGTCTCTACTGACACTATTCACGGTCTTGGACAGAGAAGTCCCTCTAGAAAGCCAAGAGATTCCTCAGAGGTGAATCCCTTCTGTGATTTTTTTTCCTCAAGAACTGGGTTTTGTTTGATACAAAGAATTCAAATGTGATATAAACAATATTTTGGGGATAGAATAAAAATGGAAAAGGTAAAAGTTGTCAAAAAAGAGGAAGAGAATTTCTTTTCCACCTCCTCCTCAGCCCCTCAAATGACTCCTCATGCAAAGTAAACGTTCACAAACTAGGAGAAATCTTTTTCCCCTCTCTGGTTGTTTGTTGTGGCCCTTCAGGCTCTGGTTGTGCTCCTTACACAGTCCTCTTAATTTTGTCAGCTGTAAGGAACAACCAGGGTTTGTAAAGCCTAGAAATAAATGGTATATTGTTCCACAGAGAAAATCTATACTAGTAGGTTTTTCAGTCAGTGTTGGTCCAGGAGGTCATGCATCTTTAGTGTGAGCTTTAGGAGACTGACAGCCCCCATTGGTATTATCCTTAGTAAGGTCTTTGAGAACTTTCTGAGCAAATTTGTCCTTCCCACATCCTTAAATTTGGTGACTATATAATTGTGCACATTTGATACCTAAGGACTTGAAATCATTAAAATCAGAGGTAAGCGATGCTCTCAGAAGTTTCTAAACAAAAAGAATGAGAGCCAAAAGAAAACTAGTAAGTTAAAGCACTTATTGCTAAAAGTTAGTCATGGGTGAAAGACAATGAATAAATACCACAAGCATTTTATTATATGTCCAGGTGAAAGACACAACACAAATCCAGCATAGAAATGCATAGCAGATACAGGTATTTTATTAATTTTTCCCAGATCTTAAAGATCTTTGTACTGTGCTAAATTCATGCAAAAACATATAACGCTAATGCTATTGTGATATGCCCTGAACTGTAAAGGCTGTCAAACAAATTCTTCTAGCTGGAGAAAGTATCAATGTAAGAGAATAAATAAGTCTAATGTCTATCTTGAAACTGACAGGAACATTTTCTTTCTGCTGGGCTGGTCAGTTGAGACAAATATTTTTCTGACAGGTTGACTTTGATTGCTTGTTACCCCACATCGTGCCTAACCTCCTGATCAAATCTTATTTGCATGAAAAACCAAGACTGTAAGGAGTTCAGAATGAACACACTTCAGGCATAAAGTGTGACACTTGGAGTTTATGGTGGAGCAGTTTAATTATTTTTGTTGCATGCAAAAAAAAGTTCGATGACTTTGAAACTCTGCTAAGGTATCAAATGGGAAATGACATAACCAAAGACACGATGAGTATAAGAAAAAAAACCCAAACCAAAACATGATATTTCTACTCAGGTGAGCAATAGAGGATAGTTGGTTAAATAAATAAATACTGGTAATAGTGCCTGTGTATCTGCAAAATAACATCATACCTGAAGCAGTATGTCATGGTACCTTCTTCCCCAGATGTGAATGGCATCTTAGAGACCTGTGTCTCTGGTATGTTTATCTCTCATTATCACAGAACCACAGACCAGTAGGGTTTGGAAGGGACCTCTGGAGATCGTCTTGTCCAACCCCCCTGCTTGAGCAGGGACACCCAGAGCAGGGGGCACAGGAGTGCATCCAGGCAGGTTTTGAATGTCTCCGGGGAAGAAGACTCCACAACCTCCCTGGGCAGCCTGTGCCACTGCTCTGTCACCCTCATGGTAAAGAAGTTTTTTCTCATATTTAAGTGGAACTTCCTGTTTTCCAACTTGTGTCCATTCCCCCTTGGCCTGTCATTGGGCACTGTTGTGCTTTAGCCCCAGTCAGCAACCAAGCACCACGCAGCCGCTCGCTCACTCCCCCCTGGCGGGACAGGGGAGAGAATCGGAAGAGTAAGAGTGAGGTAACTCATGGTTTGAGATAAAGACAGTGTAATAGGTAAAGCAAAAGCTGCGCGCGGAAGCAAAGCAAAACAAGGAATTCATTCACCGCTTCCCATGGGCATGCAGGTGTTCAGCCATCTCCAGGAAAGCAGGGCTCCATCACGCGTAACGGTTACTTGGGAAGACAAACGCCATCACTCCAAACGTCCCCCCTTCCTCCTTCTTCCCCCAGCTTTATATACCGAGCATGATGTCATATGGTATGGAATATCCCACTGGTCAGTTGGGGTCAGCTGTCCCGGCCGTGTCCCCTCCCAGCTGCTTCTGCACCTGGCAAAGCACGGGCAGCTGAAAAAGTCCTCGACCAGTGTAAGCGCTACTTTGCAACAACTAAAACATCTCCACATTATCACCGCTGTTTCCAGCAAAAATCCAAAACATAGTCTCATACTAGCTACTGCAAAGAAATTTAACTCTATCCCAGCTGAAACCAGGACAGGAACTATTGAAAAGAGCCTAGTCCCGTCATCCTGACACCTACGATTCAAATATTTATAGGTATTGGTGAAATCCCCCCTCAGTCTTCACTTCTCCAGGCTGAACAAACCCAGTTCTGTCAGCCTTTCTTAATAAGCGAGATGCTCCAGCCCCCGATCATATTGGTAGCTCTCCGCTGGCCTTGCTCAAGCAGTTCTGCATCCTTCTTAGACTGGGGGGCCCAAAACTGGACACAGTAGTCCAAATGTGTTCTCACTAGGGCAGAGTAGAGGGAGAGAATGACCTCTCTAAACCTGCTGGCCACACTCCTTTTAATGCAGCCCAGGATATTGTTGGCCTTCTTGGCCATAAGGGCACAGTGCTGGCTCATGGTCAACTTGCTGTCCACCAGCACTCCCAGGCCCTTCTCAACAGACCCACTTTCTAGTAATTCAGTCCCCAAACTGTACGTGGGGTTGTTCCTCCCCAAGTGCAGAACCTTGCACTTGCTCTTGTTGAATTTCATCAGGTTGCCCTCGGCCCAGCTCTCCAGCCTGTCCAGGTCTCGTTAGATGTCAGCACAGCCTTCCGGCATATCAGCCACTCCTCCCAGCTTAGTATCATCAGTGAACCTGCTGAGGTTACACTCTATTCCACTGTCCAGGTCATCGATGAATATGTTGAACAGGACTGGACCCAGCACAGACCCCTGGGGAACACCACTAGTTACAAGCCTCCATCCAGACTCTGCTCCGTTGATCATGACCCTCTGAGCTCTGTTGCTGAGCCAGTTCTCTGTCCACCTCACTGTCCACTCATCCAGCCCACACTCCCTTAGCTTGTCTTAGGATGTTATGGGAGGCAGTGTTGAATGCCTTACTGAAGTCAAGACAGACAACATCCACTGCTCTCCCTTCATCAACCCAGCCAGTCATGTCATCATAGAAAGCTATCAGGTTGGTCAAGCGTGATCTTCCCTTGGTGAATCCATGTTGACTATTTCTGATAACATTCTTGTCCTCTACATGCCTGGAGATGACCTCCAGAATGAACTGCTCCATCACCTTTCCAGGGATGGAGATGAGGCTGACCAGCCTATAGTTTCCCAGGACCTCCTTCTTGCCCTTTTTGAAGATTGGAGTGACACTTGCTTTCCTCCAGTCATCGGGCACCTCACCTGTTCTCCATGACCTTTCAAAAATGATGGAGAGTGGCTCAGCAAGAATATCCACCAGCTCCCTCAGTATATCCCATCAGGGTGCATCCCATCGGGGCCCATGGATTTGCAAGGATCCAGTTTGCATAGGTGATCTCTAATCCAAGAGATTGTGTTTTAGCAGCTATGTAAACCTATTGCTAACAAGAATTGTGCTGAAAGATAACTTCAGTCAGAACAGTTGTGGGAAATATCTGATGCATTCAAAATACCCTCTAATATAATGTTGGCTGTCATGTAATTAAAATTGTAATCTGATTTGAACAGAAGCAATTAATTTAACATTTATATAAATAAAACACACTGAACAGTGTCATAAAAAAGGATTTCTATTATTAAAGCTGATACCCTTTATCAATTTTAGTTATCAAAAGAACTGAACTTCTATCAGATGTAGGCATATAACAGACAAATATTTCCAGTGGTTCTTGACAACCTTTTGAATAATGCATTTCTTTCACAAGTTGTACCTAGAACGCTAAGGCATGTACAGGGTTTCTTTCAGCCACGTTGGAAATATTTAAGTAAAGAACCCGAAATGTATTGTTCTAAATTACTAGGGCAGTAATATGTATTACAGCAGTAATTATTATTTTACAAATCACAACTGTTTCATATGGTTCTATCATAAGCAAAAGGTGATATAACCATTGAACCGAGTTCTCAGAAATAGTTTATGGTATGTTGCTTGTTTCCAGGATATTCCTAATGACATCAAATTATTGGAGTCTGCAATCAACTTTTGAATACAATTGGGAGGCATAAATGTATTGTTGTTGCAGGAAAAGTTACACAATATTGAATCCTGAGGGGAGACAAATGTACAGATGATGATTCTGCATCTGCAAATTTGTTTAAAATTGATTTAATTACACTGGAGAAACTAAAATATGATGATGGCAGGTCTTCTTGGTGTCCCAGTTCTTACAGTAGAAAAGGGAGGCCAGGCACAAATACAGAACTCTTTTTAACTTGTTCTGTGGTCCATTGTTTCTAGAGGTGAGTCTTCCTTTTAAAATGTTCATGGCAGAAATGAAAGAAAAATACAACAATCATAATTCTTGCCTAATGATTCCACTGTCCTAAATTTCTACTGTCATCTTCCTGCTTAAAGCCTCTGCTGGTGTTGGTTGTTTTAATCTGTAAATCTTTTACAAGAAAAAAATATTTTATATGAAGACAGGATTCCTGGTCTGGCTCATCTTAAATATAACAATCAAATAACCTATTTATCTTGCTCATTTCTTTCATCCTTTTCACTTAACTGATTATATAGTTCCTTGCTCAACTGTCGTACAATACATGGATTTTGGCAGTGTCATTTCTGGTCTCTGCTGAGAGTGCTGACGTTTCTCTCCATCTGAATTTCCTATTTCAGGATAGTTTCTTGTCCCCAAGAGAAGATGCTCTTTGGAGCAGGAATCTCATACTGAACTTACTTTAGCATGGCATGGTGAGACCAGTGAAAAGACAGGGAGGGGAAAATAGTGTGAATAAAATAAAAGAAGTGAGAGGGAGATAACTCATACAAATCAGAAAATATACTCTCTCCAACTTCATTAGGTTCCTTATCTCTGTTTGGTGGAATTTTTTGTAAAAATAAAAGCAAATGCAAGATAAAGCAAAACAAAGGGAAAGGGAAAAAAGGAAAAGAAAAAGAGGTCAAGGATAAAAGGAAGAAAAGCCTCCTCTAGTAAAGTATTAGGCAAATTACCTCTAGCAGAGTATTACCATGAGCTGAAGTTGTTCCACACCTAAGAATGGCCTTAGTAAGATAAGCAGTATGAACATACTGGATTTACAGATAACGTTCATTTTTTTACTATGCAGAAGGGATGCACTGTTCCTCCTCCCCTCAGTGGCATGTGACTTTCTCCATTTACTGAGAAACACTTTGGAGAAGTAATTCTGAAAGGCATGCTAATTTTTGACTCCTGCTGTGATGTCATTGATCTTTTGAGTTTTTTTTGTAGTGCAGTTTGTTCCTATGCAGATCTTTTGGCATTTGAAACCTGTGGGAATTTGGAGAGCTGTCTATCAACCACAGAAGGGGTGTGTTGTTTCTCAAGCATCCAGCCATCTCTGCAGCTAACATTAGCTTAATTGGGACTTTCTCCTGTTGTATGTCTTTATAGGTGGTAGGAATGAACAGGGATGTCTGTCTGGGAGAGGACTTAGAAATTCTTTGCCTAATTCTGTTGCGTACGTAATTTTTCGTAAAAAGTTTTTTCCATGCCAGTTTGTACAATATACTGTTGCTTTATGCTAGTCCCATCAAAGCAAAGATGTGCCTTCACAGTAGTAGCCTCATACTGGACCTTTCAGAAACTGCTGCTTTCTGTCCTTTTTATGAAGTTGTGACAAACCCAGTTTATAGGTCAAAGATGACAGGAAATAGAACAAAATGCAGAGCTCCGAGACCTGGCCAGAGGCAAGAAAGTTTAACCACTGGTGTCCTGCAACAGCTGCAAAGTAAGTTTACAAATGTTTCTGAATAAGCAGCTGCTGGTCAGTTAGTTCATCTCTGAGATGAGGTGGTGGCATCTCACACAGAGACAACTTTGGCTGCTCCTGTTCCAGGACCCCACTGCTAGGGAAACTGATGTGACACTTGCTCCGTCATGTGCGTTTTTCTCTTCTTTCAAATGGTTTTTCTTTCAAATGGTTTCTAAAGATAGAGAAACATCATCTGCTCAGAAGGAGGAAAAAGCAAGGAGTAATATATTTTCCAGTTCTCTGCTAGGACAAAGAGCCTGTGGTCATACAATTGTGCATCAGACAGAAAAAACAGTAATGCTCTGCCCTCTGACTGTTCAACTAGTAGAAATGAACAAGTGAACAATATGCATATATAAACCAGCGCGACCTAAGACTCAGACCATAGACAAAGAGTAGACAAACTGCAAGCCAATGATGGCAAGACTTCACAAGTTCAGCTGTTTGTGTCAGACCAGACGTGGTTGTAAATGTGTGAGAACTAGCAGGTCTTTCCTGGATCTGTGTGCTAAGGCTACAAATCTTTCAAGATAAGTTGTTTTCTTTCACTGCAAGAGATATATTTCCTTAAGTGCTGCAGTAAAATGCACAACAGCAGACGAAGACATGCATCAATTTCTGAGCTATGCTCAGCGTTTTGAATTTGTGGCACTGTGGTTCACAGGAGGAGGGAGGGGAAATGTGGACAACTTGATCTGAAATAATTTAAGAAGAAAATTATATGTGCATAGGAACTATAAGGCTCATTTGTCATTTGCTAGCAGAGCTTCATAAGAAAATTTCTACCTATTTCTCTATATCTGTCTATATCTCCTGTATTATAAAAAACCCAAGCTTATCACTTCTCTATCTGGAGGGTTTTTTTCTGTCTGATTGTCGTTTCAACAGGTTAGTCACAAGACTGTTTTAAATCAGACTCAGAGCACAGTTGCAAGAATACACCTTTTTGCTACTACCAAATACTAAACAATAGAAGCAATTCTGTTTCTTTTCATGTTCGGAATAATTTTCTGTGGGTTAAAGACATGTATAGTTCTACACTGTCTTAGGATTAAAAAACTGTTTTAAGATACAGAATTAAACCAATCTGGAGCAGTATGTGTGTATTTGTGGCAATGCCACAGCTTATTATGGAAGAAGAAAATACCAGACCATACCAAAGGCTTTGTAACAGCCCCAGTTCCCATTCCCTCACTTTTCTGTTCTGATTCATTACGTTTTGTGCACTCCTTCTAATGCTGATTAAGCTATTCACCTATGCTTGTCAGATATTAGATTTTTCTGTTACTCCCTTTCCAGGCTCTAAATAGGTGCAAAACCAAGGTTGTGGATGGCGGTCTTATTCTTAGCCTTCCCTAGATGAATAATTTGTAATTGACTAGTGATTTTCACACAGCATGTGTCAACTATGCTCTTGCTACAGGGTGCCTGGGTTTAGACACAAACAAAACACATCACTTTGTCTAGACGTAACCAAATAATTCATGTCTAGCATTATGATTGAAATGAAAGACTGTATGAAATAAGTCTGAAAAATATGTTTATAAACAGTTACGGCAGTGGATTGCCAGACTATAACAGATTTGTACACAATACACAATCTAAATGCAGTCGGCTATGGCAAGTGTAAAAGTGTATCGTTAGTGTGCCATAAACAATTAAAATTGTGACAGCACTAAATGTGAATTTGACGCCTGATTGAATGAAATGAGAATTAAAAATGATCCTCACTTTGCTTGCATATAAAGTGTGCTCTCTTTGTAAGAAAGGTCATTTTTTCACATACACACATTTTAGCCCTAGGAAATTAGGCTTAGTTCCTATTTTAACTGCTTGTACCAGTAATGCAGGTTCCGTTGATCAGATTAGTTTCCCACCTATACTTTACAATTCGATTGTTTCCTAATAATATCTTTACCAGCATAAATTTGTAGTGTTTAAGTCCAAAAGCAACCATCAGATTATCCAGACCAAATATGTAAGCAGATTGCTCAGTTCAAATTCAGGCAGCCACAGGGATGCTCCACGCAGTACTGAACCCGTCTGCTTGGGCTTGGCTGAGCATGTACTGAAGAAGAGTGTTCAGTCCTGATCTTCTGAAGCCACTACTATGCTTGGAGATATGTCAGTCTCATTAACATACATTTTTACTGACTATCTGTTTGAGTTGGTCCGGCTTTCACTCTGCTGCCTGGGAACACCTTCCCAGTCCTGGCTGGATGTGCCCTGGCCCCGTCATGGTCGCATGTCAGTGAGAGCCGTCCCCTGCATGGAAAGGATCCTTCCAACATTGGGAAGGCTCTGTGTAGTCAGGAGACTAGGACTGCCAGTGGCCCCAGAGCTTGACCTTCCACAGGGCTTAGACACAGCTGCTAGAGAAACTACTACTCCTAATACTTATTATTATTACTTATTTATTTCCTATTGTAACAATTGTGTGAAAGAACTTCTAAATTGTAACCAACTAACTGATCTATAAATTTTTTTAGGAAGTTCAACAGTTCAACTTTAAATCTGTAAATAGCTGCTTCTTCTTTCTTTGACTCATTTTTTATGGCCCTTCTGCATTATTTCCAGTTTTTCAGTATATCTTTTTTAAAACCAAAAGCATCAAAAATATCTGCAGAACTCCAAGCTTCACATCTTAATGTCATATAGAAAAGTAAATATCTCTCTGCTACTTCCATCTTCTGTAGCTATTCATACAGCAAAGTACTACATTGGCTTTTTTAGCTATAACGTTGCAAAGGAATATTTGTTTTGTGAGTTCCCCTTCCCTATTCTGAATTCCTTTTTTATTACACTTGTAGCTTTACACTTAGTCATATCAAAATACTTTTTATTTCAACTAGTCTAGCTTGAAAATATAAATCACATTGCTCTGTCTTCATGTCAGCACAAGTATGCCTAGAAGACTGCAAATGTTTGTGTCAGATCACCCTGTTTTTTACATCCTAAACACTGGCATGTCCCAAGCACTCTTCTATTACTAGAGACATTACTTCCAACGGTCCTATTGATCATAATATCCTAAACAAAACCTGCAGAGATTATTTTTTTTTCCCCCATGCATGTTAACATAGAATTAAAAATTGCAAAAAGCCAGGGTGCTTCTTAGCATTTTTAATTGTATCAACCCTCATTAGGTAAAAAGTCAAATGCAATATACTTTATATGAGTGTTACAAATACTTTATTTTTGTTGGAAATTGAGTCCAGAATATAATAAGAAACATAGTTACTAGTTGAAAGTTTTTGAGGGAGATCCAGATTTAACTGCAAGTTTACACTTAATGAGTAATCTAGTATATAAGATTTTATTCACTAAGTATGGCATGCTATCAAAGCTAGTAGAAAGTGTATTAAGTGTCATACAAGCTCCCTCTACCCCTTGAGAAAGCATATATGTCTCTCAAAAGCTCATGTTATTCCAACGTCAGAACCAATACCATTTAAATTCATTTATTCTCTGAGTATTTCCTTCTATGACTTTATGAGGTTTATCTCTGAAGAACTCTGCTTCTTGTGGACAAATTTAAAATTGTTATTCTACCTGACTTCTTTTCAGTTTTTATTGAAGTATTATGTTAGTCATATAATGTGCAATTTTTCATGTTTACGTGAGTTGATTTTCCTTAGCTCTAGCTCTTTTTCATTTTTGATTGATTTTTTTTCACTGACTCTGTTTTCTGTCAAGTTCATTGGCCTTGCTTGTGTACAGGAGGGCAGGGAGGAAGGGTATGGGTTAGTGTACAGATTTCCCTGACCTTTGAAGCTCTCTCTACTATGGAATTTATTATATAGACACAGCAGCTGTTATCTTCCTCCAGAAAAGCATTATATGTAAGTGATGAATCGGTGGGTAAAAATGCCAATTTCCCAGAACACTCTCATTCTGCTTCCAAGGGGTAACATATATAATTCTTTGTGATCTTTTTTAGATGGAGTCAAATGGTCTTTTTGATAGATTACCTGAAGACATTTTTTGTATAGCCAGTTTACATGTTCTCTACAGCTTTGCAATGAAAAAGCTGAAATGGCTCTGTCTCAAGAAACCATGGACAGTTATTAATTTTCCATTTTGTCTTCCTGTATTTTGAGGCCCTAATCAATAATATAAAACTCTATTAAGTTTCTGGTTTTCTGTGGCTCTATAACACTGAGATTAAGCTAATGGTTTTAAATAAATCAAAAACTACTTGTCGAAAAGCCACAAGTTTCATTTTTAACATTTGGTTAAGTTACTGAACATATTATTTTTGACTTCAGCAAGAACTTTGCTCTGGATTGAAGCAAAAAGCTTCATCAGCATATGGGAATTTTCTTCTGCCAGAATAAAGAAGTTGAAAACACAATGTTCTCAGCTAAATATTCCACAGGAATATTGATCTGGTACAGAAGCCTGTAAATAAAGCTATTTCCACAGTAGTATTAGTACTATCTCGGGTGCCCAATAACCAGCTTCCTGTAGTCTTAATTGAAAAATATCTCACTATAATAGCTGATGCTCATTGTGAGGTCAACACATTGAAGAGATTCAAAATGCTCTGGAAAAGGTCAGTAAGACCATACTACTCTATCACCCTGTGAATGATTAATGAACAGTTGTCTGAATAAACCAAAACTTCGCTATCTGGAGCAAAGCTGACAAAAAATAGATTTCTGAACCAACGAATGTGACTGTGGATGGTGAACAAATTTTCCAGGCGTTAGCTTTGTTACAATATTTTATCTAAATCTGCCCTACCCTGCACTGCTTTGCTACTGGGACTTGCCTTGTGATGCTCCTCAAGAAGAAGGATCCTAAAAGATACTCCTTTCACTAGAAGCCACGATATAATTAAGATTTGATGTTTCTTTTAAGTTTATGTATATTTCTTTATATCTAAGTAGTTACATATTTAATAAATATTCTTAAACTTGGAGTTATGTTTATTCTTTCCTCTTTGTGTAGGGCCTGCAGTCCTTCATCAGCTGCTCTGTTTCTGCTTTCTGTAGTGAAAAAACAGTGATTTACTTCAGCACAATGGCCTCTGTAGTCTTCTTGAAGTGGTGCTGTGTCTATTCAACTCAGTTATGGACCTAGAAATTAAAAGCATGGTGTAGGCTCTTTCTGACGGTCTGGTCTGCCCAGCACAATTCCTTAGTAAGAAAAACTCAGAGGAGACACCGCTTCCAGGGCCTGCCCTCGACCTTTCCTCTAGAGACAGATGCTGGCAGGAGGCACTAAAGCCTTCCTAAGTGGAGTCTGCCTAAGAGAGGCATGCACAAAAAGAACAGAGGCATGTTCTCCATAATCCACACCATAGCAAAAAGTGCATTTCTGAAGGATAGTAAAAGAGAAAATTTAGGAGTTACGGGGTGAGTCCACCATGAAGTTGAGTGCCCTAAGAGTTTTGTTTAAACATTTAATCTCATGTTTCTCCTTTTTAGCTTCCGTAGTGACTTTTTTTTTTTTTGGTATGTAGGTGACTAGGGCTGTTTGAATAAATTTTCTATTCTGAAAACACCTTCAAGTATACTTTCCCTTATAGCAAATATCTGCTGATTTATACATTTTGTTCTCCTTGGGTTTGAACTCCTGAACAAAAAAACTCATACACAGCAAAAGGCGGTCAAGGGAACAAAAAGGGGAAAAAAACAGTAAACAACAACAATCCCTACTTCCAGAATTTCAAGTAGGTTGAAACTCAGAGAATAGAGACATTGACTGAACTGTGATATAGCTGCTTTCCTCTGACCTAAGGTTTGTATCTTTTACCCCTGTCTTGGTTTCAGCTGGGATAGAGTTAAATTTCTTTGCAGTAGCTAGTATGAGACTATGTTTTGGATTTTTGCTGGAAACAGCGGTGATAATGTGGAGATGTTTTAGTTGTTGCAAAGTAGCGCTTACACTGGTCGAGGACTTTTTCAGCTGCCCGTGCTCTGCCGGGTGCAGAAGCAGCTGGGAGGGGACACGGCCGGGACAGCTGACCCCAACTGACCAGTGGGATATTCCATACCATATGACATCATGCTCGGTATATAAAGCTGGGGGAAGAAGGAGGAAGGGGGGACGTTTGGAGTGATGGCGTTTCTCTTCCCAAGTAACCGTTACGCGTGATGGAGCCCTGCTTTCCTGGAGATGGCTGAACACCTGCCTGCCCATGGGAAGCGGTGAATGAATTCCTTGTTTTGCTTTGCTTCTGCGCGCAGCTTTTGCTTTACCTATTACACTGTCTTTATCTCAAACCATGAGTTGCCTCACTCTTACTCTTCTGATTCTCTCCCCCGTCCCGCCAGGGGGGAGTGAGCGAGCGGCTGCGTGGTGCTTGGTTGCTGACTGGGGCTAAACCACGACAGCCCCTTTCAAAGGTAGAAAATTGCATTTACTCATTAGGGAAAGATTAATCTGTTTTCAGCTCCACCAGGTTTTCCGGGTCAACTGGCTTTAAAAATGCTCATGCATTTGATAACAAACAAATCACATACCAACAGAACATCTCTGTTTTTATCTACTGCTATATAATACATGGATTGGATTAAACTGATATTTATTAATTACCACAAACTCAGCTAAAAACACAGGAGGAGTCTATGCCTTGTGTAGTCCTCTGAATAGCAAAGGAATCTTTTCAATGCTCTCAGAACAGTCGTAGCACTGTTCATTTTTTTCCTTCTTCCCTTCGAAGGTCGCACTGAAAAAGACAGACCAGAAATCCCTAACATAGCCCACACATCAGCTGCATCCTGTAGCACAAGCTCACCATACTAATTGACTAACGCTTTACAAAATGGTCCTCCTCACACCTTTTATTGCTTAATGTGAGCATCGTGCTTTTCCAGTGAAAGCCACGCAGCCTGAGCGCTACACTTTGGAAGTTGGTCCTAATCTCTAGTCATTGCTTCATGGCTGACTTTTCCTACGCAGCATGAACCACCACTGCTGTACTCCCTCTCAAACACTCTCAGGCAGCTTTCTAGATAATGTACTTCTAACCATCATGCTTATGTGGCCTGCCAACACAATTCCAGCTGAACGTGAAAAGCAGGCAGGAAGCAGCTTAGTATAAACTAGCTTTCACAGGTGTTTTGGCCAGCTAAGAATCTATCCTAGGACACTTAAGATCCTGCTGCGCCTTCCAATAAGCAGAAGGACATTTTTTTCCAAATAAGTACTTAATTATTCAGCTATACCCACTAATAAAATCAATATAAGTGACACAGTTTTGAGGCAATGAGCATCTATGAAATGCATGACAGATAGGGGCAATCAACAGGACATAAACATACAAACACATAATTGAATGCTTACCTGCTGATTTGATATCCATCATTTTGGGGAAAAAAACCCAAACCCAACAGTTTAATTTCTAATATTATTAGATTTAAAAAACCCACAACAGTGCTCAGATTTTTCAGATTCCAGATGAACCCAGTGGACTCTTTACATGTGCATATCTACATTCACCAGGACAAAATGGAGTCATCTGATGAAACTACTGTCTTTGGTTTTTGGGTTTGCATGTAGCAAAGAAAGATGTTCTGGCTGCTGATTTTATACCTTCTCCTCAATATCTAACTTCCTGATTACAACCCTTCTGACAGCTACTAAACCAACCTGAAGACCACACAGAGAAGGTAGCAAAAAATCTTATTTATATTATTATTTTCAGATAACTCTTAGGTAAACTACAGTAAGAACAAATTCTGACACAGACAAGGAATGCACAGTAAAATATCAGGTTTTTAAACAAGAAAATATGAATCCCCTACCAAAAAATTAATCTCGAAGTAACTTAAAGTAAGTACTTTTTGTTGACTGCTGAAAAAGTTAGCATTTTTAAAGAGATAAAGTTAAAAGAAATCAAGCTCGTGTCAAGGCATATAGGTTTTTTACTAACTATACATAAAGCAAAGCAGAATGTGCAGGAATATGGTAAATGTCAGTCTGAAGGACTTAATTTCTGCTCTATTTTCATCTCATGCTCTTAAATGTTGTGCTTTGCTTATCTTTTATTGGATATCTGGTTGCTGTGGTGGAATTTTCTCTTCCAGTCATTCCTTTGTTACAAAAGATATCTAGCATATTTCTCTAGAATGGATAGTATTTAAAAGGCAAAATAGCTGAGCAATGACAGCTTTTTCTATTGTACACAAGAGTGTAGCTGAAGCCTAGAAGCTTTTTTAAAATTCTTTATATTGGGAATGTTGTTGATCACCCCCTTGCAGTAAAGAAATAATGGTAGCTGGTTCTGTTTCTGCTACAATTTCAATGTCTTTCTTCTATCAAACTATATTTTCATTCTTTTTATCATGTCTTTATCATCAGCATTAATGTTATATCTCAGAAAAATCAAATAATGCTTTTAATCAGGAGAAAAGTAAGTACAATTGATTTACATAGCTACACAAGAAGCAAATGCTTCCTTTTTCTTGGGAGACAGGGAGGCAGTGAAAGTCAGACCTCATAGAGATAAAAAGACTGGAGAAACAGACATAGAGCAGGGTTAGGATGGGACATTGGAGAAACAGGTTTTGATCGTTGCATCATGCCTGCAGGAATAGCACTGACAGTAGTGGCATCTAGCAATGGCACTAAAGTAACAGGTGATATAACTTTCATCCAAGCTATTTGAATTAATTTGCAAAGAGTTTTCACAAAAATTTTAGTGTTTTCCAGTGTGGCTGCAGTTATGTCCAGGACACCTTTGCTTGTACAGTAAGGAAGGAGGGAGGAAAGGAAGTGGAAACCTTCAGGTGCTTTGTTTTGTATGTTTTGTATGTACTGCAGGTACCAAATTAACGAAGAAGAGTAATGCATGTCACTGAATTCTGTTCACTAAAACAGTGCTTCAAAAAAAAAAAAGAGTGTAGATTTCACAAATCCAAGAAATGAGAAGCAAACAAAGCAAGTGATTTGACCAAAGTGTCCAAACAAGTCCATGGGACTTCTGAAAGACACCAGACATCTTCAAGGACTATTACCTGGGTGGTTTTCTATATGGCTTTTGAGAGAGAGACAAATAAAAAGTGTGCCTTCAGGTATTAGATCCGTAGGAGATCTTCAGTACCCATTTTGATTGGGAAAACAATTATAATATCCACTCTTTTGAAGCTTTTTCTCACCTCTCATATTTAACTTGTTTCTGCAAATCTGAGAGTAAGCACTGAAACTGTCTGACTTGGTAAAAACAGCCCAGATGGAAGAAGAGAGATACCACTGAAGTTCAGTCTGAGAACAGACTTGTCCCCTGAGTGAAGGTACCTCTGCTTGGACTGATGCAAGGACCATGCAAAATCTGTTTGTCTGCCTGCTAAAAGAACAGCAGGTGGTTAAACTTATCACTGTTCTATGGGATGGGTTCTCTTTTGCAGAGCTGTTGGCTCATAATAGATAGAATTCTTTCTGAAGTTGTCTGGTCATTGATTAACCTTTTCTTTGCCACAGATTAAAGGACAAAAACACAATACGCAAGCTTTGAAAGAAAATAACTTTAGCTGCTGGCTAGCAACCTGTAAGGGAACCGATGAGAGGACATACAAGGGACAGTTAATTTGTGAGGTGGAGGCACATATGGCTTTATTTATTTCTACACATGCAGAGATACCTCTTCCCTGTAAGCTGGAGTTACTGAACTGGAAGCCAAGGCCCAAAAGAAGCACCCGCTGCCCTCCCAGCAGGAGCTCAGGCTGGCGATCTGAGGGCAAGCAGGTGCCACTGTTCCTTTGCTCTTTTTAGTTCCAGCCCTGCCACTGAGTTTGCTGAGGTCCCTCCTCATCTGTTCGCCCTGAAACTTTCAGAAAACTTGTGCATGCACATGTTCCCTGCCAGGCAAAGTTAAAAAGCATAACCACATTGATCCACACAGAAAACACAATATTTTAAATTTTAAAACCCTTCCTGGCCAATGTGGTTCAATTCCAAACCTTCTGCTGGTAACGTTCCCAGCAGCATAGGACGGCTTTCAGCATTTGGAAGTGAAATCCACCTTGGAGGTCTATAGGGAGCCTGAAAGCTCTGATGTCCAGGCTTCAAGATCTACAAATTATGATTGGCATCACCTCAGTGGTCAAGGGCCAGTTCATTATAACAGGCGGCACTGGATTTGTAACTTTCAGTCCTCAGGGAGTAAATCATGGCTTTCCACATTTGGCAGGATGCTTTGGATTTTTTCCATTTTCTCCTATTGATCCTAAAGTACTGATTTAACATAATCTCTAAAGAGGTAAGTGGATGCATTGCCTTCTTAAATATACCCAGGTGTTAGTCTCCACAGTGTTTCTCTTCAATTGGTGCTAAAAACCAAATTGACTTAGAAGGGTATATGAGGATCTCTAAAGAAATTTATGCTAAATTACTGCAGGGAATTGAATTTGTAGCTCAGCTCAAACAGCAAGTGTCTCTAAAGTGATGTAAAGAGATATATGCATCCCTTGTGATATATGCTCTTCTCAATGACCTTTTGTGGGCTTCACTGGATTGTGTGACGGTGCTGTAAAATATAGTGCAGCCCTAAACAAAGGGATTTTTTAAAATTATTTTTTACTGCAAGTTAGCAGAGTTGCAACTACTGATACATTTATGAAATAGTCCTTGAGAATTGTACAACACCAAAGCCATGATAACAAAATCATTTGCTAGTAGGAATCTATCAGAATTTCAGTTATTTAGTCATGAATGAAGAAAGCAAATACACCAAATATTTCTTGGTCAGCCTGTGAGGTATTTTTGATAACCGCTTCATTTTGCAGAAAAGCAATTTCACAAGCCGTCTGCATTAGTGTTTGTATGGCTTCCAGACTATAGTCAAGTGTCAGCCTGCAGTTTTGCTGAACATTTGTTGGAATTTATTGATGATCTGTAATGCTTTCAAACCCACAAGTAGCTAACTGTCTAAATGACAGGTACTGACTGAAACCTGAAGAGCTATTTTGACCTTGCAATGATTTTTACTTTTGTAAGTGTTAAATATCTTTCTAACTAATAATATCTTTTCTAACCAATGTTATGTGGTTATTTAAAAAGCATGATTGCATGAGTCAAAAATAGAGTAAAGCAAACACAACCTTTACTTAGAGTTTAATTTTGTCTGAATATAGCAAGTTTTGTTCTGGAACAGATGAGATTATTTGAAATGACACTTCACAAAAAATCCATGCCAAAATCTTACCATTTATAACTCCTTATATAAGCAGGTATGAATTTGGCTTGTACTTCTACTACAGTGGACACCTTCATTGGTTTTATGGATGTCTGCAAATGGTATTATGAGAGCTGGTGCTGATGTTCACTTCGATTAATTAGCGATTCACAGGGAGAATACAGAAATTTGTAGTTCCTTTACAGTACTAGCACAGGTTCAATATTGTACAGAAGTGCTACAGGGCTGAGAAGAGCTGAGCAAATGTGTGTCATTGTCGTCCCCCCCCCCGCCCCCCTTTTTCCCCTTGCAAGCAACAGAGCAGGATTTCTGCATAGCATTTGAATGCACTGGGAATAATTAAATTTTTATACTAATAACCATCCCCAGTTATAACTTGGCAGCTGAGAAGATACAGTGCAGTGCCTCAGCCATGGAGCAGGTGTGCTGCAGTCATAGCCAGCACACTGGTATTTGTTCCTAACCTACCCTAAATGGCTTCTATGTGAAAAAAATTTCACCTGCAAAATGGTATGTTAATAACTTTTGCTTGACAAAGTAGATTAGAAAGCTATTTAAAATGCTCCTTGCCCTCTTTGATATCTCTGTCTCTCAGAAGTCATTGGCATCTCAAATGACATCAATGAAAGTCAAGTTAGTCTTTTTTCCTGCCCTGGGGAGCAATGGATTCCCACTGTGTTGTTTTTAACTCAGTTGGATGGGGTTTTTTTGAGATATGATGTAGAGAAACACATTACAAAGCTTACTAATATGATTTAACATCTTAGGAGAGAAGTTAGGATTAGAAGGTCTAATGGTCATTTCTAGACTGAAAAAAAAATCTGTGACTCTAAATAGTACTTAATTGTAAAACCTTTGTTGGTACAATTGACCAGTCCATGTCCCAAAGACTTTTAAAAGAAGTAAACACTCGGATTACTGTAATTTGTTCTCCTTATTCCTGTCATTACTAGGGATCAGAAGAAAAGCTTAAAGAAGGAGAATGCTTTGGTGGAATATCAGGCAATATTTTCTGCATCACACAGCTTGGCTGTAAAACACAATTCCAAGAAAATCTATTAAGTGACCTGTTCAAGAATTTGAATGAAGCACAAAAGCTAAATGTTCATTTTAATTTGCAATGACAGTTGGGACAAAAGTGAAATAATGGATCTGTTTAACTTCTGATTCCTGTAGCCAGCTTTATATTCTGGCCTTCAGAATGTATGTATGTTATGCTGAGAGCTGTGGGTCACCTACTGCATCGCTTGCGCTGGGCACACAGCTTGCTATGAAGCTCCCTTTCAGAGAAGGATGCAGAGCAGATGGTAGTGAGGAGACCAAGAAAAGCAGTTTACTTTTTATTAACTCAAGGAAATCAACACAAGCAATCCAGGACTTCAGTGACCTCTCCTTGCTAATTAAACCCAAATCTTCTTCAGTGCTGCAGTTAGATACAAGGATATCAAAGGGCAGGAAGTCAGCTATATAAAAAGTAACTCAGCAGAGCAATGGAGATTTGTGCTCTGTTTTATGAGATACAAAAACCATCCCTTGGCTTGCACAAGAAAATTTGTATGTAGAATATACCAAATATCCTATTTCTCCTCGGAAAGGTCTGTCATTTGGAAGTCTAATTCTGGTGTGATCTGCAAAATTACAAGATCTTCAAGCCAGTGTCCATGTATTCCACTTTTTCAAAAGTGTGAAGCACTGCATCAGCACTTACTAGAGTAATAACTGTACTGAATTGGTTTAGGTTTTCTCCAGACATATGGTAGATCAAAGTACTTTATTGTATTTTTTTTAACTGCTGAGCAATCTTTGTTGATTTAGTGTACGCGGAAAAACGCTTTCCAATAATTTATTGAATTACCTTATTCTCCTTTATAGCAATATTGTCTGAAAAAGTACAGTGAGAACAACAGTGCTGTGTTTGCAAGACAGGATAAAATTTCTAAGATGCATGCCCTAAAAGGATACTGTTATTATGCCTGAAAAATTGAAGGAGTCACACATTAAATTTAGACTACTCACAGATGGACACTAGTTTATTTTCTGAGCATGTTATGGACTTATTTAATGTGTAACTTGAGGGGCACAGGACTAATTCTGAATTTAAAGTGAATCACACTCTCCACATTCCTCTAAATATCCTTTATACCTAGAAGCCTGGTGTAAGGTTTTTATTTATGTACCCACTATCATATGAATATGTGTACATACTGCACACAGGAGAAAAAAAAAAAGTTAATTTAATACTAGTGGTTTTGCTTTGTATAAAGCTTTGGATGTCTTTCTTAGTATTTGTAAATCAGTGTTAAGAAGTGACCAGGTTGCTGCTGTGGGAGGGAGAAGTCAGAAGGAAACCATAACCTCAGAGGTATTTTCTGACAGGTTCTGCAAGTAGACTTTAGCTCTTGATAAATGTACAATGTGATACATTTGAAATTTTGAATTTGTTCAGTTACATGTTGCAATGGAGCAAAGGGATAATCCTGTTGAGACAGGAAAGACTAATGGCTGATAAAATTGCAGATTTGATAAAAACAATAAGTTTCCTTTTGAAAGCGTTTAATTGCTTTTAACCTGGCTTTTTCTTTGGATATCTATACGTTTATACTCCTGCTAAATGAAGGGAGCTGTGTCTGTGAAACTTTGTTGTTCCCTCAGTTCTATCTGACTTTGAGAAACACTGGGGCACTTTTCACTTGGTAACAAAACATGCATATGGAAATGCCCAGGAAGCTAATCAGAGTTAACATAGATTTCATGTATGATAGCCAAGAAATACAGGAAGATCAAAATGTGTACAGGAAAATTCTGAGTGGGAAGGAGGGAGACGGCATGAAATACTTCGGTTTTCATATGCTGCTACAAAAAGTAAACAAGAAAGCAAACTTGCTCTTGTATCTACAGAGATACATTACAGATGGAGCACTCACCATCAGGCTGTTTGTACGTTGAATAATTTTGCCTCTGTGTATGTGAAGCATTATTATGCAATGGGGATATTAAGGATGTGGGATATTAAGTCAGTTATCCAGGGAGAAAAAAAAGACATTAGAAATTCTGTTAATTGAGTAATGACTTTACTTGTGATTTTGAAGAAGAATAATGGGGACTTACATTATGAAAAGAAGGCTGTACTAAGTCCTGATCCTGCACAGGAAAAGAAAAAAACACCCAACATATTTAATAAAGGTGGGAAGGAAACAGCAATAGCCAGGTTTCTGCATAATGGTACAGTATTTTTAGTACTTGCCTAGGATATGGGATAGGAACAGTCAGGGGCTTTGGACTGTAGTCTGGACTCAGTGTTCTAAGGTCACAGGACATGCTTTAGTCATTGGGCATGTGAGGCCAGAACTATCTTTCATCCTGTTGTAAGTTTGAGCCACTGTGCAAAAGGAGTGCAAAAGGAATGAAAAATTCATATTCCCTAAAAGCACACTGTCTCGAGCATCCTAGCCCACTGCTAGTGAGCACAGAGAGTCCCAAATTCTGGTCTCTGCTCCTAATGAAGCTCCTGTTACATCCAATAACTCTGGAAGAAAGATAATTTGGGACTCCCTGACACACATTTCTCCCCAAGGAAGACTTCTTGTCATGGATAGTAGAGCCAAACTTTTTCTTGCTTACTGTTTCCAATTACTTTTTCTGCTTTGGTATTTCCCAATGGTCCTAGTAGATTAAAGTACTACTGGGAAATAACAGGTGCCTGTTCAAGTATTCTCACACTGGCGAGGATCCCACTAATCTTCCCAACTTCTGGACAGGATGGTTTGACCAGGTAAGATATAGCCCATCTAGCCTGTATTTGCTTTTCAAGATGATGCTTAAGGAACTGGGCAAGAACAGCATGAACATACCTCAGTATTTCACACTGGTATAGCTCTAGTATTATAAAGGTTGAGGCATTCAGGGGAAGGTACTGGCTCTGCTTTGTGTGGAATTTATTACAGATGTTAGGTAGACTTGAGCTGTCTGAGGGTCTGAGGAACTCAGGCTGCCCTCCACAGAAAAACAGATCTCATACACTTCCCTGGTCACAGTGAAACATGTAACCCAGACCACATGCTGAATGGCCACAGAAATTTCTTCTCTAAAATGGAGCTACCATTTTACTTTAAAATGCTCACAAAGACAGGCTATCTTGCACAACAGGTGGTTGAAACATCCTTTTGAATCTAGGAAATACAAAGACATTACACTGACTTAGATACTGCATCTGCCTGTCATAAAGAAAGATGCCCCTTCGAAAGAGGCATATATGCCGGTGTGATACATTCAGTTTTTAGAGGAGTGGGATTTCAGCTTCTTATGTCCCCAGCATTTCCTGGTGAATAACTGCCATAGCTGCATGCTGTGGGGGTTTACCCTGAGCAGATCTGAGCACTTTTTCCCAGCTGTGTTACACCCAGGGCTGAGATGCCAAATTCATTTCAGTACCAAACAGCGTTGACCCTGGTCAGGCATCCCTAGCCAGTTTTTAACTAGATTGGTAAGCAACATTTCTCAGATCTCCACTTTCCAGACAGCCTACAACCACTTTCTGATAGTGGTCACTTCAACCAACTATACCACACATTTGGGACACTCCATAGTCCTGAAAATAGGAATCAGTGGAACAATTCAGCAGCACACATATCTCAGAGAAGTTCAGTTTACTGGGGGAGGGTAATATGGCTTTATTATTTTCCTAAGTCACTCCTTAGATAAAGAAACCCCTCCAAAACATACACCCCTCCACACACACCCCACCATCCACCCCCGTTTCCCAGCTGAACAAAGCATCAGGCAGGGGACAGGAGAGGAGTCATCGCTGGACTTTAAACGTGCTACTTTGGTTTTCTCAGAAGTTGACAATTTCAGGTTCATTTTTCACCTGTGGTGATTTTACTAAATTATTTTTTCTAATATATGGCAGTATAACACCACTGACTGTCTATGCCATACAATTAATCCATCTTATTCTTTGTAAGAACAAAGATTAAAACATATTCCTTTGGTGTTCCCACTCAGAATAATTAGAATTAATTTTAAACACAGTATTAATTAATGTACCAATACATATAACCCCATCTTTTTCTAGGTTTTAGTGATGTAGAAAACTGGAATTGCTGAATCGCAGAATTTTTAAGTGATTTAACTAAGTATATGCCAGATCACAGCAGTTCCTTCCTCCTTCAGTTATATCAGGTGAATAAAGAGCTGGGAAGTCCTGCGCTGTCTTTAGAACACAAGAGTTTGGGATAGGGACCTAACTCAGGGCATGTATTCCACAAATCAGACATCTCCCTAACTGTACTGACCTGTAACTTTAACTAATCATCATTATAAAATAAACTTCATGACTGTAATTTTTTGAGCTCTCTTGAAAGTATCCTAGGTCCATGGTACACACAAATCTTTGAATATACTCGAAGAATTAAGATTCTGATTAAGTGAACACCATGTGAATTAAGGCACTTACCATCCTTTTGGATATAGATCTTTTTTTGTTTGAACTTCATCAAGCTCAGGCTCTAAACTCTGGGATGCAGCACCACTGGGACTTCAAACATCAGATACAGCTCTTAGCAGCTCATTAGCTGTGGGATGGCAATAGCACTTAGACTGGGGACTGCTGGCAGAAAACAGGATTTAACAGTTTAGTAACACCTTGATGAGGGTTTTAAAGATCTCAGTGGCATTTGAAAAATGGCATGGGAGGAAAACAGGAACATTTGGCACTTACTGACTGTAGCTCATATGCTCTGCTGTGATGAGCTGCAGTGTAATGTAGCAGAGAAGGGACATAAGAGAAAAGTGCGTTGAAGCTCATTACTTTTGGGACACAGCTATTCTTTCCTGATCACCAGAACAGGTTAGAGAGATTTCTGGGTTGCTGCCATAGAGCTAGCCAGAGTGGAAGAGCTACGGTGCATAGCCCTCACCTCCATCCCTACAAACGCAGGGATAGCCTCAGATGAGCTATGTCAGTTCTGTATACACCAAGAGCACCTTTAGGTGATGGACAGCCATTTTCAGATGTTATCTTATTTCTTGACACAGACAGAGTGCTGCAAAGACCAAAACAGCTAAGAAACTGTTTCCAAGTGTTCAAACATGAGTTAGGAATAGTTGTCCTTGCCAGTATCAAGGAAAAGACTGGGTTGGGGGACATCTAGTACATCAGTGCCTCATGTACCAAGGCTGCAGATGCTGCTGCCGCTACAAGAATACCATGGTACAGTAAGTAACACTCATAGAAGGAAGTGAGGTGAAATGGATCAGCACTTGGATGCCACTTACCCCCCTGGAGCTCTGGTGCTTACAACCAGGGTAACAAGAGTACTAGTTGCTGAACAACACTGAACAACAGAAACATGAAAATGGTGGTCTCCCTAGCAAAAAACAAAGGTACACATACTTTTGTCTGAAAGCTTATCTCTAAGTTCAGGATCAATGAACATCACCATTAATATTGAATTCCACATTCTAAAGCATTTGACATGCAGTGTTTGCTTTTAGTAAGCAGCAGCCTTATAAGTGAGGACTGATGATTGAATCTCAAAAGTCTGCAATAACCTGAAGTAGTAAAAGAGTGACAGAAATAAGTTTTAACAATTTCCTTCCTCTGGAGTTTAGCATGAACTTCTTCCTTCATTTCTAGGAAATAAATACAGACGCAATGAAACATCATTAAAGTCACTGGAAATCACAGTCCCTTACTCAAACACATAGTTAGCATTGCTTTTAGTTTTATTTATTGAGGATCTTTGTCAGTGCTTCTAGGACTTTTTTTTTTTCCTTTTCCAAGGGGCTGTTTTGATATTAGATTATTTTCTTTCAGCTTCCTGTCAGTAGTGGAAGCTGACTTTCCTCTGACTTTTATTAGTGGTACTGTGGACTACTGATAACTAAGGGTAATTGAAAAAGCTGGTGTATTGTTACCTTGTTTCTCATTATTTGAGCACCACAGCAGGCCTCTTGCCCACTGGTAATAAGAATTGTATTGTTTTCCATTCGCTTTTCCTTGCCTTATATGACCCCGCTCAGCAGATGTGGTAACTGAAGCAACTGACTAGAACGCCGGAGAAGAACTTGTATGCTTGTCCTGATGTGCCTTGTGTTCACGTGTAGACACAGTTTTTTAAATCAGAATTTTGGAGTTTTCTACAGTAAGAAGTTTCCCTTTTGAGTAGACATGAGCTTACTCATATCTATCCAGCAGAGAGGTCATGCTTTCACACACAGTGAAAACTCTTACAAGCCTCTTATTTTTCTACTTGAAGGTAGATGAGAAAAGAGTGAAGTCTCTCTTCATAAGACAATCCCATTTACCTTTTCATTCCTGGAGCATATTCCAAGGTAACTCCTCTACACAAACTTCTCCCCTTTTTTCTTACTAAAAAGAATTATTCCAGAGTAATGCAAGCAATCATATTTTGCTAAAGAGCTGAGAGATGCTTGAGGAACAGTCCCTGTCTTCCTTGACTCACCAAAGGCAACAAGGGTCTATAGAAAGTCTGGTATCACAGATATAAATCATTACAGTGTTGATGCAGGGAAATCTGGCATTAGAACACCACAGCATGGTATGAAACATGCTTTCCCAGATCAGACTAGTATTTTTTCCCTGGCCTGGGAGATAAATATACAAGGTGAGGAAAATGTATCATTCCCTGAGGGAATCACGAACTCTTTCATTAACACTCTCTGACACAGCACATACTACAGATCATATCATGAGGCAGAAGATATTCAGTGCTATAAATCCATCCCTTGCACTGTACCAAATAGTGACTACATCTGGCTTAGGGCAATTTGTGTCCCATTAATATGATCTCAGGTCCACATCTGTGCAAAGGCAGTCATAACTTACCCTCTCAGTGCCTTCCTTTTGACTCTGGACATCAGCCTCTGAACAAAGCTGTCAGCCTCCCTGGCAATAGCCCCAATACATGATCTACCACCATCAAACTGCTTAGCTGACAGCGATGCCTCAAAGTATCCCTTTCAGGTAAATGCTGTGCATCAGCAACTGCTTGGTTCCCTCCTCCTCCTCAGCTGGTTTGTCACAGCAGTATTCAGCCCATTCACACCATAAGGCAAAATTAAACACTGAAGTACAGACACTCCATCATGGGCTTTTTTGCCAGATCATTGAAATGAACATCAGCAGAACACCCCGCTGGCAAGGGCTAACTACTTCAAGTTGCCTTATCAAGACTGTGTCAAGGGACATAGCTTGGTGTAGTAACCATGCAGCATCTAGTAAGTGGACCAGCTCCATGCAACATTGCTGCAATCACCTGGTCTAAATCTTATGGTGACAAAATTGCTGGGGGACTAATTCCAACAACACAGCAAACTGTCAAATCCAGTTAAAAAGAACTGCATGTCTGTAACAACTTTATCGTGCAGCTTTGGCTATTTCAGCTTGTCCTGGTTTCAGCTGGGATAGAGTACGTTTACTTCACTGTAGCTGATATAGTGCTGTGTTTTGGATTTAGTACGAGAATAATGTTGATAACACACTGATGTCTTAGTTGTTGCTAAGTAGTGCTTACACTAGTCAAGGACTTTTCCAGCTTCCCATGCTCTGCTGGGTGCACAAGAAGCTGGGAGGGGAGGGGGCACAGCCAGGACAGCTGACCCAAACTGGCTAAAGTGATATTCCATATTTTATGACGTCATGCCCAGTATATTAAATGGGGGCAGTTGGCTGGGAGAAGCAGTGATCATGGCTCAGGGACCAGCAGTGTCTGCCAGTGGGTGGTGAGTGGTTGCATCATCTGTTTGGTTGTTTTTTCCCCCACTCCTAAGGTTTTGCCACTTTCTCTCTCTTTTCCTTTTCATTATATTATTATTGTTGCTATTATTATTACTATTGCTATTACTATTACTGTTTTATTTTAATTATTAAACTGTTCTTATCTCAACCCACAGGTTTTCTTACTTTTGCCCTTCTGATTCTCTCCCCCATCTCACTTCGGTTAGGGGAGTGAACAAGCAGCTGTGAGGTGCTTAGTTGTTGACTGGGGCTAAACCATAACACAGCTGTTCCTTGCCTTCTATCCCATCTTAATCTATCCTATGACCTATTTTAAGTAGTATCTCCAAACAGATACTACTTAAAAAATAACCCGCGAAGTGCTTCACACTAGCTCTCAGGAGTTTGGCCCTCAGAAGTCATCATGGAAGGTTCCTATTTTAACATATTGCATGTGCTGCTGCAATATACTTCCAGACACAGGTCTGTGTCCAAACAAGCTGACAAGGTACATTGAGAACCATCCAACAACTTGCTAGATCCATCTCTTTTGACCACTGCCACATTCAGGTGAATTAAGATGCTAATCTGCACTGCTTCTTCTTGTTGCTCTCCTCAGCCTATTATTTGGCTTGGCTTGTCTGGAAAAAACCCTTTCAAGGCAGAAAGCTTTGACAAAGTATTTAGCCAGAGGTTGTCTTTGTTCTGCCCTCTGTATATCTGCAGAGGCTACTTTCTTTCTTGCAACTGTCTTTTTCCCTAGTGCCCTGGCCATATTGCATATGTCTGCAGCACATAAACAGTGTTAGGCGCTCAGCAAAAAGAAGGCGTTCTCATTTTAAGGGTGTCAAACATGGTCCCAGTGACAGTCCTCAGAGTGAGGTGTGCTGTACAGCAGCATCCCCCCACAGCTGCAAACAGCAGTGAGGTTGCATAAACCAAGGTAGGGAAATTACACATGGTGGGGAAACAAGCACAAGCAGGGTGGCCTGGGTGATAAGCCCAAGTAAACTCTGGCAGGCATTTGGGATGACCCATCTGTAGAATGACAGAATACAAGTATTCTACAAGACAGACAGTTGTGTGTAAATTGTATAATTTTATGTAATAGTAGGTCATTCAAACATGCTCAGCTCCTACATACCCTGCATGCATTATAAATATCTGATAGGTGAAAACTATTCAATAACTGCAAGTAATAATTATGACTGCCTTCCCTACAGAGTGCTATTGTCTACTTGAGAAAATATTTGTGTTGGTTTGGCCTATTTTTAAAAATACTTTATTTTCTCTTCCTTTTCTTTCGATTTTTTTTTCCATAGGAAATGTCTTTTTGCTTATCTCCTTCCCTTTGATAGTCAATTTTGCTTGAGTTTATTTGATAAGTTTATCAATACATGTGCATACAGCTATAGTTGAAGAACCTCTGAAAGGCATGTCTGTGTCAATACATAAAAAGGAGAATAAAATATGTTTTGAAAAGGTAAAATCATTGGAGCAGCCAAGGCTTTGACTATACAAGCTTTAATTTTCAACTCATAGTAGCAGACTAAGCTGACAGGATCAGAGCATGTCTCAAGTTTGTTTCTAAGGGAGGGGGTGCGGGGAGGAGAAGGGATCATGCAACGCAGATTGGAGCTAAATGACAAGTTTAAGAGTAAAATGCTCATCTATAGCCAAACTTTTAGAATAATGGAATGTAATTGCCTTTCAAATCATATAGAATAACAGAAGGTCTTGTAAAGATGAGTTAATAGTTAAAGCTGGAAAAGATTTCTATTGTCACCTCCAATGCAAGTTTCTTACTACTATGATGGGTACCTATGTGTGAGCCACTCTGTTTTCTGTGTGTACCCAAGATAAATTAGGAGGCACTCACTGAACTGCAGAGCCCTTAGATTTCCAAAGACTGTTTCCTCAGCTGTAAAACTGAATTACAGTACCTACCTGCCTACATAAAGTCTGTTTGCTCTTCTGTGGAGCCTTCCAGGCAAGGTGCAATGACTGTTCATGGCATTGCATGCAACACCAAACTGCTACACCTTGCCACAAAATGTCCTCAGCTGGCATGCATCATGGCCTGGGTGTTACAAACTTCTATTAACTCGAATGTTCATTTTTCATGTGGGAACATTCCCTCTCCAGTCAAATTCAGGCATCTGTCTGTTTATCCAACTGCTTTCATGGGGACTGCATGCTCTTTGCTGAAGTTTTCCCTTGTTTCAAAGGGCTTCTTTCTGCCTAAAGTGGGCGTTGCCGTTAGAAGTGAGAACCTCTCTGAAAAAACAGATAATTTTAAATGCGCTCACCAGACTATGCTCCTCACTATAGAAACCAGTGCCTTTCTGATCTGTAATTTCCTTTTCCAGCAGGATTGTCAGTGGAATGATGTAGTTACTAGTCCATTACATAAGGTTGCTCATCTAAAAGTAACTTAAAACATTCCAGCAACTGAGTGAAACTAAAAGCAAACCTTTTAATGTTTTTGCATGTAGGATACAGCATTTTGTCAAGCATTTACTAAACAGACAAGTACAAGGAGCCCCAAAAATATGGTTATTACTCATTGTCCAGACCAAAAATTATGGAAATTATGCATTTATTGTTGGTCCTCATATGCCTTTGGCATCGGCAATGGGTCATAATGAATATGACTTAAAAATAAAGGGGTGGTTAGAAAAACATTGCTCATTTATTTGTTAAACGGATAATCTAACGCCTGATTTATAGAATTTCTACAGTATTTCCTTCTGCCCATATGACAATGACAGGTTAAACGAAGTTTTTATTATTCCCCAAACACAAATTTGATCACCATTGCCATCCTAAGCCAAACCCTTTTCCTTGTCATTGTCCCCGAGGAAAGGCCAAGTAAGTAGAATTGTGTAAAGTGCATTTCAAGAATTTAAAGTGAATGAAGTCATGGCTGAAGTGCAGTATAGAAAGCACTGAAGCACCGCTCTACTATCAGTGCTACAGATCATAAGCCTTTATTTTTGCTGTTGTGCATAAGGGAAGCCAGTTATCCAAGAATGCCTTTATTTATGGGTTGATCTCCACCTCTGTCTTTCCTTGACAACCTCCCAAAAGATTTCCATTCTTGACCAAAGATTCCTAAGGACAGCTGAAGAAGTTTTTTAAAACTCAGTAATTTATAAATAGATACATAAGTAGCTATAAGATAGAGGTTTCAAAATAATTATTCAAATAGTACCTACTTTGTTTTATAGTTGCAGTTGCTGAAATGGATTCCACCTCATTTGTCTTACAACAGTATTTGTAGGTACTACTTTCCTGCTATGACTAGTATCTGTAATGAAAAGTAGCATGCATACTATAACTAGTAGACATCAGCATCATTTATTTTTACCTCAACCTTTTGCTTAATTTAATAATATAAGTTTGGTGTATTTAGGGTGTCAGGAGGGGGGGATGTTGTTGTTTTTTGGGTTTTGTTTTGTTTGGCGTTTTTTTTTTTTTTCCCCTAGTGGAGCATCAGGGTTTCTTGCAATTATTTAGCAGTTTTTTAGAGTATAACATTTCCCAGTCAGTTGTTGCCCTAAAATTGTATATTCAAAAAGAAAATATACAAAATTAAGGTACCCAATGATCATATGGTCAATATTATGATATGTCATTGTACCATAGGCTTAAATGCTCGCAGTTTCTGGGTTTGAAATTTTGTTAATACTAATTAAGATTCCTGTGTGACATAAGTAAGTAGATAGTAGATATAAGCCCCTATTTTAATGTAAGGCATCTAGAAAGGTTTCCTGATATTGTCAAGATTTAACTCCCTTGTGCCTTGTTTATCAGACATATAGTCAGACATCTCCTTACTTTTCTTTTCGTTACTGCCTGCATAATAATTCCAATCCTGTCTTACATTATCAGATAGAATCCCACTGTCTTCTCTTTACTGTGGGATTCTCAAATTAGCATAGCTTTGGCATTGGACTCACATAATTTCAATCAGTTCAACTGATTATGAAAGTGCTGTCTAAATAGGTTTAGTAGTTTTAAAAAATCCTTTGTAATTCTTTAGATGCAAATTCTGATAAAGACTTGTAGACTACCAGAGTCAGTAGAAGCTGAAACACTAAGCATTCCCTTTGTAATCTGCAAGGAAATCTTCGCCGAAAGATATGCTTGTAAATTTCCATATAAATGAAATGTCTTTTTTTTGTCATGAAAATACATAAGCAAGGGAAAGCAGGCAACAGACTGAGGCTGGCTTGTCAGGAGATTCACAGCCAAACTGACAAAGTTGTATTAGAACCACTTAAGAATGGGTAGTTTTATCTGCATGATATAAATTATAGAGTTTATTTTAGCTGTTAACTTTTATCTAAAGGTATTCTTTAAATAAAAATCTGCTTATTTTCTTTAGTACTATATAGTGATTTAGTATAAATGCCTATGTTTAAAGAAGATAACACTTTTAAATAATTTTCAAATTAGCATATCTTTTGACAAGTTTTGTTCTGCTTTCTTTGAAATCACGAGTGATTATTTAAATTCCTGTTGGTTTAACGTCACTCAGTCATTCTCTTCCCTTGTCAACTTGAATGTGTTGCAAGCTTCCAATTCAAAGGCTTTTCTGTGAAGTTTCCTTTCTGAAATAATTCTCAAGTGTGGCACTGGCCTCTACAGTGGCTACATGAAGTGTTGTGCATGGGCACTTGATCAAAAATACATAGAAGCAGGAAAATGGTTTGTCACCCTAGATTGCTGCCAGGAGGCTAGAAATCAGCAATATTCCTACCCTGTATATTTCCACCTAGTGAGTAAAAATCTACCTTAAATATATCTCCTGTGTAGCTGATAATGATCTACATAAAATCTGCTACCCAGCGTAAGTCCCACTCAGAAATCTGGATGCACACAGGAAGTGCTTAGATGGTCTTCTCCTGCCTGCACTCACAGCTCTGCAATGAAGTTATTGCTGGCCAAATTTATTCTGAAACCAGAACATAATGAAATTTCACAAAAGTTTAGTTCAAAATGAACCTTTCTGCCTCCTCTGAAGAATTTTGATGTCTAGATATTGCTAAAGTGTGATGCAGGAAGAAAATAAGTTTCTATTTTCTTTACCTAATAAAAATTGAAAGACCTTACCTTTCTTGTTTAACAAGCTGTACATCCCATATAAATTTTGATGCCTTACATATTTTACTAATAAACCATTAACAAGATTATAAAAGGTATTTTTCCACTTGCATAACAGTAAACAATTTTCTTAGTATCATTGTCTCTCACCACACTTTTTTACAAAATAATTCTTGCAGGTACTTTATATTTCTTTAGAAATGTTGCAGTACAGAATATTTTGCCTGAATGCAAGTTAGTCTGAAAGCCAATAAACTTTTTCAAAAAGACGAAGTTGTTACTTTGGTATGAAATCCCACAATAAACAAGTGTAAGAAGAAGAGGACATATCCTGTGCTATCTGCCAGGCAGAGAGTCTTTAAGTAATGTCTGATACCTTGCTAGATGTTCAGCTCATTAATAGTAGGTGTGGTTAGTAAAGCAGATCAAAGCAGAGAAGGTGTGCAGTCAACAAAGAGCACTGTTCATTGGTGATTTGCTATTTGGGCTGAGTTCATCAGATACTGTGCTTCACAACAATAATAAAAAAGTCAAGGGACTAGGCTCTAGACTAGGCACTATAAAGCAGAAATAAAGACAGCAGGATATATTAAGTGCATCTCCAAGTTCAAAACTCATGGTCATATCCCTAGCCCAACAAGCAAGGGATAGAAAGAGTTGCAGGCAGGGTGCAGGCAGAGTGATAGCTTTGCGAAGAACATGCTGCCATTCTGTGTACAGCAGCACGTGAAGACTATTGTGAAGAGATATCCAATGGACATGAAATTTCATTTTTAATGAAATGCTAAATGAAGTTGAAGATTTCACTAAAAAAGATCCCCGGGGTGTTAAGACACAAAAGTATGATACATGCATGAATTATTGGCATAACTATCTTAACTATCTTAAAAATGGTGAAAATTGTACTCTTTTATGTTATGGTACTAGTGAGAGCTTGGCATCTGTACTCTTAAATAGAGGAAAATGGAGGGGGGTGCCCTGTAGCTACAGAGGTGGAGAGGTTTGTTTGTTTGCTTGCTATTTTCTTTTTCAAAGAAGAAACCAAGATTATCTAAAATGAACATTTATTCTCATTGCTAAACAACACTGAATCAATATTGGCATACCCAAGAATAAAGTGATTACAAACATCAGAATTATAAGCTCAATTAATACTTGAATTCAAATACATTTTTATTGCATTTGATAAACCCTTACGGTAAGAAGAGGAAGATCCTGAATTTTCATACAAGATAAGCAGAAAAATCCATAAGCAAAAGGCCTGTACAGCAAGAGATATTGGAGACACTGTGAAAGATGAGCCTTCTTAAAAGCAACTGGGACCCACTATGTGACAAACAGCATAAACCCCTACCCTGCTATTGGTTAAGAGAGGTAGTCCTCAATCAAGATGAGATTTTGTTCAAAGATATCAAAATGGCAATTCATCAGGTTGACAAGAAAGAAATATCTTTTTTTGTGTACATGAAAATAACCTGGGATCTGAAAAAAAAAATCAAATAACTAAATAATTTTTTCTAGGCTTCAAATTAATAGACATACTGAGAAATTCACATGGCCAAAAATAAGCTGAGACAAGCCAATAGGTGATATTGCCAACCATGTGAAAAAATAGCCCTTGGAAGAGGCAGAGGTTCTTGCTGGCAGAAAAAATTAATTATCTGTTAACTTCCCTGAGAGAGTCTTACTGAAACACAGGTAAAGAGGAGATTATGCTATCAAGCGTTTCATTTTTAGATTAAGTATCTGCTATGAAAATACCTCAGAGACAATCACATTTCAACAAAATACAAGTGAAATACTACTTCCCATTATTCCCATGCAAAATGTCTTAACGGAAAACAGTGGGAAAATAATAAAATATGTTCTACCAAAATTATGCCATGAGGCTGTGATGCCTATTTAGTTATGTTAAAAAGTAGAACAGCACTGGTGGAACATAGCTTGTCACCAGTGACTTTTTAAAGCCTGCATTAGAAATGAACGTCAGGGTAGTTAGGGACCTGCTGGTATGTACGGACAAAGAAGGCGAAACAGTATACTCAGAATATGAAGTTCCAGGAATGACCAACATTTTGTAAAAACAAGGATGTGTCCACCTCTAATCAGAAATAGCTGTCACTGACAGCAGACAGGTGGTAGCCAGATATAAATGAGCACCTACAGTAGCTAAGTGACATCTGCAGATCCCAGCAGGCAGAGGATTAATGGGGGGTTGGACAAGATGATCTCCAGAGGTCCCTTCCAACACCTACAATCTGTGATCCTGTAATTAAGCTGTTGTGATGTTTATTCAAGAAATCCTCATAGTCAACAGGCCACAGCTAAAAGCAACAGATTAAACAGAACTAAACAATGTGCAGAGATCCACAGAGCACTTCATAAATAGCACTTCAGCCTTGCTCTCTGGCTATAACTCTGATATTTATTATGTACTGATGATGATTATTAGCTGTTAGTTACATCTGGCTTGGAAGATAAAGAACTGTAATTTTTAAGTGCATGCAGCTTGAGCCAGATTGATTGTTTGTCATTAACAACAAGAAACGTTGATCTTCAAGACAGCTAAAATGACCCAGGTCATTTTAGATTCCCAGATTTAGAGTAGCTTTTCACACAGAGACAACCGTTACATTGCAAAGACATGACTTTCCCAAACTTACTTTCCTCTTCCAAAGAAGGGCACAGACAAACAGCAGTGGTTTTGGTACCATTAGAGGGAAGCCAGAAGGTCTCCCATCTCCTCAACTTCACTGCTTTCAAAGTTTAAAAAATGCTGGAGGAATGGGGAAGAAGAAGAGAAGGAAGTGAAGGAAGGAATTTCTCTGTCTTGAGTGCAATGCCAGTGCATCCCCGCCTGCAAAAAAACACACACTGACTGAACAGCATCCCTTGGGTACAGCCAGAACTTATTGTACAAAAACCAGACAGGTTTCACACAATGTATGTGCTATTTATGTTTTCATACCTGGCTTCAGCCAGAGTGCTTTAAGAACAGGAAGTTTATTATTAACCCACAACATGCTGGTCCGGTTTCCTAGCTTTGATTTAACACAGTGATACAAGACTTGTCAGATCTGGTGAAGTATCATCCCCTTGTTCTCATAACTCTGCTCCATCTTCATGTTCTGGGAGCAAGATTATTCTCTGCCTTTGCATGCTTCCCTGTCTGAGCCTTTCATTACCCTGACAGAAACTTTCCTGCACCATAATAAATGGAGACCACTGAAGCCAGGCTTTATTGTGATAACAGATTTCACTGAATGTTATTTTCTACTGTGCTTCACAAGCTGTCCTATGGAAAAAGGAACAAAGGCAGGATCTAGGATACCACAGCATTCAGGATTTTCATCAGGAGAATTTAATCATTAATATATTTCCTGTTGTTATAAAGAAACAAAAAAAAGATTCTGACCTGTGAGTTTTCAATGTCTCTTCAGTAGCATTTCATCCACCAGCATATGCTGTATTTCTGCATTCCGTATTAGAATATGAACCTCAGTAAAGCCATATAGTGTCTGAAGGACTCTTGTGAAAGTAGTTGCAAATCATGCTGACTGCTTTACCCTGCTACCTTGTCTTCTACCTAGTGTTTCAATTCATTGTCATGTTTGAAACACTATTTCAAAGTGGTGATTTGGGAAAGAGATATTGATTTAAATTGATTAATATTATATTGGATATTAGGAAAAATTTCTTCATGAAAAGAGTTATCAAGCATTGGAAGATGCTCTCCAGGGAAGTGGTTGAGTCATCATCCCTAGAAGTATTTAAAAACATGTAGATTTGGTGCTTAGAGACATGGTTTAGTGGTGGCCTTGGCAGTGTTAGGTTAACGGTTGGACTCGATGATCTTACAGGTCTTTTCCAACCTAAGTGATTCTATAATTCTCTGATTCTATGAAAATGATGCCTTAGTCCATGTTGGTGAACTCTTGACCTTTCAGAACATAACCACATTGATTTAATAATATCTTCTACTGCCTTTTTCTTCTGAACAAATTCCCTTTGAAGTCATTCCCACAGAATAACCTACTACAGGATCATGCATTTTGGATTTAGAACAGCAAACTATTTGTGAGGTATGGTGATGAAGAAAAAAGTTCTGTTGTAGAAGAATAATAAGATGTGGCATATTGCCCAAAAAAATTTCATTATCATGGACCATGTCTTTTAGTACACAAGCACTAAATCTGATATAGTCCTCTTGCTTTGCTTTTAGGGTCACTGACTCAGGTACATGTTTGGGGAAACAAAGAGGAAACCTTCACTCCAAGTGTGCTAGAAAATGCATTTTAGCTGCATAGGCTGCTGCAGTTTCTTTTCTTTCTTCAGGGCAAACTCCATTCATGGTTATGCAATGGACTTAACTGTATTGTGCGGGTTGGCATAAGGACCATATTCTTTCTGAAGGGAAAGGAGAGCAGACCAAGCAGGAGTAAGAGGCTGCAGAACATGTCAACCTCCTCTATCCATATTTTCCCTTTCCTAGGCTGACTGCACTGTGTTGTCTGTAGCTCAGAAACTCCTCAGTGCACTGTCCTACACTTGCAGCAGCTCGGTTTTCCACAGAACAGAACTCAGCTGCTTTCTGCATCTCCCACTGAAAATTTTGTGCCCTGTCAGATTATTAAATGCACAGAAGAAATAAAAGGCCTGAAGCAGTAAAGCCATCTGGGTATTTGTTCATGGAATAGGTATAGCAAATGTGCAGTAGTAGATGACACTAAATAAAGAGGGGAAGTAGACACTCCAGAAGGGAGAGCTGCTCTGCAGGGAGATCTGGATAGGCTGGAAGAGTGGGCCAGCAAGAACCTTATGAAGTCCAACAAGGACAAGTGTAAGGTCATACACTTGGGAAAACATAATCCGGGAGTGCAGCACAGACTGGGATCCACCTGGCTGGAGAGCAGCTCTGTGGAAAGGGACCTGGGGGTCCTGGTGGACAGAAAGCTCACCATGAACGAACAGTGCGCTGCTGCGGCCAAGACGGCCAACAGGATGCTGGGTTGCATCAAAAAGGGCATCACCAGCAGAGATAAAGAAGTCATCATCCCACTCTGCTCAGCTCTTGTCAGGCCACACCTGGAGCACTGTGTGCAGTTCTGGTCCCCGCTCTACAAAAAGGATGTGGACAGGCTGGAAGGGGTCCAGAGAAGGGCCACCAAGATGATCAAAGGACTGGGAAACCTGCCATATGAGGATAGGCTGAGAGAACTGGGTTTGCTCAGCCTTGAGAAAAGGAGGCTCAGAGGGGATCTCATCACCATGTGCCAGTACTTAAGGGGTAGCTACAAAGAAGATGGAGGATCCGTTTTTACAAGGAGTCCCATGGAGAGGACAAGGGGGAATGGACACAAGTTGCTCTTGGGGAGATTCCAGTTGGACACGAGAGGGAAATTTTTCACAGTGAGGACAGTCAACCATTGGAATAATCTCCCCAGGGAAGTGGTTGACTCGGCCACTTTGGACACCTTTAAGATTCGTCTGGACAGGGTGCTGGGCCATCTTGTCTAGACTGTGCTCTTCCCAGAAAGGTTGGCCTAGATGATCCCTGAGGTCCCTTCCAACCTGTGATTCTGTAATTCCAGTCATTAAGGGATCTTTCTGGCAGTTAAAAACCCATTTCACATTCCACACCCAGTGTCAGACCCAGTTAATGGCCCTGACCTGTCCCACTTGGGGCACCCACCCCACCTCAGGGGGCCCATTTATAAGCCTAGACTGGGACACCCAGGTCTTCTCTGATGGATGTTGAATCTATGCCATGGGGTGCTGATCTTCAGTCCCGTCTCCTGGTGGACTCCTCATACATGCATCTTAGCCCCAATTCTTGCTCTCCCATTACCTTGCTGTGCCGTGGATGATACAAGCCCCAGCTCTGCCCCTGCTGAGATCCATTGGGGTGGGCATGACCTGTGTGGGGCAGCCTCTGTTTCACCCCCTTGTGGGGCAGCCTGTCACTCAGCGCTCCCTGACACTTATTTTCCATGCTAGATTTGTTGACAATAATACCAGTCACTGTCAATTCTAATGGTGGCTTGAGTACTACCGTCACAGAAACATTTTGAATTTGTAGCCAGTACTGGCAATTTGGTACAATCCTGTGTCCAATGGCATTGACTAAACCATATTTTAATAAATGGATAACTTAAGGTGAGCCCCTGAAGGTGGTTCTTCATTGCCTCAAGCCTTCTACCTATTCCCTAGCACTACACTAGTTCCCAGTTTCTTTCCTAGCTGATTACAATGTGATTATTATTCCCATTTTAGTATTTCTTTAAAAAAATCTTCTTAGTTAAGAATTTCTTAACACCGAAGTAGACTCCCATAGACAGCAAAAGCTCCTGTTAGTAATTTTGCTCACTTGTCTCAAAACTTGAAGAAAACCTTTAGCACTTTGATTGCTCAGCGAAAGATATATTTAGATCCAGAGAATACTGTACATGGTCAACCCAACTAGAAAAAAATAATTTTGGCAACACGAAATGTCTATTTCCTCCATACAGATGCATAGTGCTGTAGGTATTAAATGTATACTTGTGGTCAGTGGCAACACTGAAACTTCACTGGTAGAAGCCCAAACACTGGAAAACAAATGGCAATAAGCCAATATATTTATAGTGAAAACTGTGTGATATTCCAGTCCTGGATCCAGGATACTGATAATGAAATCACGAAATCCAGTTAAAGGTATTTAGGGCAAACAACTTGATGATTGCATGTATGACTTTTCATTTCAGTCTAATCTAAGATTCCTAGTGATATACAAGAAAGCTGTTTTATGTTTAGACCTTTCTTATATAAGCACTAGATTTGTTCTCCATGTTTAAAAAAGTTGACCTGCAATACAGAACATGAGTGCCCAACCATGTTTTCCCTTAAGGTGAGCTGCTCCCAGCACACATCATCTAAATGTCAAATAAGAGGCCTAAAAGATGCAATAGCTACCTTAGTAATTGTTGGACTATCCTTTGAGATAGGGACATAGCTTTTGTAGTGTCAGTAGACAGAAGTGTCTGAGGAAGGCATTATAATTAGTTCATTAGAAGTTACTGACTTCACAGACTCATTTATCTTAAAAATATCTGAAATACTAAACAAAACTGAAGAGGCCTATGACCAAGAAGTCACAGTGTACTTTGAGAACCTCCCAGTAGGTCACTATTGTTGGGGGTGATGATGACCATACTATTTTGCACAAAAGCACTTGATATGAGCAAGGGGAAAAAGCGATGGAATGCCTGTTCTTTAGAATACTCTTCCCCTCACTATTTTATTCATTTTCCATGTCTGATATATGAATACATGGCAGTTCAGGACCCAGAACCTCTTATCACCAGGAGGAGTTCCCTGATGACAAGAAAACTTTCTGCTAGGCATTTTCAGCCAGTTTACCGTTATGATTTCTGCATATGGTATACTTATTTTGTATGATTTACAAGTATTTGTTCCACAAACCTCTGTCTGTGTAAGTGCTGACTTACTAAAGACAGTTTACCTATCCAGGATACCTACATGTATGAATATTGTTGTTTTTTCCCCACAATTCAGTTGTTCAGATTATATATTCTGACATATAGTGATTTTATGCAACAGAACCAAAAATAGACTCATCAATATTAAAACATGCAAATCATATATTTTTAACAAAACATCCTCATTTGACTTTACAATGCATATCCAACCCTGCTTTCTAGGGAGGGAGAAAGATTCCTGTAGACAGCATCTGATTTCATTATGACCTATGCAAATCCTAGTCTGTCTTTCAAGAAGACAACAGCTTCCTACTTCCATGTCTAAATCAGCTTTTTCAGGTTTTTTTGTTTAAGTTAAGTGCTTATATGAATGGCTCTGATGGAAAAGCATCACTACCCTCCAATTTTCCAAATAGGTATAGAGTAAGTGTTTATTATTGTATCTTCATATCCATATATCCTAAGCAGAGTGATATTGTAGATCTAAAAAAAAAACCCCAACAACAAAACAAAGGAAAAAGCCTCTCTTTATATTCTTTTCTTCTGCAAACAGACCCGTCATATACTGAACCGTATAATATAATAACAAAGAGTTGTGGGAAGAGGAGGTGAGGCCTTGCCTGAGAAGCCAAAGCTACTTATACCCTAATGTCTGGAACGAAGGAACTCCAAGGAAAAACAATCTTTTTCAAGAGGTTTGTGTTTTGGGTTTGTTTGTTTGCTTGCTTTAAATTTCTGAGGTGAATTCTGTAGTTCTATCCTGAAAATATCTTCTTTTTAAAGCATGTATATAAACAATGAAGTTAACTGTCTTGCTCATCATTTGTTGTATTTTCTGTTCACTGTTAATGGAATAAGAAAACTGAAGAGTTAGCAGAGAAATGGGGAAAAAAAGGAGTCAATGGGAAAAAAAATCCCATCAATAAAATTAGCTGGATCATAGGTATTTCAAGAGTTGTTTATGAGTGTTGCCATGTAAATTTGGACCTGCAGGCTAACAGGACACAAATAACTCTATCTGTGGATATGCTATTACAATAGGTGTATATGTATCTATGCTCTGCCAGCAGCTGTGAGGTAGAAGGTCCTAGGGGTTGCTGAATCAGGTAGTCTAATACAGGCAAGGTTGCTGCAGCTCTCTGCCCTGAGGTCTGACCAGGTGTGAGGTTGAGCACTTATTTGGGGTAAGCACACGCCTCCAGGCATACTTGTACAATGCAAATATATGTATATACACAGCCAGCCAAAAGATCAGCACGTACAGACACACTCAGTGCTCAAACAAACAAAACCACCACCAAAAGCCTTATCCTGTTCCTCTCGTTGGCTGGTCAGGGTCACGATGAAGCCCATTAGAAGAAAATGTGTGTATACAGATAGATATGGATCCATCCAGTACCTGACATGAGACTCACAGTCTAGCCAGAGGCTGCCCCTGGATCCCTGGTCTTGCCAGCTGCTGGCATCTGGGCATATGACCCCCCCAAGGCTGCAGCCCCATTCCTGCTGCTGGTACAGAACCCGCTTGCACACACAAGAAAATGCACACACAGACAGACAGACATGCTAAGGATCCCTCCAGTAACTGGCCTCAGACACCCAGTCTACCCAGTAGATGGGTCACAGGTTCCCCAGTCTCCAATTGCCTCATGCATGACAAAACACACATGTAAATGGGTTTCTTGGCCAATGCCCAGACCCCACAGTGTCCCCAGTAGCTGGCTTGGATCCCCTGGTTCCTCCAGTAGCCAACTCTGAAACCTCTGCTGTCTACCTGGCTTCCCAAGCCATTTGCCCTACTCAGTGTCAGGTCTGCCTTGGCTTATGCTAGTGATAACACACTGATATAGTGGTGATAACCACACAGCAGGCACATGTCCCAGCCTTCCTGGCTGCTGGCACACCATGCACACAGGCTCCCTCTGGTCCACAGTCCAAATCCAGTGGCTGGCACTTATACATCCACACACAGGAAAAAATATATTTTCCCTTACCCAAGAAAAAAATCAGAAATGTAATTTAATGAGAAGACAGGGCAGACTGTGCTGATTAGGCACAGGGCATGGCCAGACACGCATATTGACCAGCAACCTCTTTACATGCAACCAACACTTAGGCCCTTATCCCGCTATTTTTGCACACTTATTGCTCCCCAAACCACCTTGATTCTTCCACTTCCTGCCTATGGTTCTTCCCTAAGCATCCCTTAATAAGTTTTCCATAATCCCAAAATGCTGTTCCCTGCATCCCATAGTAAGTCCTGTACCATGGTAGGTAGCACACCTCTAAGACTGAAAGGTGATGGGGTGACTTTCTGGTACCACCCCTGAGCAGTGGGACTGAAACTTTCCTGGGGCAGGGGCTCAGGTCTCTCATGAAGCTGTTGGGTGACCCCACTTGCCAGTGGCATGCTAGGCTCCTCTCTCTGTCTGGAGGTAAGTGTTTAATCACATAACCTAACAGAAGTTAGAACAAGTCATTATGACACAAAGATATGTTGAAACACAGACAGGCAACATCTCTTTTGCACGGCATGCTCTTGTTTAGTCCTTAATAGCTAGTAAATAAATAGTAGCAATAGTAATAACTATTAGCTAACTTATTTACTGTTAAAAACATTTGTAGTTAAGTTTAATTTGGACCTCCACTTATTAGCAATTACCAAAGGATGTAACAGGAAGAAAGTGTCATTTAATCAAAGTCTGTGAATTCAGTTTGCCTTAAGAAGCTGTTAGCTCCTTTAAGGGAAACTACAGATTTGCACCAAGCTAGGGTAATCACTGAAGCTAAATGAAAAATAATAGAATCTAAAACACTTGTCTTAGAATAAAATGAAGTGCCCTCTGCATTGACTGAAAGCAGAAGTTAGAAAGTGACCCATGCTGAAGTTAGCATACAGTCTAACCTAAAATCTAGCAGTGTGAATACTATCCTGAGACTAAGTCCCTCCAACAGATGGAAGAACTTGCTAAAAATGTTGGCTTTTCTACTTCAGTGATGGAAAAAGCCCCCCAAAGGCTCCAGTTTTTAAGAAACAGTGTTAACTTTTCTTAAAAAGTGACAAAGGTAAAGCTGCCTATTTCCTCCACTTACATGAGTTATCATTATATGCTGGCAGCAAATACTTCTGAAAAGGCAAATGTGTAAGGAATGCTTGAAATGCCTTTTTTTTTTTTTAGGCTATATATTTAACTTTTTATATATTGCTTTAAACTTGCTTTTAAGGTTTAGAGGGGGAAAAATTACTACTAATAAGGAAAATAGCTGGATCTTTTTAATAGCAGAAACTTTGTCAATGGATATGAGATTTTTTTAAGACAGAAGATACTAATTTAAAAATAAACCAAAATTAATTAAATTAAATGTGTAGTTTTAATTAATTTCAATAGCCAGCTTTACAAAAATGTTAGGTAGACAGTTTATTCTTTTCCTTATACTAGGCAGACATACATATTTTACTTAATGACTTCATAACTTACAGGCAAATGTTGAAAAAACCTTAGCAAAAATTTTTTTTCTCAATATAATTATTGCGGCTTTATCATTGTTTTTTCTTACTATAAATATGTATCACCTGACCAGCTTGCTCAGAGAGATCATCTCAAGCTTCTTCCAAATTTTTAAGTGTCATTTTGCATGACAAACCTTCATGTAACCTTGCACCACATATTTCAACAAATAGTTGCTTCTAAAAGATTTGGTTTTCCACCTTCTGCATGAAAGGGAACATGAATGATGCAAAGAAGAATGGAAAATATATTTCAGTTTTACTGTTACAGCATACCTGTATGTGAATTATTCCACATGCCTTCAATAAAAAAGCAACATTCTTTTTCCCCACCACAACATCATCTTTATTTTACAAGAAGGAACATAATCATTTTTAGAAAAGTTAAAAGTAAAATCCTAAGCCATGAAACTGCTTTTGGAAAGGATAGCCTAAAAAACAAACTGTCCCAGACATTGCTATCAGATTTAATCTTTGGCAGGCATATACTTCTGCATTCTTCATACAGAGGTAGTGATAGTTAATATTCTTTCCAAAAAGATGCAGTTTTAATCTAATTAGATGATGGTTTGGTATCTAGGTGTCTGAGGGCATTGTCTAAGTGCTTCTTGAATAATGTCAGGCTTGGTGCCATGACTATCTCCCTGAGGAGCCTGTTCCAGTGCTCCACCACCCTCTGGGTGAAGAACCTTTTCCTAATATCCAACCTAAACCTCCCCTGGCACATCTTCCCGCCATACCCTTGGGTCCTGTCATTGCTCACTAGAGAGAAGAGATCAGTGCCTGCCCCTCCTCCTCCCCTTGTGAGGAAGCTGCCGACCGCAATGAGGTCTCCCTCAGTCTCTTCTCCTGGCTGAACAAACCAAGGGACTCATATGGTCCTCATATGAGCTGCTCTTCATATGGTTTCTCCTCTAAACCCTTCACCAACGTCGTGGCCCTCCTCTGGACACTCTCTAGTAGCTTTGTATCCTTACTATAATGCGGCGCCCAAAACTGCACAGCACTCGAGGTGAGGCCGCACCAGCGCAGAGCAGGACAATCACCTCCCTTGACCGGCTGCAATGCAGTGCCTGATGCGCCCCAGGACTCGGTTGGCCCCCTTGGCTGCCAGGGCACACTGTTGGCTCGTGTTTGACTTGCTGTCAACCAGAACCTGCAGATTCCTCTCCACAGGGCTGCCTTCCAGCCCCTCACTTCTCAGCCTGTATGTATATCCAGGGTTGCTGTGCCCCAGGGTTGCTCTGCCCCAGGTGCAAAATCTGACACCTGTCCTTGTTAAACTTCATACGGTTGGTGATTGCCCAACTCTCTAATTTGCTGAGATCAGGCTGTCCTGTACAGGGACAGGAGTTGGTCTCGATGATCCTTGTGGGTCCCTTCCAACTCAGGACATTCTATGATTCTATGATTCTATTTACTGACTCTAAAATATATAGACAATTCTTCACGAGAATCATATTGTTCTACAAGCCACATGCGCCACTAGCACTGTTAAACTGGAAAAGCAAAAAGTATTTTTTTACATGTAATACAGAAGAAAATACCCTCTCATGTGTTCTTGTGCAATCTAAAATAATTTTTATTTCCCTTAAATCTCTTACATTAAATTTTTATAGAAATGCCCAAATAAGCAGTTTAACAGGAAACCTAGCATTTCCAGAGCCTGAGAGTTCTACAGTTATCCGAAGTGGCTAAAACAAACTGTAACAAAAAAGATTTGAATATGTAAGTGAAATATTACCATTGACCACCCATGAAAAAAGCTTTACATTTGTGGTTTTCAGGTTCCACAAAGTTTTATACCTACATATTATTATAAGCTTGGTAGACTGAGAAGTGGAGAAAAGCCATCTCACAGTGAGCTCATAGAATTTACCTGACAGCTGAAGGTGAGGGGGAGAGCTGGTCGCCCTCAAGCCTTTTAAGTAATAATTATGAATAGCAAATTGAGCTGGATTCTTTTTTGTCTGCTCACAAACATTCTGTCAACAGAGAAAAAGCCAGGTACATCTGATAAGTCCATCACCAAGCTGTCTTAATCTGTAAAATGCAAGCGCTGTCACTAGCAGCCTGCAGCAACAACCTGTCCCTGGGACAGGATTGCCCTTACTTCTAAGGATATTATGTTTCAATGCGGCAGCCTAAGGGAGAACTTTTACCTAGCTGAAGACCCTGAGGAGCCCAGAAGGATGGCAGCAGTCTCCAAGCTTGCGTGTATTCTTCCTTTGAAGTTAATCTATTTATACATCCCCGTTCCTTAAAGCTAGTACAAGAAAACACCACTTGTTGTAGCAGGTTAGAGTGATGTGGCAGCTACAGAAGTGGTCTGTTTCCCTCTGCCTCTTTCTTTAGCAGGATCTGGTACTAGGTGCTTCAAGAAGAGGTCCAAGAACTTTTGTTGTGGGTATGATAACCAAACCAGAAGGCAAACTGCTCTGTAATCCAACTTTGAAGGTACATCCCGAACATCTTCTACCTCTACCATAAATTTCAAGATTTCTTCCACTGAGGACAGGATATATAGCTCCATTCAGTTTTAGGCAGATTGTTCTGAGGCACCAATATGGGACATTTAAGCTACAGGACTCAAACTTTACAATCCTTGGCAGGAACAGTGCCTTGGTCCATTCTGCCCACAATATTATCAAAATTAGACCCGACTTTGAATTCTGATATTCAGATTGGTTTTTGCTATAAGGACCCTCAGAACCTTATGTCACATACTCTTCACCTTTCCATTCACTTTATCTCACTGCCCTCACTTCTGCACTTTAGTACAGCCCTTTTAAGAGTCTCAAAAGTGTCAGAGATTGTGGTCTCAAAAAACCTGTTTTTATATATGGATGTGTGTATATTTATGTATGAAAGGGAGAGGCAGAAGAATATTTGAAACCTCCTGGCAACAAGAACAAAGTTACAAGATTTAGAATTTTCTAACATTTGCAAAGGGTGTCTGTTAGCCTGCTGGTTGTAAATTAAATCGTAAAACCATGAACGAAGAGCATCCTAAAGGCACAGACAAGAGAAAACCAAGTAAATATAGTTGATCTTTTGATTAATTAATACTTATTCCATGCTTAAAAGCAGGGGATTTTCTCTAGAAAGACAAAACTAACATTTATTTACATTTAGATTTTAATTCATTGTATTTGTGCTGCATCAGAAGCCAAAATCTTCATGTAAATTTACATGATGAGCCTTACAATATGTTTGGTTTTGCTCCTGTTGTAGAGGATGTATGAGCACAGAGGCCAGAGGCACAAAAGGCAGACAGCCATTTGAAAACTCACTTCTTACACCATGCATTTTAGACAAAATGTAGCACTCAAAAAAATTAAGCCAATGCTAGAATAAGGAAATCAACAACTTTTATGAATGAACATGATCTTAAACCATTGCCACATTGTTTCTCAGTCCAAATCAACTTAGTCTTTCCCTCTGCTTTGAAATAATATTTGTCTCATTTCTGGACTGATACTAACATTTTCCATAGGTTTGGTACTTGCATCCATCGTGCCTATTGCTTATCTTTGCACCACATACGAACACTTCAGCATTGACCCTGTTTACTTTCTATTGAGAGGTCCAACAACTGTTACACATTTTATTTGCAAATCCTCTAAGTGACTAAGCGCTGACATACTATCAGCCGAGAAATAATAGCTTAAAATTTCTCAGAAGAAAATGAAATCTCTTTGGATTTTTTCACTGAATCTTTGGCCAAAAGTGTCTGCAACGTTTATGGAAGACACTGCTTTGAATTGCTTTATTGTGGACTGGAACATAGAAGAGAGAAGAAACAAAATACAGAATAAAATACAGAAAAGTGCTGAGCTGGGGCTTTTCAATCTCCACAGAGGGGCAATCAAGATGATGGTGAGTGAAGAGTAGAAAGAAGAGAGAATCAGCATGGAGATGGATGCCAGTGGCAGAGCAACTCTTCAGTGTGCCTCCACTCCCCAACAGCACACAGAACCTTTTTTAAACATCACATACTGCTGAATCCTCCTCCACACTACACACAGACAAACCATACAATTCATCGAAGCCAGCCAGGACAGCTGTTATATTTTTCGATGAATAGAGTCCTTATTAAAAACTCTTTCTGGATAAATTCACCTAGTTTTGGAAACCTTATTCTAGCCTAGCAAACACCACTTTCATAACGTGTCTTTATAGGTCTTGGCTGAAATTATGTAATAATGAGTTTAGATCCAGCAGCTAAAAGGACTAATTTTTACACTGAGGTCAGTAAGAGGGAGAAGGTGATGACGTATAGTTTGGTGGCTGCAATCCAGTCCAAACAGTTAAGCAAAGTAAAGTAAATAGTTCTAGTCTGGCTTTGGTTTGCTCTTCCTACCTGCACTTGCAGAAAGACTCATTGTGGTACAGTATAGGAAATTATAGTGCCCAGTGTGCATTATTAACATGTTCTGCAGTCACCAACAGTCATGAGTTTATAAAACACTAACCTGTTTGTTAAGAAACAAACCACTTATTCTTGTCACAGGAGAGACTTATGATTTGTTTCCATTGTGCAGGTTGCGCATATGTACTGTCTTAAACAATAGAAAGCTAAAAGTATAGTCTCTAAATATTATAAGATACAATTATGCAGGAAAAAAATCCCACATTCACATATATTTTCCTCTTACTTGCTCTTCAGGCTCTCAAATAGAGCTTTACATAGCCATATAGTACTCCAAGTTCCTAAAGAGATAAAGACAGCTTGAGGAAAGAAAGTTAATGCTCCTGCTGAGTTTCACTGAATTTCATACATCCTTACCCCCACAGCCACATCACTCAATTCATGGTCCTTAAGATAACTTGAGGAAGCTACTTTTCTGAAGCAGTCTTTCCTGAAGAAAAACCAAATAAACAGTTTGGTATTAAAATATCAAACCTCATCTTTTAAATACTTAGGAAATAGAGCGCTGCCATTTGAGTGGTTCCTTCAGTTCAGAAGCTTCTTTTTCTGTCCACAGTGGTGCTGACTGGCAGATCCCAGCATCACGGCACCATGGAAGAAAAAAGATTTCAGTATAAGCAGGGTTAAAATTCCAGAACAGACAGCCATGTTCAGAGACTAACATTTTGCATCCTAAAGAAAAGATTAGGAAAGTTGGTTTCCTGCTGAAATATATCTCAGAAAACTCTAATAAAGTTGTGAATATACCATTAGGTAGGATCTGTCATGCACTGGAATGAACATAATCCAGAAATACAGCTCTTGCAGTCCACACTGAAAACAAGGGCATTTTTTTCACTAAGATCATCTTCCACTCACACCACTTCATATTTCTGGTGCAGCTTTCCCACTGTAACAAAGTAATCACAAAGTTGCAGAAGTACAGAAGAATTTAGATATCTCCTGAAGTTTACTGCATGTTCTGATTTTACAATGAAGAATGTCAACTCCAGGCCGGAAGGTAAGGTCACAGTCTCTGCCTACTCCACACATTCTGATTGATACCTGCCATGATAGGGTTACTCATTTCACAGACCCTACTGTCAGTCATTCCTTCTGGAGTGAGGAGGTGTGGAGAGTGGTCAAACACCATTTTAAAATGTAAGGGTTTATTTTCATAAGGGGGGAAAGAAAGGCAAGCAGTGATTTTAAAGAAACTAATGACTTTAAGTATTCCTTTGAAATTATTTTTGACATGTAAGGACTGTGGTACTTCTCACTGAATTCAATGGCATAGGCTGGGACTCACCTGCTACTGCCTGTGCATTTTCATGATTAATATCTCATAACTAATAAAATGGGCCTCAAGGGGCCACTGAAACTTTCTGCAACCAAGGTGACCTGGTTATTGGAGAAATGTCAAACGAAGATATTTGCAATGCAACTCGGCATAGCAATAACGGTATTATATATCAGGTTAGGCAAGAAAAATTGTCTCAAAGGGTCTTTGTTACAAAGGAGAAAAGCTCTTCTGTATGTCTGAGTAAATCATTCCCTGTAGGCCAGAACTGTAACTTCACTATGTAGTAGAGTTGTGGTGCTGTTTCACTTGACATTGCAATGGGCTAAACACTGAGTAACTCCTTTGTGAAAGGTCACCGGTGTCTTGGCTTCCATGGTGTATCTAAGACTTTAGCTAATTTATATTTAGGTATTATGAAGCAGAGATCACAGATGCACTGCAACTGCTCCTTAGTTATAAAGTCACTAATAAGCAAATATTCACCATGATGTCATTCACTACTATGAACAAGTTTATGTTGAATGCAATTTCATAAAGACATTGCCATGAACTATCAAAGTTATTAAAGACCACTGCATTCATTAACGGAGCTGCCCATTGTCTTACTAAATAGCAGTTTTGTCCTTATAAGTATTAATTACAAACAAAACTAAAGACCTCAGTTGTTCCTACATGAATGAAGTTGAGCCATCATGTGATGCTCTATCTGACCAGGCTAGAGGGAGCAACGACAGAACACAGGTATTTCTTGACAGCTCTTTGAGATGCTCTCTTTTTAGTTGTAATTTTGTGCATTACCTGATACCAAAGGACATGGTCCAAACTAAAGACTTTTAAGTATGTGGGTTTTTAATATTGTATAGATTCTTTTTCCCAGTGTTTTTACTGCTTGCTTCCAATGCCTCACTGAATAAGAAAGCTGTAAAGGTAGCGACACAAAGCAACACAAATAATTCTTTTTCTGTCCAAGTTGCTGGCATTTGTAGATGTTAGAAAGTAGGAATCACACCTTTGATTGTTCTGACCATTGAAACTGCAAGGCCTCACCACCAGTCCCCTCAGACAAGTAGTACATGTGTACAAGTGGAACACAGACATGTGCAGCGAGTGTATTAAATCCACAATGCACTGACCAGCATGTGTGTGAAAAGTTCAAGAACATGTTTGATTAGTGTACACACTTGTTCAATGCTTTGCTTTACACTTGCACCTCTGTTGAGGTTTAACTTGGCAGGCAGCTAAACACTGCACAGCTGCTCACTCACTCCCCCTCAGTGGGATGGGGAGAGAATTTTAAAAACCCTTAAAACTCATGGGTTGAGATAAAGAGAATTTAACAGGAGAGAAAGGAAAGGGAAAATAATAATAATGATAAAAGTATATACAAAACAAGTGATGCACAATGCAATTGCTCCCCAGCCACTAACCGATGCTACCCAGTTCCTGAGTGGCTGATCCCGGCCAGCTTTTCCCCTAGCTTATATACTGGGTATGGGGTCATATGGTATGGGATATCCGTTTCGTCAGGTTGAGTCAGCTGTCCCAGCCATGTCCCCTCACAGCTTCTTGTGCACCCCCAGCCTACCCACTGGTGTGGTGGGGTGGGTGAGAAGCAGAAAAAGGCCTTGACTCTCTGTAAGCACTGCCCAGCAATAACTAAAACATCCCTCTGTCATCAACAATATACTGATCCCAAAGCCAATACAGCACTATACCAGCTACTGGAAAGAAAATTAACTCTATACCACCTGAAACTGGGACCACCTCCTAAAATATTTCTTTGCATGGATCTGGCACAAGAAGTCTGATGTTTTGCTGTGTTAAAAAAAAAATTACATTTTGTTCTTATTGTTGAGAGTTCATCAGATTTTGTTCAAGGATGAGTGCAGTTCCAGACAGGTATACAGGTGCCTAATCAAGTCAGCAGGCTTGAATAGGAGTTCTTTCATAGGCCGCATAAAGGACCGATCAGAGTGGGGAAAAAAAAATCAAGAAATCTTACCTAGAAAGAAATCAAAGCTCTGCCTGTCATTGAAAGGACAACAGAGGGACAGAGGCAAACTAGCTCTTTAACCACAACAGCCAGCAGACTGTTATTTAACCATCGAAATAGACGTAATTCCAGGTGCCGAAAGAAAAAGACACAAAGCAGAAACAGAAATCTGAAACAAGTGAAATGATTAAGGATTTTGAAACTGTAAGCAACCCTGGGGCCTTGCACAGTATTTAGAACATTCTTATGTAGACCACTTTCATTAACTTTATCTCAAATTCGGGATCTGTTCAGAAAAGGAGTAATAAATTACCAAACGAGGCACATCTAGATAGTACACTGAACTGGTGTTAAAGTTGTCTTCTATAGGTCGCTCCTACATCACCTGAATAGCTTTTCAGGATCCACAAAATGCTTGGTCACAAAACTTTCCGTATTGTGAAATAAATTCCAAAATTGGGGCTATTGCAATACAAAGATAAGGACAAAATTGTTTACACAATGTTTACTCTTTACATCAGACTGATCATCATAATAGGTTATGAACCATACAGCATTGATTCTGACAAATGAGACATGAACTCGGCAGCAAAATTCCTATTATACAAGGGTAGAACTAGACCTGTTAGCCATTTAAACTTCAAAGTAAGTCAATCAGAAGTTGAATGATTGGCAAATTCAGAAGCTACAATTGATCTGCAGCCAAGCAACATCAGGAAATGTAACAGACTCCCTTCTTTAACAAGGGAAGTTACATCTAATTCTAATTCATACAAACAAGTACCCTATCAGCATCCAGGGACAAAGGTCACCACTGAGATGATATGGCTTTTGGAAGATAATTTTTCATCCACAACACTGTCAATCTCTGAATACAAGGTTCTTTAAAAGCAGAAGTCACAACACTTAATCTCATCAGTTCAGTAGATAAAAGACAGACCCTGCCGAACATCCCACAAAGTCTGATAAACTTCAAATTATCTGGCCTGGTAAACTTTTAAGATATCTTACAATGGCTTTCTAGTTTAGAAGCCTCTTTCATTTGCAGTATTAGGCTGAAAAAAAATACTAGGAAGAATAAGTGGATGAGGCCCTATACAGACAGATAAGAGTGGTCTCGTGTCTGCAGGTCCTGGGGGACTTCAACTACCCTGATGTTTACCAGAGACAAAAAACAAGCAGGACATAAGCAATTCAGGATGTTCATGGAAGACAGCAGTAACAATTTCCTGACCCAACTGATAGAGAAACCAAGGAAATGACCTCATGCTCAAAACTAAGCAGGGTCTCACTGGTAATGTGAAGGCAGAAGGCAGCTTTGGCTGCAGTGATCATGAGACAGTGAAGTTCAGGACCCGGGGAGGAGGGACTGATCAGGGCAAAAAGCAAGATCACAATCCTGGGCTGCAGGAGAGCAGACCTTGGCATCTTCAAAGATGTGCTTGGACGGGCGCCATAGGATGAAACACTACAGGTAAGAGGGCCCCAGGAAAGCTTAATAATACTCAAGGATTATCTCCTCTAAGCTCAAGAGCAGCCCATCCCAATGAACAGGTAGGCAGGCAAAAATGTCAGGAGGCCTGTGTGGATGAAAAAGAAGCTCCTGGCCAAACTCAGTCACAAAAAGGAAGCATTCAGAAGGTAGAAGTGGGGACAGGTAATCTGGGAGAAATACAGTGATGGTGTCTGAGCATGCAGGGATGAGGTTAGGAAAGCCAAAGCCCAACTGGAATTGAATCTGGTGAGGATCATAAAAGGCAACAAGAAGGGTTGAGGTACTGAATGCAAGACTGGAATTTCTGAATCTGAGGTCTCAGAAACCAGGGGGAAAGCCTGGAGCAAGAAAGACTTACCCAAGGTGGAAGAGGATCAGATGAGGGAATGCTTCAGCAAACTGGGCGGACATAAGTGCATGAGCCCTGTTGGGATGAACCCACAAGTGCTGAGGGAGCTGGTGGGTGTCATTGCAAGGCATAATCTTTGAACAATCATGGTGATCAGAGAAGTGCCTGAGGACTGGAGGAAAGCAAATATCACTCCTTTCTTCAGGAATGGCATGAGGGAGGATCCAGGGAACAACAGGTCAGTCAACCTCACCTAAATCCTTGGAGAGGTGACAGAGCAGCTAATCCTGGGAAGCATTTCCAGTTACATGAAGGAAGAGAAGGTGATCAGAAGTGGTCAGCATGGATTCTCCAAGGAGAAGTCCTGCATGACCAACCTGATAACCTTCTTTGACAAAATGACTGGCTTGGTAGAGGAGGGAGAAGCAGTGGGTGTTGTCTCCCCTGACTTCTCTAAGGTTTTTGAAACTCTCCCCCTAGAGAGATGACATCCTCATGGAGAGGCTGATGAAGTCTAGGCTGGATGAGCAGAGAGAGAGTGAGACTGAAACCTGGCTGAATGGCCATGCCCAGAGGCTGGTGATCAGTGGCACAAAGTCTAGTTGGACATCAGCAAATATCAGTGTACCCCAGGGCTTACTGCTGGGTCTAATCCTGTTCAACATCCTCGTTCATGATCTGGATGATGGGGTAGGGCGTACCTGCAGTGAGTTTGCTGACCATACAAAACTGGGAGGAGTGAGTAGAACACCAGAAGGTCATGCTGCCATTGAGTTGGGCCTTGACAGGCTCGAGAAATGGACTGACAGGAACCTTATGAAGTTTAACAAGGAGAAATGCCAAGTCCCACATCGGGGAAGGAACTACCCAGTGCACCAGGGGTATACACTGGGGGCCAACAGGCTGCAAATCAGCTTTGCTGAAAAGGCCTTGGTGTTCTGGTAGACACCAGGTAGAACATAGGCCAGCACTTTGCTCTGGTGGCAAAGCAAGCTAATGGTGTCCAGGGATGCATGAGGAGGAGTGTTGCCAGCAGGTGGAGGGAGGTGACCTTCCCATTTATTCAGCACTGGTGAGGCCTCATGGGGAATGCTGTGCCCAGTTCTGAGCTCTCCCATGCAGGAAAGAGATGGAGCTACTGAAGACAGTCCAGCAAAGGGCCATGAAGATGATGAAGGGGGTTGAGCATCTCTCTTACGAGGAAAGTCAGAGAGAGATGGGACTGTTCAGCCTGCAGAAGAGAAGGCTTGGGGGGATATTATTAGTGCGTATATATACCTGAAGGGAGGGTACAAAGAAGACGGAGCCACGCTCTTTCCAGTGGTGCCCCTTGACAGGACAAGAGGAGAAGGGCACAAACTGAAACACAGAGGTTCTGTACGGCCATCGGGAAACACTTTTTTACTGGAAAGGTGACGGAGCACTGTCACAGTTTACCCAGAGAGATTATGTAGTCTCCATCCTTGGAGATCTTCAAAAGCCATCCGAACATGATCCTGGGCAGCCAACTCTAGGTCTACGTGGTCCAACCCTCTGGCTCAGCTTCAGCAGGTTGGACCAGATGAGCTCCAAAGCTCCCTTCTAAACTTAGGCCTTTTGCAATTCTGTGATTCTGCACACATGTGAGTTTAAGAAATGGGGTTCTGTGGAAATGTGGTTTCTGCTGAAATTACATTATTTTGCTGCAGGCCAGGACTCCCCAGGGGGATAGGCAGGTGTCCATTGATATTTTTTTCTAAGTAACACTTCTGTGTATTACTGATCTCCAAAGCAATCATGTACTAGTGTAGTAGCCCTAGTCATGGGTTTTGCCAGCTATCCCCAAGCTCAAGTGTGGATATCTGGCAATATGGGTTGATCACAAATTGGGTGTGTAGGAGGTGTGAACATCAGGAAACACCTTTACTGTGAGCATGATTGAGCACTGGCACTTCCAAAGACACATCATATTTGAAAATGTTCATATCCCTGCAAGAATGTTTTTTGAATGGCATTCTATTTAGAAGTTGATAAATCAGAAATACTGAGATGATAAACAGAGCAAAAAGCAGGCAAGAAAGAACAGGAATAAAAAAAATTTTAACCATTTAGGTGACTAGAAGTAAAATCTAAAACCTTTCACCTAACGTCTGAGAGGTGCAATGGAACAAACACCATTCTCTTCTGCGTCATCACCATATCTATTTATAAGGAAAACAACAGAAGCTTTGTTAGACTGTCTCTGATGATGTAGGATATTGATCATCATGCAGGCAACAGGGCATTCTTTTGTTTACTTTTCACCATGCTAGTGAAAAATACATTTATGTAAGGCTGGAAACAAAGCCATTCCAACACCGAAAAAGAGTTGAAAAGGGCAAAGTGACTTTTTGTCCTTCTGCTGAAAAAGAGTTTATCATGTGACCTCACTTCTTACAAATATTGCAGGTGCTATGGCCAGAATGACACTTAGTAGCCTTAAAGGCAGGCAGCAACAATAATTCAGAGAAGTAGATAGGCTGCTTTAAACCATTTTGGCCTTGCTTACAATAATACCTTCATAAACTAACATTATGAGCTGTGCTTCGTGTTTTTTATTATTCTGAAAGGATATGATACAGTATGTCAAAGTCAGCTCTGCCACTGTCCATATGTGTGCTCTGAACAAATAAAATATCTCTTCTTTCTGGACCATCAAATTGACACACAGGAACAGTAAATTCACCTAGAGGAGACAGGGTGAAAATTTCCCTTTAAGTAATAATGACTTTTACTTGTACAGATTGGTCTAGCCTTCTCAAATTGCAACATAATTTTCAAAATTTTAACAGGAGGAAAAAATATGATAGTGATCAGTGCTATAGTGTTTCATAAAATCAGACTACGATAGGACAACCATCTACACACTGCTGTCTTTTCCCTTATCCTGTTAACTGAGCCAGGAAAAAAAACACAGTAAATTCCCTATAAGGAGAGCAAAGGCAGTGTATTATACAAAGAACATAGAGCCCAAATAACAGCCATTGAAATGAAGAATTAAAATGTCACATAAAAGTACTGAGGTATTTGGTATTGTAAATAGAATTGCTGCACTTTCCAGGATGAAGACCAAGATTCCTAACAACAATGAAAAATACCTACTACCAAGAAAATAAATACACCTTTGGGGAAGGAGACTATGCTTAGTGTTCCAGGCCCACTCTCTGATAAGTGTAATTTTTCAAAGTATACACAATATTCTCATATGTCTTCTAATTACCACTTCTGCTTCTTGCCTGTGCATTAATATGAAGTGACATGGGTGTGTTATTACAGGGAAACAAACATTCTTGAAGCTATCTCTCTGCCATTAATTTAGCTGAGGCTATTTTTTTTTTTTTTTTTGGCTTTTAAAGGACAGACTTTTTAAAGAGAATTTTGTTTTTTACCTCTTCTTCCCTCAGAAAAGCATGCAAAATACAGTGAGGGAGTTCTCTTTTAGAAGTGCCATACACTGTTTTTGAGCAGTTCTACACTTTTGCAGAAATGGCCAAGAATACCTAAAAGACCTAATGCTATGAATATAGCTACTGCTGAGCAGAAATGGAAGGAGTATAAATGGGAGTGCTTCAATTGCATGGAGCTTAGAGACTTGGATGATAAGGTGTTTATGGGTAAGGATGAGGGGGAAGGCCAACAAGGCAGACATCCTGCTGGGAATCTGTTATAGACCACCCAACCAAGATAAAGAGGCAGATGAAGTGTTCTACAAGCAGCTGGAGGAAGTATCACAATCGGTTGCCCTTGTTCTAGTGGGGGACTTCAATTTACTGATGGCTGCTGAAAATACAACACAGCAGAGAAGAAACAGACCAGGAGGTTCCTGGAGTGTGTGGAAAATAACTTCCTCACACAGCTTGTAAGTGAACCTATGAGGGGAGGTGCCTCGCTTGACCTCCTGTCCACAGAGAAGAACTGGTGGGAGATGTGGTGGTTGGAGGCTGTCTTGGGCTCAGCAACCATGATATAATTGAGTTCTTGATTCATGGTGAAGTAAGAAGAGGGGTCAGCAGAACCACTATCATGGACTTCTGGAGGGTAGGCTTTGGTCTGTTCAGGACACTGGTTGGGAGAATCCCTTGGGAGATAGTCCCAAAGGGCAAAGGGGTACAGGAAGGCTGGGCATTCTTCAAGAAGGAAGTCTTGAAGGCGCAGGAGAAGGCTGTCCTCAAGTGCTGCAAGATGAACCAGCGGGGCAGATGACAGGCCTGGCTAAAGAGGGAGTTTTGGCTGACACTCAGGAAAAAAAGGAGAGTCTACCATTTTTGGAAGAAGGGGCAGGTAACACAAGAAGAGTACAGAGACCTCATTAGGTCTTGCAGGGAGAAAATTAGGTGAGCAAAAGCCCAACTAGAACTCAACCTGGCCACTGCTCTAAGGGTATCAAAAATTGTTTTTATAAATATACCAACAACAAAAAGAGAACCAAAGAGAATCTCCATCCTCTATTGGACATGGAGGGGAACATTGCCACTGAGGATAAGGAAAAGGCTGAGGTACTAAATGTCGCCTTTGCTTCAGTCTTTAACAGTCAGACCAGTTATCCCCAGGGTATTCAGCCCATGGAGTTGGAAGGCAGGGACGGATCACAGAATAAACCCCCCCATAATCCAGGAGGAAGAAATTTACAACCTGCTGCTCCACCTGGACACTCACAGGGCTATGGGGCCGGATGGGATCCACCTGAGAGGACTGAGGGAGCTGGCAGAGGAGCTCCCCAAGACACTTTCCATCATTTACCAGCAGTCCTGGTTAACAGGGGAGGTCTCAGACAACTGGAGGCTTGACAATGTGACACCCATCTACAAGAAGGGTTGGAAGGAGGATCTGGGGAACTGCAGACCAGTTAGCCTGACCTCGGTATGAGGGGAGATTATGGAGTGGTTCATCTTGAGTGAGTTCACCAAGCATGTGCAGGACAACCAGGGGATCAAGCCCAGTCAGCATGGCTTCATGAAAGGCAGGTCCTGCCTGACCAACCTGATCTTCTTCTATGACAGGGTGACCCACCTAGTGGATGAGGGAAAGACTGTGGGTGTTGTCTACCTGGACTTTAGCAAAGCCTTTGATACTGTCTCCCACAGCATTCTTCTAGAGAAGCTGGTGCCTCATGGCTTAGACAGGTGTACTTTTCACTGGGTAAATACTGGCTGGATGGCCGAGCCCAGGGAGTTGTGGTGAACGGAGCTAAATCCACTTGGTGGCCAGTCACAAGCGGGGTTCCCCAGGGCTCAGTGTTGGGGCCAGTCTTGTTTAATATCTTTATCAACAATTTGGATGAGGAGATTAAGTGCCCCCTTTGCAAGTTTGCAGGTGACACCAAACTGGGCAGGAGAGTTGATCTGCTCAAAGGCAGGAAGGCTCTGCAGAGGGACCCAGACAGGCTGGATTGATAGGCCAAGGCCAGTTGTATGAGGTTTAAGAAGGCCAAGTGCCAGGTCCTGCACTTCAGTCACAATAACAACCACATGCAAAGCTACAATCTTGGGGAAGAGTGGCTGGAGAGCTGCCTGGCAGTGAAGGACCTGGGGGTGCTGGTTGACAGCTGGCTGAACATGAGCCAGCAGTGTGCCCAGGTGGCCAAGAAGGCCATCAGCATCCTGCCTTGTGTCAGAAATAGTGCAGCTAGCAGGAGTAGGGAAGTGATCATACCTCTGCACTTGGCACTGGTGAGGCCACACCTCCAATATCGTGTTCAGTTTTGAGTCCCTCACTACAAGAACATTGAGTTGCTGGAGCATGTCCAGAGAAGGGCAGCAAAGCTGGTAAAGGGTATGGAGAACAAGTCTTGTGAGGACTGGCTGAGGGAACTGGGGTTGTTTAGCCTGGAGGAGAGGAGGCTGAGGGGAGATCTTCTCACTTTCTACAACTACCTGAAAGGAGCTTGTAGCGAGGTGGGTGTTGGTCTTTTCTCCCAGGCCACTAGTAATAGAACGAGAGGAAACAACTTCAAGCTGTGTCAGGGTAGGTTTAGATTGAATATTAGGAAAAATTTCCTTACTGAAAGAGTGGTCAGACATTGGAACAGGCTGCCCAGAGAGGTGGTGGAGTCACCACCCCTGGAGGTATTTAAAAGATGCATAGATATGGCACTTCAGGACATGGTTTAGGAGACATGGTAGTGTTGGGTTGATGGTTGGACTTGATGATCCTAGAGGTCTTTTGTAACCTTAATGATTCGATGATTCTAAATGGAGACACATAGAGGGGGAGCAGGACCTTTTGGCTAGGTTAAGAATTGCTTTGCCATCCTAGTGATCCTTTTGCAATAAGGAATGTATAAATTGGGCCTCTCTTTAGAAGAGGGGTAAGGATTGTACTGGTTTGGGCTAGAAGAGAGTTCATTTTCTTCACTCTAGCTGGTATAGTGTGTTTTGGATTTGTTATGAGAATAGTGCTGATAGCACAGTGATGTTTCAGTTGTTGTTTAGTGAATGCTAAATGTCCCTAGGTAGTGCCTATACTAGTCAAGGACTTTTCCAGCTTCCCATGTTGCACAACAAGCCAGGAGGGGAGGGAGCACAAGAAAGGCATCTGACCTAGACTGACCCAAGAGATATTCCATACCATATGATGTCATGCTCAGTATATAAAGCTGGGGGACGAATGAAAGGAGGGACATTCACAGTGATGTTGTTTGTCTTCCCAAGTAACGATTATGCTTGATGGAGCCCTTCTTTCCTGGAGGTGGCTGAACACCTGCCTGCCCATGGGAAGTAGGGAATGAATTCCTTGTTTTGCTTTGCTTGCACGTGCAGGTTTTGCTTTTCCTTTTCATTATATAATTAATGTTATTATTATTATTACTATTACTGTTTTGCTGTACCTATTAAACTGTCTTTTTCTCAACCTATGAGTGTTCTCACTTTTACCCTTCTGATTCTCTCCCTATACCACCAGGGGGCGCGAGCGTGCAAGCGGCTGTATGGTGCTTGGCTGCTGGCTGGAGCTAAACCACAACAGGAGAGAGGAGGAAAACTGTAGGAACAACCTTTGACTTTCAGTTCTTAAATTCCTCAAAATTTAAATTCAAATCCAGTATTTGGAATACGCCCACCATGGATTTTGTTGCAAAGTACAGAAAAATGGATGGAAGCTGTGATCTTGACCTAGAATTTCAATACTCTATTTTGTTTGGACTTGTTGAATTAAATCTATCATATCCATTTTCTCCATTTACTATTAACAAAGGGACATATGACATCAAATAAGTTGGATTTCATTCTTATTCAGGAAGTATTTCAATGCCTTGGAAGTTTTTGGTCTGCATGTACTCATACTGTTCAGTGCACTAACCTTTTGCACAGTTCACCTATTAGAATCTGAACTTACCTTAGTTTTTCAGTTTTTCCAATACACTGTCATCTCCAGTAATGGACACCCAGCACAATTAAATGAAATATTTGTAATTTGTAGATCGGGAGTTTTGTAAGGATATTGCAGGATATGGATACTTTTATTATAAACTACTTCAATCTGTCTCTTTTCATACTTCCCCAATATTACATCAAGTAGAAATAAAAGCATATTACAGATGGCCAGACAGACAAGCTGTAGCTGAAGGCTGTTTCTTCTGTTCGTAAGTTGTCATACTGTAAGCATTCTGGCTGATGTTTTCCATAAGGCTAATATTCTGAGTGTTAAATTTTATAAGGAGGAAATGCTACCTTTGCTATGGTTGTGAAAAATTTTTAGAAGTTCGAAGGTAGAGACATTATATGTTACAAGAACGATTTTCATGTATTGGTTGTGTGCATTTTGCTAGGGGCATTGAGTAAAAGTAGCTAAAACAAGAGCTATATTTTAAGAAAATAAATCATTCAGGAGAAACCTCATAAAATTTGAATGTTGTGTTAAAGAGAAGCTCTAGACTTTGTGGGCAGCAGGTATATCAGAACCGAATGCAACCCTGGAATGGGCCTCACCTCTTTCATTTATCAGTCTCCTATTTATATGTAGCTTTCTGAGCTCCTTTACTATGACTTTCAAAACACGGTCATAGTAGAAGCTATTAAATAAATTTTCTTTTCCTAAAGAAACCTGTCTGGAAAATTGACTTCCATTTCTGCTTTCTAGGTATACAGCCTCAATTATGCTATATAACATAATCCTCAGATTAGACTGGGTTACTCAAGAAATCTAGATCCTAGAATCATAGAATGGTTTAGGTTGGAAGGGACCTTTAGAGGTCATCTAGTCCAACCCGCATGCAATGAGCAGGGACACCTTCAACTAGATCAGGTTGCTTAGAGACCCATCCAACCTGACCTTGAATGTTTCTAGGGATGGGGCCTCCACAACCCCTCCAGGCAACCTATTCCAGTGTTTCACCACCCTCATTGTAAAAAATTTTTTCCTTATATCCAGTCTAAATCTACCCCTCTTTAGTTTAAAACCATTACCCCTTGTCCTGTCACAACAGGCCTTGCTAAAGAGATTGTCCCCATCCTTCTTGTAGTCCCCCTTCAAGTACTGGAAGGGCCCCAATAAGGTCTCTCCACAGCCTTCTCCAACCTGAACAATCCCAGCTCTCTCAGCCTGTCCTCATAGAATACGTGCTCCAACCCTCCAATCATTTTTGTGGCCCTCCTCTGGACGCGCTCCTACAGGTTCATGTTCTTGTGCTGACTGCTCCAGAGCTGGATTCAAAGGAACTGGTCCTCCTTTAAAATAACTCAGTTTTAATCATTACTTCACTATTTCTTTGTAAGCTAAACATCTGACCAAGTCAAACCAACAACTTGAATTTAGGAAGACAAATACCTAGAAGAAACTTTTAATGAGCAGTTTGCAAAACAAGATCCACCTACAGACCTTTTTCAGTAAATAGTTCTAAGTAATGATAGACATTATAAACAACCCCTGTCTACTTTGAAAACAGAAAGAGTAAGCATAAATTACCTACTGGAAGTACGTGATAGTAAGCACAATGTAATTGCAAGAGTAGTATTAAAATCAACTATATGCTCACCAGCTGTCACCAATATTGCATTTGGAGGCATGCACTCCTAACCAAGAACTGCACAGTGCTAGTTTGAAACAGCTGGCAAAATGTCTTTCCTTCCATTCCTTTTGAACTATAGCATTTCACTGGTAAATGTTTTGCTGAACAATTTGTGGAGCTCACAGTATGAGTCCTTATAATTAGAATGATTCTGCAACACTGCTGACAGCACCATACTGCACTTTGTCAAACTGATCCCACTCATCTCTGAAATAAATAGATTAAATGAAGCTGTTAAATTCAAGTACATGTCAGAAAAGTTATTAATCTGTCCTGAAATGTATGACTACATGTTCTAGTAAAAAGACTGAAAAATTTAGTTCCATGGCCCCATTAATTTTATTGCAACTAATTATATATTGTGCCTCATGGAGGTGGTTCCTTCAGATGTCACTTATTAGCCATAATGAAGTAACTCTTCACTGAGAGTTAATTTCCAGATGTAAATTGATCCAAAAAAAAGGTTTAAGTCCTTTCTGGCTGTGATTGGAGAAAAACAGTCACACAGTGTAGGCTGTAGCCTAAATTACTTAGGAATTTAAGAGAATCAAAGTTGTTTTGCTTAGTTTTTTAGAGGAATAATTTCAAAGGAAGGACTGAGTTCTGTATTTCAGCAAGAGCTGACCCAAGAGTTGGTAAGTGGTCTAGCAATTTACAATGGCCAATTAATTTTTTTAATGCATCTTTTCAATGACATGCAGAGATGTCATTTAGTAGGTCATGGATTACCAAGAATACACCTTCAATGTATTGCTATTGATCTTACTGTGAAGGTTCTGAAGAACTGTGCACTGACAGAAAACTACCATTTCATCCACACTCCTTTTCCATTCATATGTGATAACTCAGTATACAAAAAAATCCTTAGGAAAGGATGTAACTCTATTTCCTAGGCATGCACAACAACCAGAATTTAGGAACTCAACTCTGGTCATACCTATTATGTCAAACTCAAGACTACAAAAGTAATTAGTTTTTCTTATGATCAGTTCAGGTGAACTCTTTTAAAACTTTTAAGATAATGAATCCACATTTCAGTATGTATGTAACTGAAAGGCTTGTGAACCAACAAGGCAAATAAGATGTGAGTGATAGCAATTCTGGTAAATTTCAATCAGTTCTTGATCTGTCTCTGTTGTCATGTTTCTTACAGTATTTGGGGTTTGGTTTTTTTTTAAGTGGACTATATAACATAACATTCAAGTATTTTCTAAGGCACAGAGTGTCATCACATTTTCTTTCTTAGTCCTATATGAAGACACATTTTTAATGTCTTGTAAAATATTTGGAGATTTTTTCCTGCTCTTAATTGAATTTAAGTATATGTGTTTGAGAGAAGTGATAGTGCTTTTGGAGAGCTGCAGACATGATGGCTTGGATCCAGCTTCCATTGAAGTAAATGGAAACACTTCAGTTGATTTAATGGGTCTTGGATTTGATCCAAGGTGCACTTTGACTTAATTGGACTATTCCTGGGAGTGAGTGCTGTACCTAGTTGAATACTCATATGCAATGAGCATTTGTAAGATCTAGCCCTTAGAAATGAGCACCTGAGAGACAAGAGCAGCTACTTTTATGGTATGACTTGTTAAGAATCACAAGAAATAAGAACCATGAAAGTTTTGCATAAGTAAGAATATTTTTATATTAATGTAGAGGAACAACATACCAGGAATTTATCTTTTACATTTCTGTGAAACATCAGTATAAATCTGTACTTTTTCACATGTTATTACAAGCTAAACTCCCCAAAGATGGAAAAAATAGGTGCAGAACTGGGTCTTATAAATTGGGTCTTGTAGCTATCTATATTAATTTCTTGGTATAATTATTTAATGATACAAAATAATCACTATATACTCACTTTCACTCCCGTGAGACTTGTTTCCCTCTTTACCCTCTGTGATAAGATCATCAGTATAGATAAGCTAGTGAAAATATGTCTTAATATAACCTCAATCGTAATTGAAGCTGTTTCTACAAAACTGTGCATAATGCCTATCCTGATTCCCTATCCACTGCAAATGTGAAATGCCTTCAAAATGATTTATCATAAGCTGTCTCCATTTGGTCTTTAAACAAAAGATTTTTAAAGAGTTTGGCAATCTCTGTCTTAATTTCAAAGATATATACATTTTTTTTCCTTTGTCAATTTTTACTTTGAAACAATTGTGTTCTGCCTTCAAAGCTTAACTTTGTTTCACAAAAGAATTAAACAAGATTGAAAGGTGTTCCATAGTTATTAAGATAATCAGAGTTTTTTGACCTTCTCTTTCAAGATATCACAAATCTTAATGAGTGTTCTTAAAAAGCTCTGAAAGTGCCATATTTTCTGCTGTGGCATAATATGATGACCTGGTCACCAGCTACAGCTGTGGAGAGCTAGCACTAAACATCGATGCCATTGCATTTCCAAATAACATATCTACCACAATGGGGTGCACACTTCAATGTAATAGGCTCACATGGCTGAAAGTACCACTGGCTGTTAGACTGGGGCAGAAACCCACCTGCTGCCAGACAACTCTGTTCTGTGACATTCGGCCCGCATGCACAGTTATGCACTGTCCGACTGCTTTTCCACCAGCTCTGCCCAGTACCTTTTTCACTTCTGCTCAGATGGCTCTGTGCCACTTCTATCTTATCATGAGATGGGCTGCTGTCACACCAGCCATACAAATGTAAAAGCTGTAGCCAGTCATCACCTCCCCAGACTGCAGCATTCAAAAACCCACTGCATAATAAAACCTTACACAATCCAAACCTCTTTAGAAAGCCATTGTTTAAAACACTTCTCTGTGAGGAACTTTGACAGCACAGCCGTACTAGGCTGGTATGTGAAAATCCACTCCATGAGACACAGTGTGACCTGTTGGCTCCAGATATATCCAGCTAACTGTCCATGCAACTTAAACATGAATACAGTTATTAAATAATTGCAACAAAACAACACAATTCAGCAGTACAAAGGTGGGGGGGAAAAGTTCCAGAAGAAGAAATTATATCTGTGAACTGGAGAGAAAGAAATTCAGTTTGTTACAAAATTATTCCTAGAGTTGGGTTTACAATTTGCTCACTTTTCCTCTTCACCTGTCCATCTCTTTCTTTTACATACTCTCTATTTCCTTCATTCTTTTTAATTCTTTTCAGTTTGGAAGGATCTCCCAGTTCCTTCTCACTAATGCTATGTATATATCAAGGTATTTTCCACACTCTGATTGTGGCTCTCCATTTCTTCCTTGTATATTCTGTCTCTTTGGATTTTGGAAGAGCTATGGTAAAATAAATCACTGAAGAGGCAGGTTAAGTTATTATTATCAATTAACTCAGCACAGCACTAAGACAAAGTAGCTAGGTGCAGGGGAAATCTGCCTGTGTTTCCTACACAGCTAGTGACCCCTGCGGCCCTGCCCAATCTGCTATACATACTGACTAAATAATAGTATTTGGTGTCCTATGGATACATTTCCTCCCATATACACAAATTCAGAAGGAAAACTTTTTTGAGCAAAATCAAAGCTCCAACGTAAAGTAACAAGAATTTCCATCCTTGTTCAAGATGTCCAGTGTTTCTTAAAAGTCATATAGCAAGAATTAACTGCTGTCCACCTCCCTGTCAAATATCCCAGTATAATGTGTATTTTAAAGCATTTATGTTTTTTTTTCCAAATTTTATGCATTGGATTGAGTTAATCTAAAAAAAAGCCTCTAATTTAACAGTATTAAAAATGTAGTAACTGGCCACTTTATTTCTCTTTAAGACTTTTTCCAGCTGTACTCTAAGGTCTAATGATTAACAGACTTTAGGGATAATCATAATAGTCTGGTAAAACTGGAGTTAGGTGCCAAAGATTACACCAATAAGAAATGGTACAGGTGCAAGTTAAAAGCCACAAACTGCAGTGACCCATGACTAGAACTACCTTAATTTAAGCCACATTAGAGCTGAACAGTACCTTGTTAATGTCATGCAGGCATTGACACATGAACAAGCAGGAAAACCAACATGACAAGGATTAAATGTATGACAAAAATCACTGGGCTGCTTAATACATGGCTTTTACTACACTACAGTTATATGCATAACAGGCTGAGCGGTAATATTCTTATATTCCTTTCTGTGGCTGGAGAGCACAGTCTTCCATTAGATGGTTGTATAACAGAGAACAGCCATTTAAGCCTTCTTCCCATAATTTGCGTGTTGACCTTGCACATATTAAGGCGGCTGGTATTCAAAAAATCCTTAAACAACATCATTATATGCTTCCTGAAACCTTGCTTCCATTCTTATTTTCCTTGCTATAGAAATAAGTATGTAAAATTGTAAAAATTTTGACATTGGAAATGTATAAGAACCAAGAACCTCCTCCCCCTTAGAACCATCATGTGATAAGTGAATACAATAACTATGTCCATAAAGTATACAGCCAGAAAGTCTGATAAAACCACCAGGCTTGGGCCCCTGGTTATGTCAGGCTAGTTAGTCCACCCAGACAGAGTACTTCAGTTATGTTATAGCATTGCAGTGTTTTGGAGACTTAAAAATGTGAGCCAAAGGGAAATAACAGGAGATATCAAGCTTTACCAATGACAGCTGTCAAGAAACTGACAGGCAATGTCTGTCCCCACAAGTCCAGCAGCTGATCTTCCCTTAGCGCCGCAAAGGGAATGAGACACCTCAAGATGCCTGTCGCTCTACACAGAAGGAAAGTCATTCCAGAACTTCAGTACATCCACCAGCTTTACCTGGACCAGACACACCAGCCACACAGTTAAGAATGTAAAGTGCCTGCACTGTCACTAGCTGCTTCTTCTAGTTCTGTAGCAGATACATAAATTTACTATATGAAAAAGTGTGAGGAAACAACTTACAGAATTTAACTGAGCATCAAAATTTAGAAACAACAAACACACATGAAGACTCAACAGCTCCGGAGCAAGATTACTGGTTCTTTTTAGAGACTAACAGTTATGTTGCAGGCCTGTGCAGCACTTAAGAAGTGAGTGATCTGGAAGATATGCAGGTTCTTCACAAAGACCACAAGAGATCACAGTGATTATTTCATTCCACCATTTCCCCAAAATCCACAATTTCTCTGGCAAGATAGCATGAAGTAACTCTTAGAATGATAAATCAAGTGACTCCAAGGAATTGCAAGGTCAATTCAAGTATTTTTTCTTCTAATCAAACTCATCTATCTTCTCTGTTGAATTTGACTAACTTCCAGCATTTTGAGTCACCATATGAAAGAGGACAGAAATAGACCCTACAAGTCTTTTCCATACTCAAGCACATTTGGTTGTAATACACATTTGTACCAGCTTGTAATAAAATTCTGTAATCTGATATAGTATCTCCGCATATCATCAGCATCTAATAATTGCCGTTACTTAAGCTCTGATCCTGCAAATAGTTGTGACTATTAAGATAGGGCTGTACCCTCAGAAACATCAGGCTGATTTAATTAAATGACACTACCCATATGACTGATTTCAGAATTGACATGTCAGCAAGAGAAAGCCAATACAGCAAAACAACATTAAGAAAAATTGATGATCCCTAAGTCCATCTTAGATCAATCCTACTTTAACAAAGAAGATCTTCCCTTCATATTCCCTGATGTTTATATGGACAAGTTAAAATAGAAGATCACCTTATTTTCTGAGTGTTGACAATGCTATTTCTTCACAAACTTTTTTGTGACGAAAATTAAAACTTGAGTGAAATTAGAAAAAATTGAGAACAAGGTGAAAAATTAACTGAATTACCTTGCAGAGACATACAGCTTCTTCCTTAAAATGCCTAATACAATTTTAAAATATGAATGTATGGCGAGAGTGTTGTCAATGCCAACAGTTGGAATGCCTGATTAAAGTCTCATGTGTACTTTGTTCCTGAAATTTAAAAAAATTGCAGTCTTTTGTTTTTAAGAACTGGAAAAGGTAAATAAAATTTTTCAGATGTTACTTTCAAGATGATTAATCCCTCAAACTGTAAGAAAAATAAGTCTCATTATCAGGTAAAGCTGGATGGTCTACTACTAAGAAAACAGTACTTTTCTAAGAAGTAGTAGTTAAAAAAATAGCCGAAGAAAATATAGTCCATTAAACTTGATGTTGTAATTTGATGGAAAACAGCACAAATTCAGGCCCCAAAATTTAGGTCAATGAGGCTGTGTACTCAGGACCCGATTTTTATGCAGCACTTTTGGGCGAGATTGACAGAAGCTATCAAATATATATGTTTGTTCTTTTTTCTTTTTTTTATTCCAAATAGTATAACATTTCAAGAAAGAAGCAATATCAGCATCACAAAACATGCACAATATTTAGTCTGAGTTAACACAGTCTGAAGTCAATGCTGAACTTCACAGCTTTTTTTCTCCTTTTTTTTAATTCATAAATTTATGGTATTCACAATAAAAAGACTTTGTAAGAGCAGCTCCCCATTCAAAAATTTCTACACTGGTTCAGACATTTGGTGGTATGGTATGGTATTCTACTTTCACTTCAGCTACTCCATTATTATTTGGATCCACCCAGCTCTCTTTGATAATGGTAAGACTCTTACTACAGTTCTCCTGTAGTTAAAGACAAAAAGCATTCACACCAAGTCTCTCATCTATTTTGAGAAAGAGCATTTAATTTGGCAATTTACACATCCATTTTCCCTTGCCTAAAAGACAGAGTCCACCAATCTTACATGTTATTAGACACAGTAAAATCTGTCTTAAATTTGTATAAATAAAGTGGTCGCTGCTACAAAATAGAGGTCAAACATGTTGGTTTTTTTTTTTTTCATTTTGCAATAGAAAGATTATATTTTAATTTTATTCCTGAGGAAAGAACACTTAAACCATTGAAACACAAGGAGGGCAACCATGCCAGATTTTAGGCAATTCTATTACCTTAAGTGGAGTTCTGATCTTGACAATGTATTTTATTGCTTGGAGAGAAACCCATCTATAGCTCTGCCTGGAATCCTTTAAATCCTTACAGGTAAATTGTGCCAAACTTATTGGAGTAGTTTATATTACCCTGATATTCAGCTGCTGTCATTTTTAACAGTGAACCAGAAGGCTGTCAAATCTTATAAAGGCGGCACAGATTCAAATTCATTAAAAATAAAACAAAACAAACTCAAAACCAAACCCAAAACCCACTACGCCCTTTGTTCCCTACAATAGGTAGTAGCTGAATTCATTCCAGCAATCCTTTTACATTTCCTACATTCCAGCATTTATTTTTACTAATATATTTTTTTTTCTGGCAGAAAGCCATCATGTTATTGCTTTATATTCCTAGTCCATGTTAACCCAACTGTAAAATAAATTATGTGAGCTATTTTAGAAATACTGAAGTGGCAAAATTCTGCAGTAGAAAATATAGTAAAATGTCCCCTTTTTAATCATCCAACTAAGACTTGCCAGAAAGTATAGCTAGAGCAAAATTATTGTCACATGTGAGAGCCATTCTCAGGAACAGAAAAGGCAATATTTGGATTCTGAAGTGCTAAATAAGCTATAAAACTTTATCACACAGTATTTAAACTTGGTCTCTGACAAGCAAATGTACTTTCTGGGAGAACAGAAAAGCCTCAGAGAGCCACAAGTTTCTGTAAAAAAAATGTCAATTATAATTCACCAAAATTTTTCAGAAGGCAAAATGGCAATCTCCTCTTTGCTGGTCTACTTCCCCCCTCCGTGTTTCTGCGAGAGAAACATACTGTCTCTTAAATAGACCATAGAGCTTCCCTGTAATAGATTTCAACTCTCAAACCTCTATTTTGCAGTAAGATATTACCAGGTAGCATGCAGCTTCACATACTGGAAAAAATTGCTTTCTTTCTAGAGCTCCCAATCCACCTACATCATTCAGCAAGTCCAGTCAAAAGACAATAAGATAGAAAAGGTCTTTATTCCCATGACTGTGGTGAATCCAATGCTATTACTTTCCAGCCATCTGAACCACATACTTAGGTAAGGTGGAATAGAGAACAACCAACCAAAGGAGTCACTACGTACTGCATGGTCATTAACATAGCACAGGTATTTATTTTTAAGTCATATATGAGCAGAGTTTATTTGCTCTGTAAATATAAATCTCAGTAAAGCTGGTGAAAATTTCAAAGGTAATCTCAACAACTGAATTCACAAGAGCCATATATATCACCTTATTTATGTTCTGTGAACCACTGACAGAATAAGAAAACTTCTCTCCTCAAACGATGGAAATTTTTATAATTGAAAAAAAAAAACCCCAAAACATTTAGGTAGTCCATTCTACTCTTAATAATAACTGAGCATTACACAGCTTAAAAAATGTCCACAATCAGGTGTCCTCAGCTTCTGCTTTAGTTTAAGCATTCCTTTTGTCCTGAAAACAGTCTGAGTGAATACGTACTCTAACACAGATTTTAACAGTTCCCTTCTGAATTTGCTAATACATTTCATAAGCTAGTGTTTTTGCCCCCTGTTGATCAGATAGCAATGAAGTTAGATGAGGGGAAAAAAAAAAAGAACACTGGAAACTGTAAGACCAGATTGCTCATTGAACACAAAGGAATGCTTTGATTGCTGACTCATCATCTAGCAGTGTTCATTAAGTATCTTACCCCACCACTGTTTACAAGAGCTCTTTCAGGGATCAAGACAAGCAAGCATCTTCTCCCCTTTTCCTAACTGTTGGCGAAAAAAAAAAAAAAAAAGAGAGAAAGTCAAGTAAACTCTCATTTTGTGGTTGGCAAGGGAACAACAATTGGTTTCTAACACTCCTTTCCCTCAGGAGGCTATGGAGAGTGAATTCTTTCATTTCTACCAGCTGCCAGTAAGAACCACATTGCAGGTGGCTGCTCTCTTGTACATATGCTGTTAGCTCTGCTTGTTTGTATATTCACTAAAATGAGTGACACACCTGAGTATCCTCATATGTCTACTTAGGGAGGTGGTGCTGTCAGCCTGAAGAAATCATATACCTGGCTAGCAATGTACAAAATCCAGTGCATTGAGATGAGGTCCTATAGGGCTTTGCTTCAATTCATGGTACACTCTTCTGTGTGCTGAGTAGTTTATATTTCTGTAACTGGTGTGACATTCCAGCTGACTTAAAAATCTAAATTTATTTCACTAGGCTACTGGAACTGACGAATTAGAGACAATTTTCACTTGTTTAGCTACTTCAGAAAGCACCATAAAGGACAGCACTGTAGGATGAAAATTAATGTACTCAGGAAAACAGAGAAAGACATACCACTATTTTGATTCTAAGTGCCTCAAGGTAATTTAGAAAACACATTGCACTGTTATTCTGAAGAGCCATAAAGATTCCACAGGGGGGCACTTTATAGTCTAATACACTTTTCACCTTAACACAAGACATTATACAGAAACAACAGATTGGCAGGCTCAAGTAGGTAGAAACAAAATTAAACCAGAAACTAATATTTTTTTTTTTTAAAGGAAAAAGAAAAAATGGTGTTCTCCATACAGGCTCTGTAGCTTTGAATAAAGGGTGAAGCACAGCTGTGACTTTGCTTTCTTTGGTCTTTGCTTTGCAATGAAGATTAGAATTTTAACATTGTAGTAGTCACCTGCTGGAATGGAGGGGAAGAAATCTTCTTTAACGTAAAGTGACCTAATTCCTAGGGAGTGTTTGGTAAAACACATTGAAAGAACAACATAGCTACCTTGGACAAACACGCATCAACATGAGGAAACACGAGAGAGCACAATGTAAACTCTGAGGTGAAAACTGTGGTAAGATACTTGTGATTTCCCACACACAAGATGAAATCCCAAGCCTAAAGGAGGAACTTGCTTGGCCTGTCATGCTGCAGACCTACTTGTAGGTTTCAAATTCTGCCAGAACACTTGGGTGAGTTGTGCTACTTTTTCAGACATAAGGAGTCCAGACTGCCTAAAAACACTTTTATACCACACTGGGAACCTCTTGAGGGCCAAGCCTGATTAAAGGTCCACTTCTCTCAAGATGAGACATGTCTGCCAGCCTAGCTTCAGATGCAACTAAATAGCCAGTATTACCCCAAAAGTCAACTTGGCAGTAGCAAAACTAATTTTGGATTCTGGATTATTTGCCCCCGCCAAGCAAAACACAAATGTAATGCCAGCACTTACCAGCAGCCCCTGCTCGGTTAGACTTACCTGTAGCAATGCTGGCACATTTCAAACTTAGTTTTGCTGTCCTTTCCAAACCACAGCTTATTTTAAGCTTATTTATATTTATTGACTTACTGTTCTACCACAAGACCCTTCAGTCATTAGCTCTGTCATTATAGAAGGTACAGCTCATTCTGTCCAGAGGCCCTTCTACAACCCACTTTATCTAAAGCCAGTATCTTCTGTTGATCTGGACCATAACACCATCCTAAAATCTACCATTCATTGCAAATAGGTGGCTTAGATATAGCTACAAGGCTTGTGTTGATACTATGCTTAAACTAGCAGCTCCTTCTGAACACAGCTATCTTGTAACTGCCAGAAGACCCTAAACCAAACCCATCACCCCAGCATCAGGCCAGGCACCTGTATGGTGCTGCCTTAATGTTTACCTCTCAAAGACATAAACATGAGGGGATCTGTGCTGGCAGCATGGTCTGTAAAAACAAGCCTGACTTAGGTTTACTTAGAGCTTAACTTAGAGCCAGGCTTCATCTGTCTCACTGACTCCTTCCTGGAGCATGGACAGATCATTTACACCTGTGCCTCCTTTTCTAAATTTGGTATCAGGAGAGCTATGCTGTTGTAGATGACCTGAGACCCAGCTTGTTATCTATGCAACTCAGTTGCTGCAAGCACCGTGGAATAAAAAGAAGCTTTAAAGAAAATATTGGAAAATAATTTCTCTTATTATAGGGTGTTCTGTAAAACAGATAGAGGATGAAGCTATGTTCTATCTGGATTTGATTAGGTGATGCAGTGCCTGGAAGAAAGGAGCACCAAGGCAGCTAGTGAAGTGTTCTTAAGCAAAACTGGGAGCTTCATGTACTACTCTCTCTTTTTTATTATGTCTGTGTGGTTCTCTCCTTGGGATGTGAGCTACTCTTCGGAGGACTCAAACTCCTCAAGTGTATAGTAACAAAAGCCTACCTATTGTACATAAAGATTTAGACTGTGACCTTATTAAATGTCACACCCTTTTGGCTGTGTAAGGTTTTAGTTTCTTAATGCACTAGTACTTAAAGACTAGCTGTGCTGTGCGTAATCATAAACTATAGCAGGTGCAGCTGACATGCCTGTAAGAGTCTATGATCAAATACTCAACAGGTTGTGGAGGATTACAGAAATGTTTCCCTGGACCAAACTTATACAAGGATATTTGTGCAAAAAAATAAGTTTGTCAGATGTGCTGGATTTCTGAGGCAATTCAGAAGGTGAAAATGGGGCAGCACTTAGCAGGTTTCGATTTTGCAAGCCACTTTTAATAGTTCTTCGTATCATTGAAGAACAGCAGCTGCAGCAGTGTTATTGCTGGCATAGCTATAGGGAGACTCCTTTGGCACATGAATTACAGGCAGGAATTATTCCCTACATCAGATCAAGTCCGTATGTGTGCACTGGAAAAATTCTGTCCAAGTTACACCTAGGTAACTCTTCTGACCTACTTATTCCAGACACTGGTTATCCAATAAGTCTACTCAAATGTCTGGCCAGCAGTTGGCAAACATGATACAGTTGCTATACTTCACTGAGGTGCAGCCAGAGAATACTGGAAGGATGTTCTTACATCCTGACAGACGTCAGATTTTCTGCGCCCTGTCCTCAGTCTATTCTTAATGCACTAGTTTATATGTCCCCATGCGGTGGGGTGCACAAGTTAATGAGAAACATTCTTCTTCATGCTGTGGTAAATAACATTAAGAAAATGTGACTCAGGATACAGTGGTCTTCTCACATCCAAATATCTGATGCTTTTTTTCACATCACCTGAGTAGACCACAGAGGGATGCATGGCACTGTGGCCCAGAAAGTCCTGTATATTTCAGCAACAGCTACAAGATGCAGGAAAAAGTGTAAATTTTTATTTGGGTATGTTAACTTCATTCAAAACCTAACGTTACAAAATGGTATATTTTGAGTGATCATAGAGATAATGATTCAACAGCAAAACTGTGTAGATATTTTTCTAACACATGAAAAAGATGATTATGTCGGCTTTTTGGAGGAAAACTGGGAACCCTGTAGCTAATTTTTTCCACCTGTGGAAAAACAGACAATTGTGGCCCTGGCAAAATAGTACACTATTTCTTTTAGCTTTCATATATTGTTATTCTATAGCCTTCCATGGAATACATTCTTCTGAGTAGCTACTATACGAACAAAGAACACAACACTATTTCTTGTATCTGGATAAAAGGCAGCACACCAGATTCTCTGGGCCAGGAAAGCACAGCTAAAAGATCCTTGCCATGTAATTTCCCCCCTCTCACAGACATCCTCTGCCTCCCTGCCTCCACCCCCAAATCATCTGACTTCTGAGCAGTTTTGTTCCTGGCAGCTGTGGATACTTTGATGGTACCTGCAGCGTCTGACAGTTTCTTTTGGACTTCTTCAATCAATCAATGTCAAACCTGAAAGCACAACGACTTGTGCTCTCTTTGGGCATCCAATCAGTCTGAGATGGTACATTTGTGAAACAAGCAAAGCTCTTTGACATGAGGCCTGGGAAGATAGGAACATATACAGGGTGTCATCAATCAGCGAATTTTCCTGCAGGTACAACATAATTTGTCAGACTGTCCATTTTCAAGACAGCAGCTCCAGGGTTTACAAATGAAACTAAATGCATTCTGAAAACAAGATTACTTATGACATTTTGTCTCTCTTTTCAATAATGTGATATTAATATTTCAGATCTGCACCATTATTTTAATAGAATAAATTGATTGAATTCTGTCCAGAAAGTGGGGGAAGGGGTTATCAGCTAAGCTACCCAAAGGCCCATTCCTGTATCCAGAGTCCCACTGTACATATCAATGAGAAGAAAAGCTGTCATTGGTGTTTTTAAAAAGACTTTTCCATTGTACAAATAGTTTGCCAAAGACCTTTTTCTTCTAGTAGATTCTCAGTTATGAATGTACTATGAAGAAAACATGAGCATTTAAGGGACCCTCACCAGGCCAACCCTTGCTAATATTCAAGAATGTTTTGATCCACTTCAGGAGAAAACACATATAAAATAAGGAAAGGCAATAGGCAGTGATTTGCATTGTCTGGGACCTCTACCTCAGATGCATTCTAGTGAGCACATGTATAGGAAAAAGGTATAAACTCCTTTATGGGTCCCAAATTTCCTTGCAAGTTACTGCCAAGATCAGTGGAACTAAGATGAAAATTAGGAACTCCTGCTTCTTTACACAAAGGACTATTATTTTTCCACAGGAGGCGTTCCTAGCTCCCCTTTTTCATCCTCTGGCTGAGAAGTGGAGCACAGCTTTTCCTTCCTGGCTGCCTGCAGTGGTACTCTGGAGTACCAGAGAACAGCAATTAGACCATGTCTACATGGAAACTTTTAATTGGATTAAAACTGTGTCAAAAACAATAGCTGTACTCTGCAGCAGTCTTCCTATTTCAAAGCTGAATTTGAAAATTCGTCATTTTATTCCTTTCATGCTGCAAAATCAAAATCAACATTTAAAAAATGGTGTGGGTTATAAGGTTAACCTGTGCATTGAACAGACACTTTACGGTGAGGGCAACAGGTTAGCTGAGGAGAAAAATCTCTGTATATTCATTTCAGACGTGCATTTCTGAATTCCAAATCAGAGGTAATGCGGAGAATAAAAAAAGTTTTTTTTTCTCAGGGGACTATAACATTTGGGGTCTGGCCTGGGACCTGGGTACAGAAGACAAAATTTTTTTCAGACCCATTTGTTTTGCTTTAACCATAAGATGAAGGTTGTTTTACTGAAGAAGTTTGTTGGTTTAGTTTTGGCTCCTAATACATCTGATCTATAGACAACTCTTTCAATAGCTTTGTGTGCTGACAGTCACAAGTCAGTACAGGCTTCCACCGAGACACTCCCTCAAAGCCCTGGCTTAGCCCGACCCACCAAGCTTTATTTATTACCAAGGTTTTCTGTATCACTTCTGTTTTCGCTCTCAAGTTTAGCTAAATAAATTTATTTCCTATGTTAAAATGCATAGATCAGTCTGGACAAAACTGTAGCAAAACAATTCCAACTTCAAGGGGCAAGCCCTCAGCTCAGGTCAGGTTCCTCTGAGTCACAATAGCAATTAGGCCCATGCTAAAAGGCTCCATTCCAAGCTGATTAGGACCAAATCTTCATGCCAATGCAACTACTGTCCTCTTCTGTGGGTGAAAAAAGAACAAAATTTGCTATTAAGTCAAGTGGGAAAGCTGTCTTCAGCGGGTTTTGGCCTGGGTCCACAGGCTTTGGTTTTTGAGGCCTGGTGTAAGGGAGAACCTTTTTTGTTGTTTATTGGTTGTCAAAGGTCAAAGGTGTAATGAACCCTGTCAGCTTGAAAAATTAAGCCCGACATACATAAATGATTGAAATATTAAACTGCTATAAATTTGCTAAATTCAGCGCTGCTTAGGGTCTTTTATTTTTTGTCACTTGCACATCATGTGTGTAATATCAGTTCTCTGTTCGTTAATCCCACAGTGCTCGCCCTGTCAGGCTTTTCCTTCATCCATACGAAACAAGTGCATGGAAGGGTGTTATTCTGAGCAATGACTTACCACATCATGCCATTGGGCTTTTTCTCCACTGTCCTTGCAATAGCATTTTTCAGGTAATCAACAAGAAAATAATAGTGTTTCAGACATGTGAAAGAAGATTGGGATGATGCTTTAATTAGGTGAGAAGTTTATGAATCCTAATGTTCCTCATTCAGGAATGCTGGCTACATCTTAGCTGATGCAGCCATTATTCTTCTTTCATTATTTCTCTGAAGCAAAGGATTTTCATAGCCCCAAGCTGTAACCCAGCTGGCTTTGAGTTCACCCTTACGAAACTTACTCTCCGTGCATGGACAAGGCCCATACAGAATGTTGTTTCCTTGCAGTACCAGGCATGAGGACCCCTAGCTTTCTTCCACTAGCTCTTGGGATATGGTTCCTTTTGAATCGCTATCAAGTTTTTTCAAGAGACTGGATCATCGCAACTTATGGCAATATCACCACAACTAGAACTTCGTCTTCCTACCTCCTGCGTGCCTGTCAATGTGGCTGAAAAACTTTCCACACAGCATTGCTATCTAGAAAAAGAAAACTTCCTTTCCAGCCCCCAGGATAGAACTTTCCTTTTATGGCATATAAGGGAGGGAAGATAAAAGCAATCCATCTAGACATGGAGGGGAGCACAGGTTGGAGACACTGAGCTTGCCATCCCCCTTTCCACAACACACAGAGTCTTCTGGGGGCTCATGGTTGCCACAGGCCTGTCCATACAAATGCAAAGCTTTCCAACCAACTCCTGGAGGAAAGAAACCACTGAAGAAGAAATAGCTCTTCCCTTGACAGTCTAGAAACACCTTCTTATCTTATTACCAAGGATTCAGGGGTCACATTGTAACCGAAACCAAAGAGAAATGATTGGTGCCTGGAAAATGTGCTTTTTTCTGAAGCTCCTTCCTGCCAGATCTAGTAGTATGGTTCAGAAACATGCAGATAAACAGGAAACCTACCTCTAATGTTCCCATACAGCTTTCATCCACCTCACTCATAGACATGAAATAGGTGAGTTTTCTTCTGGTCTAATTTATCACGTGCCACTGCCTATGCTTGTTCTGGATTTGTGGGTTCGGTTTTCATGTGTTCTACTCTCCTGCAAAAATCCTGAATGTTGCCAGGGCAGGATAATGGGAGAAGCACAAATTTCAATCATCCACAGTATTATATTACTCTTTAACACAGAAAAGCAAAAACTAGTCAGCTATTACAGTCCCATATGGGCATGGAGCTTTATTACATCAAACCCACCTACTGTGTTATTACTCAGTTAGAGGTTGGAATATCCTATTTAAAAAGGGATCTGTTAGGCATAAGTGGTGGTACTCTCAGGCCTGTCAAATTCTGATATAAACTTACCAGCACAAGACTGGAGCCTGGATGACACACTGTCCTTAGTTTGAGAAGAATACAAATGGAACAACGTGACTGGGAGATAGGTAGAAAAATGCTTTTGCTCAGACTCCCATGGTAGCAATCACTGTAACAGCTAGGCACTAGTACTAAACAGACATGATGAGATAAATGTCTTGTTTATCTGGCATATGTAATTTGTCACTCTGATAGGACAATAACTACATGGCAATTTATTGCGTCAATTTTTTTAATCTTAACTTCCCTGCCAATCAGTGTTTGCACTGTGACTATTGGTTGTATTTTAGAATGAAACTGGATTGTTATGATTCAGTTTTTGTAGTACTTAGAAAGTCAGTTCCTGGGAAACAGTGAAAACAAAGAGCTGCATGTGATAGGAAAATACAGCAACACCTGAAGGAATTCTGGCTAGGGGAGAAAGTAAGCGCAGTAAAAATGAAACTGAAGGCTTTAGTACTTATATTAGGTAAAATTATCTCACCAAAACCTATATGCTTTTAATTTATGAATACAGTTTTTTGTCAAGTTCAGAAGGAGCAGTAGAGCACACTTTGAATCTTTCAAACTACAATCACTATCATACAGGGCTCTACAATACATCCAAGAATAAAGTGATTCCTCTCCTCTCCTACAGAATATTTACTAAATTAATTCATTGAATGAATACATAGCAGATGCTTGAGTCATTTGTACAGTATCAGGAGCAATGAATTTTGGACAGACAATTTTAAAAAGAAATCCAACATTCCAATATTAACCTCCCTGCTACATCTCATTTACCCAGTTTTGCAGTATAGACTTCTCTCACTTTGAATTTACACTAGCCTCTGCAAATTTCTTCCAAACTCTAGCAGTGGGTTTACTTGTTGTTTTACTAACAGTGATTGCCTTAAAAAGTCAATACATTAACTAAATCTGTTGCATCATTTTTAGCCAGCACTGGTACAGGTTCCAGAGAGGTGACAGTCTGATTTTAATAAACAACATCGACCAGGTGATTTATCAAATGACAGGAATAAATAGGTAAGATGAACTAACGTATCCCAGAAATCAGGAGGTATATTTTTGTACACAAATCAAGAAATTCCAGTTTATCATTATGTGGTTTTATTTTACCCATTACTGACATCTTCAAGCTTATGAATTTCAATATGGCCTCCTTTTCTGAAGGGCACTGCAATAGGAATGGTATTTGATTTGACATTTGTTTTTCTCTGTTAAGGCATAGGACTCAAAAACTGCAGGGGTTTCAGCTGAATCTCTGAACAAAGATTGTTTCTGGATTTTATCATAATGTTGATAATGACACTGACAGGAGGTAAAAATCAGCTAGGTAATGAAAAAATTGATCTTATAAGAATTTATGGCTTACCTTCTGAGGAAGCATACACATAGCTTCCAAACAGATTCATATCTGTCCATGATTATATACTTTGTTCTGAAAAGAGAAAGGGCCCAGAAAAGGGCCTTTAGCTCTATGAAAAGAGAACAGGGCTACTAAGAGAATGAGAAATCGAAAAGGAAGTAGGAAGGCAGCAAAACAACAACAGAGAAAAAGGGCTTGGAAAAGGGCTGGAAATATTGATATAGGCAGAGGAGAGTAAATAGTGATGTGGTTTTGGGAATGAGGAGAGAGGCACTGGGAAGTGAGCAGATGCAAGAGGAATGATTAAAATCAAGATGTGGAAGGAAACAAAAAGTGGTGATGAAGATCATGAAAAGGACGATGGAGAAAGTGAAGAAAACACACTCAATATATAAGCTGTAAAAATTCATATCCTAGAGAAGTACAGCTTATCCCACAACAAGTACTTAACCATCCTGTAGAATGATTTTACTTGTCTGTCAAAAGAGCTTGTGCTATAGGTAGGCAAAGGAAAGAAGACTTGTAAAACAATTCAATATAAAACTTTCAAAATTCATTGCTGGCTTGCATAAAAAACACCTGAAACTGAATGCATACATATCTCCTTGGATACTTGAATCAGAAAAAAATCTTTCTACTTGCTCTTATATTAATATTTTTATTACTGTATAAGAATTCCATTAGATTAAAACCCAGAAACTCCATAGAATATCTAGGTCCCATAGAGTTTCTCTCTGTTTGGAGATGGTCTGTGCTTTATACACTTTGGAATCATCAGCCCTGGACTGGTATGCAGAGATACTTACACTCATATTTCTTCCACTTTTCTAAGGAGAAATGGATGAGCCTATTACCAATTTCTATTAGCATCATCCAACAGACTAAGTTTAAAAGATCACAGTCTGCTGTCCAACATTTTTCCCCCAGAATGAAGCAAAATGCCATACTCATAAGACAACCCTTGGACCCTTCCAGCAAACAGGTAGAAACTGGCCAAAAGTTTTCCTGTAAGACATTGGCTGAATTGCATATATCTTTTCATTCATTCCCATTCATTTCATTTGGTGATTTGTTATAGCTCCTGTTTGCTGACATTTGTCTTCTCTGTACGTGTTTATGTTTCCTTTAATTTATTTATTATGAAAGGAAAAAAAGCAGTCATTCTTTCCAAGCCTTCCCATGAGACCATAAAAAATGTATGAGAAAAGCCAAAGCTTATGCAGTGCTTTTGTAAGTGACTGAAAATGGATTCTATTAACCTCAAAAATAAGCAGATGCCTAAGAAAGGTCATAAGCTAATTACTTACCTTATTTTGCATTGTAGAAATTAAAAGAACCACAGCAGAAAGAATCTGGATAATCACTTTAATATTCCATGATAAGATCACAAGAGGGTAATAAAAGACTTTCAGCTGTTATTAGTAATTGCAGGAATATTATGCAGTCTTTTAAGGGAATGAAAAAAAATTACGCTCTTGATGATAAATACATAAATGTTTTTAAGTAACCAAAGTACTACTAAATACAAAAAACCACCAATAAACCGCTTACATTTAGACTGTCCAAATAAATACTCAGAAGAGAAGCCATGCACCACGGTGCCTCAAAATTTTGGGTACCAAAAATCAGACACCCTAAAACATGTTATTGCTTAAAATGTGGGTGTCAATCCCACTTAATATGTAAGAAATAGAGCCTTTAAAATCACTCATCATCTTTGAAAATTACGGTTTATTTAAAATTATATACAAGATGTGTCTAAAAATTATTAAATGCATTCTGAGAAAAGATATTTGTAATGGCATAGAAGGTGGGTTTCTGCATTAGTAAAGTGTGAAGGAAAACAATACAGGTAAATGGTTACTCCTAAACTAATACCTATAGCTTCTGGAAATTATGTATTTAAGTAATGACCAAAAGGAATTTTAATATGCTGGATAACAAGCTTATAGTGAAGTGGAGAAGGCCCTTGTTTCTTTTCCACAGTAGTGCTGGGTGTTATCTCATGAAGATACAGCTAAAAACTTGTAACATTTATGATCTGCAAGACTCAGTTCACTTCTTTAAAAATATAATTGGATTCTCTATGATTCCTATTTTCTGATCCTCTTACAAAAAGACAGTAAGGAAACTGCCCAATTCTACAACAGAAGGAAAGGAAAACCTTGTTATGAGCAGCTGAAACATCAGAGAGACTATCACATACAATCATTATGCATGGGAGTAGGTTATCACAATTTGATTGATTAACCACGGAATCATTTCCTTTGAATCAACAGTACAACAATTTGTTATCAATGAAACATGCCTCTATTCATATTCTGAAGAGCAGGAAGCCTAATAACCATTCAAACTAGACCAGAACTTGGTGCACAATGTGGCCTTTTCTGCAGTAGCTGGAGCTCCAGCTGAGCAGCACGGCTGCAAACCCTGGTAACAGAAAGCTGACATATACCTTTATCACCCAAGGTGCCTCTAACGTAGCAAGTGATAGGATGAGAAGAAATAGCCTCAGGTTACACCAGGGGAGGTTTAGATTGGATATTGGGAAAAGTTTCTTCACTGAAAGGGTTATCAAGCCCTGGGAAGTGGTTGAGTCATCATCCCTGGAGGTATTTAGAAGATGTGTTGATGTAGCACTGAGAGGTATGGTTTAGTGGTGGCCTTTGCAGTGCTAGGTTTATGGTCGAACGCTATGATCTGAAAGGCCTTTTCCTACCTAAATGATTCTATAATTCTGTGATCTGGATCCTCTTCAACTCTGAGGGCAGTGAACCTATTTTGTAGTTGTGAGTCCTTAGGTAGGGCAGGAGCCTTCCTCATCATGCCTGAAGTCACCAATTTCCATCCCACACCTTCTCCAGAGGCTGCACTTATAGTAGAGATGGACACTGTCTGTACTTCAGTAATGGTTGGGGTCCAGGACTTTTCAAACTGTTGCATCTCGGAGAAGATCCTTATCTATCTCCCTTCGCCCTTCTCTGATGCTGTGCAAACTGCTCACTTCCTCTCATACCTCCTCCACTTGGAGGAACAGCTCCTCCAAGATGGCACACATCCAGCAGGACAGGGCCAACTCACCTGGTGTCAGAGAGACACCCCAGGAACTCTCTACAGCCTGGAACTTAGAAGGGTGCTTCCCCCATCTGAAGCTCTAACTGTGTCAAAGCCTCTCCCCTAGCAGGGACAGCTGCTCCAACACCTGCTGGGGAAACTGCCCTGTGGTATGCAACCACTGTACTGACACTGTTTATATCGGTACAAATTCAACTGAGGCCTCCTTCTTTATACCTTTCTGCACAAACTCCTGCATCGATTGGCTATCTTCATGAGTTGTGCTGTAGGAGTGGCTCTTCTGTTAGCTTTGCCCAAGCACTGGTGCCTGACCCTCCCTAATCAGGGGACTCCTGCAATGAAGGCTCCAGACACCCTGGCTCAAGGGAAGCTGGTGACACTCATTAAAAGCTGCTAGAGCTTCCTAAGGCACACACGTAATTTCTTGATTTGATGTTGGGGGACAAAATGTATGGGCCCAGAGAAATGAAGTGTGAGACTCTCATTGACTTCAAAGATAACAACAGTTTAAATCTTAATAACATGTATTAATTCTTCATAGGGTCATGGGAAAGCAAGTATTGTAGGATTTTTCCTATGTGGGAACTTTTTTTGGAAGTTTATGAAAACTTGAGGAATGGGAAGACAAACCATGCCAGCTCTTTGCTAAGAAGTCTCAGTGTGTTTACCAGATTTTTTAGCAAGGAGTGAAAAAGCAAGGAAACACATGGGACTAAGCTACAGCTATATCTTTTAATTGGTCATTTTTAGCACAAGTGTTTGAGAACCAAAAAACTTTGAGTCATTGGCGGAGATTGTGGTAGGGGGCAGTACATGGGAGCTGCAGAAAAGTGATCTGGATCTAGAAGGAGTCATTTCTTCATTCCCCAGAAGCAGAGCAAACCCAGACCTAGACTAAAGCATACCAGTCATGGTTGCTTGGGGTTATTAGCAACTGCAATAAAAATATGTCTAATATGTCTGACTGTAGATCCTTAGACCCAGGGATCAGACATAAATAAAATAACTCTTGATTGCAAAGGAATCTAATGGTGGGGAAAACCTCTGAATACAAATGTGTGGTTGAAAAAATAATACCTTATCTCCATTCAGCAGAATTCTCTATTTAGCTGTTCCATATTTATTCATAATAATATCCAGAAATAGGCAGTCCCAGCGCAAGGGCTGAATACAGTCTCTTTATAGAAGAAAACACACTTTTCCATTTCTGGAGCAGCAGAACAAATTCATCACAGAACCTCCAAAATATTTATACTAATTGGTCTGTATAAGATTAGGTGAAAGTATTGGTGGAAATGTTTGTACCATGAGGAGCAATAATAAAGCTACTTCTTACATGACAATTTCAGGTAGACTAAGGAATACTTAAATCACATGAAGAATCACTGCTTTGCTTTCTTCTTGTGCATTCAGTCATTGATACATGAGCTCCAAGCTTAAGAACTAAAAAACAAAGAAAACATACTTTTTAAAAATTACAAAAGCTGTAGGGTGTGAGATGTATTACCAATAGCATACACAAGACATGGAAGTATATAGCTTTGTATTGTAACATCATGCAGAATTATATGCTGTGCTAACAGCCCTTAAATGGTGTGAATTATCTTGTTACTATACAGAAAAAAAAAAATTTGATTAGCTTACAGAGTATTCACTAATTCGTGCTGATTAAGCTGCTGAGTGCAAAGCAATTAGTAAAAACATTCCATACACTACTTGTTTTCCACAGCGAACAAGTAAATTGGTGTTATTAATCCTTTCAAATATAGCTGTCTTTATTATATACAAATTCTAGTTTTTGAAGGAATATATTACATTATCAGATATACTTACCGTATTATCTTGCATACTACAATCCATGAAATATCCAGGGATTCATAAGGGCTCATTTCATGTTTTCCTTGAATTAGAAATCTGTAACTTATTACACCTGTCTTCATAGAGAAAATTTTAAGAGGTCAAATACTGCCTTTTTTTCAGCAGTAACCAAAAATTCAGCTTTTATCCTTGCTTAATTTCCTGTGTTCAGGTGCCAGAAATACTGGGGTAAGGTGCAGTGAAAACAACTGTGTATTTTATCAGGGCTATTCACCTCAAAGTTATTAGTTAAGACAAATAGTTACACTAGAGAGGAAGTACAATGGGAGAATTGTTTTGGCTTAAGTTTAATCTAAGGCCAATTTGTGAATGCTAGTAATAAATCAGTCCTGCTTTATGCCAGTTTAACTATTCACCAGCTTTAAAAGAGAGCCATATTCTAGTTTTAAAGTTTGTTATTTAACATTTATTAATTCATAAAATCCAGAAGTGTTCTATGGCATGTATTTTTCAGGATTTAGCATTAACTAGTTTTGTTAAATACTCTGCTGATAGAATTTCTTGAGAAATATAGTCTCTATTCAATATGTAGTAAAGGAGAAAGTAGATTAATAGTAAACCAGTAAGGAGAGCAGCGAGGCTCTAGAGTGCTGTAAAATGTGTGTAAATAACTGGATACACACAGGTAAATAGTTGAGATTAATATAAATGTTCATTATAAACTTGCTATTCAAACCCAAGATTACAATTTCTTTTAAGCCCTCCCTCCTAGGAAAAGTTGCAATTACAAAAAACTTTGCTGACTGCATTTCATCCCACACTCTATTTGCCAGAGGTGTGACAACTACCTATCCAAACACCAACCCACCATCAGTGAAGGAAGAGTTAGTACATTAACTAAAATAGGAACTTGACCCCTACAAATCAATGGGCCCTGACACCATCCACCCAAGGGTGTTGAGAGAGCTGGCTGACATCATCGCAAGGCCACTCTCCATAATCTTCGAGAAGTCATGGAGAACGGGGGATGTGCCAGAGGACTGGAGGTAGGGCTACTACAAGAAAGGATTGAGGGAGCATCTGGGTAACTATAGGCCCATCAGCCTTACTTCAATCCCTGGGAAAATATGGAATGAATCCTCCTGGGGGCCACCACAAGTCAAATGGTTGGGAAAAGCCGATGTGGCTTCACTAAGGGCAGAACATGCTTGACAAACCTGGTGGCCTTCTATGACAAGGTGACTTGCCTGGTTGACATGAGGCGGGTGGTGGACCTTGTCTACCTAGACCTCTCCAAGGCCTTTGGTACAGTCCCCCACAGCCTCCTCCTGGAGAAATTAATGCGTTATGGCCTAGACGAGTGGTCTGTGCAGTGGGTGGGGAATTGGCTGACAGGCCCCACCCACAGGGTGGTGGTAAATAGCTCCTTTTCCAAGTGGCAACCTGTCACAGGTAGAGTCCCCCAGGGATCAATATTGGGCCCAATGTTATTCAACATCTTTATAAGTTATGTGGATAACAGCATCAAATGTAGCCTGATGAAATCTGCTGATGACACCAAGTTGAGTGGGGAAGTAGACACTCCAGAAGGGAGAGCTGCTCTGCAGGGAGATCTGGATAGGCTGGAAGAGTGGGCCAGCAAAAACCTTATGAAGTTCAACAAGGACAAGTGTAAGATCATGCACATGGGAAAACATAATCCGGGAGTGTAGCACAGACTGGGATCCACCTGGCTGGAGAGCAGCTCTGTGGAAAGGGACCTGGGGGTCCTGGTGGACAGAAAGCTCACCATGAGCGAACAGTGCGCTGCTGCGGCCAAGAAGGCCAACAGGATGCTGGGTTGCATCAAAAAGGGCTTCACCAGCAGAGATAAAGAAGTCATCATCCCGCTCTCGTCAGCGCTTGTCAGGCCACACCTGGAGTACTGTGTGCAGTTCTGGTCCCCGCTCTACAAAAAGGATGTGGACGGGCTGGAAGGGGTCCAGAGAAGGGCCACCAAGATGATCAAAGGACTGGGAAGCCTGCCATACGAGGATAGGCTGGGAGAACTGTGTTTGCTCAGCCTTGAGAAAAGGAGGCTCAGAGGGGATCTCATCACCATGTGCCAGTACTTAAGGGGTAGCTGCAAAGAAGATGGAGACTCCCTTTTTACAAGGAGTCCCATGGAGAGGACAAGGGGGAATGGACACAAGTTGCTCTTACGGAGATTCCAGTTGGACACGAGAGGGAAATTTTTCACAGCGAGGACAGTCAACCATTGGAATAATCTCCCCAGGGAAGTGGTTGACTCGGCCACTTTGGACACCTTTAAGATTCGTCTGGACAGGGTGCTGGGCCGTCTTGTCTAGATTGTGCTCTTCCCAGAAAGGTTGGACTAGATGATCCCTGACGTCCCTTCCAATCTGTGATTCTGTGATTCTGTGAACTATATTTAATTTAATGAGATCCGATTATAAAATTATATAAGTTGCTACAGTTTCTATTGTTAACTTTAAAGACAACAGGGGAATTTACCAAGTCAAGAATCTATTCTTTCCACTGAGCTATAAGACTATCTCAAGTGCTTTAGTTCACCATAACTCTAAAGCATATCTTCTAATGCAACTCTAAGACATATGCAATATATGTTCCTAAATCCTAAATTTGATGATTTTGTAAATTAAATTCCAACACCTGTCTAACATGATTCATTGAATAATATAAACAGATAGCAAATTTTTGGGATTGTTAATGAAGCCTTTAGTAAAATTTCTGAAGAGTTTTGCATGTAAGAGGTAGAAAGTTAATTTGAAAATGTACTGAAATTTTCAAAATAATTTTTCATTATTCAAGAAAAAAGGTAATTATAGACTGCTACACCAAGTAGAGATTCCGGATAAGCACATGAGTCGTTATTCAATTGTGTTGTTTAATTTTCATTGTGTTTACCTTCCTCTTATTACTGTCTGCTTGCTGAAATGCCACAGCAAAGTACTAAGAAAACATGGGGCTTTTATCTACACTATTTTCCAATTTCTTTCATATTCTTTAATCTTAGCCACAATAAAGTTAAAGCAAGATTGTGTCCCCCAGTTTCACAGTTAATATCACCAGTCACTTGCAAATATTACTGAACCGGTATTCTCTGTCCAACACAGCATCATTTGATCTCCCATAGATAGGGTTTTTTCCGGTCCTGCAAACTGAGAAGGTTTATGCAAGGTCTGTGAAAACAAAGCACAGTTAAGTGGAATATGGAAGTTTATAGCTCTATAATGCCAGTAGGGTGATTTAGCAATGCCTAGTGACTTAACGCTGGGAATGAAAAACAGCTCCTTTGAAAGAGAGAACTATACACACACACACACATTCTCTTGGATGTCTGTCTTTTCCAGTAACTTGTTTTACAGCACACTAGAGTATTGCCCATTGAGGGGGAAATAAGCGTTTATAAAAGGTATTGCACATACATTTTGAAACCTACTTTTTGCTGTATGAAATATGTCTTTGACATTACACATTAAGAGGGATCTCACCTTTTAATTCTTTAACATAAGGAGATTGCTTAATATAAGGAGATTTTTTAAAATAGTAGATAATCTTAAAAAGGCAGATCTGGATTTCTGAACTTGTTTTCTAGAATATTTGAGAAATTACCTCAAATATTTTATATGACATGCAACCACCCACACTTGTGTCATCAGTATAAGTTGCATTATCAGGGAATTATTAATGTAAGTACATACTTGCTGAAGTGGCTAAGTAGTGTACAGCTGTGCACACTACAAGTGTACAAGTGTTTTCATGTAGTTAGTGATATAATACTTAGTCATGCATGTGGAATAGAACACATTGGAAAACAGAGTGAAACCGTCTAAGGTGATTTGCTGAATATATTGTGAGGTTTGTAGATGCTTCCATTGCATTCATAATCTTTTTTATTTATTAGCTTTCATTTCGAAAAAGCAATTCCACCCATAAAAATGTAACAACTGCTTCTAAGATGGCTGTTTTCACTCTAAGAAAAAAAAATTCTGGATCTAGAGCACTCTGAATATATTTACTCATTTCTTTATAGTAATCAAAGGCAAATAAAAAATGATTTTTTAAATTGCCTTTTCTAAAAAAAAAATAAAATCTGAAGATCTTTTTTGAAGAAAAAATCTTCATGGTAAGAATGAAGGGGAAAAGACCAGAGAGAAAAACAATTATATTACCATATCCAGTTACATATACATCTTAAATTCTGCATGCGTTCTGATTATTTTATGTCAAAAGGATACATTAGAAATTAAAAGGTACAAAGAAGAGCAACCAGAATTATTAGAGTTGTGGAAAAAATAACATATAAAATGAAATTAAATAGACAAAAACTTCTTATCCTGAAGACGAGGCAGCTGGGGAAGATTATCACAGATGTCTACAAATTCCTGAAGGAGAGAAGAAAGAATGATTAAAGTTCTTTTTCAGCAAGTATATGGTTACGATGTGAAAGTCACTGCTACAAAATGCTTAGGATATCAGAATATAAGTGGGCTAATAATCAGTTAGGTAAGTGAGTGGTAGAAAAACACAGAGGTATTAAATTGATTGAATGTTGCTACAACTCCCAGCTCAGGGAGTGCTGAAACAGAGATTGCTGGAAACTAGAACTTTGCTGTAGAAATGCTGTGTTGGCTCTCATTTTACAGTTTTTCCTCTGTGACCAGTGAGAAGGAGAGGGTTCAGGTAGAATCATAGAATCATTAAGGTTGCAAAAGACCTCTAGGATCATCAAGTCCAGCTGTGAACCCAGCACTACCACCATGCCTCCTCCTAAACCATGCACTGAAGTGCCACATCTACACGTCTTTTGAACACCTCCAGGGATGGTGACTCCACCACCTCTCTGGGCAGCCTTTTCTGATGCCTGACTGCTCTTTCAGTAAAAAATGTTTCCTAATATACAATCTAAACCTCCTCTGATGCAGCTTGAAGCTGTTTCCTCTCGTTCTATTACTAGTGACCTGGGAGAAAAGACCAACACCCACCTTGCTACAGCCTCCTTTCAGGTAGTTGTACTGATGCTCCTCTGGATTGATCTCACATAGTCTTTCTTAATTTGGCTTTGCTCGTGAGCTCACACACAGATTCCTTTGATAAATCTGCTCCTCACTTTGAGCAGAAAGTTAGATTGCATTGGGAAAAATGTGATCTCACTAAGGCATCTAAAGATGGTGATACCTGAAAAATATACCTTTCACAATGGATTTGGTGGCATTTGAATCATTAGGACGTTGGGGTTTTATTTTTTAGTAGTGTTTCCAGACAAAATAGCAAACATGTCTTTGTTTGAAGAGCCATGTGAATTCAACATGCCTGGCTGGATTTAGAGAAGTTATTGTTATTGATGCTGAGTAACACTGTACAAATTCACCACTTCTATGCCCTGTGTTTGTAATAAAAATATGAAACTGTGTTATATTAGATGGTAGGTTTTGTTCAGCAGTGCTTAAATCACTTATCAAGTGTTGTAAATGCCTTTTTAAAATTATTATTATAAAACCAAGCTAAAAGAAATGAAAGTACTAGATTTTGGCCACTCAGTGTGAGGACAGAACACAGAAACACTCTTGAGTGTCAAAGAAAGAAACATTATGTGTAATCCTAGTCACCTATTTAGAAAATTACTTAGAAATGAAATATTGTCAGTTTATGGCTGGTTGCCCAAAAATGAAGAAAAATTAAAAATTTAATTTTCAGTGTAAGCACCTAATATCTTCATCAGTCAAAACCCTGTTACGGGGTCCAACTGGAATCTCAACTGCTACTCACAACGTTCACAAGAGTGAGAGATCCAGTATCATGCTGGACTCAGAAGACTGTTTTTCAAAAGTCACTCATGTAAGTACTAGTCTCATAGGGACAGGAAGTTACAAAATGACAGATAAGTTTGGCAGCAGGGGGAAGAGATTTTAAAACAAACCATTAAAATACGATCAGGAAAAAGTTACAAGAAATTAGTTGCTAATTGCATACCTAGAAACATAGACAGTTTCTTAACTCCTTTGAAAAAGCATCATATTAGTTAGGCTGGTGAGCTAGCCTACAAAATCATTTAGCTAGGGGACTGAAGGATTTTATTTTACGTCCTTGTAGAAACCAGCAGTTAAAATTAGATTCTTTCATGGAGAAGCTTTCTCATATTATTGCTATTATCCAAAAGTGTAGAGAGAAATAAACAGGAAGACTCTTCTGAGCTTTGTTTTCCCCTGTAGAGGAGTTCTTCAGTGACAAACGACTTGTCAGATGAGACTGGTGGAGAGATCGTCTTTGCACTGATTGCTTCAACCCTCTGAGAGTCTAAACTTCTTATTAACAAACTGACTTTATCTGGAAATTAATAAGGGGTTGTAAAGTAGTTAGATAATTATAGCTATTTGAGCGCTCTGGCTCACAGGAAGATCAGGTAACAAACTGGCACTTCTTAAATTATGCCCTTACATAAGGGCAGGTAGACTGTGTAATGAGTAATATGCAGGAACTCTTGAGCTTTCTCTTGGTTTGACGTCATTTGAAAATCAGAATGAAAAGCATAATTTTAGAGGAGTTATTTCTATGAGAATGGGAGGTGGCATTGGAAGTGAAAATAAAGTTTAAAAATACTGGCCAGCAGAAAGAAGAAAGACAAGTAAAAAATCACAAACAATGGACACAAAGGAAATAAACTGTAAGGCAACTCTATCTGCCCTTTCTTTACCTATGGAAAACTCTTGTCTTTAGTTCTGGTGGGTTCCCCACCTCCATCTTCCCCAGCCTTCTTGAGTTCCCTCGGATTCATCTTGACCATCACTCCTTTGTGTGTTATTACTTGAAATCAAATAGAAGTCTACAGTCCCTAGCTCTAAAACCTCTAAGTATCACTGCAAATCTCCTACTACACTTTGGGGCCCTATAAAACACTAGTCTTACTAACAAAAAGAACATTTAGGAAAAGCTTAGAGCAGGGAAACAACAATATTTATTGTGGTGATCGCTAATATCCAGTAACTGCAGAGCTCTTAATCTCTTTTAATTCCTTTCTCAATACATCTTCCCATTCAATATCCTTTTGTTTGAACTCAGAAGTAATACCACTGAATCAGTGTCATCATTGTAGGGGGAACATGAACAAATTCAAACTGGAAACAGACAGTTAAACAAATAGATAACCGCCACAGACTTGGGCAATGTCTGTGCCCAAGTCACAAAAGACTATTTAACAGTATTTTTTAGAACTAAGGCTCTGAATTATTTTTATAACAACTAGGAATTGAGACTATAAATCACATATTTCACTGATACTTCTTTTTATTTTTAATTGCTGTTAAAAATATAGCATAAAAATGTAATTTGGAAGTTGGAGAAGCAAATGACTAAGTGCTTTAACAACACGCTGATTATTACTGTGCCGCATTTGGGAGTTGTCAATAAGAGGCTGATTTCTTTTGAAAATTGTCCCATTTTATCGCAGATTTAGGCTTCAAGGATTTTTGGAGATTGTGCTTGTCAGCCACTTGCAACACATGAAGCATTGTGCATTGAAAACAGATTGTAATTAGCTGGGTATCAGAGGTGAGTTTTGCAGTAGTTTTAAACAGGTATATTTATCCCCCTTCTGATGTCAAAGAGGAAGAAGTATCATTTCTAGAGGCCTTGGCTTTTGAGAGGTTTTGAGCACTTAGTTACACAAGGATAATAACAATAAAAAAATCCTTATTGTAATTCACACGAAGGAGAGGAGTCATGGTGTCACTGGTGCAACAGAACAACATCTGCAGTCTCTATCTTTATGTTTCTGTTTAAGAGAGAAAGAGAAGGAAAAAGCTTTGCTGATGACTTAAGGCTGGTTTTGGATGATATTTTTAAAGCCATGTGAATAATTACCTGAATTCTTCGGCAGTATGATTTCCAAAGGTGCTTGGCCAAGGAAGCTGCCTTGATTGCTATGTTTTCCTCATTCTGAAAAGCCTCCCAAGAGCTTAAGGAAAGTTTTCATGAAACATTATAGGCTCCTGTTTGAAGCCTCTAGTCCCCTACAAAACCTGTGCAAACTGTTGTACCAAACTTCTGACAAAACAAAAACATGGAACACCTCTAGGTGTAAGTCATTCCTCTCCAGGGCTGGTTCTTTTCTGAAAAGGGAAGATCAGACAGCTTGTTCACACTACTCTCCACAGAAAAAGGCTTATTCCTCACCCATATCAAAGACCTTTTAGAGAAAGTGCATGCACGATTTACTACCCACTCCAAAAATGCTGATATTATGCATAAATTTGTGGCATAACTAATTAATTTCTATGCTGTGCTTCTCTGCCTGAATTCTTTTTAGTCACTCAGGCATTTATAATTTTGGATTTCACACTTAAAAAATAAATCTTGTGACAGGTTAGATCTTATCATTTGGGATAAATATCTTAACAATGTCATCCAGGGAAGTGAGGCAGGACTTTATGGGCAAAACCCAGCAGAGGAATCCATGGACTCCATGGGTACTAATATCTGGTAGATAAAACAAGTATCAGCTCTCCCACCCTAACTTGCCTAGGGCAGGGGCAGTCGCAGTCCATCACAACCACTTGAACAAAATGATCTGCAGTATCTCGTAATACCCTGACTTTCTAAATGTAGCTTTGTTTCCAACATAGCAATCCAAGGTTTTAAACCTTCTTAGGATGTGGAAGGAAAACTCATATGACAAGAAAGCAGTGGTAAGGCTGAAAGGACTTTTCAGCAATTTATTAATGTCAGATTGATTAAGGATTTTGGCTAGGAGCCTTAATTCTCAGCGTTTTCCATTATTTAAACTTTGTAGCAGGTGGACACTCAAAGGATGATAACAAACCACACCAAAGAAATAATTTATTGTGCTGCATTCAGTGTGCATTATTAGATAAAAAGACCTAAGATTTTAAATTTGCTACAAATCTGCTGATCATCTTGAGGAAACCTGCTTTGTTCTGTGGCTTACCCAAGAAGTGTTAGGACAGATGTTCTTTTCCTTTGTTTGTTTCATCTGCACATGTGAAATAAGCTGTAACGGATGTAGCTGAATTGCCTTAAAGTGTTTCAGGGCCACACTGGGTTTGTAGTTCATAGATTTAGAGAATGTGAGTTGACCAAATTTTCTGAACCTAATGCCACTTTGGCATCCTCTTAGGACTCTTTTGTCTGAGGCTAAGAATGGGCAATAGCTGTTCAAAGGGATACTGTGTTGGTAAACTGAAATGAAAATAGAAAGTCCATTACTGTCTTGTGTTTCATTTTTCCTCAGATATGACCAGACAAGGATTTAGATATCCAGGATGCAGGTCTTTTTTTCTTTCCTTGCAAAGACAACAACAAGAATATAATGGCCAAGACGACAGTTTAAATGGAGCAAATGGAAGGCTTTCAGAGGTTATTGCAGTTGCTGATCTTTGGACCAGACACTGACATTTCAGAATAAAGAGTAAACATATTCACAGATCTATAGACACAGCCCTCATGCATTTTGACTGATCTGCATGTTCATTTGAAATGGAGAGTAATTTAAACCAGTTGGTGGGGTTTTTTTGTTGCTGTTTGTGGGTTTTTCATTGTTTATTTTGGTGGAAAGTGATTTTTACAGACCTTGGCAGAGCAATCAATACCAGCCAGGTTGCATTCACTTCCTATGGGCCTTGGCTTCTACAAGGAACTTAGGAAAGATTTATCCCTTCAATCCCTTGCTCTGCCTTCTCCAGTTGCTCAAATTCCACTCAGAAAGGGAATTTTAAAAATTTTGCTTTTCAGTCTAGACTGTGAATTTATGTCTATCTGTGGCACGATAGATCATTCTGCGTAAGCTTCTACATTCTGTTTCAGCACATTAAAATACGGGTACTCTGAGAAAGAAGTTCAGAACAACTCTCTTTTTTCCTTTTGTCCAGCTCTTCAATTTACCAATGTCATCATATACATATTCCAGATGAAGAAATGACAGCAATCTCGCAACCTGTGCTCTACACAATTTACTATTTTTTCTTGCGTTGGCATTTGTTTCATTTTTGACAGTTTGCTTACATTAGTCTTGATACTGTTTGAAAGTTTATCGTAATTTATAAATACAATGTAAGAGAATATTTCATAAATGTGCATAAGAGATTAAAGCATTATTTTGCATCTATTTTACTTAGTTGTAAAAAGACATATGCAAAAAGAAATATTTTAATATCTGGGGTACATAACCAAATGCAGAAGAAATCTTTATTCTGATCCCATACAGACCTAACCTGTTGACGGACTTAGAGTAAACATTTGGTTCATATATACATCAATGATTAGGAAATAAACATAATTTCTGAACTGCTCACTGCTTCAGTATTATTCCACTCTTCATCATATTTTGTAGGCTTTTTTTAAGTTTTTAAAACTACATTCAGATAGATGAATTGATAGATTTCTATTGAAATATAAAACTGACATTTAAATAAGCTCATAAAGAGTTTAAAGCCCATCTATTTTAGGAATATATTCAATAGGTAAACTAAGAAACACAAAATCTAATTACTATTTGTAAAATGGTTGGACAAACACAGCATAAATCAAAAGCTAACCAACCATCACTGTTATCATTATCTCAAAGTGAATTGCAATTATTTGGAGACTGGATTTTTTTATGATTAATATAATTTGTTCTACCTAGTTTTCCTAAGTAATTTCTCTGCAAAAACGACCACAGCAATGACCTCTCCTAGTAATTTAATGAGCAAGAGGAGGTTCTCATACAAATTGCTACCACATATATAAAATTATCATGCCTCCTGGCTTGAGACATATGGTTGTCTGACTTTTTGAAACAATAAAAAGGGTCATCTTCTGCTTCTTACACAGTATGAGTGGTTCTCCAATTGCTGTATAAATGCTAACTAATTGAATGCCAGACCCTCTTCTGGGGGAGCACTACGGATGCACAGTTTATTATGGATACTTGCTAGTAGCAATTCTGCTCAGAAAACAATGTAATGACACAAAACAAACCTAACTTCTGGCATACACAGAAAAAAAGTATCAGGTACATCCTGATGGGGGAACACCCTTCAGATAGAGTAGCTGATGGACCATTTAGGACTTGCTGAACCTCAGAAAAATGGATATAATGCCCCAATAAGGAACTGATTGTTTTAGTTATTTTGGTGAGTATAGGTTATATCTTCTTACCTACAGACCATGATCATAAAAACAAAGGGTAAAAGCTTCCCCATCCTACGTGAACCACAACAGCTTTGAGAAGAGAGGTGAAAGAAACTGTAAGGACCAGACTTTCCCAAGTGGAGAACCTACTTGATTCAGGTGAATCTAAGAGCATTTTCCTGTGCATCCGTCTTTCCTGATGTTTCAAAGAGGAGAGATTTTATATATAGATATTACCATAATGTTAAATGTTTACTTTATAATGTTTAGAAAGGAAACTAGAATGTTTCTTTGACATTGTATTCAGACAACACTGCCCCATGGAAGTGTATGTTAATAGCTCGATGGACTCCCCAGCTCAGCATTTGAAGAAGGAAGTTTTGCATAAATGTAAAAGAGGTAGGTTAAAACAGAAACCTTGACAGTACCACGAAAACCAGATTCAGAATTCTGAGAATGATTTCACTCCTTTGTATGCAATAGTAGTGCATCACTGCAGAATGGAAATTCACAGGGGTGCATTCCACACAGAGATAACTGAGTTACAGCCAGTCAAAAAGTGATCACACTTTTGTACTGAAATATCTGATTTTTCAGAGTTTAGTTGAAATACCTATAATGATTCAAGTTATTAAAATATTTGAGTGAATTCATGTAGGTAGTAAAGCTGAAATAAAATTAAACATTAACTCTAGCTGAGCCACTAGGCTGCTTCACCTGAGATTAAACTTCAATAAACACACAGAAAAATAATTTTTTTAATGTATCAGTGCCAGTCTTCAACATATCCTACAAATCTGGTGCTAAATATTGTTGTTATTCCAGTTGGTGTAAATTTTCTATTGACTGCTGCTGAACACAAAAGCCAGTGCAAGAGAAAGAATGAGACTGTCAAGTTAGGAGCGGTGTTAGCATTACCAGCCAAAAGGGAGAAGGCAGCTTTTTAAAGTCATTTAAAAGGGCAGAATTAGTAATAGAAGTACAGAGCTTACTGCTACATCTCTTCCATCCCATTAGAGTAGCTAGATGTCACATCATTAGATCCTGCTTCTGACGCTTGCTATTGTTGTCAGCTTGTTGACCAGAGCATTATCAAAACCAGGCAATTCCGTTGCCAGTGCCTGAACCTGAACTTGGGTACTTATCAGAAAGCATGCCTACTGAAGTGATATGTGAGCTAAGTGCAGCTGAAATACCATTCAGCTCTTTGGGGTGTCACATGTTTGGTTGTAGTATGTGGGGGTTTGTCAATTATTTATACATCATAATGATTCTCAGAGTGGAAAAGAAAGTGCAGCTGTAAATTGCACCAACTTTCATAATTTCTAGTGCTTCAAATTAAAATGCCAGTAGCAGACAAGAAAATTATTGATGGTCCGCCTCTGTGGAAACAGATACCCTAAACGCAAGAAAGGCTACTGTTGTACCCTCAGCTAAGCGCTAGTGTTCATATGTGCCTGAACATTTCCTAGGATCTTCATGCTGGAAAGCCTACAGCCAAGAAATCTGTTTTGGTGAGAAGGTATAAAGAAGAAAAATACCTGCATAGGTTAGCACAGGGCAGAAATTATTAAGTTCTAATTGGATATAAAAAATATCCCTGCAGTTTTCTCTGTCATTTGCTGAGTTGTAGCAAAAATCAGAATTTACCGGAGTTGAACTAAGTAATTAAATAAATTAGTTACAGTAAATTTACGTAGCGCCACATCCCAGTACTACGCTGCCCTTGTTAAGGCCAGGGAAGAAAACATTGCAAGCATGAAGTTGTGAGATGAGAGATCCTGAGTTTTAGTTATGCAGTGTTATATAGGAAAAAATCATACCTGAAAATGTTCTGAATAAAGTACAAGATTCAGATATAGCTCATATGAGATGATGGAGAAAGAGAGATAAACAAATGTGATATTCAGTGTTCAGTGGTGAGACAAAATGAAAGTATTTTCAGAATTATGGCAAACGTAGGCAAGTAGGTGGGAAAATCAAGACTGGTGATCAGCCAGGATGATCCTGGACCAATATTCAAGAAAGATATCAGAGACACTGTAAATTTAGAAAGCCAAGCATGGACTTTTCAGAGTAGCAAATGTGAGTAAGAAACAAGCTAGAGAAAAGATGTTTTTGCCCTACTACAATTTTTCTGTTGAAAGAACTCGCTTACTCAGTAGTTGTTACAAAATTACCCCCTTGATTTCTTTACCTATATATATAATATAGCATTTCACATTTCTGAATGTGGGGGAGATACCAAATGCCTGGTGTTTCTTTCAGCATTATTATAGAATAGTTACTATAGTCTATAATAAAGAAACAACAGAAGCAACTTCCAGTTAAATATTTAAAATTTCCTGAGAGGTTTAACTATCTATCTCTGTTTAAAACTAGTGTATAATAGATAGAAATCAGCTTATTTTTACCCAGAAGCTTTAGTGCACCCGTGTAAGCTGTGACATAACTCAGCAGGTTAAAAGATCTGCCATTAAATTATTTCAGAATACAGAAATGCAAGCAAAATTTAGTGATGCTGACAAATCATTCAAAAGCCCTGGTGGTTTGTCATATTATTGATTTTCTTAAAAATGAGAACAGGCCACAAACAGTAAGCAATACTACAGCAGTTAAGCAATACAGAAAAATCCTGGTTGTGGACTGGTCTGTTAAGATGCTTGTGAACATTGCCTTACACATGACCTTATGTAGGAATGGAATTTAACAAAAATAGAATAAGTGTATTTTCCTCAAGACTGTCAGCTCTCTCAGTTCCAATGTGTTGGAATTAAGGTAACCAATCAAAAAGTATCACTACTTCCAGGAATGATTCTTTTATTTTAGTTTTTTAAATATATGTGAAAAAGTAAATCCTTCTACAGCAAAGTATTTGCTGATAAATATTATACAGCGCTTTCTTGGTTTGGGAAAATTGAGAAGTAAGAAAAATAAAAAAGGAAAGGAAATAGACCAAATTATAGAGCAAATTTTTATTTTTATTTGGTAATATATATAAGTACATATAGAGATGTATAGATATAATTAAACACACAGATTGCCTTCAGAATACTATTTTTGTACAGAGTAACATATTTCAGGCATTTCACGTTATTTGAAAGGCATCAAGGGCAAAGTGATCATTGCTAGAGCAAGTTTTGCATTTCAGTCATCCCAATGGGCAGGTAAAAAATCAACACAGACTAAACTGAGCAAAAAATCTCAGGCTGCAGAAGCATTGACTCTTTTAACATATACAGTGTGCAGCGGAGGAGGAGGGCAAAAACGATAGTGAAAGGACTAGAGGTCACGACTTATGAAGAGCAGATAAGGATATAAGGTTTTTCAGTCAGAGGGGAATGAGGGTGACTTCATTGCTGCCTACATGTTCCTCAAGATGGATAGCAGAGCAGGAGGTGCTGTTATCCTCTCTCTGGTGGCTGGTGATGGGACACAAGGGAAAGGCTTAAAGCTGTGTCTTAGGAGTTTTGGATCAGATATTAAGAAAAAGTTCTTTACTGAGAGAATGGTCAAGCACTGGAACAAGGTCCCTCAGGAAGTGGTCATGGCCCCAAGCCTGTCTGTGTTCAAGAAGTGTTTGGGCAATGGTGTTGGATATAAGGTTTAACCTTTAGGTTGCCCTGTGTGGAGTCAGAAGTTGGACTTGATCCTCATGGGTCCCTTCCAACTCAGCATAGTCGATGATTCTAAGTGGAAGATTTCTGCTTGCTAGCATAAATCTCAACTCTTTGTGATCAAGTTTTGTTTCTTACTAAAACATAAATAACTCTCTATCTTTCTCTCTGTGACTTTTTAATTATATTAATTGCAACCCATGGTTCTTCCTTGAATGTATCCTTCAAACTATTTTGTGCACTTATGTTTAAATCTTTAAATAACAAAAATTAAGAAGATTATGAATAAAATACCATGATATTTAAAGGCAGGCTTTATCCTAAAGGGTGGACTTGATTAGTATTCCTCTGACCTTATTTCCCACTTTTTCATATCAAAGTAAATATGAAATGTCTCCTTTGGTGTCATTTTTGCATTTAATAAGAAGATAACTTCTCATTTTAAAAGCTATAGTAAATTGGTGTTTATAGAGACAGACATGTTATACCTTGGGATTATTGTTTCCTTAAATTTCTTTTGATATCAGTAAGAACTAATTATTCATACACTCATTAACAAGCATCTGGCAAGTGTTAGCAAATCAGACACTGACAACAGAAGTAGCTTCAGGAATGGAACTATCTTTTTGTTGGATTATTCATATCTCTGTTAAGCTCCCCCTAAAGTAATTAAAGAGTAAGGCATTCATCTAGAGGATCATCCCTGCAAAATATCAAGACAAGAGCAGAAGGAGAAAGGAGGGGGTGAATGCTATATGACTAGATAAATTGTTTGAAATATTTTTTTTTTCTATTATGCATTAGGTGTTAAAAAGGATTATGGAAATGAGATGGAATAGCAACGAGTGCTCTGTTCTTGTGTTGAATGACTTTCAGGACAGCAGTTAATTGAACTGTTTATCACATTGGAAGGTCACATGAAACATGGCTGTCAGAAGACTTCAGAATAAACTGCACTTCATGCTAAAAATAAAAACAGGCCCCCACATTCATTTACGTTTTTAAAATTCTAATGTGGTTATTTAATCTCAATGGAGAAATACTCATCATGATCACGGCAGCACTGCTGAAATTAGCAAGTCATCCACTACCTGCTGATTTCTCTGCTAGCAGTTTTCAGTTTAACAGGGTTTTTATATAAAATAGTCTTAGGTTAAAAATTAGATCAAGTGATTTTTGGGAGGGAGAAGAAAGTACGGCAAAACAACAGTATACTTAATTAAAATTTCCAAGATTATTTTTCCATTGTAACAATTAATACTAACAGTAGGTGTTATTCCAAAGGATTCCCCATAGGACCTTTACACACACAAAGATGGTGAGAGATAAATCGAGCTGGAGTTCCTCTGCTGCTCTCATGAGCAGGCATCACACACCTGTTGTGGCTTCTCTATATTATGCAGTTACAATTCCCCTGCAGAGGCAGAACTACATTTCAGACCTTGCGCCCGTTCAGATTTCAGTGCTGGAGCTTCCAACAGGACAACCCTGGAGCTCACAGGCTCTTACTGATAAAGTCACCTGGCAAAGGGAAACCAGGGCAAACTCTATTTCATGCATCACCAGAAGACGTAACTTTTCACTCCATGAATCATGCTACATCAAATCCAACAGAGCTCCTAGAAGCTTCATTTTGAGAAGCTTCACTCAGAGATGACAGGGCCTAGCACCAAGGGCACTGAGCTGTTTGCCAGCTCATAAGGTGGAAGGCTGTCAATAAAAGGAGGTGTACCCTTTTATTTTCTCAGTATTTTCTCAACGTGCTGCCAATCCTGAGATTACCATGGCAAGTATCCTGCAGGTGGGACACACTGATTAAGGACAACAAATAATTAACTTAGAGCTTTGCTTCTCCCTCATCTAAGTGATTTCTAACTGCAGTGTCTTCTCAGGTAAATTGTGTCAACGAAGTTTTTCTGCAAAGTTTTCTCTGGGATAGACAGTACTAAGAGAAACTTTGAGTAGGATCTGTGGGAGAGGAAATATTTTGACAGAGATCCCAGGCTGAACAGTTTCTCTTGGGAAGAAAAATATTGCCAGTGAATATCAATCTCTTGGTGCCTGTTCTCCCTCAGCAACTAGTCCAGTCACTCTTTCATCAGAAAATAGCATCTATCTTTTTTCACTCACTTTTACATGCATAAGCAGTTTTGCCTACAAAGAATACACACACATATTTCTAAAATAAGGTCTTTTTGCAGTTAAGGTAGTTTTATTTCTGAAGAAACTAATTCAGTTTTGGCACGCATTTAAACTTAATTTTTTTTTTTCCCTAAGACTATTCCAATTTTTTTCTTTTTTAAATAAAAACTGATTGCTTTGATCTGTTCTTAGTGTACTTCCTGCTGAATGTACATGAAATTCTGCAGCTCTATAGTTGAAGTCCTTAAATGTATTGAGCTAAAGGATGATAATGCTCTTGTACCTGACCTAGTCCTTTTAGAGGAAGTTACATTTCATTGAGATTGTCCTTGGAGGTCATCTCCTAGGGGTTTCTTTTTTTTCTTAATTAGATTAACCTATGCTTAGAGTTAGCTTCATTTTTGTCACATAACAGTGTTTAGCTACCTTCTACTTTCTGCTGGTGGTTTCCGAATAGCAGGTAATGAATGTCATGAGTCTGGAAGCAGAGTCAGCACCCTGCTTTATGACTGCGTATGAATTTAGGGACAGTCTGTGCCATGGAGTTACCTGAGCATTAACCTAAGAAACTACAAACCAGAAGGAGTCACAAAATCCTGGTTATGTCCAGAAGACTCAGCAAAGAACCTTTTTGCCTACTACAGACAAAGCCCTGTCACTTCTCAAATGCAGTGCCCTAGTGTTGACCTAGTCAACACAAAAACCCAGTCAGAAAAAGAACCATTAACCCCCTGGGCCTTTACTAACTTCATCACTTTTTTTTTTTTTTTTTTAGCTGAAATACTACCCCTTTCTAGGTCATTTAATAATGGACCTTAATTGTGGTGCCTGTGAAATTGCTCAACCAGTGCTTTAGAGAAAGGTTAGGGGAATGTGAAACAAACAGTCTGTCAGGGCAGGAGAGAGAAATTTCACCTCCCAAACCAGCATACAACCTTTACCACTTCCTAAATCTTTGTGTTGATTGGTAATAAACTTTGGATCTGGTGTCCAGCTTCAAGCTCAAATGTGCTTTCATAAAAAGCCTTCACAAAGAAAGGTGTTTTCATCTTTCTGCTGTAAACAATGCCCCAGCTGGTTCCTGTGTGTATTCAGCTGCCCTAGTTACTGCTCAGGAAAAGCCAACCTCCATCAGACCCAGGTATGCCTTTTGTTTTATTAATGGTTTCTTTATAATCTAGCCAATACTTTTAATCTAGTGAACCTAGCTACTGTATTCTCTAGCTCCATTTCCAATACAGTGAAAAGCAACTGTCAGTTCTCTTGGTTGAAGACATTAGGTTTCTGATTACATTTAAAACAGCATAGAAAACCCCGGGAGGAAGCAGCTTTTAGCTACTAAATGAGAAGCATATCATTTTTAAGTGCTATGGAGAAGTAAAGATTCAGCTCAACTGGAAGTAATCAATTCCTATTTTAATCACATCAGTTTTTGTAAACATCTGTCACATTATTCAGTAAATTCTTTCTTTTCTAGAAAATTCTGCAAAACTTCTAAGTGTTAGCTAACAAGAACTGAATGCCTTGCACTTCTACAAAGCTCAAACCACTTCTTTCAAGACTGCATTGCTACCTATGAAAACCAGCTGTTGAACACGAGGCTGCCCTGTTTGGTCTATGCCAGTGTAGTTGTGATACTCAAATTTAAAGAGAGGAGACTCTGGGTGCTCCTTTGGAGGTACTGTATTCTCTAGCTCCATTTCCAAAAGGCCTGGTGTCCATGCAAGAAACAGATCTAACACATGGAATTTTCACAATGCAAGGGTATGGGATATTCATGTTTTCCTGGCATTTGCTTTTATGGGGCCATTTCCCAGAAGCACCTTTGGAAATCCCATGTGAAGCTTAACTGAAGCCTTTAGTCATGGCAACAATTACTAGCAGGGTATACATAGAATCATCTAAAGCTGAATGAATTTAATACTGTCAAGAAAACCTCTCCACCTATTTTATAATAATGTAATTCCTGTTACTTTTAAGAAAACATTTTTCCCTCCTATCACTCATGTTATACATACCCCTCACCTTATATTTCGCACTCAACATAATTTTAATTTCTTTTTCATTTTTAACTGGTACTATTGGATGAGAATATTCATGGCAAAAAATATTGCCTTTATTGCAGAAGAACGGGTTTCTATAAAGTTTTGTATTGGTTAAGTAATTATGTATTAGTTAAAAAAAAATTCAGGGAAAACAAAAGGCACAAGTCCCACAAGATTAAAGTGTGCAAGATACTGTGGGGAAGGTAAGTGTTTGAGAGTTAATCATTTTAAAGTACTGCCCACCTACACTACACCTTTGGAGGCCTTCTCCCCCTTGTTGACCTTAGCTTTGATTTTTGCCTTCCTCCTTCAGCTACTGCATCACTGTCTTGGGATGCAACTTCAAGAGCTTTGTGCCTGACATTGAGCCAGCAGTTCCACAAGCAGCCTCAGAGCCTCTCAAGAACCTGTATGCTGCCAAAATGCCAGCAGCATTTCCTCTCCATAGTGAAAAATTCAGGGGAGCTGCAGTGACCTGATTCTGCAGTCCCTCACTGAAATGAAAGCATAATATGCTGAACTAGATGGAGAACTGTTGGTACTCAGAGGCTTTGTTATGCTGTATTACAGCCATGACAGAATGCCTTTGCTAGCAGTGTCTCTTAGCTGTCTATACCTAAAATTTAGGAGAAGTGTGTTCCCCCTTAACAGAGCACAATTCCTGTCAGCATTACAATTGCCTTACAAAAGCCTGGCACCTTCACGCTATAATAGCTGGCTGGAAAGGACATGATCTGAAGTGGTTTCAACATTTCTCACAAAGAGGCCAAGCAGGGCCAGTCTTCCATCTGAAACTCTATTATGTGCACAGTTTAATTTAACTAGTAGCAGCGTTTCTTCTGCATGCTTTCTGTCCCTCATTGCTATGTTGTTTGTTTCCAGACTGAATTGCTTTTATTGATTTTGTACTGTTTTGTCTAATGATTTTTCTTGTAAACCCCACTTAATATGATTTATGACCTTCACTCTTCTGCCACAAATCCAGTTGCAGGATGTTTGCTCTACCAGTAAATCAATTATTTTAAACACTACCTCAAAGGATCTTCTCAGAAAATTTCTCCATCACACCTTAGAGATGTCCTCTGCCTTTTCTTCCTCCTGTCAGTTCCTATTTAACATCTTTATCTCTTGATGTACACCCATTCCCCTTTGGAACACACTTCTTGCAAATGTCTGGGGGATAAGATATCTGCAGGGACTCCACTAGGCTACTTGTTTTAACATTTACCGTGTAGCTGACACGGTTTGCTTATCCATAGCTCTGATGGTTACAAAGGCAATCTGTGGATGGTTTAAGCCGTCAAGTGTCAGAAGGGGATGTCAATCTGATTTGACTCACCATCCACATAATTAGAAACAAACAAACAATCAAAACCCTGGCAAGCCTGTGATTTGAACCAGCATCTCCCTCGTGAGCCTAGTAAATTCAGGGTACAATGTAGTTTACCTTGTTTCTGTGGTATAAAACTAGAGAGATTATAAATTTTCTTGAACTCAGCAAGCAAGTAGCTCATCCTTTCACATGCAATTCCCAAGTTTTAAAGCTAAAATGTCAAAAGAGTAAAAGAATAACTTGTGTTGAAGGCAAATGGATTTTTGTGGCTTTTCTCCAGGGAAGCTCTCATTTGTGAGAGCATATTAAAAGCTACAGCAAGTAAAAGAATGCTAGCGTCTCCTGGTAATGGCATATGACTGCATAAAACAACAAACCTTATGACACACTAAAACCTTATGACACACTAAAAATAAGCTTGTTCCCTCCCCTTCTCTTATTAACAAATCCTAAAAAGAAAATATAACAAAAGTCAGAAATAACTGCTAACTTTTTACTTTAATCACCAACTCCAAGATGATTATTGGTCTACAGACTCTGCTAGGAATAAAATACTGCTGTTAAGTCAGATTACAAAATAGAATTACCCAGCTTTCTGCTCCATTCACCTTAAAAGATTTTATATTAAAAACTTAAAAACAGTAAAAATATTGAACACAAGATTCAATCAAGACTTACGTATTTTAATGGCAAAAGTGATAGTGGAGCTAAAAGAGGTTTACAGAATATACCAGAACAAGGACAGGTAAATCTTATTTCCCATTAGTTTGATGGATCACAGGTGGTTAAGAGATACTAGATAAAATGGATTGTATTAAAATAGTCTGACTAGACTTACCTGTAAAGTGTTGCCATTATAACTCTCTGGTTTCTGTAAGTTTTTCACACTGACAATTGCCTCAGTTTTTCACAGTTTATATCCAAGTAGCCCAAATGCAGACTATGGACTCACAAGCATGTAGGCAGTAATTGCCTTATAACTGGATCCAGATGACAGAATTTCTGGTTGCAAAATTTGTCAGTCAACTTTCTATGCTGCATGGCATATGTTAAAGAAACAGGTGCAGATTAAGTCACAGAATTTGCTTTATTTCTTTGGCTTCTATGTGGGTGGGTTTATTGTCTTCTGTTCAGTAACAGTTTAGCAAGTGGCTTGTGCAGACTACAGAGGCTAGAACGTGCCTGTGCACTGTGCACTTAGATATCTTTTATTTGAAATGGGCACAATATAACCCTGCCCTTGGACTCTGCAGGAAGGACAATGTATAGACAACACCAGGAAGCCCACTGAACCCTAGTCTGGTAGGTCATTTAAAACTAAACAAGCACTTTACTTCTACTTGGCTATGGAAGCATGAAGTATTTTGCACCTGAGTTTAAGTTATTACATTTGTTCAGCCACATATTTTAGTTGTGTTGTCTGTTTCATGTCGATTCATCCTGACAAGTTGAAGACCACACATACCATGCAGTCCATTTGTACAGAACCATTTTTGCTATGCCTCATATTTCCTTATAATTCCAATAATTATTTGATTTTGCTTTACACTACACAAATATGCAATGCTGGTAGATAACGTCACATAGTTCCTACAAGAGAAAAAAAAAAAAAAAGACTGGTGTTTAACCTCTGAGCGTGTACTGTATAGTGAATGATACGTACAGAAGTACCCAATTGTTCACTACCTGGTATGTGCAGTACAACTTCACAGTCACCTTGTTGAAAGTATATTTGAAAAAAGAAGCACATTCAACATCCTCCATCCATGGCAACTAGGCTAAAGATTATGTGGTTTTATTCAGTACAAACTCTAACCTTAGTCTCAGCAATGTTATTTCAAGGTGTACTCTGTAGAGAAAACAATAAGCTTAATAGAATGACAATGTAATTTGTCCTCCTTAAGGAAAGGAGGGATTAATGTTAATAAATGCCTTAATTAACCCTAATACGGGTTAACAAATCTGCATTAGTATCATTTTATAGAATCATCTTAGCTCTCAAATCCAAAATATTGTACAAACTTGGCATAATCTCTCTGAAGTCACTGAAGAGCTTTTTATCTCATGAAATATCCAAATATGGAGGGCAATTTTTCTCACATCAGTTCTTTTTGACTATCGTTAATTCAGAATGACAGCAGCTAAAAAAATACAATACAATTGGTTGCATTACATAGGTAATATCTCTAGAAGATTATTTATTCTTTAATAATTCATCCATTGCTTGTGCCAAACAACAGTATCTCTTCAGGATCGAGGAAGCAAAGGTCTTTTCTCAACTATACCTTTGACTTCTTTACATAATCTCCTGTTCCTGTGTGCATGGCAGAAGGAGGCACATGCCTGGTTCTTTTGCAGGACTGACGCACATTACATAGCAGGAAAGTGCGTCTTACTCCTCCCCCACTTAAATATTTATATCAGACTCCACCAAAATACTGCACAGAGAGAATTTGACAGGGAAGAGGTAGTGCTTACCTGTAAAGGCAGAGGTGCCCTAAAGGCGTGTCTCCAGGAAAGCAAATACCACCACTATAGACATTTGTAAAAGGCATGTGTCCTGAAAAGTGCATTACCCTACCCCTAATTCTGGTCACATACATGGGTCACAGAATAGCTCCTGGGAGAACACCACACCACCATGCAACCACCACCACTGGCAGACCTTGTGTTTTTGGCAGGCTTCAGCATAAGAATCACAGAAACTCCGTGTTAAAATTTGGCATCTCGCTTGTAGAGATTCAAGCTATTAGAAAGCTATCCATAAATACTTTTTGATACATCAAGAAGATGTATAAATTTAATAATCTTACATGAGGTGGACCTTCAACATGACAGTTGACCAATTCCTACAAAAAGAAAATGAAGAAAAAGAGACCTGTTGTGAGAGCTGTGTAGCTTTGTCCCCATTGGGACAAAGACAAGAAATCCCTGAGCATTAAAAATTGCTAACAGGAAACCCTTTCTCTTCAGAGACTATGCCATTCCAACCCACAGTAACACAAAAGTAAATGAACACTAGTAAGCTGATGGTTTTATAATAAAAGAATTATCACCTTGCCAGCAACTATGATTCCCTACAGTATTCAAATACAGTGGTTATTACAGATTTGCCGTGTGATACATCATTTTTAAATGTTAATCTCTTAATATTCTTGAAGCATCTCAATCTTTAGTGAGTATAGTATGACCGAATCAGGAGAGACAGCATGCATCATTGCAAGATTACAAGCACTTTTAATTCAGTCATGCTGACCTTCCAGCAGTGAGCTTAAAAACAGCTGAAAAATGAACCTTTCAATGATAAGACTGACTGCTATTGAAATTTAATTGTCCCTGGTGTTTGTGTGACTAAGGGTCTCACCTTGTCAGTTTTTGCACTGGTTTTGGTAGCACCACTAAACAGAATGCTTTATCAGCTTTGACAGTTACGCCTGAGAGCAAGGATTTAAAATGAACTAGTTAAAAGAACGAAAATATCCTAGCTGCATTTCTTAAAAAGAAGTATTTGATATTTCTTACCCAGACATTGTCTTCGAGTTTCTGCAGTTTATCGGTTCCCAGTACTTTTAGGGTCTTGAAAACACAGTAACTAATTCATGAACTGACCTTGTATGAAACATTGCCTGACTCATCCCCACCACTCACCCCTGCGCCCCACCAAAAAAAAAAAAAAAAAAGAAACTGATTAGAGTGTCAAGAGCGATTACCATGACAAATAAATATCAGAGGTAGAAATCGACGCACCTGTCAGACCTGTTGGTGATCATTTTTCTGCTAGTAACTATGGAAATCACAGAATCACAGAATCACAGATTGGAAGGGACGTCAGGGATCATCTAGTCCAACCTTTCTGGGAAGAGCACAATCTAGACAAGATGGCCCAGCACCCTGTCCAGACGAATCTTAAAGGTGTCCAAAGTGGCCGAGTCAACCACTTCCCTGGGGAGATTATTCCAATGGTTGACTGTCCTCACTGTGAAAAATTTCCCCCTCGTGTCCAACTGGAATCTCCCCAAGAGCAACTTGTGTCCATTCCCCCTTGTCCTCTCCATGGGACTCCTTGTAAAAAGGGAACCTCCATCTTCTTTGCAGCTACCCCTTAAGTACTGGAACATGGTGATGAGATCCCCTCTGAGCCTTCTTTTCTCAAGGCTGAGCAAACACAGTTCTCCCAGCCTATCCTCGTATGGCAGGCTTCCCAGTCCTCTGATCATCTTGGTGGCCCTTCTCTGGACCCCTTCCAGCCTGTCCACATCCTTTTTGTAGAGCGGGGACCAGAACCACAGACAGTACTCCAGGTGTGGCCTGACAAGCGCTGACTAGAGCGGGATGATGACTTCTTTATCTCTGCTGGTGAAGCCCTTTTTGATGCAACCCAGCATCCTGTTGGCCTTCTTGGCCGCAGCAGCGCACTGTTCGCTCATGGTGAGCTTTCTGTCCACCAGGACCCCCAGGTCCCTTTCCACAGAGCTACTCTCCAGCCAGGTGCATCCCAGTCTGTGCTACACTCCCGGATTATGTTTTCCCATGTGCATGATCTTACACTTGTCCTTGTTGAACTTCATAAGGTTTTTGCTGGCCCACTCTTCCAGCCTATCCAGATCTCCCTGCAGAGCAGCTCTCCCTTCTGGAGTGTCTACTTCCCCACTCAACTTGGTGTCATCAGCAAATTTCATCAGGCTACATTTGATGCTGTTATCCACATAACTTATAAAGATGTTGAATAACATTGGGCCCAATATTGATCCCTGGGGGACTCTACCTGTGACAGGTTGCCACTTGGAAAAGGAGCTATTTACCACCACCCTGTGGGTGGGGCCTGTCAGCCAGTTCCCCACCCACTGCACAGACCACTCGTCTAGGCCATAACGCATTAATTTCTCCAGGAGGAGGCTGTGGGGGACTGTACCAAAGGCCTTGGAGAGGTCTAGGTAGACAAGGTCCACCACCCGCCTCATGTCAACCAGGCAAGTCACCTTGTCATAGAAGGCCACCAGGTTTGTCAAGCATGTTCTGCCCTTAGTGAAGCCACATCGGCTTTTCCCAATCACGTGCTTCAATTGACTTGTGGTGGCCCCCAGGAGGATTCATTCCATATTTTCCCAGGGATTGAAGTAAGGCTGATGGGCCTATAGTTACCCAAATGCTCCCTTGATCCCTTCTTGCAGTAGCCCTTCCTCCAGTCCTCTGGCACATCCCCCATTCTCCATGACTTCTCGAAGATTATGGAGAGTGGCCTTGCGATGATGTCAGCCAGCTCTCTCAACACCCTTGGGTGGATGGCGTCAGGGCCCATTGATTTGTAGGGGTCAAGTTCCTATAGTAATTAATGTACTAACTCTTCCTTCACTGATGGTGGGTTGGTGTTTGGATCAATTGGCAATTTCGTTCCCAAAGCCTGGGACCCTACAGTGCTGGTAAAGACCGAGGTGAAGAAGGTGTTGAGGACCTCTGCCTTTTCTGCATTGTTGGTGATTGACTCTCCTTTTCCGTTTAACAGTGGGCCTATGTTTTCCTTCTTTTTCTGGTTATTTGACATGTCTGAAGATACCTTTTTTGTTATGAAATGTAAGTGATACACTCTGCCTAGCTCTTAAGTCTAAGATACATTTACACTTCAGAAATGTTAGTCATGCAGTGAAGTTAAATGACCTAATTACGAATTCAATTAATTCAATGAAAAAAGTTGAAGTCAGTGACAGACTAAATTAACTTCCTGTCTAACAATAAAGCTGGAAATGCAGGGTGTGCTGGTTTTGGCTGAGAAGGGGTTAATTCTCCTCACTGTGGGGGTCAGCTACCTTTCCAGCTTCCCGCGCTCTGCCGCGTGGCGTGGCAGGGGGGGCTGGGAGGGGCAGGGCCATGGTGGGGGCGGCTGACCCCGACTGGCCAATGGCAGGTTCATTCCATACCATGTGACACCATGACCAGTATATTGAGGGGGGGCAGTGGCAGCGGGCGGGCGGCGCGGCGTCGGGTCGGCGGGCGGCGAGCGGCTGCGGCGCGTGCGGTTTGTTCCGGCGGTTCGTTCCCCCTCTCCCCTCCCCTCCCTTCCCCCCTCCCCCGGGGCTTTGCGCCTCTCGTTGTTCTCCTTCACATTGCATTTCTACTGTTGTTTCTTTTAATTTTCATTATTAAACTGTTCTTATCCCAACCCACGAGCGTTACCCTTCTGATTCTCTCCCCCATCTACCGGTGGGGGAGTGAGCGAGCGACTGTGTGGGGCTGAGCTGCCGCTAAACCACGACAGTCTTTTTGGCGCCCAACGTGGGGCTCAAGGGTTGGAGATAACAACAGCTGCTGGTCACAGCACCATGTTGTCCTTTTTGCAGTGGGTGTTAAAAATCGGTGTTGGTTGTTTGAGTCTGCTGTGTTCTGCTGTGATTAGTAATGTTTTGCCTACGAGATTTGTTATACAAACACTCGTTTTCAGCTTTACCTGGTATTTGGGGTTTTTGCTGAAACCGTTACTGTACTTCGGATACCACCTTGTTGAGGCAATTAGCAATTATACCTCCTCCTCTGAGAGATTTTATATGGAGGAAATACAGAATAATACCTTTGCAACTTTGTTCTATGATGTCTGTGCCTTTGTTACAACAACGTTTTTGTATCTTGAACATCCTTGGGTGGTTAAGGTGCAGTCATTGTTAGTTTTTGGGCATGTTGTTTTGGTTTTGACTAAGCAACTTAAGAATATCACCCAGAAATCTGCCCCGAGGCTTGATAGTTACGAGTGGCAGGGCATGTGGGATAGCATGGGCAAATACCTAGGGCAGTGGGCACCCCCAGTGTTTTGGAGTTTCACCCCCGAGCAAGTGCAGAATCCTAAAAAACTAGTAGAATATTTGGAGAAAGTATGTTGTTACGCTGGGAACTCCAGAGAGACACAGATAACTGCAACGTGCTGGGGTCTGGCCCATGCATACCGAGCCCTGCTCAACAGTATTCAGTGCCCCCAGGGGGAAGAGAATGTCTCTGGATTGAAATGCAAAGTGACTGGCACTGTAGACAATCCAGCCCTGACAACAGGCACTGCAGCCACTCAAACCCCCACAACAAGTACCGGAGCTAGCTCAGAAAATAAACCCGTACCAGTATCAGTTGCCCCCATACATAAGACGAAATATTGGAAGCGGACATCAACCCGTTTAGAACGGGATGATGAAGAACCAGGGCCATCGCGGGGAGAGGAGGGAGAAGTAATAAATGAAATAGAGACCACCCGATCCCTGTCCTTAAGCGAGTTGCGAGATATGCGAAAAGATTATAGCCGTCGTTCAGGTGAGCACATTGCCACCTGGCTGCTCCGATGCTGGGATAATGGGGCCAGTAGCCTGGAACTAGAGGGAAAAGAAGCCAAACAATTGGGATCCCTTTCTGGGGAAGGGGGCGTTGACAAAGCAATTGGAAAAAAACCACAAGCCCTCAGCCTCTGGAGGCGACTCCTGTCTGGAGTGAAGGAAAGGTATCCCTTTAAAGAAGATGTTACATATCGCCCAGGAAAATGGACAACTATGGAGAAAGGCATCCAGTATCTCAGGGAATTAGCTGTGTTTGAGGTGATTTATGGTGACCTGGATGATCAACGGTCATCCAAAGATCCAGATGAAGCCGAGTGCACACGACCCATGTGGCGGAAGTTTGTACGGAGCGCACCATCTTCGCATGCAAACTCATTGGCAGTGATGTCCTGGAAAGATGACGAGACACCAACGGTGGCAGAGGTGATAGATAGGCTCCGGGATTATGACACAAATATCTCTTCCTCGCTTGTCTCTGCTGTGGAGAAACTATCCCAAGAGGTCCAGCAACTCAAAGAAGATCTGTCCTACTCCCCACCTCGACAGAGCAGTGTCTCAGCTGTTAGGAATAAGCGTCCTTTGGCTCAAAGAAGGGGATACACACCACGGGCCACCCTATGGTTCTACCTGCGTGACCACGGAGAGGACATGATGAGGTGGGATGGCAAGCCTACTTCGACCCTACAGGCACGAGTACATGAACTGCAAGGAAGAACAGTCACTCAGGGAGGCTCTTCCAGGAAAGCTGCTGCTCCAGTTTCCAGCGAGCAAGTCCCCAGACAGAGGAGTAGAAGCGCAGATTTTATTTCTAAGTGTAATAGAGGGACTCCTGATTCACATTTACAGGAAGTGAGTTGTGACTGCCATGATCAGGACTAGAGGGGCCCTGCCTCCAGCCGGGTGGAGGAAAGGGATAACCGGGCTTACTGGACTGTGTGGATCCGATGGCCTGGCACGTCCGACCCACAGGAGTATAAAGCTTTAGTGGACACCGGCGCACAGTGCACCTTAATGCCATCAAACTGTATAGGGGCAGAACCCATCAGCATTGCTGGAGTGACAGGGGGATCCCAAGAGCTAACTGTATTGGAGGCCGAAGTGAGCCTAACTGGCAATGAGTGGCAGAAGCACCCCATTGTGACTGGCCCAGAGGCTCCGTGCATCCTTGGTATAGACTACCTCAGGAGAGGGTATTTCAAGGACCCAAAAGGTTACAAGTGGGCTTTTGGTGTAGCTGCCTTGGAGACGGAGGAAACTGAACAGCTGTCTACCTTGCCCGGTCTCTCAAAGGACCCTTCTGTGGTGGGGTTGCTGAAGGTCAAAGAACAACAGGTGCCAATCGCCACCACAACAGTGCACCGGCGGCAATATCGCACCAACAGAGACTCTCTGATCCCCATCCATAAACTCATTCACCAACTGAGGAGCCAAGGAGTCATCAGTAAGACCCACTCACCCTTTAACAGTCCCATATGGCCAGTCCGGAAGTCTAATGGAGAGTGGAGACTAACAGTAGACTATCGTGGCCTGAATGAAGTCACTCCACCGTTGAGTGCTGCTGTGCCAGACATGCTAGAACTTCAATACGAACTGGAGTCAAAGGCGGCCAAGTGGTATGCCACAATTGATATTGCTAATGCATTCTTCTCAATCCCTCTGGCAGCAGAGTGCAGGCCACAGTTTGCTTTCACATGGAGGGGCGTCCAGTACACCTGGAATCGACTGCCCCAGGGGTGGAAACACAGTCCTACCATTTGCCATGGACTGATTCAGACTGTACTGGAACAGGGAGAAGCTCCAGAACACCTTCAATACATTGATGACATCATTGTGTGGGGCAGCACAGCAGAAGAAGTTTTTGAGAAAGGTGAGAAAATAGTCCAAATCCTTCTGAAAGCTGGTTTTGCCATAAAACAAAGTAAGGTGAAGGGACCTGCACGAGAAATCCAGTTCTTAGGAATTAAATGGCAAGACGGTCGTCGTCAGATTCCAATGGATGTGATCAACAAAATAGCAGCCATGTCTCCACCAACTAGCAAAAAGGAAACACAAGCTTTCTTGGGCGTTGTGGGTTTTTGGAGAATGCATATTCCAAATTACAGTCTGATCGTGAGCCCTCTCTATCAAGTGACCCGGAAAAAGAATGATTTCAAATGGGGCCCTGAGCAACGACAAGCCTTTGAACAGATTAAACGAGAAATAGTCCATGCAGTAGCTCTTGGGCCAGTCCGGGCAGGACAAGATGTAAAAAATGTGCTCTACACTGCAGCCGGGGAGAATGGCCCTACCTGGAGTCTCTGGCAGAAAGCACCTGGGGAGACCCGGGGTCGACCCCTAGGGTTTTGGAGTCGGGGATACAGAGGGTCTGAAGCCCGCTATACTCCAACTGAAAAAGAGATATTGGCAGCATATGAAGGGGTTCGAGCTGCTTCAGAAGTGGTTGGTACTGAAGCACAGTTGCTCCTGGCACCCCGACTGCCAGTGCTGGGCTGGATGTTCAAAGGAAACATCCCCTCTACACACCATGCAACTGATGCTACGTGGAGTAAATGGGTTGCACTGATCACCCAGCGGGCTCGAGTAGGAAACCCCAGTCGCCCAGGAATCTTGGAAGTGATTATGGACTGGCCAGAAGGCAAAGATTTTGGATTATCACCAGAGGAGGAGGTGACACGTGCTGAAGAAGCCCCACTGTATAACAAACTGCCAGAAGATGAGAAGCAATATGCCCTGTTCACTGATGGGTCCTGTCGCCTTGTGGGAAAGCACCGGAGATGGAAGGCTGCTGTATGGAGTCCTACACGACAAGTAGCAGAAACTGCTGAAGGAGAAGGTGAATCGAGCCAGTTTGCAGAGGTAAAGGCCATCCAGCTGGCCTTAGACATCGCTGAACGGGAAAAGTGGCCAGTGCTCTATCTCTATACTGACTCCTGGATGGTGGCAAATGCCCTGTGGGGCTGGCTGCAGCAATGGAAGCAAAGCAACTGGCAGCGCAGAGGCAAACCCATCTGGGCTGCCACATTGTGGCAAGATATTGCTGCCCGGGTAGAGAAACTGGTTGTAAAGGTACGGCATGTGGATGCTCACGTCCCCAAGAGTCGGGCCACTGAAGAACATCGAAACAACCAGCAGGTAGATCGGGCTGCCAAGATTGAAGTGGCTGAGGTGGATCTGGACTGGCAGCATAAGGGTGAACTATTTCTAGCTCGGTGGGCCCATGACACCTCAGGCCATCAAGGGAGAGATGCAACATACAGGTGGGCTCGTGATCGAGGGGTGGACTTGACCATGGGTATTATTGCACAGGTTATCCACGAATGTGACACATGCGCTGCAATCAAGCAAGCGAAGCGGGTAAAGCCTCTGTGGTATGGGGGACGATGGCTGAAATATAAATATGGGGAGGCCTGGCAAATTGACTATATCACACTCCCACAGACCCGCCAAGGCAAGCGCCATGTGCTTACAATGGTAGAAACAACGACTGGCTGGCTGGAAACATATCCTGTCCCCCACGCCACTGCCCGGAACACTATCCTGGGTCTTGAGAAACAAGTCCTGTGGCGACATGGCACCCCAGAGAGGATTGAGTCAGACAATGGGACTCATTTCCGAAATAGCCTCATAGACACCTGGGCCAAAGAGCACGGCATTGAGTGGGTGTATCACATCCCCTATCACGCACCAGCCTCTGGGAAAATTGAAAGGTACAATGGACTGTTAAAAACCACACTGAGAGCAATGGGGGGTGGGACATTCAAGCACTGGGATACACATTTAGCAAAAGCCACGTGGTTAGTCAACACGAGGGGATCTGCCAACCGAGCTGGCCCTGCCCAGTCAGAAATCCTACATACTGTGGAAGGGGATAGAGTCCCTGTAGTGCACACAAAAAGTATGCTGGGCAAAACAGTCTGGGTTCTTCCTGCCTCTGGCAAAGGCAAACCCATTCGTGGGATTGTTTTTGCTCGAGGACCTGGGTGCACTTGGTGGGTGATGCGGGAGGATGGAGAAATCCGATGTGTGCCTCAAGGGGACTTGATTTTGGGTGAAAACAGTCAATGAACTGAATGGCACAATGTGAACTGCTATATAATATTGTGTGTCACCTCTGTGTTGTATCAATGATATCAGAGTACGAGCCTCCCAACCCATGGAAGATCAACTATGAAACAAGCCGTGCAGCAGTGATGGAACGATGACTGACTCGGTATGCAGCAACCCAACGCCACACACCATCTCTCCCACCCGGAAAGACTGATACAACAGATGGAGCCCAGAGTCATGGACTGCGTGAACTCAATGGACATTTTAATGGACATTTTACAGGGAAGGTCCATGAACTAAGGGAATGATGTCTGTGTATTATGTTAAAGGATGGGAAGGGGAGGGGTGGTGGTTGGTACGGTTGTATTGCATCATATGGGACCTGGGCATGGTGTAAGTGGTATGGAATAAGGGGTGGAGAATGTGCTGGTTTTGGCTGAGAAGGGGTTAATTCTCCTCACTGTGGGGGTCAGCTACCTTTCCAGCTTCCCGCGCTCTGCCGCGTGGCGTGGCAGGGGGGGCTGGGAGGGGCAGGGCCATGGTGGGGGCGGCTGACCCCGACTGGCCAATGGCAGGTTCATTCCATACCATGTGACACCATGACCAGTATATTGAGGGGGGGCAGTGGCAGCGGGCGGGCGGCGCGGCGTCGGGTCGGCGGGCGGCGAGCGGCTGCGGCGCGTGCGGTTTGTTCCGGCGGTTCGTTCCCCCTCTCCCCTCCCCTCCCTTCCCCCCTCCCCCGGGGCTTTGCGCCTCTCGTTGTTCTCCTTCACATTGCATTTCTACTGTTGTTTCTTTTAATTTTCATTATTAAACTGTTCTTATCCCAACCCACGAGCGTTACCCTTCTGATTCTCTCCCCCATCTACCGGTGGGGGAGTGAGCGAGCGACTGTGTGGGGCTGAGCTGCCGCTAAACCACGACACAGGGGGAGCATCTTTGTAGAAGACACTTTGGATAAGTGCACTCTGCATGTTATATGTCTTTTTTATTTTCATGTTAAAGCAAAAATTCTGTTTCAAATTTGCTAATAGATCATGTTTATTTCAGTTAATAACTTAAGGCCAACATTATAAAATATATCTTCATAAATTACTGACAAGGACATTTAGGAAAAGAGTAGGAAGTTTTGGAATGCTAATACAAATTACAGGCATGGCATTTTTATGATCACTGTGTCACACACTATGAGCTGCACAAAGAATAAATGGCTAGATAGAGATTGTCAATTTAATAAGATGGAAATATGGTGAATTTCTGTCATGACTGATAAGGTGTTGGAACGGTCTTGAAAATACTGTTAACAGCAGAAAGGGTCTTTCAACTATAAGAAACTTGCTGAGTGATGCTCAGAGAAAAATGAAAGTGAATCCCTAGAGCAGATGGAAAGTGGGCTCTGCCTCCTGCTACATTCACTTTGCGCAGCAGTAAAACCAGGAAGAGTTCTGTTTCTGTGGAATGAGGCATGAGATAGAAAAAAAGAGGTTCTACCATGAATACAGAAAGGATAACAAAAGCTAGTTTTTCATTACACTTTCTGCCCCCACACCCTGCTAGACAGTTTGTGCCCTATTCCAGCTAAGGGGGCGGATCTCGCTGTGAGAGACCTTATTACTTTTTTACGTGAAACCATTTCCAAATTTATAATCAAGAATTTAGCCCTCTCTTTTGCTAGACTAGATACATAGCAACTTTTAAAATGAGAAATTAATCTGAACTTAGCCAAATATAATAAGTATTGCTGGGATTCTTTGCAGCATTGCAGATAATCCCTTTGAGTCCCTACAAGCAAAAGCAATTTGGGGAAGTCTGGAAGGCTGAGTTTGTTTTCTACTGTTGCAGGTCAGTTTGGAGATTAGGGGAAATGCTGTCTATAATGGATGCAAGAGGAAAGCTCCTGAATCTAGATGCGCTTAGCAAACAAATATCCTGAATTATTAGTCATCTGCTGACTCCTATCAAATTTCAGCTGGAAACTTTCAAAAATAGAGGCCTACCTATCATGCAAAAAAGAAGAGAAATCTTCTGGACTGATTTCTAGCACTATTGCTCCTTAAGGAAATGGAAAAAGAAACCAGCCCACACCCACAAAACACCCTATGAAATACTGACAAATGCACACTTTTGAAGCAGAACCTTATATTCTTTCAAACATGTATGTCTATATCTGAGAAGAAAAAGTGAGAACTCAAAAGGTATACCTGACTTGCCTTTAGGGATTTACCAGAAGGGCCAAAGCCAGCAGAAAGGCATATAGAGAATGAAAGACAAAAATAAAAATAGTAGAGACGAGATCATGACTATTGTTAGGTGAACCTGCTTTCCTCTGAGATATACCTCTTCCTGTTCCCAGCCTGAGTAGATGATTATGTATAGGTATCAGAGTATAAATGCCGGAACAATTTGTAAGTATCTTTTAAAAACAGCTGAATGAATTGACAGGGTTTTTTTCTTAAAAAAGGTGAAGTTATATTTGATCACAGCTGTCACATCAGGTTTAAGTCCTGTACCGATAGCTCCTGACCTTTCTCGTTTTGTGGGCTCCCCAGCAGTTCCAATGGGGTGTAAAATGGAGAGTGAAGGCAAGACTGGTTTTCTCCTCTTTCATGAAAATGCTAAAAACAGCCTGTGGACCTGTGTTTTGTGTCCCTCAGGTGTCAGACCCAAAGCTCTCTCAAGTACTAGACTTTCTAAGACATCCTCTCATTCACCTAACAGAAAGCTATAACCTACATTTTCAGCAGTGCTTGTTTAAAGGAGAAAAGCACCTAGAGCCATTGCTGTTCTAGGTGTTATTACTTGAACAAGCTGAGCTGGAAATCCCCGGCTCAAGCAGAAACGCAATGTGGAGTAATAGAAAAACATTCTAAATCACTGCCAAAGACATGACCTGGACAAGAACATCAATTATTTTCCTGATATAAGATGCCTGTGTACAAAAGATTCTGCAATTTTAGCACTTTCTTATGAGTGTGACTTCAACCTGAAATAAAAAGTTTTGCCTTTAGAGCTATATTATTTTGATCTTAAGGGTGACAAAACAATACAAAGCAAAGCAATAGGGATTATGCATTCATGCAAAGATATTTTGATAATTTGACTGAGATAAAATTAACTTCCTTACTACCTAAAATGTGTTTCTATTTTTACCAGAGTTAGATCAGACATTTAAATTATAAAATTATAATTATTTTCTAGTTTTAAAAGCCATGAAATAATAGAATTTCAGATCCAGTCACAAAACTTTTAATGCATTATGTCTTTTCATATTTGCTTAATCCAAACCCTCCAATGTTATTAACATAAACCAATCTGCAGAGGGCCATATTTATCTACTAACTCCATGAAAGTGATAAAGGAATTAATAAGGGGTCAGGACTGCAGTTTGGTCATCCTTCTACATACAAGAACACTGACTCAAGCTCACATTTTAGAAGCAAAAATTCCAGATCTGGGCCCAACTTTATGATCGTATTTGTAAAGCAGCCACCATTTTTATGAAGCCAGGCACTAAAACCATAAAAAGAAAGGGTCTAAACCCATTCGTAGTTATTTTCGGAATTGTAGGTTTGATTCTGTCTCATTTATACAAAATATTTCTCCTTTTATAGATCCATATATCTATACCTGTCTATCTATACAGATAATATATGCCCACCATTTTTAAATGGTAGTAGCCAAGCATTTAATACTGTAGCCTAAACAATATTTTTACCAAAAAGTCTTAAAGATTCCTGTGCTAGTTTTGGCTGGGATAGAGTTAATTCTTTTCACTGTAGCACCTGTAGCAGTGAGGGATCTTTCCAGCCTCCCATGCTCTGCCACGTGGGCATGAACTGGGAAGGGCGGGGCCACACCCCAGACAGGTGACCCCGACTGGCCAATGGGATGCTCGTTCCATACCATGTGACGCCATGGCCAGTACATTAACGGGGCAGTTGGCACACAGGGATGGTTGTGGCTTGGAGACTGGTGGTTGTGTCTCATGCTGTTTGTTTTGGTTGTTCATTTCCCCTCCCCCGGGTTTTGCCTTTCTTGTCATTTTCCTTTCCATTGTATTATTGTTGCTGCTGCTGTTGTTACTGTTTTATTTTAATTATTAAACTGTTCTTATCTCAACCCATGAGCTTTACCCTTCTGATTCTCTCCCCGATCCTACCAGTGGGGGAGCGAGTGAGTGGCTGCATGGGGCTGAGTTGCCAGCTAAACCACAACTCCCTGAGAAATCCATGTCCTGAGGAAGCAGGATGTTCAGTAATATAATGTTGTAAATGTTCATCAAGGGGTAAAAAAATGATGTGTCCTAACTCCTCCACAGTCTTTGATAGTAACTGAACTTCCTGCTGTAAGTGTAGTTAATGCACTCAGTCTGCGATGTCTGTAGGTGATGGTTTGTGACTAACATGCTTGAGAACTGGAAGAGACATAACATGCAGGAATAAATATGGAAAGCTCACTCCAAAACCATACTGTAAAGAACAATCCATTCTTTATAATGTATTGTTTTGACCAATCTCTTCTTTCACCATTAGATAAAAGTCATGATTTGCTTTATTCAAGTTACAAATTTATGATTTGTTACTACCATCACAAGTATTTATCTTCCCTACCCTTCAGCCACCAAAAATTAGGTTAATAATTCTTTTCAAAGATGGTGTTCTTCACCTTAATTAGATATAATAAATGAAGCATTGATTGAAAATAGAAATAAAGAAAAAAATTCCCAATCCACACCAAAACCACATTTTATTTATAAATGCTTTTTGTTAACTGGTAACTAAACTGTTACCAGTTTCAGAATTGAGTACCAGTAGCAATTATAAGGTTATTAACAATGTTCAAATGTTATTACTCCACACCTGAGGAAATGCTAATAATCTGTTTAGATTTTTCTGTGGGAGCAGCCTGGCTTCTGTCTCACTCATGCACTCTTCTAAATGTGTGTCATGCTCTTTGTGAAGAGCACGTGAGACAGCTAAGCCAGTGTTTCTTTTGAAGTTTTAGGACAGAAGAAGATTTAACTACTTTTTTTTTTTTTTTTTTGAGATCTAGTGTTTTTATTGATATTTAATTGAGATCATCCTTTGGCAAAAAACTTGCTCTGCTCCCCTAATTCAGGAGAATTCTGAATTTGTAAACCTATTCCCTGATGACACAGGAAAATAAATGAGGACAGGTCTCAGCTCAGACACTGAATTGCCCTGTGGTTCTCAAGTGCCCTGTGCTTTGCAAATGCCCACCTGTGGCACAATTCTCTCACCAGAAGGAAGAATTAGGGAGAAGGAAAGCACTCCTAGAGCACCTGTGAAAGCCGGGAGAAGTTATATTTTACTACTATTTGTGTTTTCCTTCAGTACGTCTTCATCTTCAGCCTACATCCAAAAGCAAGTTGCATTTTATGGCTTTTGTTGCATGCTACATGCTTGGTTTACTCAAGCACTAGTTCCTAGAGGTGTGAAAGACACTTTATGCTACTTCTCCTAACCTGCATTGCCCAATCCAAATTGATCCTATCCCACTTCTCCTAGCCCAGATGAGCTCTCAGACCAATATGCTGCAACTCACATAACCATACAAAAGCAAAGAAGAAAAGTGGTACCACCCCTACAGTCTCCCACATCCTGCTGCAGTCCTCTTCTCCAACAGCAGCTTGGTAGTTTCCTCCCACCCTGACTAATTAAGTTACCAGCTGCCAGCATGGTCCAGCTGGCCATACTTGCTCCCAAAAAGGGATGGTGTACTGGCAATCATGAGGCAGGGGAGACTAAGAAGACAGGTGATCTCCCAAGCTGCGCTTGCACCATGTTTGGGCATGCAGTGTCCACCTCCACCAGCAATGTGGCAGCCACCATGCTGCAAGCAATCCCAGAGGCCAGGTCCCATCACCTTTTCCATCCACTCCAACTCACCCAAAATGCAAGTTGGGGTATCACGAGTGGCTTTGCAGACACGAAAAGCCCCAGAGGGGGTCACTGTCTGCTGCCCCTTGTCACTTTGACCATGCCTCAGATGGGCCACTGGTAGTTTTTGTGAGATCACAGTCACCCAGATTAATTTAGAGAATATGGAGCCTTAAAAAAAATAATAAAAGGAAAACATGGGGACTTTTCAGGTGGAACAATTTGCTGGATTTTAAGATAACCAGTTCCTTCCCCACATTTCTGAATAGGAATGGAATTAAGCCAGGGACAGAAAAATTTCCTTGTCAGGGTTCCCAAGTCTCAGTTAGATCCTAATTTTCAAAGCATTGCTGTTATACAACCACATAATAAGGCAATCAACAATAATCGGCATTCTAATTAAGCAAAATGCACTTTATGTTGTAGCACGTAAATTGAGATTGCAGAGATTAAGAACATTTGTCCCTAGTTGCCATACACAGATAATGCTTCTATACATGGAGAATCATTGGTCAGCCTATTTAATGTTTTAAAAACCCAAAAAGGTAATAAATATAGTTAAAATGATAGGAAATGTTTCTTAAATCCAAAGACAGTGCCTAAAATCAGAAATATACACAAAGCAATCAGTAACCATTAAGACACATTTTTACTGCAAATTATGCCAAGAAAACTATAGCATAGAGACAATCAGGGTAAATTATGCCCACACATTTTTCACATATATACATTGACATATGTATTTGTACAATATACATCTGTGTACAATGTGTACAAATGCACATGTATAAAAATCAGCTTCTTAAAGGCAGAATGTTATCTAACCTGTCTTGCAGAAATAAGGTACTTCAGTTCAAAGATTGGACCAGATTGGAAAACCAAAGTCCTGGCCTTGAAAATGCCAAATGCCTCTTGTGATGTTCTCACTTTGGTAGAAGGGAGGATATTGAACACTTAGCTGGAAATTTCTCCAGATGTCATGGGTTTTAATTACAGTGTCACAAATAACATGGTGTAGCTAAGAGTCAATACAATTTTGTTGTTATTCTAATCATCTGTTATTTAAGATTTTAATCCTCAAAGATGGGTAAAATATATTTTCTCCACTTCCATATTTATATTGTATTTCAACATTGCAGTTTTGGGCATCATTAATGAAAACAAAAATCAATCAATTAGTGCAAAGCTTTGACTAAATTTTGCATGGTTACTCAGTGTTGCAGAAGACAGCCGATGCTTAGTAGTAAAGCAAACACTTCTGCCTAGAAGAGTTCATACTTTGAATGGTGTTCTGGTGGCTGGTTACATGTTGAGTTGTAACATGGCCTAGACTACTATTTCATTTTACTTAGATGTCTACCTGAGAAAACAAACTGAATAGGAAGAAGAAAAATTCCTCATTGTATCCTATTCTGAACACTGACAGAAATTTTTCTGCCAGTGTAGATGGCTCAGCCTTCTGATCTAGAGTAGATTTTGTCCTACTTTGTTGTAAGGAAGACATCTCTTTCTTTTCCACTTTCATAAGGAAATGTTAAATCCATATATTTTACCTTCATGATACCTGGCATAATTGACCCAGGTCTGAATTCTTTTCTCCCTGAGTTTTACTTCATATCAAATTGTATTCATTTTCCATGTTGTAGGGGAATAGACAGGGATCGGCGACTGGAAGATCACGGGATGTGACGGAAAGATAGACTCCTCCCCATAGGAGTGGCAGGAACAGGAAGCGCAAGAGCTATATAAGCGTGTGACGCAGCCAAATAAACGGACATTTTGTATCCATCATATTGATGTCTGTGCATCACTGTCCCCAGGGTGGGTAGAGCCCTGGGTCCCGGAGATATGCGGCCCAAGATAAGTTCTCCCGTAGAAGCGTACAGCAACACCATGTAAACAGCCAAAAGATAATATTAAATATGTTACCTAAGGACCCCACATAAAACAGATCGAATGGCAAAAAATTATTGTTTTGCATAAAATTAATAATCTTGAGATGAAAACAAAGCCTTAGCCTATTGCCTTTTAGGATAGTTCGGGGACACCATTAAAATGCCTTTTATACCTATGACTGCAATCCCTAAACTATCTGTTCTCTTATTTTGCATATCTAATAAATACAAAGAGATTAATAAAATATTTCTTTAGGTGATATTGGGTGGTAAAGAAGTAAAAAATTTCCCCTGCTTTTCTTTTTTTATTTCTTTTTTATTACGTATGCACAATAGTACCATCTTGTAGAACAATAAAGGTCTCTTAATCTCCACATCCCTCTTGGTTTAAATATGATTACTGTTGAAAAGTTAGCAGCCGTTTCAGAGGGAAATGAAAGACAAAGCCCAACCAACTGGCACCAAATCAAAATTCATGAAAATTATGTCCATCATGTCTGCCAGTTAAACAGCACTATTTGGTGTAGTTTTGCCTTACTGTGAATATGTCCTGTTCACCTCCATGTGCAGATATGTAGACCAACCTCCTTCACATAAATAGAAGATATTTGATCCTGAATTTTCTTTCTTACTGAAAAGATCAAAGAATTGTAATTTCCACGTAGTCATCAACTTGATCTAAATCTACATCTTGTTTTCATTTAAAATGATTTTATTATTTTCTTTTCTTCCCCTTTTTCTGAGAAAACTGATATTTTAACTTCTAAGAGGTGTGATATACTCCATTTACCTAAACATTTCCTTGGTCTTCTGTATAAATATATTGGGTAGCTTTGCAAAATTTGGGTAGACTTTGTTTTAAAGCTTAGAGCTTGGTGCCTGCTACTTTTACTCAATACAGAAATTAGCATTTTTTGAAGATTGATTTTGTTAGGCTAAAGATAGATTCTGCGTGAAAGATGGGAAATACCAGAGTAAAGATTGTTTAAAAAATGTTGTCACTGGGTGACTCCTCTGACCTGAGAACTGCAGCCACCCTAAAGCTATGGTCTCATCCATGTATCTATTTTTTCATATTTATCAAGGCACCATTGTAATTATTTCAGTTAATTAACTTAAGGGACGTGTTCTCTGCTTGGTGCTATCAAAAGTTAGTAGTGATACATAAAACTGTGGCTTACTCAGTGTTTTAATGCCATACAGGGCAGAGTGTGCCACTCCTACTTATGTTGATGCCACCCTATTCTATGAGAGGGTTATTTGCTGCTTGGGAGCTACGGGAGCAACCAAGGCCAAAATGAAAAAGAATGCCAGAAGCCCTGTGTGCCAGACATCTGTTTCATGTCCTAGAAACTGTAACACAATAAGAGTTTGCTTTTTCTGTAATCATGGTACTGTTTTTCTCTTTTGGCATCCCTCTGTTAAAATGGGCTCCTCTGCATGACTTGCTTGAATATATTTTAGACGAAATAATGGACAGCTTTCTCTGGAAATGTGTCCTTCAGCTTATTTAAGTGGGAAGTAGCTCTCACAAACATAGCTTATAGCAGAGCATCAAATGCATACACACACACTCAGGTAAGCACTGTAGGAAGACTAATCTTCAAATAGCTGCTGAAGAATTTGCTTCAACTTTAAATTAAGATGTTTGGAGTTAAATCCTAAGTAGCTGCCTTTAGCGAAAGCTAGCTTTATCAGAGTTAACAACTACATAGGCTTCTTCCCCACATGACTTATTTTATTACAAGGGATGCAAACAGGAAATCTAAAATTCTTACCATTTTGAATTCTCTAACAGTCTTTCAAATACAAAATGTGATGCTTCAAATCTTAACAGTTTCTGCCCTTACTGCGTCTGTTAACTGTATATTACAAAAATATATAACCCCCTTATACCAAATAAAATACCAGAAGAGAAAAGCAACAAGTGACCAGAAGGGCAGATGCCCATGCAGAGGGATAGCAGGGTCATAGCAGAGCAGAGCACAACCCATACCTTGATCAGTTCCTGTTGCTGCTCCAAAATGAGCAGGGTGTGGCCTATGTTTTGTTGTTCACCGACTGTGCAGTAGGAAGGAGGAGCAGAGGCTATAAGTGAGATTACTGGTCACAAATCCTTGATGATGCAGGATGCTTTTCCCATCTTCTTCATCAGCAGTCAAAAGTGCAAAACAAGCATGTCATGCTTTGGGTTTGGGCATTGTTTGTGGTGAAAGACGAAAGGAATCTTGTTCCTTGCTCTGCTCCCATATGGCTGCAACAAAATGGTCAGATTTTGCCCAAGCTGGGCAAAAAATCCCATGGATGTAATTTGTTGCAATATTTTCTAGCTGTCCTGAGCTAGACATGTGAAGATTTGATATAATTTTTAGACCTAACACACTCTCTTTCAAAGAGTAACAAATGTACAGGTGTACAAGCAAGGGTGTCTGAAGCACTGTCATTGATTATTCCATTTAATAATTTCTTCACCACAAATGGAGTCCTCCAATTTTAATAAAAACAGATTATGTAATTTCTCTCTCTGAGACTGGCCAGACTTTTGAGACAAAAGGTCTTCTTTTGGACATTGTCATTATTTACTGTATGTAGTCTTGCTTTTCGATTGGAAATGAACTGCTTGCTCTGCCAGTTTGAAATTGGAAATTACATAGGATTGGTAGAAATACCCTAATTCTCCCTAAAATCCAAGGTGTCTGGAAAGATTCAGGATATTACGTTGCTACTAAGCTGTTAGTTTTAGGTCAATGTGCTATTCCTTTCAAGATTATTAAACAATTCTAACGTGGATTTTGATAACAGAGGGATTTTTCACAGCAGTTCCTGTAGCTGGCAAGCTATAATATGTCAACACAAACATACCTGGTCACTTTGCTTTTTGGATATTAGATGGAGCTTGGGCAAATTATTTGGAAATTATTTGCAACATGCTTTCAAATAGTATAAATCATCCTCAGCACATACATAGCAATTTACCCTAGCTGCTTTGAGGTATATGAATGGGAGGATAAAAAGTTTCTAGCAATTACTTGTTTGACTCTGATTTACTATATGTGTATACAAATAAGGAGAAATTCAATACAGTAGTAAGAAGAAAATCAATATTGTATTACTTTAGATTAGACACTAAACTGGTGAAGACATCAGTACTGTAATACACTGCAGCTATCTTTTACTTCATATAGAAACCAAACTGTGATAAAATTCCTTCATTAAATACAACAAAATATTTGGTCTCAGGCTTTGAGCAGCTCCACTGAGCCAGGAGACAATTTGCTTTTTTATATTATGGTATGGAAGTTATAATACGGAAAGATTTACGAGGCAAAAATAAGGAAAAGAAGGGAAGGACAAAGTTATAAAGGACAAAGTTACTAGATAAGGAAGACTTCATCAGTGGAGTACAAATTTCAGCCCTTTCAATGCTTGCTCTAGCGCTGTTAAATCTTCGTGCTCTAGCCACTGCTTTGCTTTCTGTGAAAACTAGGAGTAGCTGTTTCACACCGTCACTCCAGTAAAATGTATCATGATAATTAACTACTATTGTCATAAACTGGTAACCATGTAAACTATTCTCTATGTTTACAAATATGAGCTGAATATTACAGCAAGATTTTTTTAATGAAACACTCAATATACAACTTAGGACGAAGCAGAAGAGAAAGTGGCACAACATACTACACTAATGAAGATGAGGAAAAAAACCCCAACTTTTCACATATGTTCACTTTTCTCATTTCACTGGGAGTGGGAATAGTTTCGTAAAGATCTTGCTGAGAAGGGATGGCTGATATAAGAAAAGATCTGATACAGCATTAGAAGACAGGATTGTCAAACTAAGCATTTCTTGTATATTTGTGGTTATTTTTGCTGGCTGCAAACCTAATTTCTTACTAATTTGTTGCCAAGTATCTCATATTCCAGAATCCATGAATGACAGCTGAAGGAAGAAAAGTCATCAAATGCTGTGACACTCACAGTAAATTGGCCCAGGTCAGCATTACTCTAAGGATCTCAAAACAATAGCTTTTTCCCAGGTGTAAGAATTTTAAATTCTTCAAAGGTCCAACATTTTCACTGGGAAGCCAGCCAAGGCCTATACACTGCATTTGTATATCTTTTCTATTAATTTATTTGGCATAATTACAGACAGGAACTGCTACTGCTCTTGAAATGAGGCGTACAGGAGTATATCCTGAGCATTTTAAAGGCAATGCTTAGGGAAGATAAAAGATTGTGCTGATCAGGTGTGCTGATCAGTGCACATTTTTTGAGTCTCTAACCCTCTGGAAATCCTGTTTATGTCTTACATTATGTCCTCAGATGAGCTGCATCCCATGTATAACAGCTTTCGGCACATTTGGCAACAACCCTCTGAAACAAGGGGCTCTGGCCCTCCAAGGCTTTGCAACAGGATGCTGATCTACCCAGGCAGATAGTAAACTCACTTTCAAGAATATTAGCATGACAGTAAGCAGCACAATTTCATACTGTTAGAAAAGAGATTGGTTTCTGCACGTGAAATCAGGTCATTTTCTATACCTGCAGTTACACTTGGCTCTATTTGCAGCAATAGCCTGGTGAGAGAGATACTGAAATGTATCAAGCTGGAAATAAAACAAAGTTCCCTGAAACACTATGGTTAGTGTTAAATTTCTAATCCTCGATTTCCCAATGCATATGTCCCAAACACATAGATGGTGTAAAGGAGTAATATAGATACTAACAAAGTGGGACTTTCCTCTAAAGAGAAGAATGACAGTCTCCTGGGGACATAATTTTGCTCCAAGGTATCCGTATGCACTGCATGACTCTGGGGTAAAATGAACAACAGTGAAACAGAAATTGAGTGTTTTGGAAGGAAAAATCCATTTTTAAAGAATTTCAGAGTGTTAAGGGTTTCGGTAGCGGTGTTCGGGATTTTTCTGTCCTTCATGTATTGCAAAGGCTATGTATTATAAAACTTGTTTTTAATTTCTTAGGACTGTTTAGTTCAAAATGGGAATGAAATATCAAAATGCCAGCAAGGACACCACAGACACGGGGAACTGCAATAGTTTTACTTATTTTCACTACACTCTTGCTCTAACTTACTAAGTAGTTGCTAATCCTTCTGGCATTATTCACCCAGAGCTACACTTTAAAGGACTTAAAAAATTGTTCCCTCTGCACGGTCTGTTGCTTTTGAAGAGCCATTTCACCATTTCCTTTACAGAACAATTACTTAGGTGTTGTATTAAGTACTTTAATGCCCCCCTCTGCATATTTTTTTTTGTTTTTGTTTTTCAGGTGAGCAGGTCAGAAAAATTACTCCTTTAATTACAATTTTAAAATCTGCATAGGTGTTAATCAAGTCTTCATCTGTTTTATGGCACTCTATCCATACAATCTTAATACAAATCTGTACTGAAAAACATTGCAGGCATAGTATTATATTCAAAACACCAATAACTTCCATAGACAACATTAACAGTCAGAGGCACTCAGAAAGGTTCTTTTTTTTTTTTTTAATTCCATGGTTTTACTCCGTGGCTAATAAAATTATGCAAAATCACTGTACATCAAAAGATGCAATTACCTTAAATGAAGTACTCTAACATAATAGAGAAAAAAACGAGCAGACAATGTTCCACATCAAAGCCATTTCAGAAACAAATGTGACATTTTAGGGAAGGAATTTGTAAACTAACAACTTGGAAACCATGGAAGGAAATGGCCTTCCCAAGTAAAAATGCTTCTTAAGAAAATGATGAAATCTCATCTTTTTGTCATCACAAGAACTTACTAAAGTGATAATAGGCATTTTCCTAGTACGATCTTCATTATATATGGTTGATGTACTGTTTTATGTTTTGCTGTGCTTTCTAAACTTACTGCCCTTCCTTTTTCTTCTGCAGAAAAGAGGAGTTATTCACATGTATACTTCAAGTCCTTCACCCTGCAGGACAACCTACAGACCTTGTATCTTGGAAGAGGGGAATAAGTGGGCTGATGATGTGGCACCTGGTCTTTTCTTGATTAAGAAGATAATACTGAATTTCCCACTTTGGTGTATGAGGTAAAATAGTTCTGGAGATACTGAGAATAGGAACACATGAACTGTTTTGTTGTACCTTGCCTCTGACTGCCATGTCTTTTGGGAAAGAGCAGCTGGCTGAAGAAGCCTTATCTACTTCTCCCTGATCAGTCAGTCTGTAGCAGACATCCACCACAATGCTGCCTATACTGCTTTGGCCTCTCTTTTGACCCACAAACTCCCAGCCAGCTGACCACCAGTCCCGGGCAGAGCTCCATGTGTTCCTGCTGCTCTCCTACATTCAGGACAACTCCCCCTTCTCACAATCCCAGCCTGTCCTTCACAAAGGGCTTGTACCCATCCATTGCAGCACTCCAGCCATGTGAGTTTTTCCACTGTGCTTCTGTGATCCCAGTGAAATTGTAGCCCTGCAGTGGCACACAGACCTCCAATTCCTCCTGTTTGTTCCCCATCCTGCCAGCACTAGTGCAGGCACTGCAGAGAGGCACCTGGTGATGATGATTTCTCAAATAAAGCATGAGAGATTACCTCCATAATTACTGTGAAAATAGTGAAACAAATTAAAAACTGATTTATTTTTCACTTAGTCTAGAGGATCACTCTTAGATTTTACTTATTGGCATGTATACCAAATGATGCTTTGAAAGTCATGCAAGCAATTTCACAGAAATTAATTAAGCTTTACTTTTTCCTAGATAGAAGATATTCAATAAATAATAAGAAAAGTAACTGTGCCTGCTTGACAGTCTTCAGGGGATACCAATTTTTGATAATTACATATATGTATGTATATATGTATATTTTTATCCATAACACCACCCACCCACCCCACACCCCAGTCACAGAATGGCTGAGGTTGGAAGGAACTTCTGGAGGCCATCTGCTCCAAGCCCCTGCTCAACCACGGGAACCTAGAGGTATATACATGTAACAGTATTTATATATCTTTGTTCTGGCTTCTCATGAAGATACTTACATGGTTATTGATTTAAATTGGAGAAATGAGTGATTAGGAATGAAAGCACTTGGGCAGATTATGACTAAAATTTTTCTTCTACAGAAAACCTACTAGCAACATTAGGGAAACAAATCATTAGGATAGTGATAGAAACAGGAATAGTATCTTGGTATAAAGTAATTAAGACAAAACATCACCCAGATTGCTGATGAATTCACCTTGTGTCTCACTTTTCCTGAGTAATGTCCTTCCTTATTACAGGAATGGAAAGTACATCGTGACTCCCTGAAAAATAAAAAAAAAAAAACAGTAAAGAGTAGACAATGGTCTTGAATAAATTAGAATAATAAATGAGACAAAGAATGATTTTCCAGAAATTTCTGTAGAATTTCCCTCAGATTCATGAAAATCGTTCATCTAGTGTGTTCAAGATCTTCATATCCAGGAGATCCAGGACCTATAGCAAATGTTAGACAAATACAAAACACATATTTGGTAACAAATGGTTATAAAATGGTTATGTATCTATCTGAAACCATAAAAACATGGGGAATTCTTTCATCTGGAATTTACTATAAATAAAGCTTTAAAGAAAATTAAAAATATTAAAGTAAATTTTATTATACAAATGTCACAATATATGCCTTTGAAATAAAAATCTGAGGCAGAGACAAAATCACCGTCATTTCATCACTGTTAGGAACAGAACAGACCTAGGTTTCTAAATTCCTTGGAGACATCTTTTTCAAGGCTTGCATTCCCTTATGATATAATACCCTTTCTCAGTCAAGTTCAGTGTCTGCCGGGGTCTAGGTTTGTGCCTGGATAGAGAAACCTGAGATGTTGGGAAAACAACTAGATAACCTCTGCACTAGTTCTTTGAAGGTGGTACTAAACTATCCAAAATAGTTGCATGGAAAGTTCCTGGGAAGAGATACAGAAAGTTCCTTCAATGCTGCATGACTGCAAATGAGAGGGCAAATTTCATTCAGTATCAGTGAGTGCAAAGTAGTACACACAGGAAAAACTAACCTTATCTTCACTTCATAAGGTGCTCCAACTACTTATTACCTTTATGAAAGAAACCGTGGGTCCATTATTAACAGTTTTCTAAAGACCACCTACAGAGATGTTTAAAGGGATGAAGAGAACATGGAGCTTTCTTGGGAAAAGAGAAAAGAACAATTAGGTGAACAACATTGTGGTGTTGTGTACACTTATGGGTTCTACAAGCCTAGGACAAAATCTTCAGTCATTAGGTTGTGGAGAGAAAGAGTACAGAAGAGTTTGATATAGCACTTACGCAGAGTAATGGAAGACAGTTATGTTAAGTATGAAGTGTCTGGATGTTTCCATAATTTCCTACTGTTAGACCTTTGGAAAATACACCTTATGGTTTGGATGTATCCGTAATTTCTCAGCTGTTAGACCCTTGGAAAATACACCTTATGCCTCTCCATTTAAGCCAGCTGGAAGAAGCCTCACATTTGGACCCTAGTCCTCATGGGGGACTTGAACCACCTAATCTGCTGCAGAGACAACACAGCAGGAGACAAGCAGTCCCGGAGCAATCTGAAATTAATTGATTAATAAATTCCTTAGACAGGTTACTGAGGAGTGGATGAGGGAATGTGCTCTGTTGGACCTGCTACTTACAAACACGGAGAACTGGTCAGAGATGCAAGGGGAGCATGGACTGCAGCAACCAAGGAAGGCTGGAATTCAGGAACCTGAGGGGAGGGAACAGGGCAAATAGCAGGATCACAACCCTGGACTTTAAGAGAACAATGTTTGTCCTGTTCAGAGACCTGCTTGGAGGAAAGGTCTTGGAAGAACACAGGGTTCAGAAGAAATAGTTGATTTTCAAGCGTCACTTTATTCAAGCTCAAGATCCTATGAGCAAGAAATCAAGCAAAAGTGGCAGGAAGTCTGTATGGATGAATGAGGAGTTCCTGACTATACACAGACATAACAAGGAAGCATACAGGAACTAGAATCAGGGACAGGTGACACAGGAGAAAGAAGTAGATGCTATCCAAGAGTGCAGGGATGGGGCTAGGAAAACTAAAGCCGTCTGGGCTTTACCCTGACAAGTGATGTGAAGGACAACAAGGGTTTGTACAGGTATATCAGCTGCATAAGAAAGATGAAAGAATATGTGGGCCCATTGCTGAATGGGGCAGGGGACCTGATGACACAGGATATCGAAAAGTTAGGAACTCAATGCCTTCTTTGCCTACACCTTTACATATCAGATTTGCTTTCAAGAATACCAGGCCTAAGACCTGTGGGGAAGCCTAGAGCAAGGAAGATTTAGTCTTGATGTAGGAGGATCAGGTTAGGGAGCATACAATCAAATAAGATATATTTATATATAAACCCATATATGGAACACACGCATGACTGCTTGGGGAGACAGCTGATGTCATTATGAGGACAGTCTGGATCCTTTTTGAAAGTTGATAGCAATGGGGGATCAGAGGAAGAAGGTGGTTCTTGAGGATTGGACGAAAGCAAGTGTTACTCCTGTCTTCAAAAAGAGGAAGGAGGGCCGAAGGAACCTTGGGCTCTGGGAAGGTGTTGGGAGTAGTCAGCATGTATTTAAAATGGGACAAATCATCCCTGATCAACCTGACAGCCTTCTACAATGGGGTGACTGCCTCGGACAACAGGAGAGCAGCTGATGCTCTTTATCTGGACTTTCGTAAGGCTCTTGGCAGTGTTTCCCATAACATCCTCATAGATCAACTTATGAAGTATAAAGTAGACAAGAGGCTGAACTGCCAAGAATCCAGTGAAGGGCCATGAATGTGATTAAGGGTCTGGAACATCTTCCTTATGAGGAGAGGCTGAAAGAGCTGGAACTTTTCAGCCTAGAGAAGAGAAGGCTCAGGAGGCTCTTACATGTGTATATAAATATCTGATGGAAGGAATGAAAATGAGGGACCCAGACTCTTCTCAGAGGTATGCACTGATAGGAAAAGAGGCATTGGACACACAAATTGAAATACAGGAAAAGCTGTTTAAACATGAGACTTTTTTACTGTGAGTGTGGTTGAACACTGGCACAGGTTGCCCAGAGAGGCTGTGGAGTTTGCACCTGTGAAGATATGAAAAACCTGACAGGACACAGCCCTGAGCAACCTGCTGTAGCTGACCCTGCTTTAAGCAGGGAGTTGGACTACATGATCATCAGAGGTTCCTTCCAACCTCAACCACACTATGTTTCTGCAATTGCTGATTTCAAGCAGTCTATGTAATTTTAAATAATCATTTTCACCTCATTTTAATATTTTGAACAAGAATTCTTCCTCCAGAACGGCATGTAACATAAGAAATTTTAATAAAGACAAAGACAATGCACACAGCAGCACTTTGGCAGAAGAAAATACACTTGTCAGAATGCATTACAGTCTTATAACACACTTTAAACCACAGAACATGACTTTATGCAATATTAAACATAAATTAAACATAATCTGAAAAGAAAAGAAACAGTTCATGATTGAAGTTTTCTTCATTTTAAGTTAATCACAGTGCATGTCCTCAGACCTGGGAGGGTGATGCCGTTCCAGTTTCTGTTTACTGCAGGTGAAAACCCATAGCCACATAGTGATTAAAACCATAATCACACAGGTCTTGTTCATCTTTTACTGTGTCTATGGTTCTGTGACAGTAACAGTTATTTTTCTTTGTTATACAGTGAAATGCATTGACATAAAGTACATTAGGCTGCTGAAGAATAGCTCTCCTATGAATAAATGAAAAATACATATTTATTGGGGTTTTTTTTTGTGCACATCATTATACTGCTCTAAAGGAGGTCACAGCAACCAAGGCTGAAATCATACTTTCATTCTAGCTGTCCCTTTTCAATTTCTCCTAATTTTCCTACCACGTGTCTTTGGGACCAACATTTCCCATACTTGGTCTCTGTTTAAAACATGAATGTTCTTCTGCAGTATGGACAAATGTAGTTGCTTTTTAGCTATGCAACAATGAAAACATTTATCTCCTTGTATATTCCAAACAGAAATGTCATGCTCAGACAAACCCACAACTCAGAAACTAGAAACTCCAATAAAAAGGAAAGTAGCTTATTTCATAGAGACCAGTGTTGTTATCAAGGATTGTTTAAATTATCTGATTCACCACAGACAAAAGTTTTCTTCCGTGATTCAAGGCATTTTCAGTCTCAGTGCTCAATGGTTGGAGAAGCAGGAGGTGTTTAGCTTCATGGGACAAATCCAGCCTAACAAAACTCAGCTGAAAGACCGTAGTTTTATGGGAGGTGGACAGATATAAGTCTGCCAATGACCTGGAATCTCCAGCTTTTATAAATTCTCCCAGTTGAGCTATGAGATCAAAGAGCCTTTAGCAAGCAGGAGGATTATTCAAATAAATAAATAAATAAAACCACTAAAAGACCCCCAAACCCTACGAATGTCTTTCATAACGAAACAACAAAACTTAGCAAAATAATTGCCTCTCATTTTCTTTTTATTCCTGACTCCCCGCGCACACACACCCCCCCACCCCCATTAGTTTTAAAAACCTCAGAGATGTACAGCCTAGGAAGAATTCATATATTGTTACTCTGCCGCAATGTCAAGCACTCAGTGTATGCTTCCACTGGAATTTGCAAGAGATTTGTTTTGGACAAATAGTGATAATGTAGGTAAACTGAATTGATTACTTCCAGGTCAGGCATTTGGCTTCAGAAGTGTTGTAGGGAAACAACCCCCCCCCCCGAGAAAAACCCTAGAACAATTGAACGGAAGTTAGGGAAGCAGAATTCAGACCAGTAGCCTGTAGATGGTTTACTATAGCCTCAGAATTAAGGAGCAACAGCCACAAAAGACGGAGATTTGGAGATAATAATTCACTGAGAAGGCTTTATCTTACAGTTTGAAATTGGTTAAAGTCCTGAACTGCAAGAGGGAGAGGGGGATTTTATTCCTTGCTTGTGTTATAAGTGTTCAGCCAAGACTTTCATCTGGGGAAGGACTCCCCCTGTGATAATGTCTGGCAAATGTACAAGAATGTTCTGAGGAAATGTCAAAACATGATCTATGTTTTTTTGATGCTACTAGTTCCTTGCTTGGCCTGACTTTTAGTTTATTATTATCAGCTTAGTTCATGCTTTCTAGCTACATGAGATATTCTCAGATATACTTTCTGACATTCAATTCAGAAACCTCTGTAATTATCTGTCATGCAGAATTAGGGGTGACAGTGTGTGAGAGGTTAAGTTTGTTTCTTATAAGCTTTGTTTACAGCAAAATCCCAATGTGACATCAAGAGAAGGAAATGATTGGTTATACAAGGCAAACCAAAAACATTTATTATCCCATCTCACTGAGTCTTAGATGATTCAGTGGAATTTCTGAAAAGATTCTATTAGTAAACAAATAGAAATTGGTTTTGGACATGTTAGACATGATTTTGATTAAAAACAGACTGCATAGTCCTTGGCTGTTTGCATTAATGATGTGCCAGCCGGCCTCTCTTGTTTGATGAAGGACTGCAAAAGCTGGCTGAGAGAAATTTAAGGGAATAATTATTTCACCCTATGAATTAAATCTCACCACTGCTATTCCCAGAAAATCTGACAAGCAATGAGACCAAAGGGAGCTGCACTAAATTTTCAATGAAAAAGTGTGTTCACTTTTGGAGCAGGTATTTTCAGGACCTTTGGCTTAAGTCATTGTCACAGTCCCAAGAAATAAAGGCTGACAACAAAAAGAAGAAAGTTGCAATAAAAGTCAACCAAGAAAAATACCAAGATGCTTTAAGACATTGTCCAAAGCAAACATGGGTATTCAATTGCTATGTAGGGTTCTGTTTCATGTTTTCAGGCCTCTGCTGTAAACTCACTGAAATAAGGTTGGGAAAATGAAACTCATTTGTGGTTTAATTTACTTATTCCAGAATATTGCAAGGTGGTAAGCCAAACAGAGCCATACTTAAATCAAATATGTCACTGTGTAGACCTCAGGGCAATTTTCGTAGCTACAGCTGAGTCACTAAGACAACTGGGCTACTCAGTGAAATGAAACAGTAAATTAAAGGCACATGTAATCGGCTTTCTGTGTTTATTGCTCTCTCTCTTTTCAGTGCATCTGAATATGCTCAGGACCAATTTAATAAAATCTCTTTTGACAGACTTTCTGTGTTCTTTTTCTTCTACTTTCCTCTAAAAAGGATCTTAGTGAACATCAAAAACCAGACTACAACTAGTACTATATGAGTTATATGTGTAAAATGGCTCTTTGGGGGCTCTCGGATTCCTGTGTTATTTGTTTGCTTTTCTCCATGGGGGCCTCAGAGCATAACAAACTGATCGTTATGACCTGAATTGAGTCTCTGTATTCCTTTTTATATGTTTGAGGCAATAATATTTTTTTTAACACCTCAGTAGAAGTTGGTAATGAAAACAAATATGTACAAATGAAGCTGTCTTTCCCATACCCAGACATTTCTTTGACTTTAACAACCTGCAAAAATCTGTCATCAGTGCAATAATTACAATAGCAAGTTAGAAGCATTCCTCTTCCATTTACTTCCATCTGACACATCCGTTACTAGTATAATCAGAGCCCTCTTGCATTGCCTAATTATCTCCTAAGTGGCAAGGTAAATCCTAAGAAGTTAACTGAATATTGATGAAGCAAGAGCCCAGAAAAAGTAAAGTACCGTTTTTCACCATTAGGACCTTCATAATTGTGAGTGATCAAGTGCAACTATGGCTAACCTGCAATCCCAGGAAGGGCTGTGCCACCATGCTCCTCCCCTTCCCCCATTTCTTGGCCAGCACCAACCATTCAGCAGCAAACTCAGATACAAACCAAAGTTCCCAAAATGGTCAGCCCCTCCCCAGGGACTCGTGTTGGTCTGGCATTGGTCAGTTTTCTTGAAAGATGGGGCAACCAAGAGAGTAACGATGCAGTATTAGTGCCTCTATGACATATTCATCTCAGGGAGGGAAGCCCTCGTTTGGATCCAGGTCTGCAAGGAGCTGTTTTGAACTGCAGTGGACACCATTTAACAGGCTTGTGTGTAGGAAGCTGCTGTGAACTCCTTCCCAGCAGCTTGGCTAGCTCCTCACTCAGTTTTCTGTAATTTATACAAAAAGGGATAGCAGAGGAAAAGTACTCAGGCTCTATGAGCATTTCATATGTCACAATGAGCGTGTCTCTGAAAGTAGCCACAGCTGTAATAGGGTGATGTAAATACTGACTTGAGACAAGCCTAAAAAAATTCAGAAAAAAAATTAAATAAACAGAAAACTGAATATCCCCCCACTTTTCTTCTTTTCTTTTCTGTTCCTGCATTCTCCTAGATTTCCAACCTTTCTGTGGCCACCCTTAGAACACCTAAAACATGAGGACATTAAAACTGTTTTGTTTGTTCCTAGGCTTGTACCAGTGGTGGTGGATGCTGCAGCTCCCCAGTGAAAAAATGTTTGTTAACCTCCAGAAAAAGTAATTCTGTGGCATGTCTGCAAAATCACCCTAGTCTGTCAAATACAGCATAGCCTGAAGGGGATTATATCCTGGACTTTATCACTCAGCATTATAAGGACAAGGCAGGACAGTGAAGCTTTCACCATGTGAAAGATAAAAGAAGACAGCACTGTAACCTCATCTCTGGACAGCTTTGGTTGTGAACAATAAGTACAGAGACTTCTCTGCCTTACTAGTTTGTAATAGGGCTGCTAAAATACATTAGTTATTCCATGTTACCCTGTCTTACTCCCAAAAAACCATTTCCTTCCCACTGCAAAGCTTAACACGTTATGTGGCCAGCTTTGTGTACAAAGTCTACCCTGATCCTCCTTGCTAATGCTGCTCAGCACCACACTAGTCCTTGGCATTTCAAGGAGAAAATAAGACTTTACATTCATTAATATTGGGCTAATGACTGCCTCATTAGCCTCATTAGCCTAAACAACCTCACCACACTTCACAAAGAAATGAAGTTCTTGCTATTTATAAAATAGATTGAGCTGATACCAAAGTGAATCAATCAACACGTAAAAAGCATGCAGAAAGTAAAACGCACACATCTAACAGAATTAAAAGGCCTTTTGTAAACAAGATTCTTCATAAGCTTCAGCTTAATGGAATATCAAATGTTACAAAAAACACAGTGCTTCTGACAGATTCACATGAATTTCTCCAGTAGTTGCTGGAAAGCAATTAGCTATTAAAGGCCTCTTTTTCTTTTCTTTTTTATTTTTTTCTTAATATGTAATTTAAAGTAATTAAAAGACTGTCTTCCTTAATAGGTGGGGAAAACAGAATGATTTATTTTGTTTCATATACAAAATGATCCACAGAAGATGTGTCAAAAATTTCTAAGAACCATAGTACAATACAACAAAAACTTTTACCAGAAAAGCAAAAAAAGCGCAGGAAAATAAAAAAAATAATTAAAATGTCAAGATTATAATATTATTTATTATTATTATATAACAAATGCTTCACTATATTATTCTTATCCCTACATTCCAGCAGCAGTTTTAAAGTGGTCAGCTCATGTCCTGATAAGCATCCAGCTTAACATAGACTGGTCTACCCTGCGCTCTGTAACTGAGGTGGTACTGGTCTACCTCACTGCCTAAACCAGCTGGTGCAAGCCAGGTTAAGTGCTGAGACCCGCACTGAAATCGGTTGTCTCACCTTAGCAACATTGGATTTGCCTATGGGAAAATAATGGCAACACAACAACAAACCTTCCAAGGCACAGAGGGCCCATCTGCCTGAGCGCTGGAATTACAGACTGAGAAATAAGTACTGTGTTTGCTTTTCAGAACAGATGATCCCACCACGTGGGGGAAACAGGCTGCTAGAAAGGGCATAGGCAACTCACTCTTTCATTCCAACTTCACAAATATTTTACTTAAACTTTCTGGCTGTATTAATTTACAACTTTTTACCTCTTTCTATTTTTGCACATGCGAATTTCTCCTGCCACCTTCTATTTCTTTTTTAATTAGAAAAGGTTGAAAGAGAGGCTTTAAAAGTGTCCGAAAGTGCATGGAGAAATGTAGAAAGGACTCTAGTGGAAAAAAATGTAACGTGTAGTCATGCCAGGAAGACAGCACCTCAAAGTAAGGCAGAGCTGCTGGATTAATTATATTGCCAACTTTAATTCTCATAGTTCACAATTTCCAACTGATTGGATAAGCAATCTTTCTGGTATTTTGAAACATAGTGACTCAATGTTACATTTTCAACGCTGCCCTAAGGGTCATTGCACAGGAGGCAAAATGCTTCCTGGGCATCCCTGGCTAACTGTTAGACCACAGTCCTGCATGGCTGCACCCTGCCGTTTTTCTCTTCCAAGGATAACCATGTAGCTTCAGGCTCCTGAGCTGTCAGAGAGACTGACATGTTGAATTACCAATTATTTCCCTCTCTCTCTTCCTTCCCTCCCCATCCTCCTTCCTTCAAGAGCTGCTCAGTTGACCTGACAGTGTATTTCTCTTATTCCTAAGGGAAAAGGATCTGGTTTATTTTCATATGAATCTGCCAGTCTCAATTCATCTGCTTACTACAGTGCAAGTAATTTGGAGCATTTGCTTCAAAGAAAGACATTAAGACAATTTAACTAACACAACATATTTCCCCAGAGAAGGACAACAGCGATGTAGAGGAAAATCCCTCTCCCCTTCACTGTCCTTCTCTGGCAGAAGGGTTTGCTGGATATGAGGAAGATCATGCATAGTTTTGGAGCAGGGGCGAGAGCTGCATGAACACTTTTCCAACTCACTTGAACCTGAGCTGGGCCAAAGCGATCAAGTCTTCCCTTCACAAATGAGACCATGTCTAGACCTGAAAAGGACAGTTCCAGTCTGCTAACAGATTCAAGTTATTTCAAAATCGAATATAGCTGTCACTCGTAAACCAGCTGTTACGACCTGTTGAAGTTAACACACTAAAGAAGAGTGCTTTTTCAAGTAGAAAAATCTGGGAAAGGCTGGAAGAGGATTCTTTTCAGCTGTGCTGCAGCACTAGAAACCTCTGAAGTCTGTGTAGCCAAAAGGTAAGGCAATTGAGAGTGACAAGAGTGAATTCCCTTGTCAACCTGGCAGAATAATGAAAATATCTTGGTACGTAACCTTAGTGAGGACTGTTGCAGATTTTTCTGAGTTGTGTTATTTCTAGAGTATGCCCTCAATACAATGAATATAACTTATAATTCTGAACATGGAAAGAAAAAAGATCAGGTACCTTTATTATGGAGTTGTCTAGTAGCAATTGGAGGTGTCTTATTAATGTTCTTCTTATGATCTTTCCTCCACCTCAACTCCATGCATGGATTTATAATGGTGAAGGCTGAATCAAAACAGAAATAAAATGAGAGGTTCTTTTACTGGGAACTAACCATATCCTAAACCTAATAATATCAATTCCAGCTCCACCCTTTATTTTAATTCTAGTCATACGTGCTTTTCCCAAGTCCTGACCAGGTTGGAATGGAAATTTTTCCTGGCTGGAAATATTCTAGTTTTTCTTTTTTTCCCAGTTCTACTATACTTCCTGCCTCATTCAGGGGCAACCTGCAATAAATTCTGTCTATATGGTTTCCAGACTAATATTTCAGTACAGGGTGCTTTATTATATTTACTTCAAAAATTTTGGGAAGGAATATTAGGGAAATGGAGCAAATGGTGAGGAAGACAGGTTTGGGGAAAGATGGACTGCACTGGGGACATGGGGAACACTGAGGACATCAACATGAGGGGAATATTTAAGGGAAAATCTTATATTAGAAAACATTTATTTCAGTCTATGCATATACTATGAACTATACGGTCAGTAAATTTGAGGAAAATTCAGGCAAGAAAAGTCATGCCTTTGAAAGGTGAACAGTTTTTAACAAGCATACATCTGGTGGAATAAAAAAGAAAAGAATGGAGTTAGCTGACAGGGACAGAATAGAGCAAGTATTTGGAAGGAGCAAAGAAGAATGGTTTGGGGACAGGAATGTCAGAGTGTTATTGCTGTTGTGACAAGAGAGACAAGGGAGCACTATGTGATCTTACAAGGATTTCGTGCCCATTCTAGCTTCAATGGCAACTTTTTTTTTTTTTTTTTTTTTATACAGACACTCTCAGCATGTGCCTACTAAATGATTCTGCCTTAAATCAGGAGATGATTCTGTCACAGCTATTTCAGGATAAGTTACCAAAAGATCATACTAAAAAAGTAATAAAGTCACAGAAATTGCTCTTTTAAAATACAAAAAAACACTACAGTACGGCACGAAAAATAACATTTTCCACTCAGTGCTGAGGACTGGCCTGTGAACTGCAATAATAAGGGATAATTTCAAACATGCCCTCTGTAAGCCCAATTTAGTTTCAGTCTTTCTCCTCTGATCTGGTTTTTCATATGAACACAGAGATTATGGAGTGGTTCATCTTGAGTGAGTTCACCAAGCATGTGCAGGACAACCAGGGGATCAAGCCCAGTCAGCATGGCTTCATGAAAGGCAGGTCCTGCCTGACCAACCTGATCTTCTGCTATGACAGGGTGACCCACCTAGTGGATGAGGGAAAGACTGTGGGTGTCGTCTACCTGGACTTTAGCAAAGCCTGTGATACTGTCTCCCACAGAATTCTTCTAGAGAAGCTGGTGCCTCATGACTTAGACAGGTGTACTTTTCACTGGGTAAATACTGGCTGGATGGCCGAGCCGAGAGTTGTGGTGAACGGAGCTAAATCCAGTTGGTGGCCAGTCACAAGCGGGGTTCCCCAGGGCTCAGCGTTGGGGCCAGTCTTGTTTAACATCTTTATCAACAATCTGGATGAGGAGATCAAGTGCACCCTTAGTAAGTTTGCAGGTGACACCAAATTGGGCAGGAGAGTTGATCTGCTCAAAGGGAGGAAGGCTCTGCAGAGGGACCCGGACAGGCTGGATTGATAGGCCAAGGCCAGTTGAATGAGGTTTAAGAAGGCCAAGTGCCAGGTCCTGCACTTCAGTCACAACAAACCACATGCAAAGCTACGATCTTGGGGAAGAGTGGCTGAAGAGCTGCCTGGCAGTGAAGGACCTGGGGGTGCTGGTTGACAGCTGGCTGAACATGAGCCAGCAGTGTGCCCAGGTGGCCAAGAAGGCCAACAGCATCCTGCCTTATGTCAGAACTAGAGTGGCCAGCAGGACTAAGGAAGCGATCATGCCCCTGTATTTGGCACTGGTGAGGCCACACCTCCAATACTGTGCTCAGTTTTGGGCCCCTCACTACAAGACATTGAGGTCCTGGAGCGTGTCCAGAGAAGGGCAACAAAACTGATGAAGGCTGGTAAAGGGTATGGAGAGCAAGTCTTGTGAGGACTGGCTGAGGGAACTGGGGTTGTTTAGCCTGGAGAAGAGGAGGCTGAGGGGAGACCTTATCGCTTTCTATAGCTACCTGAAAGGAGGTTGTAGCGAGGTGGGTGTTGGTGTTGGTCTCTTCTCCCAAGTCGCTAGTCATAGAGCAAGAGGAAACAGCTTCAAGCTGCATCAGGGGAGGTTTAGATTGTATATTAGGAAACATTTTTTACTGAAAGAGTGGTCAGACATCAGAAAAGGCTGCCCAGAGAGGTGGTGGAGTCACCATCCCTGGAGGTGTTCAAAAGACGTGTAGATGTGTAGATATTTTCAAAAGACATGTAGATTATGGCACTTCAGTGCGTGGTTTAGGAGGAGGCATGGTGGTGGGCTGACAGTTGGACTTGATGATCCTAGAGGTCTTTTGCAATCTTAATGATTCAATGATTCTAAGGAGCTCTTGACTAACTTGCACATGAAAAGGCAATGTACAAGTGGCAGAAGCAGCAGCAGGTGGCCCAGGAGGAGTGTATAGCTGCTGTCCTATCTTGCAGGGATGAGGTTAGGAAAGTCAAGGCTGATTAGGAGTTGCCACAGGGAGCAAGGTATGTGAAGCAGAACAAAAAGTGCTTTCACAAATATATTAACAGCAAAAGTAAGAGTAGGGAAAACATGGATCTGCTGCTGAATGGGTCAGGGGAGCTGGTGACAAAAGACAAAAAAAAGCCAAGGTCCTCGACATCTTCTTTGTCTCAGTCTTTATCAGTAAAAATCAACTTCAGGAATCCCAAGGTCTGACACCACAGGGAAAGTCTGGAGCAAGGAAGACAGCCTTCACAGAGGAAGATCAGGTTGGGGGCACTTAAAAAAACCGGACGTACATAAGTCCGTGGGGTCTGATGGGGTGCACACATGGGTACTGAGAGACCTGTCTGATTTCATTGCAAGGCCACTCTTGATAATCTTTAAATAATCATGGTGACTGGTATAGCTGCCCGAGGACTGCAAGAAAGTGAATATGATACCTAGCTTCAAAAACAGCAAGAAGAAAGACCCAGAGAACTACAGGCTGGTCAGCCTCAACTTGGTCCCTGGTGAGGTGATAGAATAAATAATCCTGGGGACTGTTTCCAGGCATATGAAAGGTAAGGATGTGATTATGAATAGTCAGCAGGTATTATAGGGAGGAAATTATTCTTAAAGAAACAGCGTTCTACAATGAGGTGACCAGCTTGGTGGATGAAGGGAGACCAGTGGATATTGTTTACCTTGACTTTAGTAAGATTTTTGATAGTATCACATAATGCCTTCATAGACACCATGGCAAACTAATGGGTTAGATAATGGGACAGTGAGGTGGACTGAAAACGAGCTGAACTTCTGGGCCTAATGGGTGGTGATCAATACACAAAGTCCTGTCTGTGGTGTACTAGTGGTGTAACTTAGGTGTTAATACTGGGTTCAACACTGTTTAACATCTTTAATGATACAAAACTAGGAGGAATAGTTAATATACCACTGCTACCATTCAGAGGGACCTTTATAGGCTAGAGAAACAGACAAGCAATAACCTTATGAAGTTCAAAAAAGAAAAATGCAGGGACAATATTGTTTCACATCTTCATTAATGACCTGGATGATGGGACCAAGTGCACTTTCAACAAGTTTGCAGGTGATACAAAATTGGGAGGAATAATTAATATAGCAGGTGGGTGCTACCATTCAGAGGGACCTTGACAACCTGCAGAGAAGCAAAAACAGGATACACAAACTCCTCTGCAAAGTTCTGCTCGTGGGCAGGGATAATCCCAGGCAACAGTACACACTAGGAGCTGACCAGGAATGGAAAGCAACTTTGCAGAGAAGGACCTCAGGTCCCAGTGGACAACCAAGCTGCCCACGAGCCAGCAATGTGCCCATGCAGCAAAGATGACCAACAGCCTTCTGTGCTGCATTAGGAAGACCATTGCCAGTAGGAAGAGGGAGGCATGGCCAGGGAGAGAAGGGAGACATGGGCAGAACAGGGAGACATGGACATGCTGGAGTGAGTCCAGTGAAGGGTCACAAAGATGATTAAGGGACTGGATATACAACAAGAGTCTGAGAGAGTGGGGAGTATTCAGCCTGGAGAAGAGAAGGCTCATGGGGAATCTCATCCCCTGATGGGTAGGGAATAAAGAAGGCAGACACAGACTCTTTTCCATGGTGCCCACTGACGGGACAGGATGCAATGCGCAAAATAAAAAAACCAAATAGACAAAAACAAAGAAATCATAAAAATCAATCAAAACACAATAATTTATTTTTTTTTTTTTGCAGTGAGAGTGGTGATACACTGGAACGTTTTGTGGGCTTTCTGTCTTTGGACATATTCAAAACCCAGCTGGACAGGGCTTGAGCTACCTGACCTAGGCAACCCTGCTTTGAGCACAGGGCTGCGCACTAAAAAATCTCCAAAGGTTCTTTCCAGCATCAACCACTATGTGATTCTGTGAAACTGCAAGTGTAAGACTGTAACTGTTGGACTGACAGTTTTTATACGATTCACATCAGCTTCATCCATCAGCTTAGCCACATTCAATGTCATTAACTACCAGCATCATACATACCAATAAAATACAATAAATTAGGGATCTCACATCTTTTATAAGTCTAGGTTTAGTTATTCTCACATGATAAGAAAAATCTGAAATAATCTGTGTTGAAAGATATATGGAATTCAGGCAAAGAAAACACCTTTCTCCATGAAGTGAATAGGAGTTTGATTTTTCATTTCAACAAGGACAAGGTGTGTACAGTGACAGTGAAAAATGTCAGACCCTCAAAATCTTCATGGAACATAAAAAGGTGAAGCTCCCTTTGTGTGAATTTTCTTTCTTGGTTTGCTGAAATTGAAATGATAATGTCATTTGGGGTTTCTTTTGATTTTTTTTTTCCATTTATAGGGATAATTGCTTTAGCAGCAGTAGCAATTGTAGCAATTAGCAATGTAACTATCTTCTTTTTTAAAAAAAATCCAGCTGAGCATGTGGAAAGAAATTATAAAATACATGAGATTAAAGGTACTGAAGACTTCCCATGATGCTATATTATTTTATACTCTCACTAAATAAAGAGACAGAGGGGTGATTTTCATTTTTCCACTTAACATGCAGTTTTGAGTTAAAAAAAACATAACCACATAAAGAAATCATTCAGACCACTAAAAATTCTGTCTAGCCTAGGAGATCATCTGTTCTTCACCTGAACAAAACCTTAGTTTTCCATTTCACAATTCCCTTTGTCCTGACACAGGTGAATGACAGCAAAAGCTTAGAGACTAGGCAATAAATACATAACTAAATGAACTCCTGACATCTGTGCTGCATTTTGTGTCCTTTGTGTTTGTGGGCCCTTACTCTGTTTCGGTAAATCTAATCAGCTTACTCACTGCTGCATCTTCTATTCATTCATTGCAGTGCTTATGTAACTGGGAAAAGAAAAAACAATCTCCGTCACTTGCATTTCCAAAAAGCTGCCTGAAGTTTTTCTAGAAATATGTTGTATGCCCAGCTCCTCCCAGTTTTGCAAACTAAACTACCCCATCGACTGCATCATTCTCTTGGGAAGCAGGTAATGACAGAGGAGCCTGGTAGCTCCTCCTTTTGCCCCATCCTCCATCTTCAGAAAGCAAACTCTAGTAGCGTCAAGGAAGGCCAAGATGGATAGAGATGCTCCATCTCTGCTGCCCAAATGAAATGCCATGGGCAGACAATAAATCACTTACACAAGAATGTCACTGGTAAGAGACAGAGCACATTGGCACAGGCATTTTCTATATATATTGCTTTTTATCATTAGCCTCTACTCAGCAAATGGTGATCCCAGTGTCCCCAAAGTCATGGCAGCTGCTTTTGATTCTTTCTTGCAAATCCATCTCAAAATCCTCTCAATCAATTACAGGAGCATTTTACACAGATTCTGGGCACGCAACTGAAATTAAGGCATGCCAGCTGTATCAGTAAAACTGAAAGAGGAATGCATTTTTAAAGGAAGGATAAAAAGACAAGGCATTTTGGTGGCCTTTAGATGAATAGCTATGGTAATCCTAGTACTGTTCAAGGGCGCTTTTTCAGATGCCATTAATGTACTAAGCAGCTGCATATTTAAACCACTTTTAAACCATTCTCCAAGCCATACAGACTGCACCTCTCTAACAGCCCAAGAGCAATTTCTTCTTTTCAGCCAGTACGTAGCGTATTTAATAGTCTATTATATATCCTGAGGTAGTCCAAAGTGATATAAAGCAGTTATTTTATGGAACACTGATTTGCAGCTCAGTATCATTTCCTGGCACATCACATCACATATTAACATAACACAAGATGGAAACTGATTGAATGCCTTTTGAGAATAGTATTGCTGTAAGGGGAAAAAAAGGCAAAAATACGTAGCTGCTTGAGTTTACATTGTGAACAAAGGGCTTTACTGCACTAGAATATAGAGACTTTCACTATATTCCCAATTTTTCTCTTTATGCTCCAGCAAGTGGGACATGTAAAAGGAATTTAATTCTGGAAAGTTGCTTAGGTACTCTTGTGACAGCACATTGTAGGAGGAAAGAAGGGAAGGGAGAAGGCATGAGATCTCACTGTTAGATGTAGAATATAAATATCTTCTTTGCAACAAGGCAGAAAGTCAGTGATTGCTGGCCAAATCATTGTCTGGAGATAAGACAAAAGGAGGAAGGGAAGAAGAAAGGAAATCAAAGCAATGGGAAACAGGAAAATGCCATATACTTGACAGAATAGTTAATCAGGAAAAAGACAGAACAAATAAAATATGTATGTTCAAAAAGAAGAATATATGAAATGGTTAAAAGAAGTTTGAATATCAGTTAGGATCTTTGGGTGTTTGAGGTTTTGATCTCCCTTTAGAGAAGGCCTATTATCATCAAGGTTTCAAACTAGAAGGTGTGAATGTAGATTAAATCTAGTGATAAATTACAACCTAGAAAACTTCTGTAGAAATTGAATTTTGGCTGTGAAACAAATACAGGATCAGGCTGTGTTTCAGTTAGCAGAATTTGTTCTTAACCATCTGTTCCACATCTTGAATTAATACTAGAGCCTTCCCTGGAGTGGTTTTGGAGTCTTAAATAATTCTGCTTCAAGAAACAGCCAGAAAACAAACAGGTGGGATTGGCCCTGATCAACATGAGTGATGTCCAAGGCAGTGCTCTGGGTAGCAGAAGCGGGAGCATCCAACAATATGTCTCTTCTCCAAGCACACTACAGATTAGGCTGTGTGGATGCCAGAGTTGTAAAGAGAAGAAAAACAGGTTATTATTGCCTTCTGATATCACTGCCAATTGCTGGGGGGAAGGGGAGGGGCGGGGAGGATTGGGGGGAGGTGGGGAGCAGTGAAGGGGAGGGATAGAGAAACATATTAATTTAAATTTTTTTTTCTGGTAAATGGATTATTATTGTTATAGAGAAAATTCAGCTAGCTGAACCAATATCATTTATTCTTTGCAAGTTTTCATTTTAGGATCTTTTCAAAGGCAAATATTTTAAAGGGGATAACTTTCCATAAAGTAGTCCTCAGGGGAGTGATCTAGCTGCACTAAAATGTCTAGCAGCTGAATTCAGTTTCCTTTACAGATCATTTTATTGTGGAAAATAAAGATTGAACCTATACTTTTGTGCTATCAAAATATTAGTACAAGTTCAGTTTTTCATTAACAATTCCATGGCATATATTTAACTTATAAAAGATCAGACATTCATTTCTGTGTATAACATCCCCAAGAGATCTTCCCCAGTCCCCCACTATCACCTTCCAGATAGCCTCCAAGAGGTCTCAGCTATTTGTTCAGCTCCAGCCACCGGGTCCTCAGTGGAAAGCTTAGAAGTATAGCCTAAAGCATACCTCAGTTATGAAATGCAGTGTACTGCCAGCTTCAGTAATAATGTAGAGGTTAACATCCAGTCCCTTTGTGGCACTAACCGTGGGTTGTTCCCTCATTAGAGGAATAATGCTGTTAAGTGAGGACTACATGGTGACACTTTACTCACTCATGGGGGTTTCAGTCTGTGCTGAACTTTGTAAGGTTTCCTGGAGCTTTGAACAATCATGTGAAGAGGGACAAATATGGGGTAGTTAGCTTCTGTATTTCTTCTGAAGGCTGTTCATCACATCGTACCACTTTTTTATATATTAGGTCAATGAATACTGTGAATAACTAGCATCTTCTCCTCTTACACTCACTGAGCAACTGTAGCATCTTCTGCTCTACTTTATATTAACAGTGAGTTTGCCTTTGTAAACTCATTCCTTTTATATTCATTTTTCTGAACTGTTTCCCTGAGTCATCCTTGCCCTCCATGGAGCATTAAGGGACCATCTATGGCTTAATAGTCAGGCCTGTGAATCCCACAGTTCACATCCTAGCTTCAATAAGATCTTAGTTCCTTTGCATCCTGGGAGTCCTTAAACTGTTAATGGCCAGAAACTCAGGCTATAGTGGTAATCACAATGTGCTGGACTAAGACACTGAACTGATATGAATCCACCAATAGCTGGGGCTGATTTGTCTTATTCCTATTTGTCTGTGCTGTACACAGTGGATTTTGCTTCTGACACTTCTTAAAAGGCATAACTGATACTTTATCCAAGCATGTGAATGCAGATGGGACAAGGCGTAAAAGCCAGTGCCTTCCCTGCCCTGCCACGATGTTACCCTGTGATATAAGGTATCACTCATTCCACATCAGTCAACCTGCAAGAGAATTGTGACTGCCTTTTGCAGAGCAGGGCACGCCAAAAAAAGTTTCCCTTTCTCCAGTGCAGAATATGGTCCCCAGGACCTCAGAGAATTTGACTTGCATTTGCTCATTGTTAAGCAGGTACATGTTGTAGGACTGATGTAGGATGCTGAGCTGTCTCTATTTTTTTTCTTTCTCTTTAACTCTGCAGTTGCTTTTAACATAGCCCTCTTCTCTGCCTCTCTCTGCTAGAGGTGGTGTACGATTATCTCAAATATTCAAAGCTGCACAAGCTGTTTGCCTGAAACTCATTTCCTTTGGATTAGATAGGAAGGGCTTGAGAGCTCAGCTGTTGTTCAGGTAAGGGAACATGAGGGTAAACTAGACAGAAAACTTTTGCATGCACAGGATAATTCCTTGAGATCCTATATGTGCCCAGTGTTTTATAGGTGAGTCCCAAAATTGTCATTCTTACTGTATAATCAGAGTAACTAAGGACACTTAGGAAAGTTTTGGATTCTTTGTGTATCTTTCAGTTGGTCTAAGCTTTAATATTAGACTGTTCTGTCTCACTGTAGCCTCACAGCAGTGAACAGTGTAAGCAAAGGGTATTTCGTAGACATCTGGGCCAAAATTTTTTCTCGACATTAATATCTTCCACTAATTTCACTGCTCTCCCTTCCTTATGATTACATATTAAATGAAACTATGACTGTGAAAATAGTTAATTTATCTAGAAATCCTGTGTGGGACCTCAGGGCAGAGCAGCTGCAAAACAACTTAAAATTTACTCATCTCAGATTGGAATTAATTTTAACAGATTTTGAGAGCTTGTGAATATCATATCATCATGAGAATATCGTATCATCAGTGATACATAAAAACAGCCTCTGATGTGTACCCAGAAAAATATGGCAACTTTTTAATAAGGCCTGAGTCTTCTAAGATGCTGCATTCAAAAATGAAGAATACTTCTCATTCAGTATTCGCTGCTCTTCCTCATGGGACTGTTCAATTTGAATAATACAAATGCTACAGAGCATTGAGGGCACAAGGGCTAAAGCTACTTATATTTCCAAGAAATATACCTGGAGAGTACCTGGAAACACCATTTTGCAAAGGTCTGGCAGATATTTGAATTGTCACTTTTCTGGCACAGTTCTTCTTACACTGAGGAGTTAAAACTAAGGGATATTATAGAACTTACCATTTTACTTCAGTGTGTATTCAGTGAATTTCATAAGCTTGTCTTCATAAACCAATAAATTATTCAGTTCCTTTGCCATTTAACTGAATCTTTTACACCAAGAAAGAAAAATGTTTTAAAACATAAGAAATGTCAACCTTAAAAAAAAATCACACAAATCCACATCATCTTTCGCATGATTTAAAGACAATAGGGCATCTGAACTAAGCCACTTGTCATCCTTTAAGCCTAAATATTTCATTAAAAGGCTTCTCCTGGAATTCTGAATTAATTTTACTCCTTCTCCCTACATTCACAATGGTAATTTCAGAGCTACTGAACTATAGAGCACCTTGCACTCATCTGTCTGCTTGCTCTAGCAGTGGGTGCTGGCTGTGATGCAGTGCTTCATGGCAGCATAACCTGGAGACTACACTGCTTTATCTCACTGACAATTGTTGGTGACTTGGGAATTTACGGTATTGTAACAGAATAATAAATGTTTCAGGCTTTTCTTAACAATTAGGCAGGGCTAAGAAATGTGCATATGGTATTTTGGATTAAAAGTTCTTCATGTATTGCAGAGCAGGGCATTATGACTGTCAAAAATAGAAAGTACTAGAGAGTACTTCTGACATACAGTATGAGGCCTCTGAGGAAACTCTATTACTATTTTTCTCCTGCTGTGTTGTTTACTTCAAAAGACACTGTCGTGGTTCAGCCTCAGTCAGCAACTAAACACCACGCAGCCGCTCGCTTACTCCCCGCATCCCTGTGGGACAGGGGAGAGAATCAGAAGAGCAAAAACACACAAAGCAAAAATAACTTGTGGGTTAAGATAAGAACAGTTTAATAATTACAGTAAAAATAATAATTATAATAATAAAGATAATGATAATAATAACAATAATGATAATATAGTTAAACAGAAAAGGAAAAAAAAGGAAAAAAAAGGAAAAAAACAGAAACACAAACGATACAGCCGCTCACCACCCACCAACCGGCGCTGCCCGTCCCCGAGCTGCGATTGCTGCCTCCTTCCCACGGCCAGCCCTTCCCAGTTAACATACTGGGCATGATGTTACATGATACGGAATATCCCTTTGGCCAGTTTGAGTCCACTCTCTTAGCTGTGCCCCCTCCCCTCCTGGCTTCTTGCGCACCCGGCAGGGCATGGGAAGCTGGAAATACCCTTGACTAGTACAAGCACTACCCAGCAACAACCAAAACATCGGTGTGTTATCAACATTGTCTTCATGCTAAGTCCAAAGCACAGCACTATGCCAGCTGCAGTGAAGAAGATTAACTCTATCCCAGCTAAAACCATGACAGTCACATGTGATGATGAATTCCTTAAGGAAATATATTGATACACTGCATTCAAAGGGGCTGACATTTCCAGCATGCTAACAGACTCCCCCACCAAAAAATGCCTTTAAAAAGTAGAGATTGTTGTTGTTGCAATATTCAGACGATTATTCTTCTAGCACAAACAGTTAGGATGAATCGGTGACATCTCCCTCTTTCAAGCAACATGGCTGGAGCAGATTAGAACTGGCCTAGGAACACCATAACATTTCTTACTCTCTCTGTAGTTAAAGTAGAAATGTTTCCCTTCAACAGTTTTAAAGACTCAGGTTGGTCTTTCATGAAGACAAAGCTTTCAAAGCCATGTCTGCAGATTTAACGAATATTATTTATAAAGCAACAGACAATGTAGTCAAAGGAAGGTATGTAATCTTTGAGGACAGAAATTAACTACAAATTACTAATTCAATGATAGAAATATTTTTTTAAATAATATTTTTCTTGAGGATTCTGATGATGTTTCCTAATTGTAAAGATATAGGCAGCAGCTGATGCAAAGCCTTTACATAATTTTGTGTGTTTTACACCTGACCTTATACTGGCAAAAAGAACTCAAACAATGGAAACATACAGTTTTAAAATCACTGCCAATCACAATATTGTCGTATTATTTTTAAGAGGCATGTCTTTTATCTAGGGCCTTTATTTGCTAAATTTCATTATTCATTTCTTCCAAAAGATGGCTTTAACATAGTTTATGTATAATATAGTACATCCTAGCATTCTGAAATGAGATTGGCTCATTAATCAACAGCCCATAATGACTACAAAGGAAAAATACAGGAAGCATGACTTCATGTCCAGCTCTGCTGTAAACGGAGAGCACATGTTGGCAAAAACTCTCTTCTTTGTTCCCATTTCCATTCCTCTTAATATTAATTTTGTTTATAGCTCAAGAAAATCTGCATGCAAGGAAAACCACTGTGTGTCACAGCTGAAAGACAAAGAAGTAAGTAATCAGACAACGCATTTCTGGGCAAATATAACAAGCCTGCAGTTGCACTGAAAGGCAGGGGAGCATGAGCCAAATGACTGAGAAACATACTTCCTGTAGAGCCTTATGAAAATGACGTTATACATAAAAAGAATTGCAGCAGACTTGGCTGTGAGTTTAGGAGGTCTAACGGACATAAATATGAGCTCACCAGCAGCCAGTACAAAAGTTTCATGCCTGTCACACAACTCTAACTCTTTCACACTTAAGTGTATTTCCTTACATAGAAACTAATTAACAATTAACTGTATGAAATGAAACCGTATGTATGAAAATTGTCCTACTCAAAAGGTTATATAGAAGTTATTTTATAGCATAAGTATGAACTTGCTCCTGAGAGCCTTCCGGTTTGCAAATACTTCCATCTGATGTAACTGATGTGATATATGAGAATAAGTATCACATAATTTTTTCTTGATGCAAAAGAATGAAAATACATTCCTTATTTGTAAACTGATAAAATGATATAAATCAGCATAATACAAGCTGGTTTTGTTTCTAATTCCATTGAGTTCACTGATAGGATGAAGAAATGGGTGTTCATCTGTTTTTTTCTCCAGCCATACTCAATTTTCTGTGAATAAACAATAGAAATGCAATTAGTTTCAAGCAATACAAACATGTTTGTGAAGTTGTATCCTTTTGTTAGTCACTTTTTTTATTGTTTACTTCTGAGCATTAGTGCTGAAACTAATGTAGGATCTTCTCAGCTGGTGATACAGGATGTAGTTACAGTATGTTCTGATTGCATCTGATTTTTGCAATGAATTATTATATTTGCTTTCTACTGGTGGTTCTAAATAATTTCTTTCAGACTCTGTGAATTATGTCCATTTTCACATACCTGATTTCAGGGAAATGAAGATAATGAAATATAGCAAGACAACATGATGCCATAACATTTCCTCTCCAGAAATTATTAGTCCTTCAGGATAAAGTGTGTTCCTAGGGAAATTTTCTGACCAGTGTCCCAATCAAAGAGCTGTGGAATCAATCTAAACTTCAGGGCCTTTCACCTAAACCAGTAATCCTTTTGAGGTCTGCCCTTCACTAATCTTTGTAAGTAATTCTGCTTTGACAGAGCACAGCTAAATCTGATCTAGTTAACTAAAAATACTCACTAAATCAAGGAAGGATGAGGATTTACAATATTTCAGCAGTTTTCTAAGGAATGACATGTCACTAAAGATCTCTGACATGCCTGCAAGGTTATTCAGACATCTCACATGGGCTGTTAACACTGTAGACTATGTTGAACTTAAGAAATTGAAGGGACCAAATTAATTGACAGTAATTAGGTTATTGGACTGTATTACTTTTAGTTATTTTTCCTATCAGCCATAATAGAACATGTGGGTTAATCCACTGGTTTTCAGCTATGTACAATAGAAATAATAAGTCAGGGTCTATGGTTTCAAGAAGCTAAACATCTTCTGGTATTTTCTTCTAATGTTTTGTTTTGTGCTACTCTTCCATTGAATTTGGAAATTCAGCTTTTCCTGCTCTGCAGAGTACTGTACTCTCCACGGCCAAAACATGTGCACCCTCAGGTGCCCGAGGCATGAAAAAAACTGATGGAGAGCAGGAGCAACCCAGCAATTCTAAGATTTTATGTTAAGGCCCTCTAATATGCACACAACAATTTAGTACAAAGTCACTTTTCCAGTACAATCAAGGCAGAGTACACAGTTAGGAAAATAGAAATATAAAAGCAAGATAAAGTGTTGCAAAGGCAACACATAACAGGAAAGCAACATTACTCCTTCCACGGGTACTCTCTATTGCATGGCATGAATTATTCTATTATAACTAAACAATGGGAGATTAATCTCAAATTCTTTCATAATGTGTTAAATTTTCTCAAATTTTCCTAATGTGGCAGAAGTGAAATTAACATATACAGTCCCTGCCTGCATAACACATGTCAGAAGCCTAACATGTTAGTGCATGAAGTCTGTTTGTTAGTACCCAGAGTTTAAGCACACTGTAGCAGGCTCCTGCTGGCTTGGTCACAAATTCTCCCCGCAGTTGCTCTTTCTTTTATGAGCAGACAGAATGATGATCTAGTTTCCTTTAACTCTGTCATAGAGCCATTCCCTCCAGGAAAAAGGCATAAATATTGCTGAACGCTCAAAACCAGTGCTGAGTAACCCCTTTATCTTTTTGCCTACATTTTCTTACTGGAACTCAAGTAAGCATCTGTAAGGTTTTGTTTTTTTGGTTTGGTTTGGTTTTGTTTTGTCAATGGAATTGGAAATAAAACCAGCTTGTATTATGCTGATTTATCTCATTTTAAAAGCTGTTTACTGTATTCCCCAGAACTACGTAAGCTGGTGTTTCAAGTGTTAAAGGCATGAGTATGAATTTTGAGTTACATTATCTAGTTCTTTTCAAGTCCTAGAAATGAACCCAGTGTTGTTGAGAATTGTGACCATCACTCAAGCATTTTCCCCAGACCCTCTAGTATGTACCAACTGCTAAGTGCATTGCTCCATGGTGAAACAATAGCACAGACTTCTTCACAGCATTCCTGTCAGAGCAGAAGAAAGCAGGGATATATCAGTCTAGCTTGCAAATGAATGTTCTTGACACATTTTCTTATGTTCTTATTAACTGGAAAATTACATATTCAAAGGCTCTAATACAGTTACAGTTAGATTCCTAAAATGGAAAAAGGTAACTTTACATTTGTCAGACTGTAACGATTTGTCAGGACTTTCTGAATTTTAAAGAGACAATTATGTCTCTATTTTTTCCCCAGTTCCCATTACAAGGAGCTCTGAACCCTCCCCTCAAGGAGGTAAGTCAAGGTACCATACTGGAAATACTATAAGCCTGAATCGGAATGATAATTCCTATTCACTTTGTGAGCAAAATATAACACAGCATTATCACTTAGGACCAGTGTATGAAGGAACAAGCATAAATAAGTTCAGTGTTAGTTACAAAGTGGTCACAGTAAAAGTATGCTGAAGATGTCGCCTCCACCCTTACCCCTCTGAGGGCCTGTTTTGTAATCCTACCAAATGCTGTCAGACACTGCCAGCCAACTGACACTGTGATGCTGTAACCACATTTCTTTTCAGGAGTCAGTTCTTGCAAACACAGAGGCTGTCAAATTGAAGGAGAATATGTGAACACTAAAAATGCTAGCACTAATTACTATGGCAACTCAGAAATTCTGATGTTAAAATTAGACATTTTGATTTACATTTCCGTGTTTCTCTGGAGGAAAAAAAAAGCAACTAAATAACATTTTATATATCTTACTTCTAATGAAAATACTTAAACACATATGCATTCTTTTAACAGAAAATCTTTAAATCCAAATAGGAAACCCAAACAGAAACTGATTTGGAGCTGCAATCAGTGAAAGATAGTAAATATGAAGTAAAGATATTCTACAGATATGTTTTGCAGGTAGAAATGAGCAATGCGATTTGGAAAGTCGACAGCAATTATCTTCAACTCATGCTTATTTCACCAGTTATTACAATGCTTTATTTCCAAAATAACAAACAGCAATGTTCTTTGTGGATAAGTAAAAGCCTGTAAAATGTCATCCATTGAAACAACTAGAGGAATTTCAAGGGTGTATTTAAAAGACACAGAACATATTCTATGATGGCCTAGAATTAAACAATTGATTTTAAGAAAGATTTATCTGGAGAAGGGGGGAATAAAATCTTAAAATCAAACGGGCTAACATATACCTAGATTCCCACCTTGATATCAGGAATTCAGCTGATGCTGCCATGGCTTAAACTAAAACTCTGATTTATTCTAACATCTAAGGGGGGGAACATAAAAACAATAGAATTAGAAAACCTTATAGATTTTCGTTGCTAGCCACTTTTGGATAGCCTTTCCCACTGCTTTAAATAAATGCTGAAATGAAGACTGTTAAAGCATCAAGGCACGCAGGGTACAGCAGAGTGCACCAGTGCTGCTGCCAGCTGTAACTGCTGTGTTCACAGAGGTGGTAAGGTGACCAGAAGAAATGGCAGCCTTGCACTCAGTGTTTGCTTTTCCTCACACGCATCACAGCGTGAGCTGGTCCCCACCCTCTGCCCCACCACTGCTAGGTGGTGCATAAATCTTGTTTGCACCAGGTTCTGGGAGAGGGCTTTAATATCCTTTAAGAGCTAGGAGATGCTCCAAAGGCCCAGAGTGTAAGCTGGGCCAGAATCAAACCTAAAATAAATATTTAAGACCACTGACTTCAATCGAAATTTTCTTGGCTTCAACTCGGTCTAGGTACCTGCTTCAAGTCTCTGTACTGTATGGTCAGCTTTCAGACATACTCCTCCCATACATGAATGCCTCTTAGTAGGGCCAGAGCATACACACCTCTTGATAGAGACAGAGAGTTTTTGACCAAACAAGGTTAACATGAGTGACAAGAAAAGATCTCCCTCATTTTCTGTTGTCAGATACTGCTCAGCGAACACTTAACTTCAGTGCTAAAATGGTGAGGGATTTTATGTCTTTGTTCTCTTAAAATTAACCAGCAATCAAATGCAACTAAATTTTTATTGGCTTCAGAATCCACTGCGAGAGCAGTGAGAAAGCTGGGGGAAAGTTATCAGTGCATGAAAACAAAGATGAACACTGTAGTCCATCATAATGAAAACCCATCACAGCTTCTGGTTGCTTACAGTAGCCCAGAACTACAACACAATAATGATACGCTACGCTCAATTATCTGTGCAATTTCTTCACCTTACAAATCATGGAAAATGTGTGGGAGATGAGACAAAGATGGGACTTTTGACAGAACAGGGAGCTGTGCTCATTAACAGGTTTCCCCTTCCCCCTCTCACTTTGTCACAGTTGTCATTTCATCTCAGATTATGGAAACGCTTTCAATCTGCCTTTCTGCATTAGCCTGTCATTAGTTTTACACTTTGTTCTTTCATCAGTGGTTCTTAATTACTGTAATTTTGTTCTACAGTCTTTGATAAACTCATGCAGTGTCCCATTTTCACGTTTTCATCCTACTGAATTGAAGGCGATGACTCCAGTAGTTGCAAATGGAGTTAAGGCAGGACTAAAATACCCCACCACACACAAATGATTAGGTACTCACATCATGGCTCCTGCTTTTGTGCAGTTATTTCAGTAGATAAAGCTTTGATGCAAGTTAAAGAAAGGCCGATATCAGGTATGTGTGGAAGGGAAGGAGAACAAAATAGATTTCATTACATTTTATCTGGACCTGGCTGCAGCATCAGTCCAGTTTCCTAGATGGTTCTCTGATGCCTGCTTCTGACCAGGCATCAGATGTCCCTGCCTACTTGCCAGTACCAGCAGCTGGCAGGAATAGGCTTTAGCTGCATAACACTTACAGGGATGGGCTGGGGGTGATACACTTTGCTTAATCCAAGCTGAAAAAAGCAAAATGCTGAACAGTTACAAACACAAATATTGTTCCAAGGACAACTTCCAGATGACAGCTTCAGAACAAGTACGTTCAAAGGTGGTGTGACCCTATCTAAAGTCAACCTTTATAAGACAACTGTGTTTCATGGTTTTTTTGTTGGTTTGGTATGGCTTCTTTTTTTTAACTGGTTCATGAAGACAAATTCTTTCTTACTGGCACTGTTTCTCTCCTTCCTTTTTCAAGCAAGGGATATCAAATACAAAAGTGTGTGAAGTTTTTGTATGACCAAATTAATTGCACTCTTGAACCTGGTAAAGGGGCGCTTAAAGTAGAAGATCTACGCAGTGGTAGTGGTCTGTAAGCAGACACAGAGAACAGTTTTCTGGAACATATATTTTTTGTCATTCAATGCTCTAGATATTAACTTCCAAACCCAGGACCATTGAACTTCAAGTAGTGAGGTGTGCTGGTTTTGGCTGAGAAGGGGTTTAATTCTCCTCACTGTGGGGGGTCGGGGACCTTTCCAGCTTCTCGAGCTCTGCCGCATGGCGGGGGGGGCTGGGAGGGGCAGGGCCATGGCGGGGGCGGCTGACCTCGACTGGCCAATGGCAGGTTCATCCCATACCATGTGACACCATGACCAGTATATTGGGGGGGGCAGTTGTGGCTCGGGGGCGGCGCGGCGTCGGGTCGGTGGGGGGTGAGCGGCTGCGGCGCGTGCGGTTTGTTTCAGCAGTTCGTTCCCCCTCTCCCCTCCCTTCCCCCCTCCCCCGGGGCTTTGCGCCTCTCGTTGTTCTCCTTTACATTGCATTTCTACTGTTGTTTCTTTTAATTTTAATTATTAAACTGTTCTTATCCCAACCCACGAGCGTTACCCCTCTGATTCTCTCCCCCATCTACTGATGGGGGAGTGAGCGAGTGGCTGTGTGGGGCTGAGCTGCCAGCTAAACCACGACACAAGGGGACTTAGCTGCAGAACTCATTGATCTTAATGTGAATTGCATGGCCAGAAACCATAGTTTCTTTGCAAATGTATGTATAGCTGTTCAGCCTTTTTTTTGTTATTTAGCATTTCTCCTGACTGAAGCATTTGTATGTGAAGTAAAGCGATTGGAAGTTACCATAACAGAAATTTCTGTAATGTTCAAGTTCATATTTCTTCACATTTCTTCATATTTCTTCACACCTTGCAAGAGATTGTATGCTATAATATTATAGATAAAAGCATTATCTCTGCAAAGTTGGCCTCACAAGATCATAAATCAGTGTATAATCTTATTAAAGGGTGAAGCAAAAAATACAATATAAGGCAAGAATTACATGAGACTTTTTTGTTACTGGGATGCACTGAAGCCCATAAATGGACTTGGCAGTCCACTGTACACGGTAAAAACACAGGCCAAGAAGTAGAATGGATCTCAGAGGCCTACTAGCTATGTGTCAAATAAGAGAGGAAGGGAGCAAAATGAAGATGTATTAGTCAGCATTAGCAAGCAGCATCCACTTCAGACATCTGTATAAGACGCTTGTTTAAAAACATGGTAGAGTTTCGCAGCAGTGTCTTACATTGATGATGAAAGAGAGGTGGTATGTATGGAGGAGAGCTCAGCTCCAGAAGTGCATAAAGCAACGTTCATTTTAGGGAATAGAGATGATGGTTGGCTGGCATGGTGCCGGTTCCTAACTTTTGTTCCTAATTTTTGTCACATAATGACAAAAATATTATTGCATACCGTGTTTTGGATTTGCTGGGTTTGTAATGGTTCTCATTCTAACTTTGAGTTCTAGCATGGCTCCCACCAAATTTATTAAGTTTGTCAAGGAAAAAATAAGGACATTACCAAACTTTTCCTCACACAATAAATTTAACTGCGGTTGTCAAAAATGTGCTATTCACGTGAGTAATAATCTTTTTAATAAAACTTCAGGAAACTGCATCATGCAACATGGAGCATGTGTTGTGAATCAGTCAAAGGTTACTCAAGCCAGACAGGTACCCTCCACAAGACATTACTGTTAACTGAAACTGATAATACTGTAACCGGGAGGATTTCTAAAGAGTCAATGGTGATGGTGATGATTATGTTTAATGGCATCCTATATCTAGGAAAGGTATCTTGATCTCATAGGTTTTAGCATGTTGTCAAACTGCATTGCTTTGATTAAACTTTGAGCTGCAAACCAATTGTTCCCATGATCAAAAATATACTAGTTGACAAAGCAAGTCCTGTTTGATTCCTTTGGCATTTGTTCAAGAACAGCTTTCCGCCAGCTTCTGCCAGCAAGGTCCTCTGGCCCATTTCAGCTCTGACAGCATGGGCTTTCTTAAACAGTTCATGAGCTGCAGTGGTGTTTGTATCCTCACCTTTTCCTGTGAACAAGTTAACAACCTATTTTCCAGGGTAAGCAGTAAATTTCTTCCTGTCTTCTCATTTTTATCTATTTAATCATGTAATGCAGGGGGTCTGGGCACAGGCCCAACAGAATAGGCACTACATGTACCCTGTGATTATGCTTCTCCAGCCACTGGGAATTTAATCTCAAAACTCACCTCCAGCATATTTTCCACTCTCCTCTTTTTCTTGCACCCCTTGATGTGCAAGCCTGAAAGACAGACCATCCTTTCTTCGTGTGACTTTTGGCCACACCAAATAATCCTTTTCTTCTCTAGTTAAAGGAAGAGGTGGCCAACACCTCCACACCAGCTATTTCTCTCTGTCACCCTCTGCTTCCTCAAGATGTCCTGTATTTCCCTCCAGGCCTGGAAGCACTAGTTGCCTATTTGCAAATGTAGTGCCATAGTTGCCTGTGGGATATCAACAGTGCAAGTAGTGACTGTCAGTTAATCTCAATGGACCCAACCAGTCCTGGCATAAATTAGAGCAGCTATAGGGTTGCTGCAGTGTGTGCTCGCCAGCTGTGTGAGACTAGCATAGCAACCTTTTGTCAATGTCTTCACAAAGTTTTTCTAACTCCATCCCACTTACGAAAAACTGAAGAGAGGTCCTAACAACCTCTCACAGCCCTCCTCTGCAGACACATGCACTCTCAATCTTGCTTTCTCAGTCTCAAAACATTTGAGGTGTGGATAGTAGTTGCAGTAATGGAGTTTACCTGAGTGGATAGTTCACAGTCCTTCTCTTCCAACAGCTGCAGGAATCCTGCTGCCTCCAAACCTGTTCAGTTCAAGCCACCTGTCTCCCCTTTCCCGAAGGTGGGTGCCACCTTTTGTAATGTCAGCAAGCACCACACCCTTACCAGGGCTGAAGCTTAATAAAGAGTGATAGAGCTCACAAGAAAACTGGCTTTAAACTTATTTCATCTTTCAGTATAATTTGTCCAGTAATCTCAATCCTTTGCATTAATCATTACCTGCTTTCTCCTAGACGATGTTTTTACACCACTTTTCCAAAAGCTGATCTTACCCTTACCACAACAGCGAAGAAGCTGCACAGCTTCTGAGACAATTTAGGAGTTTCAAATTATGTCTAGTGTAGCTTTAATCAGCCAAAAGATGCCATCCAAATTAGATTCATCCTTCACTTTTTTCCCCTTCCTTGCAGAATTCCATTTTAATAAGAAAACTCCCTGCAGAAAATCTTTAAAATCCTCTATCAAAAACTCTGTAAAGATGGCTTCATCTATAAATGTCCCATGGAATAATAGAAATTCCTTCTTTCTTACTCTCAGAGTTAGGGCAGATAAAGAGACAACTATGATTCACTCATATGACTGAATAGAAGTGGTACAGATTTCAAAAATCCTTTCTAAAATTTAATTTCTTAAAAATGAGTATATTGCATCATAAAAATATGGTTTATGTAGAATATGGCCTATGCAATCTGTCTTATCAGTCTGATTTATGGATCCTACCTGCCTGCAAAAAGCACTGTCTGAATCACTTCACTTTGACACAGTCCTCCTTTGATACAGAAGCTCACTTCTGTATAAAAATGGGATAAACATATCCTGCTCTGAAGGACTGCTTTTCAGTTTCTCAGGAGCTTTTAGAAAAGGCAATCTCATCCACACAAGGTGGGTGAGAAAGAACAGGAAACTTTGATTCACATCAAGTTTTATTGGAGGACAAGATGGCAGCAAAATACTAAGTAATTATGACTTAATATTTAAAAATATTTTAAAAAAAAAGAAATACAAGATTTTGTAACAATAAGACTTGTAGAACATCTAAACATGTTTTGCTGGCAGTGTTGAAAGACTTGCTTCCTAAGCAAAGTTTTATTTCATTAGAAGGTAGATACAGAACCAGATCCTGAGTGCTGTCCAAATGTGATCTTAGTGATTGCCTTCCTTGACACCGTCTACAAGTGTCAAGCCATTCCCAATCCATCCATTTTGCTTATTTTCTGAGCAAACTCAAGACTACTGTGCTAACACTTGAGCTCCTATGTCAAGTAGCAGAAACTGTGTGCCACACTCTCTGATGCTGCCTGTTGGGCAGGAATCATATTAACTTTATGCTCCTTTTAGCGCTGGCATGCTCTCAAAGACTGTTTGTAAGTTAGGTTACAGCTCTATGTGGTCTGACTCATGCCAAAATTAAATAAGTGAACTAGGGAGAAAGATGGTGTGAATACACCACTGAGTATATTTATAGGGAAAAGCCCTCCAATTACTGAGACATATAAAACACACAATCTGTATTACTGGTATTACTCTGTGAATTCTGAAATTGCTACAGTAATCTGGAGTGTACAGCTTGCCATTACAAGATCACTTGTTTTTTAGTTATAGGAAACCTTAGAGCAGTTCTATATTAAGTTCTAACAGATGCTTCAACCTTAGAGGTATTCCTTAATAGGTTCACAAAATTGTCATTTCTTCCTCCTCCTAACTGTTAAATGCCATCAGCAATTATTTAATTGGTCACTTGCTGCTCTCCAGAGTTTTCACCTTTAGTGGTCTGTGGGTAAATTTATTCTGACAGCCTCATGATGAGACCAATTTGGCATATATTTCTGGCATTACAAGTGAACACCACATTTAGCAAGTCTAAACGACCCAGAGTAGACAAAAAAGAAAGAGATTATATAGGGCAATATCCAAATAAGCTATTTGTTCCCTTTTGTAGGAGGAAATATCACTGCCTAAAAAAACTCAAGAACTGACAAAACACAGATTATCTTATTTCTATAATCCTAACAGATAGCAATACATACAGAACATTTCATATCAGTGTCAGTGACATTCACCTTAGTGCATTTTCTTTTGTAATCAAGATATTACTATTGCTATTTGGTGCTTTAGACTAGGTTTGCAGGAATGAAAATTAAGCCAAAATTATAAAATGACAAATAAATTCACCATTTAATAGCAGCTGGATCACAGTCCCAGGCTATCAAATCCCAAATATGCAATGCTTTAGTTTATCAATACAGTATCATAGCATTTAACAGACATGTCTGGCCACGCTGGTAGTAAAGCAAGTCAGCCTACTGTCTTAGTTCAGTCCTCAGCAGGTAACCTCCTTCTTAACAACAGCAGCACTGCAGTTTATCTTAGAAATATCAATAAAAAGCTTCCCTGAGATGCTCCACATCTTTCCTGCCTGGTCATCCCTGTGTCTTTTCCCGGTGATGTCTTCGTATCATTGAGTATGCTACTTACCGCTGCAGGACAAGGTGGGTCCTGGACAGAAGGTTGTAGTAGCTGTTTTGCACCTATATATTCACTCCACAGATGTTTTTCAATTAATAATCCAGCAGAGTTTTTAGCAGTACAAATTACATCTGAAAACACATTCAGGCTACTAACTCAGAAAGAAATCAGCGGTTTCTACTGGAATGCTGCCTGAATACCATAATTTAAAAAACAGGCCTGCAAGGATGAACAAAACTAAACTTAAAGTATACAGGAGGTGAAAGCAGGGACAAGTAACCCATAAGAAATAGGGAGACACTGTTCCAGCATGCAGAGGCATCTTAGAAAAGCAAAAGCCACCAGGAATTGTCTCTGGCAAGTGAAATAAGGTAACAAAAAGGGCTGCTAAAGGTGTATCATTAGCAAATGCAAGAGAAGGGAAAATCCAGCTCCATTGGTGACCTGGGCAAGTGACATCATGTCAAAAGACATGGAAAAGGTCAAGTTACTCAATAACTTCTTTGCCTATCTTGCTATTACGATTTGTCTTCAGGAATCTTCAGGACTGCTAAGATTTGCCTTCAGGAATTTGCCTTCATAGACAAGCTGTTGATGTGTGGGCTGGATAAGCAGACAGTGAGGTGGGTGGAAAACTGTTTGAATGGCCAGGCCCAGAGGGGTGGTTATCAGTAGCACATAGTCTAGTTGGAGGCCAGTAACTAGTGATGTACCTCAGGGGTCTATACAGGCTCCAGCCCTGTTCAACATCTTAATTAAAGATCTTGATGATGGGTCAGAGTATATCTGGTACTTGGAGAGCTGTCTGATGTCACTGCAAGGCCACTCTTCATCATCTTTGAAAGGTGATGACATTCAAGGAAGGTTCTTGAGAATTGGGAGAAAGTAAATACCACCCCATCTAGCAAGATGGAGGATCCAGGGAACTATAAGCTGGTCATCTTCTCCTTGATCCTGGGAGGGAGACAGAGCAAATAATGCTGGAAACCATTTCCAAATAAATGAAGGACAAGCAGCTGAGTGGTAGTATTCAGCGTGGATTTTCAAAGACCATGCCTGACCAACATGATAGCCTTCTACAATGAAATGACTGAGTTGGTGACTAAGGAAAGGGCAGTGGTTGCTGTTTATTTGGACTTCAGCAGGGCTTTCAACTATTTCAGAACATCCCCATAGGCAAACTGAAGATCTACAGACTAGATAAATTAATACTCATGTGGACTGAAGACTATCTGATTGGCCAGGCCCAACTCCAGATCCAAGATAGTCACTAGTGGTGTACCTCAGTAATCAATACCAGGGACAATATTGTTTCACATCTTCATTAATGACCTGGATGATGGGACCAAGTGCACTTTCAACAAGTTTGCAGGTGATACAAAATTGGGAGGAATAATTAATATAGCAGGTGGGTGCTACCATTCAGAGGGACCTTGACAACCTGCAGAGAAGCAAAAACAGGATACACAAACTCCTCTGCAAAGTTCTGCTCGTGGGCAGGGATAATCCCAGGCAACAGTACACACTAGGAGCTGACCAGGAATGGAAAGCAACTTTGCAGAGAAGGACCTCAGGTCCCAGTGGACAACCAAGCTGCCCACGAGCCAGCAATGTGCCCATGCAGCAAAGATGACCAACAGCCTTCTGTGCTGCATTAGGAAGACCATTGCCAGTAGGAAGAGGGAGGCATGGCCAGGGAGAGAAGGGAGACATGGGCAGAACAGGGAGACATGGACATGCTGGAGTGAGTCCAGTGAAGGGTCACAAAGATGATTAAGGGACTGGATATACAACAAGAGTCTGAGAGAGTGGGGAGTATTCAGCCTGGAGAAGAGAAGGCTCATGGGAATCTCATCCATATGTATAAACGCCTGATGGGTAGGGAATAAAGAAGACAGACACAGACTCTTCTCAGTAGTGCCCAGTAGTTTTAGTTAAACAGGTACATCTCAAATGTTGCCCTTTGAGGCCGTGAAGATATTAAAAACCCAGCTGGACATAGCCATGTGCAACCTGTGCTAGGTGATTCTGATTTGAGCAGGGGTTTGACCTAGATGATCTCCAGAGGTCCCTTTCCATCTCAGCCATTCTGTGATTGTGTGAGATTATGTAAAATATGTGTAGTACACAAGCATGAGAGTTTTTAGTAAGATGCTTATTCATCCTCAGGTAGCCCAACCTCACTGTGGAAAGGAGCATACTCTCCAGAGGCATTGCTGACCCTACCACTGTGGGAGTGCTAATAGAACCAGCCTTGGAGTAGAGAAGTATGGGTGCATTTTTCCTCCACATTTCTCTCCTGAACACCTTTCCTGACATTTTAATTTACTTCACAAATACTACTGTCAGACAACACTTCGCAGTTGTCTGTAATGAAGCAACAGAGTTGTCATGAGTGCCAGCAGGAAAAAGAGCATTACAAAAATGTGACCTCATGAAGTCTGACATATGTCTCAGGAGATAAGCACCTCCTGCTTCTTCACATTTTCCCTCTGTGTTTTCAAAGGTTCACTTCTCTGTGTCACTGAACCATTTAACATCTGCTGAATCAGTGAGTCTTGTATGCTTCAGCCCTAATATTGGAGGTGCATTTTAAAGTTTGGAAAGGTTTTGTGTTCCTGGTCCTGGCAAGAAACTCAGGATGTCAGGAAGACTGAGGAAAGTGGTAATAAAATTCACGACAGTTTAAAGATAAGTCACAGGCAAATGGAAATGGCTTGCAATGGAGCTGGGAACTAATTCAACAAAGTACAGTAGTTTAGCAATTTTACACAGCAGTGGCGTCATTACAGTGTCTAACTTAATTGGAATGTATGAATAAGCTACCAAGGTGTTGAAAAATAATTTTACCTGGAATATATAATTTGGGGTTTAATGCATAAGCCCACAACAAAATTTGTACACAATTTTGTACAAATTTGTACAAAATTTGGTTCCTTGCTATGGTGATACTAAAAAGGAGATAGATTTCCTTAGTCCTCTAAGTTTGTCATCAGTATCCTAAGTACAGCAGAATCTCGAAACTGAAAGTGGAATAGGAAGGGAAAGGAAGATGGGACGAGACTGCAGAAACTCCCTCCAAGTGCCAGCTGTTTGTAATTTGAGGACATTAAAATCTACAATTATTAAAATTAATAACAAGGATTTCTTTTTCCAAAGATGTACCGTAGCACTGGTGTTGCCATTTCTCTACCACTGAGCTTCAACTGTTAGTACTAAAGACAGCTTCCTCATTTTGTTTACTCTGTTCAGAAAAAGGAAATCCCAGTAACACTGCATCTGTTACTGTTAGCACAATAAAAATAGGAATATTTTAATATTAGTTTGGCATTTGCTGCTTAAGCCACCCCCAGGTAAAGCTGTGAGGTGCAGTGCTGCAGAAATATTTCCCATAACATGTTTCCCTTAACATGTCACCCAAACAGCACTGCAAAGCATTCTGTAACCAATGCTTAATGGTTACATTTATGCTAGTCCTTCAGGTTTTTTTTATTAAACCTTTCTAAGTTCTTCTTTTCTTCCTGCAGTTTCTTTCCTTCTATTGTGCTGTTTTTTCTCCCACCTACTTTAATGTCTACTTTAATTAAGTTCTGCACTGTGCCTGTATCTTCTTTCTTTCAAATCTATGTCCTCTGATTTCTCCCTCTCTTGTAAGGCTCTTACTCTTACATATCAAGGCTAGTGAAATTGTTTACCCACAGACTGAATTTCTACTTCACAAGGAAAAAAAAAAATCCATCTTCTTGGCTCCTTATATGATTTCCCATGCACTTTCCTTCCTATTGCCCAGCAGTATCTGCTCCTGTCACATAGACAGCATTTATGCTTTCTTTCCAGGAGGCTTAATGAATGGGCTTCCCCACCTGGTGCTGAGCTGAATCCAGGCAGACATGGTAGCTCCCTGTGGAGCACAGCAAGATGTCAAACATAAAGAAAAAGAAGAAAGGGAATATTCTCTCTGGTTTCTTACATGCTCCTTTCTTTGCTTAGCTCCATGTTTTTCTCAGAGCAGGCTCTCACCAAGGGTGCTCTAGGACAAATCTTGATCTCTCTGGTCTCTTTCATATATGAGGGCAAGATCTAGGGATCTGCCCTTGTGTCCTTCCCTTAAATACCTGTTGGTCATGGAAGAAGTTATGACTGATATAATTCTTCATGCAATACAAATCTGCTGCTGTCAGCAGTTCTGGAGTGGGAAATATAACATTTCTCATTCACTTTTATGAGAGATGTCTTCTTATAACTTGTTTTGTTAAAAGCACCTATAGGGTCTGGATATTTTTCAGTATCAGCACATGCTGGGTGCATGGCTCATCATTTGGACCCAGTTATTTAAATAAATTTGCTCAGCTTTGCCAACAGAAAATATTCAGTCATAACTCATATTCATTCTGGACTTCTCATCAAGAAAAACCATCGCATCAATGCAGCAAATAAAAGACCATAGGTGAACATACTTTATTTCAACCATGTAGCTTTGCTTGCAGCTGTACACTACTGTCCAGAAGCCTTTGCTTAAAGAAACCCTTTTTCATTTAAAGCATTGATGTACCACATAACAGTACAACATATGAAGTTACAATGGAAAGACTAGAGCATCTTAGGCACAAACAGAACAAAGGTGTCAAAGATCTCGCTCCCAGTTAAATAAAGTGTGCCACGTCTTAAAACAGAACAGGAAGAAGCCATAATTGCCAGTTAAACTACCACTGCAGTGAACTTGGGCATGCTGGTCAGAACAAACCAGGTGTGAAAGGTCTACAGTTTTGGTATTCTTACACATGGTTTCAGCAGTTGTCACTGCACGTACAAGTGGAACACAAAGCTTTCAGGAAGAAAGGAAAGATGAGTTCTACTTTAAAACAAGTTTTGTGTTCCACTCTCCTAACATAAGAAAGATACACACACACCTCTCTAGATTTACATCATTCCTATCCATCCTGTCACCCATGAAACACTTTTTCTGCATTCCTCACTTACCTGCATTCCTAACTTCTATTCTTCAACTGCTGGCAGCACTGTGTTTGGACTTTGTGCCTCTTCCCAGCAGTCACACACTAGAAGCGTGAAGGTGGATCACTGGGTACCATGCGCTTTGTACAAATTCAGGCTTCTACTTCCTATGTCTGCCCACGACAGCCGGCTAAGAGAATTGTCCTTACCTGGGAGCAGATCTAAGCTTTGATTTTGAAGTTAACTATGCACAGTAATTCTCTCTCTGGTCAGTCATGGTTCAATTACCCTTTTCAAAGCATTAGTGAGTTTATCTTTTCTTTAGTCAGCAGCATATGGACAAATGTGGAAAATAAACTCAGCATATTGCTCCATATTACCCTAAGCAAGGGCGAGAGCAAGTCATGAAGGCTCCCCAAATAACCAATAATAAAAATGTTCATGATCTCAAGCACAAGCATTTTTTTTCATCATTCACTTTATTCTCTCTATTGCTTTTTTCTTCCCCCCGATGAAATCACCTAAAGGCAATTTACCTGCTCTGAGTAAAAGTATTTGGCACCTACATTAGCTAGCATACATCTCTCTTAGGAATATCTTCACAGAGCCCATTGCATTGCTGGGGTCTCCTTTTTATATGAATGTCTTCAGTGGGTGTGTCCAGAAGTTGTGGCAGCAGGTGTATTTGACCTATGTACCTACCATCTGATTATGCCACACCACAGTCCCTCTGAATCTAAGGATCAGTCTCTCACATGTTTAGGCAAGTCCAGCAAGTCTTGCCTGCTGCATTAAGCTGGATACTATGCCCGTAGCTTTGCAGTCACTTAAAATCATTGCTAGATATGGCTGACTTGTGAAGAACACTACCACACTGCAGGCATCCTATGCAGACCTGAGGACATCTTCCCACCAGCGCTACAAAAGAAACAAAACCCATCAGCCTACAGTATATAGTGTATCTTTTGATCTCTACCTACATGATTAAGCTTTCCACTAATGCTAAATAAACAATCAGCAAGGATCCTTTTAATATATCTTGAAAGTTCCTATAAATGGCAGACATCTGTTGAATAATTAGGTTCCTAGAAAATAAGGATGTAAAATTAGTTTGTATCACATAGTCCATATATGTGCTGTCTTACATCTTAATACACATTATTTATTTTATTAAAATTATGGAACTGATAAATATACTTCTGAAATTCCAAATAAAAGATCTGAAGAAAAAAAAAATCCCAAACAAACAAAAAAAAGAGATGATGAAAATCCCCAGATTCTGTTCATTTTCCTAGACTTAAGTATTGGAAAGATTTTGCATTTCATTGCCTTGGTAGGATTCCAGTACGCAGGAAACCAGAGGAAGGGATGAAGTAATAATATTCAGAACACTTTTAACTTAGAGTGACGAACAAATGGAAACAATCTGAAGCAGGACTGGAAACTCATTCAGCAAAATACTCTAGTTCAGCAGTTTTATATGGCAGTGACATCATAAAACCATAACAGAAATATCATGCTAGCTCAAAACGTTTCAAATACTGAAGAAATATATACGGCAAATGGAAAAGAAAAATAGGAAGAGAGAGTGAGTCATGAAAAGCTAGCTCATTAATCAAGTGAATAAATGCTGACAGAAGAAAATGTGAAGAAAATTATTCTAAGAAATTAATGAATTAAAAATGGACTGACTTAACTTTGTATGTTACTTACAGACTTATGACAGAGCATAACCTTCAGTGATATTCAGTTATTGTAAATAGTTAGACTTCTGTGAAACATCTCATTGTGCGGCAGTTTAGACCATAATCATCACTGCTATCCACACATCATGGCTGATTTTTGTGTGTATCTACTACAGGCATTTTTTGTTTCCTTCTCATCTGATTCTTTTTTAAAAATAGAGCAGAAATACAAAACTTTCCTCTAGACGGCAGCTCACCAATTCTTAGTCCATATTTTTTTCCAAAAATCCTAACTGATTTCAAGTTGCAAGAAATCAGATGTAGACTGCACATGTGTTTTGTTTATATCTTAAAGCTAGGATTGTTCTTTGGAGCAAAATCATCTGTGTGGCAAACTATGTCTTAACTAATCACTAGAATTACTTCTTAAGAAACCAGCAGAAGTTTAAATTGCTTATTTGCTCTATTTAAAGAAAGTGGTTGTTAATTCATGCTCCTTGGAAGTCTCCACAGTTCCTCAGGATCCACAGTGATCAGAGATGAGCCATTTTACCAGCATCATAATTGTTGCAAGAATCTTGAGGCACTGTTAAGCACACACTGGTACAAAGGCTCCAAAAGGCACTTTTGTGCACATCATTACGGTCTTTGGTGAGTGCAGAAGGTGCCTCTCTCTGCACTGCTTTTTAGGAATACCGCTTGGCACCTTTCTCCCTGCATGTCCCATGACATGGTAAGACTCCAAGTGCATGGTCCAGGCCCACTAGCCCCACTGAGTGGAAGCACTGCTGGTTCAGCCCCTTCCTTCACAATGCTCCTTGAGAAGAAAGAGGGAAGAGGTGTGGGGCCAGACTCTTTCCACCTGGGACACCTTTCCTCCCTAGACAGGGAGACACAGAATCTGCAGGAGATACCCTGACACCCCAACCCAATGAAACTTCAGTTCAGCATCCTCCTGTCATTCCTCCCAAGCCCTGATTAAAATGGCCCTTTTGCTTCCCAAAAGCAGCTGGTGGTAACCAGTGCAGCTCTTCTGTGCTGGCTTGCTCTGCCTATTTGCAGCTCCAAGGAGAGGCATCTGGCAGTGCTGGTGGTTGCAAGGAGGTGACTTGGGCAGAAGGTGCTGACTCCCACAGGTGAGTCTTATGTGTCCCCCTGGCCCTCTGCCTTTCTCCAGCTTGAGAACCAGTACCCTGATGCACAGTACACTCAGCAAGTCTTAGGAAGCCCAACCTGATGTTTTGCCTTCATCAAGAAGATGCAAATGCTCTGTTAAATTAAGTACTGTGAATGGAAAAACATGTCAGGATGGGGGTGGCGTGGGGATTTCTGAGGTTTCTGCGTGGGGATTGCAGAGATTTTTTTTTAAGAACGGCAGTATCTGAAAAGCCAAAGTGTGAGCAGTTCACAACGCACTTCCCAGCAATCAAAATATGGAAGCTATTCCCAGGGTAAGGAGGTTTGGGAAAAACTGGTCATTACGTTCTACTGTGAATTCATTAGTTACGCATTTATAAAGGGACAACATACACAGAGAAATTTCATTTTACAATCAAGATTATGACTCAGACTAGACAAGCAAACAGTTGATTAGCACAGACATTCCCATCTTAATCTATACATCCATAACATTACTCTAACACTTTTGTGCTTTTTTTTGTTTTAATATTATCTCCTTAGAAGGCATATTATTCCTTAAACAAACTAACACAAGTTCTCAAGTTATCTCAGGATAGTTATTTCAAAAGACAATGCAGTATTTCATAATAAACATTTATAATCAGGTTTTTAACAAAGTAATTCATCATATAAACAAATGAATCAGTCAGACACTAAATAAATATTTGTACTGGTAAATACTAGCATTTTGCTTATATCATGTAGGACCTGATCCTGCAAGCCCTCTGTATACATCTTTATCCCCACTGAATGATTGGTTTCATTTCTTGTTCTAATCTACTATTTTACTTTGAGCTGAGCAAATACTTTCTGGCCACTAAGTTAAGTAATTGAATTAAGGACTGGAACATATCCCAGCGGACAATGATTTCCTTAGATGTCCTTGTAACTCATTCTTTTTTTCATGTTTATGAAATCATCACAGACATTTATCAACAGGCATTCAGTTTTTGGTATTTACAATCTGAGTTGCATCAGTTAGTCAAGACTGATCAAATAAATTGTATGTTCCTTGTTCTTGGATCTCTGACTGAACAAAGCATGACCTTTACACTCAATTTAGAGTGGTTTCCAAGAATTATTTCATAAGTAATACTGCATTTCACTTTCTTCAGACATTTGAGCTAAAAATACTAGGAAGGCAAGAGCCTCCAGGAGAATAACAAGCCAGCAGCTCTCCTTGGGGAGGGCAGTCAAGCATGAATTATCATCTATCTGTTCCCATCTACCACAATTACTACCTTCTCCAAGGCAATGGGGAGAGCCTTTTTCAAAGCATACAGAAAGCTACGGCCAGTCCTTTAATTCTGAATTTACTCACTCCTTTGCAGGGATGCGTTTTTCCTTGCATGGTAAATCCAGAACAGAGAACCACAGATGAGAAACATTAACTGATCTACACACTTTCCTTGTGCCTTAGGAAATTTATCAGGATATTTTCATACAAATAGATGTGTCAATGAATTCCAATCTTTTAGTTGTTTTTTGAAAGGCAACAAAGGAGTCTCTTACAGCTAAAAAATTTCAAACTTAAACTCAATAATTGCATGCTTTTTCTGGCCCAGGTCTCTTTGAAATGTAGTTTGAAATCAAGGGTACTGAGGTTATTAGAGGTACCCACTGTATTAATTTAAGTTTTGCTGAATTCTGATGTTTTCTTGGATGCCTTTGAGCTCTTACCACAGTATAATATGAAATGTTTCAAGAATGTTGCAAAAATAATGATTGCAACAAATCACTGCCTGAACTGAAAAGAGGAACAAATTTTGAAATTACTCTCTGTATATATCTATATATATAGGGATATACACACACGCACGCACACACACATATATATCCCTATATAAACATTTCTCTACAATACAGAATTCTATTTTATTATTTCTTATGTTGGTATCATTTTAGATACTTTACTCTGTGAATCCACAATATGACAACTTCAGGCTGTCCAGAGAGATAAACCTTAACACAGTCTTACAACCTCCATTAATATAAATATATTGGCAAAGAACTTTGACCAGCAATAGTAAATTCTGAAACTTAAATAATTATTCTACAATTATTTTAACAACAAATTTCTACTGAGTACCAATATTCATCGAAAATGTAAAAAAAAAAAAGGATACACCTTTACCTTCTAACACTCTGTATCAAGTGCAGCTTTATGAAAGGAATGTAAAAGAAAATTATGTATTATAGACTCATTCTAAAAAGAGAAACAGCAACTTATACTATGTGTTTCAAAGAAAGAATACTGTATGCCTGCACTTTGTCATAAATGACCATGTTAAGTCATAGTTTCTTCTTGCCTGCAAATGAAGGACGTTGGTTCACAAATCTTCTAAAGTGTACAGAAGCATTTGATTAAATCCTTTTCCTTGTGAAAATAAAGTTCATTTACACTTAGAGTGAACAACAGTGAGGAGTTTTTTACTATAATAGGACATTTAAGGACCTTGGTAGCCAGTACCAGTGTATTTGCAAGTAGCTCCTCAGCTTTTCTGTTTTTGTTTTTGTTTTTTTTTTTTTTAAAAATAAACGTACAATCATAGTTATTCATTTACTTTAAAAATTCTAAAGATGAAGAAAAGTAGCGTTTATACATACAAGTCCTCATATAAATTATAAAACTCAAGTTTATCTTATAGAGTTCCATCCCCAGAAGAAGCATAAAGCACTTTTGTGGTACCTTCACCAGTAAATATTTGTATCACATCAAATCTGAGAAATGCAACAAAGATGATACCGCATCCAAAAGCTGAAAGAGAACATTCTTCTGATGCAGTCTCTTTTGATGGATGTGCTCCATGGGATCATATGATTGCCGTGAATTGACTGAATTTCAAATAAAGGGAATATGAAGAAATTCACCTCACCAGTTCAGTAGGTATAAGGAACATCAGTGAACAGCAGACTCATCTCACTTGAGGTCAACAGTCTTTGGAAGACAACGAGGAGGGAGTTTAAAACTACACCAGCAAAATCAAATAATAATAACAATAATGAGGTAAACTCCCCTAAAAAGGCCAAGTAGGCTGCAATGTCAGGAGAGAGTTTGATTGTACCTGACACCCAAATGTTTCTGTAGCCAGAGTTCAGCAAGCTGCATGGTAGAGGCAAAAGTACTTGCTTTGGACCCTAAGCACATTTTATATTGTTTCGGATCTAAACTGGGGTCACACTGAACTGGATGAAAAATATGGACAACTCCCACTTCTTGACTTCTGAAAGCCTTCAAGCCAGATGTTATCACTTTTGTAAAGAGGTCTACATCCTCAAGTCCCCAGCCTTGAATTGAGGTATCAAACCCACCAGCAGTAAGTAGATCGCTTTTGTAAATACAGGTAATTCCAAACCCATACTCTCTCCAAAATCCAGTTCTTTTTGTGAAAACGAAACTACTGTCAGCTGGAGGATTGCCTCCATATATAACTTTTGGATCATACTGGCTAAAGATGATAGGGTAGTAAACCTGTTCTCCCTGAATAGTGTTATCTCTGCAACGCTGGAGGAAGTCTGGTGTGAATATCAGGTCAACATCACAGAAGAGCAGCAAAGTGCCATTGTCAAATTGAGATGAAGCCATTTCAAGACCTAAACCTCTAGAAAACTTTCCTGACATTGGAATCAGGGTCATATCTGCCTTAGGATACTTAATGCTGTATTCTTTTATTAGCTCTATGTGCTTTCTGGTGTCTTGGCCTGACTCAGAACTGAAGAGAATTATTGCCAACTTTACATTCTGCCTGGGAATTAGACAAGTCTTCTCAAAGTTATCCATAAATCTTGAGAAAATGTCAAATCTTCCTGTAAGAGGGACAAGAATATGTATTTTCTTGTTACTGCGTCCCCCCGTGTCTTTGGTGCCTTGGAATGATGAGGAAAAAATCTTTAAAGAACTTGAAAGAAAAGAGAAAGATTGAGTGTCAGTGTTGGTATCTTCCAGCAGGCTTCTTACATCCAGCTCCTCTGCTTCTTTGAAGAAGGGTTTGCTAAACAATTGCTGAAGGTAAGCATGCCGCCTCACTGGAACCGTAACTTTCCTTCCTTTGTGCCTTTTGTACAGAAGTAGTAAATCCAGGATATACTCCACTCCATGCAGAGGGTCCACCCTGCGGTAGCCATACTGTATTTCCTTGAAATCAATGAGCCTTCCTCTAGATCTAGAGTTCTCATTTATCATTTCCATGACTTGCATCACGGTGTCATCCAGTGCAGCCCGCAGGACAGTGCTCAGGCTTTGCCGGGGTGGCTGGTTCTCCACCATCGAGTAAAGAAATTTTCCTGTCAGGAACTCCCACTCAATGACTTCATCCCTTTCACGTGGCTGGAAGTGATTGAAAGATGGCATCACTCCCAGTTGTTGATCTTCTTTATTTACTTCACTGTTACTGAGCTTGCTCATCAGGGCACTTTCTCTATGGAGCTGGATGGTCCGATAGCGCAGTTCGGAAATTTTGCGACTCAGTATGTAATTGTGCAGCCTGTATTGGTAGGCTGGTCTTTTGTTTGGATGAAGTGTTATGGCTGTATGAATCTTGCTGTTGTGAAGATCCTGAATGTAACCCTTGCGGTTGTGTTCATAATTTTCATGGAACAATTGCTGCATCTAGAAAGAGAGAGAGAAAAAATAAAAGACTTTAAGAGGAAGTGCCTCTACCCATAAAGTGACCCATGTTGGTACTGTTAATCATTAACAATTCTTATAGATCACGGCTATTTTTAGGCACAGAACTTTACAGTATTCTGTAGGAACTATTTACACTGGTTTGGTCTCGGTTTCAGGACTGTCCACAGTAAGCAAATATTGCCCTCTAACTAATCAGAGGGGCTGATATCTTGGGTTTATTTTTACTTCATCTAGCTGCAAAAATAAAAGAAACACTTAACCAAAGGTCTGCAGATAATATTTCTGAGTTCCTAGGTGCAGGCTGTATGCTGCTATGCATGAAGCACACTAAGTCTCCACCTACATCTAAACCCTTATTAGCACAGATCCTTACTGAAATATTAGCAACACTGATTATGTTTTTTAACAGGACCTTGGATTTATGTCTATGGAGCACAAAGCTGCTTGTATTTCCTATAGATATACTCAGATGGACAGTGCTACTTAACATTCAAAAACTGAATGTACTTCATTTAACAAAACTATTTTTTTCCATGTGGACAAAGAATTCAATGACTGAAATACAACCATTGCAATATGTGCGTTGGCAGGGTACATATAATAGAGTACATCAATTAAGCAATATATCATGCTAGTATACCTCACCCTGAGTAATTTCCAATGTATTTCTGTGGCAAGAAAAGACATTCTACTTCTGTAAAATTAGTAATTGTAGTATCTTCTAAATAGTGAAGAGATATATTTTGTCTGAAGCACAGATTTACAATTTAAAGTATCTGGCCTTTATACCTTTCTCTGCAAACAGCTAAACCATAAAGCAAATCATAAAACTTTCTCTGACTCAGTTTCCTCCCTAAAAGAAAACGTAGCTCATTATTAATTTAATGTGATGAGTATTTATTCTTAAATGAGAAGTAACATGGAGGAGTAAAATTTCAACATAATTTAAGACCCACTGCTCTTTTCTAAGCTAACTCCAGAGAAACCAAATTATTTCCCAAGATCTTTTTCAGCTGCAAATGGACTGGTCTGTAATTAACACATAAGGAAAATGTGCTAATTAGATAGAAAATGTTGTTCAAGGAAGTGGTGTAAGCTTGAGCTATAATCAGACTTTGAGATGAGTACTGAAGTTTGTCTTTTATACACTGAGGAAATCAAGAGAGGTGAGGTCTGATGACACAATGTCTCAGACTCAAAACACAGCTCATTTTACTGCAATTCTTTCTAAACAGAGGTTTTGCTACTAGAAGTAATATTAAACATAGGGCAATAAATGTAAAATAACTCCTAACAAAGCTAAGAACCATGACAATTATTTAAAATCCATTAGCACGTGTGAGAAATACACTTTTTCATACTTAGAAAAACAGAATTTTGATATGATATTTCTGGAATCTCTCTCCTACCCTCTTCAGACCCCAAATGTCTCTGCTTGAGCAAACGTATTAGTCAGGTTAGCATTTCTGAGGCCATATAACATGGAGAAAAGCAACAGCCTAATTCTGAGAACTACCTTAAGCTACCTTAAATTTGGCTTTAAAAAACCCAATATGTCTGTTATACTAAAGTGAGAGTGAGAATGAAAAAACATACATAGTTACAAAATGACTCAAATACTCCTTATTCACAGAACCCCTATGTAAAGCTGTCAGACCACATTTGTTCTGTCTTAGGAGGTGGTATTTTGTTTGTCACATGAGATGAGATGAAGCAAGGACAAGAGGGTTTGGGTGATCTTCTTGCTATCACAGAGAACAGGAACCAACAGCATTGGTACTGAGTTGGCGTTTAACCAGCAGTGCTGGCAAACTCAAAATATGGCTGCCTTGAGGACAAGAGAGGGACACTGGTGGGACAGGCATATTAGAGACTGAACCAGGGGAAAGTGCCTGGGAAAGGGATGGGTGAGGATAGTTGCTTTTTGAAAGAATAATTCGCCCTTCTCCCTCTATAATTTACATTTTGAATAATGAAAAAAAGATCTAATGATCAGGTGAGGTTTCCATCTCTCCAGTTAGAATTCACACTCCCTTCCTGGCCTTTTTTATTTAAAGAGTCTACTGTGTGCTCTGCAAGGTGACTGTGCTTTTGTATTCTCCACTTCTTCTGGAAAAACTTGAACCCATTATTTCCACATTTAGAATTTCACACTAAAATCCCCTTCTAAAAAAAATAAAGAAAATGTATAATGTTGAAAACAAAAGAAAGAGTGGGAAGCTGTTTGGTTGCTGAATGGTATCATCATTCCTAAATCTTCCTAAATCTTCTAATCATAGTCACGTTAGTTTTTCTTCATCCACAATGAAGAATGGTATTTGAGTATAACTGCAATAATCATTAACTACCATTAACGTATTTCACTTATGGTACCTGAATTTTCTCACTAAGTTTTATTTAAAGTACTATAATTTATTTTATCCAAAAGACTTTTAACAGATGACAACCTATCACTGTAAAACTAAATGCTGTCCTCCTATTGTGCAAATTCTTCTGTAACCCTTGACTTATTACAAGCTCAGCTTCACAGCAGATTCATTAGCAACACTCATTTAACAGGAATATTCTATTAACATAAATACCACATTTTTATTACATTCCAATTTCAGATGCTTTGGTTTATTAGTTATGCTCCACTGAAATCATAGTGAGAGGATGTACTCCATTATACTAATGATTTTGCTTTTGATAATCAACAACAGATTAGCAGTAGCAATGCAAAAAGTTTGAACCAACTCAGTAATACAATATTACCACACATATACAAAACTGTATTAATCCAGTTTAAATTATGTTACTGAACACTTTTAACAGATCTCAATACAGAGAAAACAGTTCAGAACAAAACTGACACTGAAATAATAAACTCTTCCTAAAGATACCAGGTGCCACACAGAAATTTGTTTTCAATTTTGCATGACAAAAATGTCTTTTTACAACTTGAATTATTAACATCTAGATGAAAGCAATTAATTGTGATCCTAACCTTGCTTTGAAATTTCTAAGCAAGGTGGTCAAGCCTAGTAGGCAAAGGGAAAGATGATTAAGCTTCCTGGGGGACAGATCTGTGCAAGGGCCTGAATTGGCCAATGCAGTCATAAGTGATCTGGAAACAGGTGATTTGGGGGGTGAAAGATTTCCTGAATATAAATCAAAATTATGCAGCACTGTAAAAGTAAACCTGCCTGCAAAAGTTCTCATGATTTTGAATGACTAAGTAATAAAATGGCAAATTAAATTTTGTTTAGATAAGTGCAAAGCACATGTGAAGAAGGCAATCCTAATCTTACCTGAAGAATGTCAGACTGTGTGCAAGCTGCTAGCACTCTGGAAAGAGAACCGAGTTACCCAGTGGGCAATTCTGTGCAAATGTCACGTCAGTGTCCAATAGTGATGAAAGGAAAAGCAAATTGCATGAGGACAAGTCTAGAGTGAATCAGAAACATCATTATACGGTTGTGTCCACAGCACACCTGAAATCTTGAAGGCTGTGGGCGGGTACCTTGTCAATGTAATGATGTCCCATCTGAAATCGATAACATATGAGCAGAAAGGTACGCATCAAGGCCACCAGATGATCACACATGTGGATTGCTAGATGAACAGATGACTAGGGCCAACCCCAAGATCTATAAAGGTCAGTAGCACCATAATGGAAGTGGATAGGACTAGACACTGTCTCTTCTCACATAGAGAACTAAGACACATACAATGATGCTCTCAAGATTCAAACAGAAAAGGAAATACTTATGTAGCTCAACCACAGAACTTACTGGCACAGCAAGCTGCTGATGGTAAAATTAGGTATGGCTTCAAAGGCTGAGACAACAGCTTAGTGGGAGTCTTCCATCATTGTTACGTTAAACACAAAGGTACACTTTCTCCACAACACTGCTGTACTGCAGACTCCTGGAGCCCCAGCTGAGGTTATATCACAATATTGTCTTACACCCCTGCCTTGACTTCTTCTGCTGGTTACTGCAGAGAGAGCATATTTTGTCAAATGAACGTTTAGTCTGACACGATACAATCACTTTACATTCACTGAAAGCAGAGAATGGGAGAAGTTGTCTTTGTTCAATATAATACATGGAGGCACAACATTTTATTTTTTCATATTGCATGATTTTGTGAGTTTCCTGAAGAGATTGCTGTCTTCTGAACAATTCTTACAGCACAACTAATGCAAGAGTTAGCAAGGACTTCTGCTTGCTTATTTTCACACCAGCTGAAACTAGAGTTGGCAAGAAATGTGAATAACCTAATTGTGCTCTGAGGAACTCTGAACTGCAACCAAGGATAAAAAAAAACCGGAGAAGAAACAAATTAGAATAAAGGCAATGCTTTATTATCATGGCAGAGAAATACAATAGCTAATACGTAAGCACAATGTAATTTGCATTGCAAGCTCTGAAATCATCGTAACCTCCGTGATTTACTGATATAATAAAAAGGGAAGTTCTTATTATATATACACAAAAGCCCAAACCAACCTACTTTATTATTGCAAGACTATAACATATTAAAAGATTGAGTACAAATGGTGCTTCTTAAATTAACACAATATTTCTCTGAGCATTGTTTAAGAACAATTTCTCCCATTTTACAGAGAAGACATGGAACTTAATCCTCCACCCACCCTAGCTCTTCCTAAATCTACAGCTGTACTAAACTGTTGACTGTTTTATCTAAAATAAGATTAACAGGAACTACTCCTGGTCTTTCTTCGCCCTGCTTTCTAGAGTTTAGCTCTTCTAAAAATAAAGATTTATTCACTATTTCCACTGACTTCAGGGGGCATTTAATTCATATGAAGAACACATGTAAAATCTACTGTGATTTAGATGATACTGTTTGGTTGAACAGCAGCAAGATGAGTACCTTAATCAAAGGATGAGGGGAAAAAAAATTCAGGTAACTATGGGCACATTAGGATGTTCTCAATAACATGTACTGAAATGCAACACTAAGCTATGGGTGATCGTAAGTTGCTGGACAAGAAAACAGATTTCAGCAAGTCATTTGGTGTGGTGCTATGAGAAGAACGGTCAGCCTGGAGAGGATAAGGATTAAGACTGGAATTATGAAACGCATATGAACTATATAACAGAGAAGCAATAACCAGCTATGTTTAAATAGGGAACTGTCAGTTTGGAGGGAATTAATTACAGAAGCTTCTGAGAAACAATATCATACCTAGTGACACGGGCACAAAACCTGGGATGCTGCTCATGACAGAAAGACGAGGACATCATGAAGAGACAAGGATAAGACACCCCACAAGAAGAGCTAAAGAACTTGGAGAAGCAACATTGCAGTTGTTATAATAACACAACACACATAATCCTACACCCGTGGTTTTAAGAGGTAGGTGACTAAATATCTTAGGAAAGCTGATTTTTTAAACTCGAAATAACTGATGTAAGAATATTAGCAGACAGTAAGGTGACATGGAGAGATTATGAAACATCAGTGTGAACCTCCACAGAAAAGGAAAACAAGATTTTGTGTTGCCTCAGCCAAAGTATTTCTGAAAGACATAGCAGACAACTTCACACAATTCTGAACCTGTACTTTGACCAAATGCATGGGACCAAATCAATGCAAAAGAGATTTATCAAGACCAGAAACTATTGTATGAGAAGAGGTTAATGTTATTTGGCTTGTTTAACCTTACACAATGAAGGATAAGAATCATATTGTCTCTAAATACCTTAAGTAAATAAGAGAAAGATAATGAAAGCAAAGTAGCCTCAGCTTTACTTGGGCAGGAAATTAAAGGAAAATTTCTAGCTGTCAGAAGAAGGGTTTAGATTACAAGGAATGCATACAAATTAATCAGGTTATAAAAAACTAGATTGCTTGTGACTAGGGGAATCAATGACTTGAGAGATCCATTCAATTCTTCTCGATGCAGTGACTGGCTTCTAGTAAGAATTAATTACATCTTATTAACTGCCAGCAGCCAACCTTCCTACAAACAGAAGACATTACATTGAAAATACCTAACATCCTCTTTCTATTCACAGTCCTTAGCCAACAGCAGTTCCTTAGATTTCCACTTAGTGTAATGCCTAACAAACGAGCTTTATATCTGTAAAAATTATGACCAGTGATGTAATAGCTTTATAACACAACCGTTTGCTTGTAGTTTATAATGCATCTGAGGAACAATGTTGTGAAGCATTTTGCCACAAAAACAGAACAAGGACTCATGCTTCACTGTCCAAATTTTTGTAAGGGATTAAAACCTGCTGCCATCTTTACATTATGCCCATCACTTTAGCATATGACGCACCCAGAAACAACAGGGAAAACTGGAGTGTCATTCTAATCTACGAGTGATAGGAAAATCCTACGTATTAGAGAGTTGTATCTTGCTGCATAAGGAAAGGCATATCTGCTAATTCTTCCTAGAGAACTAAGTTTAAGCCAACACAGCAACAGAAGAAAGCACTGAATACTATTCTGTTTCACACATCATTAACAGACATATTATGCAACTTAAGCACCAGAATCAACAGTCTTCCTGCTGACATATTCCCCCAGATGAACAAAACCTGATGTACTGATTTCAGCTCTGGTATGTAGGGGTTAGTAAGCAGAAAAATTACAAGCGCACACCACAAATTCAATTAATAGTTTCTTCAGCATTAGGACCACTCACTCAATAGCAAGGAATCTAACTTCTTATTTGCAGATTATCTAGATATGATATGGAGTGATCAAAATAGAAAAGAGGTAATTTCTTTTAAAAGTAGAACTGTGCATTAATTATTTATAACTCTTCTGCTAGTCCTCACCTTAATGAGACTAATAAATAAAGGTTAATAGCAAACTCTTTTGGACCATTTTCGCTCCACCTCTCACAGTAGTCAAACCATCGGACGGAAATCAGCTCAGCATACTGTAAGCCAGGTGATATCAAGGAAAGCTAAAATAAAGTGCTTATGAAACAGTGGTTCTCTGTTAATATTAGTAGACTTTTTTGACATCACATCTCTTTATAGCTGTAAACTAAAAAAACTCCACTCCAAATCCCAAAGTTTTCCTGCAGTGTAGGACAGACAATACAAAAGGATGTATGAAGTCATGCTGTTTTGTGCATGATTCTACCCTCCTGCTATAGGGATACTTCACCAAGCGCACAATGTAATAAAATCCAACAAATCTGTACAGGCAAAATAAGCATAGGTTAGAAAAAGAATAGTAAATATTTGAACCTTTGTAATTTAACCTATAAATAGGCAAATTAAGCAGCATGACATACAAGTACAGCAGCATACATGCAAGAAAGCAGCAAAATGTTTTCTATTACCCTCTGCATTATCCAAGTGGAAAATGCAGGAGAAAAGGCTGCATTTCAGAAGGTTTAAGGAAACTAGACTGTCACCCTTTCAGCTTGCTCAGGTTTGGTCTGCCTGGTGTCACTTACCTGCTTCTTTGGCACAAACCAGCCTTCAGAGTAGCAGCACCATGGGTAATGGGGAAGGGGTAAAGAATTTACATACTGGTAACGGTGCAACAGTGACAGTGGACAACAACTTCCCCCTCACTGCCAGTCTTCTTTCCGTTGGCATGTGAAAGGGAATAGGCTAGCTCAGGATTTTTGATGATGCTGAAGATCTGACTCATTCCCTATTCTGGATAAAAAAAGAGAAGGTATAACTAGTTTTCCTATCACAGCTTAAGCTTTGTGTAATTCAGTGATGTTCAGACTTGTAGTTGCTCCTACGTCCTCACATCATTGAGGGAGGTCAGGAGAGGAAAGCACATCCACATTCTCATAGAGTTAACACAGTGAGACACCAGCAAGTGCACTGGGACCAGCTACATGTTTACAAGATGAGTCCTGGGACCTGAACATGCCCTCCTCAGCACTAACTGCATAGACTTGTAGTCCAGCAGGTAAATCCATCTGTAGTTTTGCCATTCATTTGTCTCATTACTGAAGGTGGTAATTTATCACAGTAGTATTGCCTGCTATCGCATCCAGGTGACAGCCCCAAGCGTGCATGTACTTTATATGGTTTTGAAGATCTTGGCAGGACACGCACACTTGCTTTGGCAATAGGTCCATACTTAAAACTTTTCCAAATGATAAAACTGTTCTTCAGCTCCCCCCAGCCAGGTGAAGGACCAATCCACCCTCGTGCAAGCCAAACTGCGCGCCCACACCCTCAGGGCCATACTGCCGAACTGGATCTCGCCCAAGTTCCTGCCATGCTGCAAAGGCTTCTGCAGCTCCTGGTACAACCACCCTTCCCCGGGGCTCTGCCCCTCATTCATTGGTAGTGGCTGTGCCTCAGGTACTTTGCCTGGAAGCTCTCCCAGAAATCGGGATTCTTATTTTTTTCTGCAGTAAAGAAAGGTGCCCAATATTTGGTAGCTGGTACCCTGCCGGAAGATTTAAGAGATTGCTGCCTTGGTTTCTGAGTAAACTGTTATACCTCTGGGAGAAAGGAGACCTGATAGTTGGTTGCTACTTGTCAGTGAGCTCTAAAAAAAAAATCCAGATCTGGAAGAACTGTGCCAGAGGTGTTGACTTTCACTAAATGTTTTTTTTCTTCTCTGAGCTTGCTGACAGTTAACGTTCATTCTCAATCAATTCTTTCTGGTTGGAGTTCTCTTAAAAACGGATGTCCTTTTAATAGCTTTGTATAGAGCTCAGAGAACTTGAAGCTGTTTAAAATCCTACAGTTGTATCTGTATAAATAATTCAGAAAATAAATTTCTTTACATACTGAATGTCTATCTTCAGACTACAAATGCTATGACGATTGTTCTAGGATCAACGAGTAGTACCATAAAATGGTATCATGCCAAGATGTTAAATAACTTGCTGTGATCGAGGTCAAGAAAATAAATTCAATGTTTTCTAGATATACAGCATGACAGGTGCAGAGTTAATTAATAAGAGGTATTTCACAAATTTAAGATACATTTCATAACTTCCATTCAGCATGGATGTGTAATGCCTGAAATCCTCTACCGCTGAATGAAGAATGAGATTTTCTTCTGTGCCTCAATTTTATGGTGCATTATAAAAATTTAGTGTTTCTATAGCTTTTATGCTTCAAGCGCCCTGAGTGGGTAATCTCAATCTGGTGGGAGAGAACAATTTTATATAGTAAGAGAAAACAGCCCCCTGCCTGCCCTCAGCCCAGTAACAACACTAGCTATAAACAGTATGAGGCTCCTTTTTCATGAAGAATCCTTATACAGTAGTGATATTTTTACAAGGCACAATCCTCCTTACTGGGAGATGAGCATCTCTGCAACTACAGACAAAGTCTGTATATTTAAAAAATAAAATAGTGAAACAGTAAGACTACAACAGTCTGACACAAAGTGTTCCCTGATATTTCTGACTTCCCTTGGGAAATAAATCTAACTGAAGAATCTGCATGCCTGTACCTTACTTAACCTGTTATCCACTACAGAAAATGTACATCTTACATTGCTGTGCAGGAGCTCAAAAGGTCTTCCTTAAGGGATTCAGTCATAAGGATCTGTACTTTTGAAGTAATTCAGCAATTCAAATGTTGAGGAAAACATTGAGAAAAAGACATTATAACTTCTAATTAATCTGAAAAAAAATTAAAAATCAAGCTTTGGGGCTACAAACCCTGAGACCTTAGTGCTGAGGTAAAGTGCTCTGAAGTAGAAATCTTCTCTGCTTCACTAGTTGGTCACGTTTCTGACTAAGTGAAAAGTTATAAGTGAAAGCAATTGTTTGCATTTAATATTCAAGTATATTTATCATTATAGCCTACAAATGGAAAATGCTCTGAGGTATTTATTATGTATCACTGCAGTCAATTATTGGGGCACAAAAGGTTTCTCCTCATCGTTTGATTGGGTTTTAGGAGTCTTTATTAAGTATTAAGTATTACTGTTTGAGGCTAAAATGAAAACAAGAAGTATTTTTTTCAAGCGGTTTTTATTGCTTTTTACCCTCAGTTTTATCTCATGGTAATGGATTCTACAGAATCCATTTTGATACAAAAGACAGCAAAAATGAACAGCCCCATGCTCCCCAAAGTCCAAAGTTATTTGGAAACAGCACTTTACTTTCCATAAATGTTAAAAGAAATAACATGAATGTCTTTACTGTAACTAGAAGATTTATCTATACTAGCTATGTACCCAATTATTATTATTATTCTATGACTATAATTCTATATTAATAAGAATTCTGATATTACGAAACACAACTTGAAGAGAAATGTGGCAGAAATTTCTGCTGTACTACCAGTATTAGGGAATCTGCACCTGGCATCCTCCAAAAATCTTTCAGAAAAATGTAAGCTTTGAGAGACTTGAAATACTGACAATTCACAGCATTTTTAACTTGTTAATACAGGACCTACGTTATCTGGCACATATGCAGACGCAAACATATAGCATAATTCAAATTTTTTTGGAGTAACTCAGCCTTTAAGAGATGCTACTTCCTCTGTTCATTTATTATTTTTTCCCTTTATCTTACTTACAGTTCATGTTCTATTCTGCAGACTTCTTGAAAGTATTTAGATACAGCAAATAAATAATCATTCCCCTGTGCTTAGCTGACACAATTCCATTTAGTCAGATACCTAATTGTGCCCCACAGGTCTAAAGCTAAATAGTTTATACAGGCCTGGAATCATGTATCGGGGCCCCATGGGAAGAGTACCACACAATTTCTGAAGATGAAATACATAGTCTCAACAAAAAGTATTGTACATGGCCAGTTACAAAAAGTGACACCAATGGCAATCTCATCAGCTGAACTTCCATGCAACTTAGAAAAGCTAGCTGATATTTTAGTAACATGCAGGTAATACCATGAAGACTGCTGTATAACATATTGTGAAGAATATACGGTGTTTCTTTTTTTGCTGACAAAAACGTATGCACATGTACCAGGTAAATGGCAAATGAGAATACTCAGCTTAATACTTAATACACTTAATACACTTAATACTTGATACACTCGATACTTATTTCTTGGTCAAAGTAGAGCTGTTAAACTACTGCCCGTGTAGAAAAATCTGAAAAGTCCATGAAGGTGAGAATAGAAGTTAGTAAGAAAGAGTAATTTTAAAAAGTCAAAACAAAAAGTCAAAAGACAAAGCATCACAAGAAGACAAGGATGGGATGCCAACCTATGCTGGGGAGAAGTGAGGACCAATTCACTTACATGACGAAGCAAGAGCTGGGAAGGTCAGACACACTGGAAGGAATTTCTAGATCAGAAAACATAGTTTGTCCCCTACAGAAGAATGCAGTGCACCAGAAGATCTCTTCTCTGATAATAAAATGCTTCTGAAGAGTAAAGACAAGAAGACAGGGAACCGCTCATGGGGCTTGCTTTGTCAGAAACCATGTATTCTTTATGTCAACAAGTGAATACTAACGGTGTGCTCCGGACACCACTGCAGCCTAAGTCTTGCCTACACCCAGCTCTTCCCTTGGGAAATCAGTCTGTACCAGGAATGCTCAAATAGCTGGAATTAGGGGGTTTAGTTTCAGGGGACCATGAAAAATAAGCACTAGGTTAATGAAAAAGGCAGCTTTTTTAATACTGAAGGGTTGCTAAACAGAAGATCAACCTCAAAGGGGCCTGAGACTGTTAGCCAGAGCAGTGCGGGTCCCTGGCTGAAATGCCAGGAGGTTAAAGTTTGCTATCCCCTGCTGATTGGAACCAAACAGAAGGGAGTTTGGTGAATTTCTTAATACAAAGTTTGTTCAGATCTCTGATCTGAACAGATCTGCAAAAGAAGAAATATATCAGAACGCTGCATTTGCCTTTGCTGTTGCTTGCCTGATTATTTCTAGAGATATTTTCTCCTCAGATATAGGCACATCTGAAAAAAAGTGTTTTCAGATCTGAAAATATTCATAACTCATAGTATCAAATCAGATTAGCAATAAAAAAAAATAACTCCAGCACTGAAATGAGAAAAATTGTTTAAAAAGTCATCCAGGTCCTCAGGAAACAACGAGATTGGCTGGAAAAAAATCGTGTAACTCTATCTGTATTTCAACACAATCCATAATTATGCTTCTAAAATTTTATTTCTCTTGAGGCACAGGCATGCAGCTTGTTTTCTTCTCTACTGTTCACCAACTACAATTTTCTTTTTTTTATCCTAAGAAGTTCTCTACTGCAAGTTATCTGCTTAAGAAGTATTCTACTGCATATACACTTCAGAAAACTGCTGGTTATACCCTTTAAGGAAGCTTTTGAAGCCTTTAATTGTTAGCAGAAACATCAATAAATGCTTTTATAACCAATTAAGTACAGATTTCTATTCCAGCACTATCAGATAACGTTGAAATAATGTATGAGGAACAGCATCCATAACTTCCATTAAGTAATGCCATGAATTCTGTACTTAAAAACTTCATCTATCAAACGAATCAACTGTCTGAATATATTACACATTTGTTTACATCAATGCCTAAACATCTACAAAAGAACCAGTGTAGGAAGACACTTGGCCTCAAATGTCTTTGTTTATTCACAATTAGCAATATTTAATGAAGAATTAGTTTAAGTATTTCAATTCCCTAGCCCATTAGCCTCATTTGGATGGATTTTCCACATGAAATAAAGAAAGGGCAAGCGTTCTAAAGGGACATACGTAACTGGAAAAACTTAAAAGCTTAGCATAGGACTGATACTTGGTTATATCTTTAAAGATGGAGAATACAAATTCAATCTGCAGCATCCATTTTAAATTACTCTCCGCTAGGCAGTATCAGATAAAAACTCATTGCACTCTTTTATGCAGTGCTGGTCTAAGGACAAAAGCAAGAATGTGAGATAGAGGTAATATATGTTTTAAAAATAAACTCGCATAAAAGGATAAGATGAGCATGCTTCTAGTGGAAGAAAACTTCAGAGACCTGAAAACCTGTCTGGAAGCCTTTTGGACATCTTAGTTGGCTAGTTTCCTTGCTTTGCTTCAAGCTCAGGCCATGATGTCTGGACTTGTGTTTTCCATGTTTTCTGGCAATAAATGCAACATATTGACAAAATCTGAGGTATCAAAAGGAATAAAGCATGACGGAAACTGGCAAACTAAGACGACAAACAGACCAGGGCTATATATCTAAGGCGTACAAGGAAGAGCATATTGTTGATACAAAAACAGGCAATCTCATAAAAAACAGCACTTGTAGCAAAGCACTGACTTTCTGTTTAAAACTCCAAGGGCATTAAATTTATTTGATTTGCTTTGAAGCCTGCATGCTTATTCAGACTGCCCTTGGAATCTGGCATCTTGCAAAAGCTGTTGGGTGGAGTAAGTGTTCAGTTATGGACCTGCTAGTGCAGAGGAGTCCTGAAAATAAGCATCCAGGGGAAAAAAAAAAGAAAAGAAAAACCACCAACAAACCCCAGCCCCCAAAAATGATAACAAAATTTTTAAATCTGGCGAAGCTACAACCCCTTCTGCACACGTTTGTCAGGTTATGAGACCACAAATGTCATCCCACTTCAAATTATTTCAGTATATCTAAGCTTGACAGACAAATGACAGATGACACAAGCACTGAAGTGTGTTTAAGCACTCAGCCATGGCTTAATTGATTTATAAAATTTATACGGAAGTGGTTTGGGAGACCTGGAGCTATGACAAAGGGCTACCCACAGCAGGAAATACTGCTGACTAGTAATCTTGACTTTTCTTATATGATTTAAAAAACAGGCTTTAAGTGTATCATTAGAGCAAGCCACTGAGCAATGTACCACTCAGGCTGCCATATCTTTCTGTCTGCATGAGGTGAGAGGGAGGAAATATTTCTTCTTCCACTTCCCTTTGGCCATTCTACAGGGCTTGCTTGATGTGTCCAGACCTTTTTTATGCTTTTAGGCTCACCTTCAGGGGTGCAGGTGTGAGTACAGTGGTTAGGGAGATATGATGCTTTATTGCCAAGAGAAAAGAGATTTACAGAGCCCTTTCTGCAGAGGTAAATCTAGGTTTCCCTCTTTGCTCACTCAGCTAGTAGTGAGGCTTTGTATTCCTGTTTATACAGAGGACTTGCCTGCCTGGGTGCAACGTCTGTCCTTCCCAGGCAGGGGCAGGTGACTGAATTTGGTTCTGGGATCAGAGCCCCAAAGACAACGGGAATAAAGCCTGCCTCCAGCCAGATTTTTCTAATGCTAGGAATATTAACTTTATAAAGGAAACATACCATCATGCAGCTACAATAACACAGGAATAATTTACAAATAATATATAACAGAAATCAGACATGTCTTTTTTACTAGGACGAAGAAATAGAATATCAGCAGCTCTAAAATAGAGACAGGAAAAGGTCTCTGTACCATAAAGTACCGAAGGGAGCCAGGGCTTCTTAACATTACTGAAGCTCTGAACTTAGCATGAAGCTAAAAGGATTAAACATACACATAATAAGTACATCCAATATGACATTATAAGGGACAAGAGCAGTGAGAACCCTTGCTGCTCTGGGGCAAAGGTAATTTGGTAGCTCAGTAAAGGCCCACTGCAAGGTATCAGCATGAGCTCACTGCAAAGATCCAGACTACAGAATGTAGAATTAATACTTCTTCCCAGATAAATGTATTTACTTAAAAATGAGAATTTGACCACTTTCACGTACATCACATCACATGAACATAGCAAAGACAGGATCTTCAATACCTTTGGACAGCAAAACAATAAATGTGGACTGGAGAAAAAAGACCGTTTCTCTTTTTTTAACGGGGTAAGAACATCTTGGGAACACTTAAGTACATTGCAAAGTCCCATTTTCAAGTCTTCTGTTAAGTAAAGAAAACAGAAGTATCAGCAGACATACCTAGTATCTATCAAAGCTCTCTATTCTGTCCCTGCTGATTGAATACTCCCTTCTTTCAACAAAGTTACACATAAAATTTATAGCAACCTCTACAAAGTTTGGGAATGACTGAAACCTGGTTCTGGTGGCTGGAAATTGGTTTCCCAGAAGTTACCATTGGAGAATTAAAGACTGAACTAGAGCACCCAAAAAGTCAGAATTCTCCCAAAGAAACAACAGGCAAAATGAGTATGGTAAGACTTTCTGTAACATTTCTACAATCCCTTGACATAAAAGCTGCTCAGCAGTCTGCATACTGGTAGGCCAGATTTAATCTCTCTTTTATTTAATTTTCCTACACTCGCACTACATTGAGTCATTACTCAGCTGAGGAAGTGAACAGCATGATTTCCTTGTCAATCTAGTTTTCCCTTCTTGCTTTGTCAGTAAAAGAAAAAAAAAATGTTCAAATTAAGATTTTACTTCTCATAGTGTAATCAAGGAGATTAAGTATAGCTTCCTTCCAGCTGATTTTATTAACATTAAAGTTTATGATAAATTATGAACCACCCTGGAGCTAAACATCCAATTAAAATAACATAAGCATGGCTGGATGTCTGTTACACTGTTTTTCTTAGAAGAAATCGTAATTATATTTCCATGATACTCTTCCACAGACATAGCTGTGTTTTCTGACTGGATGGGATGAAAATACAGCATTAATTAACATGAATGTACTTTATCACATTACTGAGAATTAGTATTACATGAAAAATAAACAAAATCAAAGCCTACTGAGTTATACGCTTCACGGGGACTGGAGACACTGCATAGAACAGTGACTCTTCATCCTCCCAGTATTATAAAATATCCTTTACAAGATACTTCATTGTTGTATTTCTGAACTGGGAAGTGCTGCTGATTAGCAAAAAGAAAAAGACTTCCAGCTATAGAGTGGTAATTTAAAACCCATTTTATAGTGCCTTATATGTCTTTATGACTGAAAATGTTACTATTTTTAATACACATACGAATATTTATGTTATGAAAAAAGTGGTAGTACCCTCCTAATGGCAATTTCTAATTCAAGTCATAGAATTCAAACTAATTTTTCTTCAGGTAGTAAAAGACCTGTGCATTCATTGGATCTTTAGTAATAAAGTCTAGCGATTTTCTTACAAATCACAAAAGCATGTCTAGCTTGATGATTAACTCAGGAATTAATAATCTACATGTACTGTGTCTTGTATAACATATCACATAATTCTGTTTTATACAAAATCTGTCATAGCATAATCAAATATACAGAAAGCAGTTCTATAAATGGTTACCATGAAGGATTTTGGAAAAAAATAAATCAAAAAAGATGACAAATGGGGAAGTGCAATGGGGTATGGCAAATGGATGGAATTGATACATTTGGAGAAATACTCAGGAGAAGCATATTCCTGGTGAAAACATTAAGAAAAAAAAATCAAGGACTTTGGATATTACCAACACAATTGACCTAAATCATTCAGAAATTAGTCGGCCCTTGTTTCTATTAAATTGTTGGTTGCCTTGGTTTGTATTTTGAATGGAGAACGTAGAGCAGAAGGGAACAGGGAAAGAAGAGTAAAAATCAAACCAAAGTTAAAGAGTTAATTTTTGCCTGTCTCTTACTGTAAAATGTTAAAATACCTTGAAGGAATGAGACCAGACCTATAGAAAGCTGGGGCTATTTCCGTAGGATAACATTACGTTTATTTTTAATAGGATGAATATTAAGAAAATGACTCCTCTGTCAACGTGGTCAATAGTTCTCTTTCATAATGATGGCGAACCATACAGTAAGAAAAATTCTCACACAATTTAATTTAATAATCAGCTTGAAAAACATTGCAGAGCTGTTTGAAAGCCACCTGACAGGATTTTTACATTTGTTTTCTTTGATGTATGCCTAAAGGGAGCTGTTATTTCTGTTACAACTGTGCCTACCAATTCCTATAAAGATGTTTGCTTAAAATACTGAACAAAATGGGAAAAAAACCAAAGAACTTTAGAGAGAGATCATAATCAGAATTACTTCATTCAAAAATGTGGCAACAAAATTATTTTTCCTGTACTGTGACTGAAGACAGATGTGGAATGTGGGGATGCAAGCAGTAAGGCACAAAGGGTATTGACACTAAAGTTGCTCTGAGATAGGGTTTAGGAGGATGGATTGAAATGTCACTGTATCATCAGTATCATCAAAAACAAGTAGAGTTTGCTTTCTGAGGAAATATTATATACTATAATGTGCAAATGATATCACTCATATATGGAGTTCTCAAATCTTATCAAAAAGGAAGAAATAAATAATGTATTGGAAATTCCTGCTAGTAAACTGAAATGCACTAAGACTAGGAATTAGAGACATAATCATTTATTGTTCCTACCACTATTGTGAATATGCTGAACTGATCTATTATTTGCTGAGAGATTTCAGCAAGTAAGCAGAAGATTCAGCTATCCTCACTTTGGAAATTAGTTTTGATCTTTTCTCTTTAGTGTCAGCTGGGTTCTTTAACATTTAAAACATCTATCAACATATTTTCCTTAAAGACATCACCAACATGAGTTTCTTTCAAAAAGAGGTCTAAATATGGCACCATTTGGAATTGCAGTGACCTCTTTCACCAGAGATGCATGTTGTATTTAATCTACTTGTAAAAGGAAACACAATGCTGTTAGTAACAGCATTTCTCATTTGAAACAAATACTACCTTTGTCTTGGACACCAGTCATATCCACCAAAACTAAGAAGGCAGGATCCACAAAGGTGCTCATTCTCTGTAATCAGGCTAGAATATATGCTAAAGAAAGGTCTGTATTTTAAGATACAAACTGAACTGACTTAATAGTTGATTCTTTTTCTATTTACCGCCTTCCATCTCTCCATAGGCTAATAACATCGCTAGTTTAACTGACACTGGCTCTCAGTTTTATCCCTGACTCTGTATAAACAAACACACACAGAACATGAGAAGTAATATACAGAATTGCTAACAGAATTTCAGTAGTCTTTGAAAACATCATCTACATGCTTATTGCATTGTATGTACCGGCAATACACCTGCTTGTCAGTTCCTCTATACCTAGGTGCATACTAAACATAGATGTTTACTGTTCTTATTTCAAATAGGCCCTATAAAGTTCTTTTAATAAAGGCTATGAAAGATACCAGTGATATGAATGACTAACTTTCCAATTTAGGATCCGTGAAAATGAGCCAGAAGTTATCAGTTCAGACACTACAGTAAAGGCTGGTCACCATGATAATCAAACAAATAGATTTTCAGAACACTTAGCTTTAAATCTCATGATAGCAACAGTATTTTTCTAAAGCTGGCAGCCACTTCAGAATTGCAGTAAGCATGTCAACACCCTCAAAAACCTCTCTATTACCTACACATTTACCTTCCAGAGTTGGATTATAAATTCAATAAGCTCAATATCCCCAAGTGAACAAAGCTGCAAAGAATGAAAATCTGCATAAATATAGTATTTGGAAATACAAGTATCAATAACAGGCTTTTACCAGAAACACTACACAAATTACAAACTAAATTTACAATAATTTTAAGTCTGCAAATTCATAGAATCATAGAATAGAACCATAGAAACATTAAGGTTGGACAAGACCTCTAGGATCATCAAGTCCAACCGTCAAACCAACACTACCATGTCTCCTAAACCATGCCCTGAAGTGCCACATCTACAAGGCTTTTAAATAACTCCAGGGATGGCGACTCTACCACCTCCCTGGGCAGCCTGTTCCAATGTCTGACCGCACTTTCAGTGAAGACGTTTCCTAATATCCAATCTAAACCTCCCCTGATGCAGCTTGAGGCCATTTCCTCTCGTTCTATTGCTGGTGTCTTGGGAGAAGGGACCAACACCCACCTCATTACAACCTCCTTTCAGGTAGATGTAGAGAGCAAGAAGGTCTCCCCTCAGCCTCCTCTTCTCCCGGCTAAACAACCCCAGTTCCCTCAGCTGCTCCTCATAAGACTTGCTCTCCAGACCCTTCACCAGCTTTGCTGCCCTTCTCTGGACACGCTCCAGCATCTCAATGTCCTTGTTGTAATGAGAGGCTCAAAACTGAACACAGTATTGGAGGTGTGGCCTCACCAGTGCCGAGTACGGGGTACAATCACCTCCCTGCTCCTGCTGGCCACACTATTCCTAACACAAGGCAGGATGCTGTTGGCCTTCTTGGCCACCTGGGCACACTGCTGGCTCACGTTCAGCCAGCTGTCAACCAGCACCCCCAGGTCCTTCACTGCCAGGCAGCTCTCCAGCCACTCTTGCCCAAGCCTGTAGCGTTGCAAGGGGTTGTTGCGACCCAAGTGCAGGACCTGGCACTTGGCCTTCTTAAACCTCATGCAACTGACGTCAGTCCATCAATCCAGCCTGTCCAGATCCGTCTGCAGAGCCTTCCTACCCTCGAGCAGATCAACCCTCCTGCCCAATTTGGTGTCACCTGCAAACTTACAAAGGGGGCACTTGATCCCCTCATCCAGATGGTTGATAAAGACATTAAACAAGACTGGCCCCAACACTGAGCCCTGGGGAACCCAGCTTGTGACTGGCCACCAAGTGGATTTAGCTCCATTCACCACAACTCTCTGGGCTTGGCCGTCCAGCCAGTTTTTTACCCAGTGAAGAGTACACCCACCTACGCGATGAGCCACCAGCTTCTCTAGGAGGATACTTTGGGAGACAGTGTCAAAAGCTTTGCTAAAGTCCAGGTAGACAACATCCACAGCCTTTCCCTCATTCAGAATCATAAGTTAGGAAACACAGGGACCTTTAAAAAAATATTAAGTGATTGTATTTTAAAAAATTAAAGCATAATTCACTTCCTATATTCTGGAAGCAAAAAGATGACCCATAGTAGAGCATCCCATTGGAATGAACTTCATCACCTTTCCAACCCTGTCAACACTTCCTCCCACTCGCTGATTTCATATATTGAAGTGCCAAATATTTCTTTTGAAGTTGCATTTACTTGGAAATTAATGCTGTATTGTAGACTTGAAGAGGGATTATATGTCCAAATTCTATTTTTCCACCTATATCAAGTAGTTCTAATTAACAGCATTACGTCTCCCTACGCACATTTTCTCTTAAACTCAAAAGCAGTGATGCAAGGAAAGAATTAAGCCTGACCTTCCCCAGTTTCTGAGTGTAGGAGATTTCAGTGCTTCTGTTCTTTACTAAACTCCATATGTAATTTTCTTGTTCCTTGCCACAAAACAACAATTAAAAATAAATATCTGATAAATATGTAAATATGTAAATAGTTGCTCTTGTCCAATTTTGGACTTCACAATGAAGTTCACATTCAAAGGTACGGGACATGTCAGCCTAGGACTGCAAGATTAGAGAGTTCAAAGCACAAAGGCTCGAGCCCAGGCCAGAAAAAGCCAGGTGGGTCCATTTTGACTCCTGTCTGCTATTATTAAATCAGTTTGGTCTCCTAGATCCTCAGCACAGGCTTCATCCTTTGAATTAATGAAGGCCAATTAGGAAAAAAAAATCCAGTCTGCCTTTAGCTACTGCTGAACAAAAAGAAGTGTAGAAATGAGAACACCTGCTGTGGGCTTAAAAGGTGCATGCTCTAAAACCTACAGGTGGTTCTGTCTCTGTCCCCATCAGTACCTATGATCAATCCTAGTGTATTTTCTCCTTAAAGCCTTGGTCCTGGCCAGTGCTTCTCTGCTAGTTGCAGTCTCTACTCCCCTGTTCCATTCCTATCTACATGCCAATGTGACTCTGTGTCCCTCTGCGCTACCCCTCGTTGCACCTGTTTCACCCCCGCTGGCGTGCTTTAGTGAGATAACAAGTAACTAGTCTTTTTGGCAGGCAGAAACTGTCAAACTGCAAAACTCCTTCCAGTACCTGGTATCTTTGGAGAGGGTCATTGTCTCAGTCTTTCCTACAAAAACCACAGTCAGTTTGGAGGTAAATTTTAACAGTGACGGTAAGTGCAAATCTCCATCTTGGTCACCAGCCTGTTAACTTTCAAGTAGCCACCCCTTCACACCCCTAGGAATGTGAAGCAATTTATCAGCAAGAAGGCCTTTCTGTTTTACTTAATACAGATCAGCAATATAGTTTTCCTAATCTTGTTCTTCAAAAGATAGCAACATTTTTCACAAAATTTAAACAAATCTGTTCATGGCATAGAAACATTTCAGACCAAATGGTTCAAATCTGGAAAACTTTTAAGCAAAGAAAATAAAGCCCTTTTCTAGGAAGATTTATGCAGCCCATAATTAACAGCAGCACAATTAGCCCAAGCTACACTAAATAATAGCCTACACTCTGTAGAAGAACAGGAGCAACCTTGAGCTTCCTATACAGAATTACGTTTTCCTTCTGCTCACTAAAGCAAAAAAAAAAAAACCAAACCAAATGTCTTTGATCAAAAGTCCAGGCATGTTTACATGATGCTTTCTGATTTATCAAAAATTCCCTATCACCCCTATGCTTGAAAATGAGTTCACCTCCTCAGGGTTTGTGGCTAGATTTGCAGCTGTTCAAGTACTAATTTCATTGTGCAAAGATTTAAAATATTTTACTTAAGATTTTAAAATATTTGAATTTTTCATTCTTTTTTTCATAATTTTACTTACACTATTTTTTAAACATTATTTTCTATCACCTTTTAACCACAGTCATAGTTTTCCCTGTTCCACAGTCATGTTTTCCCCATTAAGAGAAATAATATGCCCTGGCACTAACCAAAATTTAGCTCAATCTAATGTTCATTTCACATCAGAGATTTTTAAAGTTTTGATAGGAAAACACATCATTTATTTCCCTCTATTAGAAAAGTAATTAATTTTGAAGAAAACTGCTGCTGTATGTTTGGATGAGATTAGCCAATACTTTTTATATTTGTGGCTGGTAAAAGTATTTGAAGTTTGATATTTGCAACTGCCCCTTCAGATTTCCAGTTGCAGAAAACACTGTGTTTTACCCACAGCTCTTCAGTATTCTTTCTGTCCCCAAAGAACTATTTTCTCTGGACTTGACACTGCAGACAACAGCTAACTATAAAATTTGGGTCTCAGTTTTGGCCAGATATTTTTTCAGAGCAGCCATTCTGGGTTCCAGCTGAGTTCCTAACTAGCCAAAGGTGCATTCGGTGCTCTGGAATTGTAAATACGGGGTATCGCAGCCAGCAAATACATAGCTGAAGTTCAGGGATTTTTCTTGCAATGTATTACCGCAGATTTGAACAATGCTGACAATGTAGAAGAAAATGCCATAATCTGACAAGTGAAAAAAAAACCAAAAACCAGGAAGGAGACTTCTTTGGATGAAGGACCAGGTAAGTTTAAGTCCTGAAACGCCCAAAAATAAAAATAAAAGGAGCAATGTTCAATATAGTGTTGCTGTGCAAATATATTAAAAGTTTGGAAGGGAAAATAATGCAATAAATTCTTTCACAGAATTAATTCATACATAATCTTTTCTTCAGAAGGAATGATCATGCAGACCATGAGTGTTCCTATGACCTTCCAGCACGATGCGACATGGACAGAGGAGCCTGCACTAATAAAAGACTCAAAGCAGAACTACAGCACTCCTGTGACAAACCTTTGATGGAAGCAGTCCAACTTACACTTGCAGGCTCAGCAGTGTGTGTGTTGTATTTATAGCCTTCTACTTGTATGAATGAAATCTTTGCTGATAAAAGCAAAACCACCACCACTTACACTAGCCGAGTGCTGTGCACAGATGTTGAAGAGCTATGAAAAAAATGTACAAGTCAAGCTGATTTTATAGTTGGTTATACTTTCTTTTAAAACAGACGGGTTTCTTTTTATGGCTTGTCAACCCAATTTTTAGATATATTTTAATTATCCCTACTCCATCTGTGCAGTTTAATTATTGATTTATTACCCTTTTCAGTAAGATATCCATCTCCATATATTCAACTACTGTCTATAGTGAGGAATGCAAATAACTTCATTTTCCTTATGAAAGTGATGATGCATCTTTTAAAGACAGCACAGACAGGTCATGTCATTACAAAAACTAAAACAACATCACAAATAACTAAACAAACTGCAGAGAGTAAGAACTGTAACTGCAGTTCTCTTTACTAGCCCCTGTATTTTTTACCAGCTAACTGTAAAAACCAGTTTCGTTGATGAGACAAAACAATATGTAAACTAAGCCAGTGTCCGATTCCACCTCCTTTTGTGTAAAGCTTGCCTGGAATTGCATTACAATTGTCTCTGTAAATCCACAAACTCTCTCTCAGAGTCTTTGAAAAAGTCTGTCACTTCTTAATGTAAACACTGAGATACAATTAGTATAATTACCAGTTCAAGCTTGGACAGACTAATTCTGATTTTGATGTAATTCTGCACATACAAAGAAACTGGCAGCACTCCCCCTTGAGAATGTGCCTTTTTCTTGCAAAGCCATAATACGTAATGTGGGTCCTGTTATGAACAGTCTCAAGATTTTAACACAATTCTGTCTAAATGGCACAGATGCTTAAACAATCATAAGGAAACACAGCAACAGTAAAAAAATAGTACGATTGATTCAGTTCACAATTCACAGTTGGGAGGTTACGTATGTGAATATATAAATTTAGGAAAATGGTGTAGTTAACTCCTTAGAACTGATCACCTGGGTTAGTAAAACTAGCATGGTTGCTTTAACAGATGAAATATTTTCTGGTACATTTTTTTAATTCTGGCTTTGCTACACACGTGAGACATTTCCAACTAAATGGAGTGTAAAACATGATAAGCATTTATCACTGTGGCTCATAAATCATTTCCTCTCCGAGAGCAATTGCCGAGAAATAACTACATTTCAATGGTGACATTCTAGCATAAGCAAAATCATGTACAAAGACTGCAGAAAAGAGTTAATATTGCCACAGACTAATATGTATATCAATCCAAATTCTGAAAGTATTTTAAGAGTGCATGTAACTTTTCGACAGGCTTATACAAATAGGATCAAATCGTGCCAAAAAAAGGCATCTTTTACCTTCCTCCTAGCAATAGCCACACTGATATAATAGTAACAATAGCAGAAAGCAAAACCTATATGCCACCGTTCTTCGTAAAGAGCAGCTGCATTTATTTTGTATCAGAGCTCATGTGAAATACAAGACCTGATTAACCACCTTATGACAGCTGGAGTGTTTTATTAGAAAGAGAAACAACTGAGAAGATCCTTCCCTAGGAACCAACATTCCACATGTCAAAGTGTATAACTGACCAAGAACCCAGGGTTTATGTTAACAAAATTATTATCCCTTTCATTGTAATCACCAGCAAGGAAAAACTTAAAAATACGTAGTTTGTTGTGCTTGATCTTAATTTTAGATTAAGATCATGCTTTCATACCAGTTATAGCATTAGGAAGTCTTCCAGAAATAAATCATTTATCAAGGAAATTTAGCTCATTCAGTCCTGTTAAGTCACATTGAGGGCTTTATTGGAGCAGTCACCTCAGGTTATTAGACCTCAATTACCTCTAAGCCAGCTGCTTATCACACAGGACTATGAATTGCAGCAATGGAGGTTTCCCGTTGCTTGCAGCACCATTTATTGCAGTGACCGTTTAACATTTGATTTCTGAAGGACCATAGACCACTAACACTAGTCAAAGGTACTTTTAGGTGTATATTAAAACTTGCAGGTGTGTTCTTTGTTAATTGCTGCCTGAGCAATGGAAATGACAAAATCCACCAGCTGCAAAATGCAAGTGATTTCTCTGACCTTCCTGGTGTGACAACTGGAGAGATGATTACTCATGTTCTTACTTGTAGCTATGTCTACCACAATTTCCACAATTTACAAGTGGCTTTTAAACATTTCTTACTTTACGTAGAAAGGAGTGTACATACATATAGAAAGTGAGAATGATACGCACTATAGTCCCACACTATCTTACCCATGCAAACTTTTCAACTAGTTTAACTATCATGTGTCTTTGCCAAAAGAACATTAATTTTTTGTGACTGCATGTTCACAGCATCAACATACTGATGAATTCCTACAATCTAGAACGGTGACCCCCCCAAACAAAAATCAGGCTGTTGATATGCATATGAAACCCCTCCATCTATGTGTACTTCAACTGATGATGTCAGTGTCTTGTATATTATGCCTTTACTGAGAAATGAGGATTCCTCACAGCCTGTAAGGAATTTTAAATTAGCTAAACCTTTGAGAAAACCAGATATTACTTTCAAAGACTGCATAATAATTGATACGGTATCAGATATAATAATCACCCATGTGTTATCTCCCCGCTCCAAGGAGAATGCAAATAGCATTTGATCGAAGAAAACAATATAAGTTTCGAAAAATACAACAGAACAAGATGGATACTATAATGCTAAATTGGGTTTCATATCAGGCATAACTTTAATGATACTGCTTCCCAAAAAGTTCCCATTTGTATTCTATTTTAGTTGTTTAAAGCTATATATTTTGGGGTTTTTTTTCTAGGACTTTTTAGCTGTTTAAAGCTAAATGTTTGAATTTCCTCTGTTGGCTAGTGCAAAAAGATACTAAAGACCTTCTTTCCCTAGACAAATATGTTGCAGTCCTGCTTATAAAGGTAAAACAGATTCCTTTTCTGTAAGATTCTTTAGAAACCTGCATACTGGGGTTAAAAAAGAAAAGAAATGAGAGAAAGATAATAACATGACAAGACAAACACATAATAGACAAAGTCTAGTACTTTGCAAAAGACTAACACCTAGAAAGACCTTCAGTAACACAGGATTCATTGAAAACAGACAAATGGAAACATAGTCAATTCCAGCATGAAAAAACCAAGGAGAGGATTTATAACTCAAGAATTTGTAACTTAAGAATTTCTTAAGTCTCAAAATAATAAACTGAAATAGTTTAGCTGATCACCCTGTTCTCAGACCCTAAGATTTAAGGAATATCTACATATAAACAACATCACCTATGACCATTGCTGAAGAGTTCCAATGTAAATCCTTGGCACGCCTCACCACAGAGATGGGACAATGTAAAATGGTGAGGTGTATCTGAGACCAAATTCTGAAAAAACAGGATTCTCAGAAGGTGATTAAGGACAATTATTCCAGATTTTGTTGAGACTGTTTCAGTCACTAGTCACATAGGAACACTGCTTCTATAATGATATCCTGGTAAACCAAATGCTCAACACCTTTTTTCCTCCAAAAAGAGATAAACAAATACTCGCTCTATAACCCACACAGAGAATAACCTGACACTTACCCAGACCTAATTTCAGCTATATGTGGGACTAGATTTCAAAATAATGCAGACGAAGTTAAAATTATATTACCAAGACATGCATTAAGTTTATACCAACAGTTAATTTTTAAGCTAATGTCCAGTACCCTGGAGCAAATCTGACAGCTTCACAGACTATTACATAGAACGATTCATTTATCTTTTTATTTTCCCTACATTCCTCAAGACAGAACCTTAAATAATTTCTTAAATACTCTGCAATAACTGCAGCTTGATCAAAGGTAAAACTTTCAAGAGCTAAAATTAGAAACAGGGAGGAGCATGCAAGTGTGCATAAAATGATGAAATGAAACCCTAAACAAGGAGAGAGGGAACCAATTGTAACTGGGTTTTGGCTGGTTTTTTTCTTCTCCAAGATTAGTATTTTATGCCAGGAAGTAAAATAATTCAAAGAATCTGAAAGTGTTCCAGTCAGAGTAGAAGATAAATATGATGAAATCTGATTAAGATAAAGGTTTAATGTCACATCTGGAAATACTAACTAGTTACAAATCTTGTCACAGGTCATCACTTCCCTTGACCACTACATCTCCCCTTTGCCTTGACGTGGGATGGCTACCTTAACTGAGCTGCCTTTTAGACCGCCTTTTGTTCTTTCACCTAAAACCTTAAAAAGAAAATTGCAATTTAAGATGTCATTAAAATTGAAGACAAGGCATTGTTGTGTGCAACAAGAGAATTATTTTGATTTATTACATAGACTCTGGTAACATCAAGCCATAACAACAGAGCTGGTAATCTGCTGGAAAAGTATGTTCAACATACAATATAAACAACTGGCAAAGCTGTAGCACGTGATTAAGCGCAGGGTCACATGCATCAGTGTTTATAAACCTCTCCCTAACCTACTGAATCCTTGAAGGAACATCTCAAAATAAACACTGCAGGAAGCTTAAGTTACTGATTATTTTTATTATGAAGTTGGATCGATAAGGTTAGAAAACTAAGCACTCCTGCACTTTAAGGGGGATAGGCTTAATGTAAGCACAGATCATGTTAATTTGCACAAAAGCACACACACTCGCACACAAAAAAACCACAGAAAGACTTTGACCAATGAAAATAGTAAAATTTTAACAAAAGCAAAGTCAGACATTTGAGTCAGACATCTTCAGATTTCTTTAAATACTATGGTTAAAACAGTGTTGTGTTTCACTTAGTTGCCTTGTTATAAATAAAACAACTGTGTGTTACTGACAAACATGGGTTATTACGAAACTTTTTTGCAATACTTTTGTGGAAGCTGATATCCACAGATATTTCCCTAATCTGATCACAACATGATTTTATCATCGTATTTTTCCACTTCCTTATGCTTTTTTCCAGCTTGTGTTGTAGGCTTCTCACATACAAAAACATTGTAAGAAGAAAAGGTTTTCTGCAAACTGAATTTTCTTTTCAGCTAAAAGATGGTTGAGAGCAGCTAATAGTGCTATAACAATATACCAATCATTTTTATTGTATTGCAAATGTAAACTGAAACACAGTGATCTTGTAGATTGTATTCACAACACAATTGTTCTTTAATACCCTTATCTGCAAGCACAAAGTAAGACAACTTATTTTGCAAAACTGTTTTTGCTTGTGTTCTGTAGTCTTTTGCTTCACACATAATATGCTCCACAGAGAATGCTTGTTTTAATGCTAAAGCAAAAAAGAACCGTATTTGCTGTTACATTTATTTTCCAACTATTTCCAGTGTTAATAAAAAATTATAATAGCGACACAAGATGGGAATTCATGTGCTATATTGAAAAACTGATGTCAGGAGTATGCTAAAACTTATTATTTAGTTACAATATCTGCATTAATTGTTAGAGTTTGCTACCTTCATGAAAAGATAACGATTATTTAGGGAGAAAGTGCCAGTTTCACATTAGAAGATCCTATCTGTTCTCAAATTTCTAGACTCATACAGATAAGTACCTCACCCTTTGTTCCAATATTCAGATATAGGTAACGGAGCTATTACATCTAACAAATTAATTATTATTCTTCAAGCCTGAAAAAATAACATGGTATGATAAACATTTGGTTTTAACAACCTAACCATGGAGAGTTGTTTTTGGGTATTCACAAAATCTCAGAAGGAAACAAGCTTGTTTCTCTTAAATCAAGAAATCATTCAAGAGCCACCAAAAAAAAAAATAAAAAATGCTGGTCTTGTGTCTTCAGGGCCAAACACCATATTTTCCTCTGGCAAATGGGTTGACTTTGTCCAGCAGAAGCATTAGGGATGAAATCACAGCCCACTTGAAGCAGAGTCTGTGAGGACTTATCCACCCTTTCAGCAGCAAAAGGCTCCCAGTTACACGTTAGCAATCACGGTCATACAGGAAACTGCGCCCTGTTACCTCCTATCTCACCCTCTGCCTTTTGAAACTCAAATTCCAGTTTTCAAGACAAAAACAATTTCTAAATGAAACCTCGTTAGTTAGAAGAGAATTCAGAGGAAAAAAAAAAAAGGAAATTGGAGTCAGGAAAAAAACCCTAAGGATTGCTGCTTGTGTCCACTGTCAATTCACAGTTACATTTATGTTGGAGAGGGTGCTTGTTCGGTTTTTCTGGGTAGTTTGCTGCAGTAACTCTGTCCTCTGACTACATATACCATCAAGATGTAACACTAAAGTAACCTAACGATGGGCAAATATATTTTTCAGTAGAATTCAAGATCTATTTCCAGTGTGCAAACTGCAGAAATACTATATAGAACAGTTCCCATTATCACTCTTCCCTCCAAATGTGTTAAACGGTACTTTGTAAATACTAGGTCTTCCCAGCTGCTAGTGTATTTCAATGGACTCTGATCCTTAGGTAAGCTAAGGGTGTGATGGCTGTCCATTACAGCTGCTGGCCTGAAGATGGCTCTTTTACAATTAAAAATGCAGGAGACATAAACCCAAACTCTCCAAGAGGATATCTATTGTAGTTGCCATATTCTACTACAGTTCACAAGTGCTTTTTGAACACTGAGTAGAATATAAAGTATTTGTGCAGTTTCCCAAATGTTCTTTAGAATTTAATCTGGAGATTTATTTCCATTACAGATAGCTACATACTGTTTTACTGTTTCAGTGCTGTAAATAAGATCCTTTATTTCCAATAACATTTCCAGCAAGAAAAGACATATAAACAATCTGTAGCCCCCAAAATGCTTATAATCATCTTATAATCATCATTTAAATAAAACAAAACAAAACAAAAACAGGAAAAAAGTGCCTTCATAATTTTGAAAACTAGATGTATTCAGCACAGAAATGGACTGGCAATACTTGTAAAAAATAGTGATCTTCCTCTTCATTGCACCTCAAATGTTCATTAAGCAAAGAGTAAGATTAGATAAATAAGAATGAAGGAAATGGCAGTTCCGTGATTCAGACACTGCAGTTTGAGGAACTTCTATTCAGTTCCTTATACCCCCACAAATCTACTGGTGGCACCTGAGACAAGTCACTTAAAGTCACAATGGAAAAACTAAAGGACACAAGCAACAAGGCACTAAACAGAGACTTAGGCACTTAAAATCCAAAGTCTCACTGAAATTAGTTTTAAAGCTTATGCTAATGCTTGCGTATACCCAAGGCAATACTTGCAGGTACTTGTCCCAGCCTTGTCGCTCTTGCATGGAGCAGTGTGCACTGCAAACAGGTATTCAATAAATTGGCCAAATAACATCAGCAACAACAGGCAGTGACTGCAAATACAGACACACCTCTAGATGCACCATGATACTGTTCGGGTGTCACTGGACTGACTGACCCCAAAAAATCTGATGAGCTCAAGCTCATGCAAGGATTCTGCTAAATCCAAACTACCTCCAGGAATGTGAGACTTCTATTTTTGTATCCTTTTCCTGTCTTTCCTTGCTCTCCTCTTGCCCATTGTGCAGGGCTCTTTTTCTTTCTGGCCTCTCCGCTGGAAGTGAGAAGAAAAAGTATTAATGGAAGTAAGATTAAAACACAGCTAAGTTCAACGACATGCCACCCCCCTCCACCCCCAAAACTTTTTAAAAAAGTGCTAAGAGCAGTCTTTCTCATTAAAAACAAACCCAAACAAAACAAAACAACTCTCTGCAGTTGAAGATAATAAAGGAGACTGTAAAAAATGCAAACCTTCCTTAAAACTTTGTGTTTCAAATGCTTTAGTGGTTTCCCTCCCTTCTGTATTTTAATGAAGTGTTTAAAAGGTTTAAGTAACAACTATTTGACAGACACAAGTCTCTGAATCCCAAACCCTGTTTGACTGCTTGGTATTTTTCAGTGAGAGGATCTCACTAATACAATTGAATTTCTGAGCTCATTTAGTCTACCAGAATTAATATACTTAGAATAAATAATTAGACACTTGCAGTGTATTAAGGAAAGACTTGTTTAAAAGCAGAGGAAATCTGTCAGTTATCACTAGAAATTAATGAGACTGTTCTAATGTGGTACTCTACAAGCCAATAGTCTGAAGCATACTAAACACTTGGACGTGCTTTCACAGTACATTTGCAGCAGTTGGCATAAGCAAAACTCATCCATTCTCTCTAGGTCAGTTTGTCTGACAATATTTAACAAAACTTTTTTGGAACAGTGGATTTGACATTTTCTTATGCACCCTCCGAAGTAGTTCTCCCTGTGCTTTAATACCCAGTTCCAAGGCCAGCTCTAATGATCTCCCTGACCATCATGTAATCACAATCGCTGCCAGTAGTCTTGAGAGCAGAGGGAGTGAGAACAAGGGAATGCCACAGGTTTTCAAATCAGATGGTGAAGAACTTTGAGGTGCAGCCACAGGGCACATCAAAAAAAGACATAAGACCACATACCACGATCAACTGTGGAAATGGATCCAGGAACCACTTTTCTGAAACTTCTTAAGATGGTATGTTGAATAGCCTAATAGGAGAGTCTTCAGCAGCTCCTCCCCGTCTCCCCCTCCAATAGGTTCACAGATAGTGGGGCCAGCAAGCACCTTTATGATAATTACCTTGACTTTCTATATTACATATTCTACAATATTTTATGCTGAAATTCCTGAAACAACTCTATAAATTCTGATTAATTCACATCTTTTGAAAAGGCTGTTAACCTTAAAAGATCTGGAGAGAAAAAGCTTAAATACCTACTCATAAATTGTTTCAACAGTTAACTGCCTTAATTACTAAGCACTGTGCCTTGCTTCCTGTCTAAATTTGTTGTAAACTTTTGTCTCCTTTTGTATCTTGCAGTGCCTTTGGGATTGAAAAGTGTTCACCAAGACAAAACATCTACCAGTGCAAAAACTGAAGTACTTCTGATTCTCTCTCTCGTGAGTATATAATTCACAGTATTTACAGGAGACCTGGGTATACATTATCTTATCATTTAAGTGCTCCTTTTGTCTGCCTTTTTTACTATACAGAGCAGTAATCTGAAAGGCAGAAAATCAGTCTGACTTTAATGTTCCAGGAACTTACTAATGCAGCTTTAAAGATGGCTCAGAACCAATCAAACCTGGAAAGGGATTACTTGGAAGCAGTGCATCACATTTTTAATTTTATCAAAGACCAGGGCTTACTGTTGATTCAGTCAATATTCTGGTCATCGATGTTTTACTATCCTCCTGACTAGTATAAGAAAACAAGCCCCTATGTTTTCAAACCAGAAAAAAAGGATAATTCTTCATCACTGTAAGAAACCCCAATTGTTCCTGTGTCTTGTGAAATCTTTATTCAGACCTTATGCATTGTTAAACATCAAAGATGTATACAAAATACTGCCTCAGACCTCAAATCCAGGCTAACGAATGGTGCCAAAGTGACAGGAGAATATAACCAAAATCTGTCACTGGCTTGTTAAATTAGCATTATTTGCCAGAGTTTTGAAAGGCAAGACACAAGACTGGGTACCTGGCAGCAGTCTTAAGAGAAAAAAGGGAATGTCAACAGGAAGGAAGGGAGGAAGGAAGGGAGGAAGGAAGGGAGGAAGGGAGGAAGAAAGGGAGGGAGGGAGGGAGGGGGGAGGGAGGAAAAGAAAAAAGCAAACCATAATGAAAAAGGAAAAAAAAAAGAAAAAGAAAAATGGAAAACTAAAAGGGAAATGAAAAGGAAAAAGGAAAAAAAAAAGAAAAAGAAAAAAGGAAAATGAATAGGAAAACTATAATGAAAAAGAAAAAAAAAGAAAAAGAAAAATGGAAAACTATAATGAAAAAGGAAAAAAGAAAAAAGGAAAAGGAAAATTAAAAAGAAAAAAAAGAAAAATGGAAAACTATAATGAAAAAGGAAAAAAGAAAAAAGAAAAAAGGAAAACTAAAAGGAAAAGGAAAATGAAAATGAAAAATGAAAAAAAGAAAAAAGGAAAAAGAAAATTAAAAGGAAAAAAGAAAAAAGAAAAAAGGAAAAAGAAAATGAAAAGAAAAAAGAAAAAAGAAAAAAGGAAAAGAAAATTAAAAGAAAAAAGAAAAAATATAAAAGAAAAAAGAAAAAAGAGAAGAGGGACAGAAAGAGAGAGGGGGAAAGAGAGGAGAAAGGAAGAAAGGAGGGAAAGAGAGGAGAAAGGAAGAAAAGATAGACATCTGGAATAGATAATAAAAAGAAACCAGATAAGTTTGTTATTCTCAGTTGTACAGAAGTACCAGGCTCAAGAGAAGGAGAAAGAAATGCAGGAGGACAATAGCAGTGGGTGAAGGTGGAAACATGCTTCAAGGCACTCAGAAGAATCCATGAACTCACTCTCAGAAAACAAAGCAAGCTGTAAAACATTACAAAATCTCCTTGTTTTTTTCATGATAAGGTCACAGGTGTTTTGTTTTCAGAATATAGCTGGTCCTGACACCTATTTCTTCTTAAACTTTGTGTTTGTCTTTGAAATAAGAAAAACAAAATGCCCTAGTTTTAACTTTTCTCAGTGTATAGACAGTATAGAAATTCTAAACATAGCAGCAATATAATCTCTGTGTATAAAAAAGTATATTTAAACTGTTAGAATAGCTTCCTTTCAAATGGTTTCCGTGTATAAGATGCTGGTGTAAGAAACATAAACTGACTATTGTTCTATTCTTCCACAGAAAACGATTAGTTTTTCTTCCACATTTGTAGCATCTTAAGATCCATAGAATAAGACAATCTGTGAATATTGTGACAACGCAGTACAGGCCAGAATAAGAAAAAATAAAAAGCGCTTATAGAGAAATAGCTAGATTATGCTTATCTTTAAGATACTTAATATTTTGGTTAGTCTTCCTTGCCAAACAAATACTGGAAGAAATAAAACAATCTGAAAGTTTTAACTAAGCAATATTTTTTCTCATTAGTCTCTTTAGGAATTTCTAGTTTTTCAAGGCCAAAGAAACTCTAGATGACCAAATTTGGAAATCACACTATCAACGTGTAATAAGGTTCAACACTGGTACCTAAAAAGTAAATACCTTTTGATTATCAACTAGCATAAACTTAGACTTGATATTTTGTTTCAGTAGTCCATACAATTCAGTCCCTTTTCACATATAGCACCTTCAGCACCAAGTTTTCCACTACAATATATAACTCCAGAAGATAAATGTGAAAATGTGAATTGCAAGCATCTGTGAGCCTGATCATTGTTACGTATTCCATCACTGAAATAAAAGAATAGTTTTACCCCTTGTTGCTTCAGTTTCACAAAGAAGTTAGAAAGGTTTGTGTTACTGTTCTGAAAGAGATTTTTCTTGATTCTCAGTCACAGAAATAATAGGAAAATGAAAGTGTCTCTTCTCCGAATTTTGTCTTTAGGACGACTGGATTGACACAGCAAGACATTGCTGTGTTTTCTGCCTTTAATTGGAGGCACTTGGACATTCTGAATCTTTAGTAAGTACATAATTTCCTTCATCTTTTTGAACTGTAATTGAGATCAGCAGGTGTTAAAACAAAATACATCTTTAGACATTGTGAACAAAACCTGCTTCCTTTTCTCCATCACGTGTTTGTTTCTTAATTCAAAAGATAACAAATTACATGGCCCTGCTTTTAAAGGAAAAGCCATGGAAAAGACATAAACTTTTAATGCACAGAATGGGAAAAAGGGAAAGGTTTTATATATTGCAGGGTGGATAAAAGAAGGAAAGAAGTGAAAGCATTCATAAGGTATTTTGTCTGTTTTATAAAGATCTATTGCTTATCATATAAAATTGTATATATAATATGTAAAATAGTTTATATGCAGTATATAATATATAAAAATTCTTAGCATGGTGAGTGAAAGAATACCTACAGGAATTTGAATTTCCCTACAAACGCACCCACAGTGTCTTAATGTTCCAAAGCATCACTTAAAATAACAGCAAATATCAGCAAATATGAGTGCTTAAGTAAAATGCACATACAGTGGTGACAACCAATTTCCTTGCAGATCTGCAGACAAGCAAACCCCAGAGATTCTCACTTTCAGATGTATTTAAACTGACGTGTTTCTCTCTTCATGTGGTATGGAAACTAATGAAGACCTCCTGAAATGAAATTAAGTCAGTATGAAAATCTGGAAGTTAGGGAGGGATGATTTCCCTATTTTCTGCACCAGCTTTGAGAAAGGAATGACAGGACTCTTCATGTAGCTTAATGAATACGCTAACTTCTTAGTCTGCAACATCTATTGTATATTTTCTGAACTGTAGATCATTTGGACCTCAGTGTGGTATAATGCTTTTCAATGAAAAAAGATGCTGCAATAAATGAAGCAATCTCATGAATTTAAATGGACACCTCAGTTAGAAATGAACTTATTCTGATTTGGAACAATGTGCTCTTAAAAAAATAAAGGTTTGGATTTTTAGGGTTAGAGGTTTTTTTCTGGTTTGTCTTTTTTATTTTTTTTTTTAAGTGACTGAAAATATTGCTACTTGGGGCCTGTTTTTATCACTTATGGGATGCCACGCATATTCCTGTGAGTGCACTAGCTTTAAGCAGTTCCTGACTGTACCTAGAACAGAAAAGACTGAAGTCTACTGTACCTATTCAATTTTTAATATTCTTTTTTACTGCCTTTTAACCTTGTTGCTTATTGCACCTCCACATTCCCTCCTCTAAGCACTTTGCAGCTCAGAGTAGGAACAGTGACCAGCATAGTGCAGATGTCAGTTGCCGTCCATAAACCCAGGGCAGGACATTTAACAAAGGTACCAGTACAAAATGGGATTTATTGCTGCAACTGAAGACCTCCCCACTGCGTTGCTGCTGCCTATTTGGGTGATCACAGCCACACACAGGAATCAAAGGGCAGGTCTTGCCCCAGGTTTTCTCTTATGTGTCACTGCATCTGTCTGGGTCTCGTTCCCAGTCTCAGATCTCTCCATGCCATTTCCGCTTTATTCTCATCAAACAATAGATACCTGTGTTTCAAGTGCCACTCTGTTCATTTTTCCCCTTTGTGCGGACAGTTTTCAATTTTTGTTTTATTTTAATTATCTTATGTTATTGTTTTAGCCCACCAGGAAGGTACAGTAACATAGCAGAGTTGTTTCATATGCTCCTTCAGTTGTTGTTAAAATTATTACCCTGCTTCTTTCTTTTAGCAAAGATATTGGTAGCTATCTCTGCATTCTTTTAATCACCACTTCTAAGAACTTAGTCTAGTTTTTAAAGTTATTTCCTTTATAAGGTGATCAACCTCCTCACCACTGTACTCAACTTCCTCAGCCCCACCCTCCCTCCCAATTCACTCCATTTCAGTGCCTTGTATTCTCATTTTCTTAGTGCATTGTATTCTCATTTTCTACAGTATCATGCATGCTTTCCCTCTGTCTCCTCTGCAATCATTTTTGGAGGCATTCTGCCCTTGCCATTTTCTGTATTTCACTGCAGGAAGATATCAGAAATGCAATTTAACTGGGTAAGACATCCAAGAGCAACCTGGCAGCAAGTAACCCAAAAGGGTCATCCATTTTCATGGACTAATAGACAGACTAATAGACCAGAATACCCATTAGAGTACACAGTCAAGCTTACAAACCACAGGCGTTTACATACCTTCTAGTTAAGCCTGGTATTAAATTCTATAGACTAACTTTGGCAAAGAAGTAGCTTTCTAAAAGGCATGCCCTGATTTGGAGGCATCAATGGAAAGAGTATCTGCTCTGCTGTGTGCCTCAATTGTTGATCCAAGAACATGTTCCCTTTAACACTGTAAAATTTTCAATTTGAGTTTGTCTGCTTGAACCTTTCAGCCCTTTGCTTTTGTTTTGTTTATTTTGAAAAGAAAAAGAACCATTTAGTACCACTAATTTTTTCACTTCTGTGTTCAAATAATCCAGTCATGTCTCCATCTGCTTCCTATAAGCTAAACCATTGAACTCCTATGTTCACCCCCACTGACATTTTCTCTAACTCCTGGACAGTTTTCTGGTTCTCTTTAGATTTATTCTCATTTTTCAAAATGCAATTGCTATGCTCCCTCAGGTGACATTCACAGGTTTTCTTGGTAGAAGTAAACCCATTTCCTTTCTATTTACTTCTTCCTCATTTTCAAGGATTTCACCAAGTCTGGTGGATGCACTATGAGCTCAGGTTCAGTGGTTTTTGCTCTGACCCCTGAATCCTGTATGGAGCTGCTTTCAGGGACAAAAAGTCTCCCATCACATTTTATTGCAACAGTTTGCTTTCCATGTTCCTGAAGAACTCACTCTTCACTTGCCTTGGTTAAAAGCATACGCTGGTCAAATCAAACCATCACTCTCCTCTCTGTTAACTTATCTTTCAATTTTGCCTTTACCATCTGTGTCAGGTCTACCAGAAAACACAATTCCTAGAAGCAACTGCTGCTGATCTCTCCCAGCTGACAAATATTTTTAAAGATCTGACGTTGTTAATTGTATCTTAATGGCTTTAACATGTACTCTCTTCATAGCGTACAATGCTATTAAGAAAAATTATGCAAAGCAGTATTAAACAGCTAACAAATATCATTAGTTCTATACAATTTACGTTTATTAAGGAAACCTGAATCTCATCAAGGGATGCAACTGAATCTGGCTTACAGTTTTTATTTTTCATGTAACAGTTCTGATGAACATTAACCTCATTTTTCACTTTTAACTCTAATTCACTTTTCTTCCAAAAACTACAACTAACAGTGGACTACTGAACTTAAAGATGTTAATCTGGTTCCAGAACAAGTTATGGAAGAAATACAATCCATGATGAAGGAGCAAACAGGGAGTTAGAGTTGCCAATGTGTGGGCTCACAGAATCCCTCTGAAACAGAGTACAAAACAAGCTATGTTCAAGCCATTTGCTTTATGTTACCAGACTTCAAAATGAGTTTGATCTGAAAAGGCTGCAGGGGATGTGATTCCCTAGTATCATCCCACACACAAGGACAAAGCAAGACAATTTTTTTATGGATGTGCAGAGAGGAAATCACCAGCAACATACAAGAAAGTTATCTGGCAACTCCGAAACAGCTGTCCCAGTCTATGACAGACATGATATGATCTAATACAGTAAAATATTTCATGAAGTTATTACTTAAAAAAACATAAGGTCTTACCACACCACTATTTCAATAGCATACCTAATAGCATCTTTTTCCTTTTTTATGTTTTTTTTTTGTTTTTATTAAAGAGAGACATGAAAGTCCTGATAAAAAAATTCAATTGAAATTCACTCTTTATTGTGTCAGCCAAAGCTTCTCCCCCTCCTTATCCCCCTTAAGTAGAGAATCTACCTACAAGGTTACAGGAAACACTGAGAACATCAAGCTGGTCTCAAGCATAGTAATCTGTTACTTTTTGCTGAAGAACTATCACAAAATATCCAGGTCAGGGAATTATAAAGACAAGAGCAAACAGAATGGCCATAACCTGAAAGAAGATAATATGTGTTTTGTGGACTGCAACAGCAAAACCTCCGAAATGAACAAAGTTTCTTCTGTCTGAATGTAACTGGCTGAGGCCAGCAGCCAAAACTACCAAATAGCCTAACTGTGCTTTTACAGGAAACGTAATTTCACGGTTGTAGATCGTATTACCACATGACATCATATTTTTGAGCTAATGCTTGAAACTCCTGGCTGAAATCTACTATTGTAAGTATACTGTCAAAAAATCTGTAGCTAAGTATGTCCCGAAATCTTATCCTACATTTTACAGTTCATCATTAAATGCACAGACTACTATACAATAGTAAAATATATTCATATAAAAATTCATTTTTATTCAGAAAATGAAATATGAAAGTCAGAGGTATGCTACCTAGAAAATAAAAAGAAAAAACCACCATAAATGGTTTAAATACAGTTAGTGCTTGCTGCATATGTTAGCTGGGAGAAGACAGAACAGCCAACTGCTTTTTTTTAAATAAATGGCACTATAATTACAATGGAATGGGAATATATTCATGAAATTCATGTAATATATTCATCAGACATTATCTTATCAGGAAAGCGTGACTCAAAAGATAACTTTTAGTCATCATAAAAGCATTCCGCCAGGAGTCACACAAAGTGATCACAAGGACAGACTGGCCACTCCCTCTAAACAGGATTTTTTAATAACTGTTTGTACCACTCATGTTATATCAGAGAAATAATTTCTGTTGACAAGTACACTATATACAGCATTCACTGGAAGTCACAAAAATTAAACATACCATAAACTATCCTCAGTGGCTATAACACAGGGATCACAGTTCAGGTAACTGGGCCTACTATGGGGCTATTTGTGTCTATACATTTGACAGTATAAAACTGATTCATCTACAAATTATATTTTGTAATTTTTTGGCTTTGACCTGACTCTTAAAAATACAGGTGGACAACACTTAAGATTCTGAGAATTTAAAGTGAGAAAAGATTTGCAGAATTGAACAAATAAGGGTGTTAAAGACAAAAGAGTCAAGGACAAAGGAATATAGCATTAAGAAAAAGGCAACAAGAGAGTACAATACTTCTTAGACAGATTAACATTTACTGCACATTATGTAAACATCTCTGAACCCATACGTGTTACAGTAAAGAAGACATTAAGGTCTTAAGCTTGTACACAACAGCCTTCACAAAAAACAAGGACAGCAAAATAAACAGGCTCACTAAAAATATATTCTGGAAAAGGGTGAAAACACTGATATGCTATTCAGCCTTTTTCCATTTTCAACAGATTTTTCAAGATTGAAGGCAAATCTATCATTCTTGGTTTACCCTGTTCATAAACAGAACAAGAGTATTTAGGGCAACATCTGCCTGAATTTACCACCAAATGTTCTCTCTAGCCACAATTTGTAAATAAATCTCCTTGGGTTTAAAAATTAAGATAACTGATCTCCTCTGGATCTAACGTCCAATGCTATCAGGTTCCCATACGGACAAAGGCATAAATGTACTCTAACACACATTTCAAAATATTTTATCTCTTTTTCAGAGACCATGGCAACAAATAAATAAATAAATGCTGGTTCCTCCCCACCCCCTGCTTATTTGACTTTTCTGCACTGATTACTTTTTAGTCCCATTAAAAACAGTCATTAGTTTGACTGTTTCATCCGGATTTGTTTCAAGGGAATCTAATCTTTACATAATCAGATGCTTTTCTGCATTGATTAGACTTCAGACTCTAAAAGACTAGGTTATATACCAACCTTTTCACTTTACCACACAATCCAAGTCTACTAAAAGTGTTTGACTATAACAATATAGCTAATGTGGAAAGAAAGCACAGAGAAGGAGCTGCTGATTTTATGGTAGTATCATTAGGCACCAGAGATTCAAATCTTAAAGGGAAAAAATACACATGACCCTCGTTTATACTGCTTCTTTTCCAAAAACAAGAGCTCTCAGAATCCTAAATGTATCAATATACGTATAGAAGCTCTGCAATTACAATACTTTAGCCATAAAATTACAATACATTACACATAGCACCACTGTGAGAGGAACCAGACTGAATCTATGTGTTCTTTTTTTTTTCACTCAATCTCAAATCCATGGATTTGAGATCTGCTTTGCTGCCAAATACACACAATAAGCATGACACCCAGCACTTACACAAAAATCAATTATTTTACAAGTACATGGTCTAAGCAAACAGAAGTTTGATAAACACAGAAACCACACACTTGTGGCTTATACAGTTCCCCATGATAATTCCGAATGCAACAGGTAAGTGCATCTTATCCCAGATGTTTTCTCAATTCTCTGCTCTCAGGTACGAAGTAGTTGGTTTCAGATCAAGGAGTGGGAATTTGCATGGATCACTGAAGTAGCTAGCTTAAAGAGCATGTAACATCCTTCCACCCTATGCACTATATATCTATGATATTAAATACATCTGCCAACTGTATGTCATGGGATAGGACCCGCTTAGTTAAGCTCCCGTAATCCTACTGTTACTCTGCTTTTTCAAGCATCTGCCACTCACAGCTCTTCTCCCTCAACATTTCATTCATCTTGGCAGGCAGTTCTGCCAGAATGACCAGCAGCTGCTGTGTCTGCAGATGATGGCATTAGATGACAACATGCTTTAATAATATCTGCTCAAGATGTAAGCGTTGCCTATTTCAGCGCTCTCTACAGGCTTCTCAGCCAAAAAACAGTCAGAATATGGACATTCCAATTATTTAAATGAACTAAAATAACAAAAAAGAGACAAATTGAGGTCTTGCTTTGCCTTCCAGAAGAGGCAAAGGCCTTTCAGTGCAAAGTAGAGATTCAACTTTGAGAACAGAGAGCTCAATAAATCAGGTTGCACTTATTAACAACAATTAGCTTAAGCTATTAAAAACGCTTTAAGAGAATATTAAAAAATAGGCTTACAGAGTGCGTTATAGATAGTAATGAGCCATAATAGGATTATTAGCAATGATACTGGTGGACAAAATCCTAATAATACCCAAGCCACTGCTAGTAGTATGCCACAACTGCAAACAGACTTACATGAAGAAAGCATGAACGCCTCTACATCAATTTATAACCTGTACGCTGAGGAAAACCAAGAGTTTATTTTTGCCCAGTTTTTAAGCACAGAATCAAGCACACCTTCATAAAAAGAAAAGGGTTTTCCTTTCTCCCACATAAAAGCTGCACAAAAGTATACCATGCTGTAAAAAAAAAAACCTAAAAGGAAATTCCACCCAGTGTGCAGTTTTCTTTCCACCATAAACTCACAGTATGAAAATACCACCATTTCTACATGTTTAGGCCAGTACCTAGCCAGTTATTTGTTACCGTTGAATCCACCAAGTGAAAAAGTGAAATGTTATTTGCACTGAGGAGGTAATATTTAAATTTGGAGTGTTGCATCAAGAGGGTAGGTTGTATTAAGAGGTAACTTCAAGCTCCCACAAAGCTGTTTTTTTGCACAATGTAGTAGACTCCATGTTCTAGGAGTATGGGGTGTCCGAGTCCTGGTGTTGCTGGGAGGGGGCTGCGCAGGTCCATGTGCCTGTCATGGCAAGTTACGTCTGGTTCCGACCACCTCCAGCAGTCCTGCTGCGAGACACAGCTGAGCCCGCTGGCCATGTTGGTGGTGCCTCTGCAGAAGCACATTTAAGAAAAGGCAAAAAATACTGGGCAGAGAGAGGAAGAGGGAACAAAAAGAGTGAGAAACAGCAGAGAGAACATAAAGGTTGGAGAAGGAGGTGCCATTTTAATTGGCAATAAATTAAATTAATTTTCCCCAAGCCAAGTCTGCTTTCCCCGTGATGGCAATTGGTAAGTGATTTTCCTGTCTTGATCTCTTCTCCCCCCTGCCCACTGAGGCAGATGGGTGAGCAAGCATCTGGGTGGGACTTTGGTCCTTAGCCAAGACTAACCCACCATGTCAGACCAAAAGCTTAACAAGCAGCTTCCAGTTTTACAAGGACAACTACCAGAGCAATAGTGCCCAAACACTTTTTGTAATGTATCTTCTTGGATGGAATGTATGGATGTAGCTTCTACATTCCAGACACAACAATATATTTCATCACAAGGCCTGCTCCTGACCTAATTTTCTAATTTTGTCTGGAGAGAGATGCCAGTACACGTATCGCCAAGAACGCTGAGCCAGTACGCCGAAAGCAAGCTTGAATCCAGAATCTGAGACTGCACCAGCACAAAATCCACTCTGCCTATACTCCAGGTTTACTAAGCTACATAAGACCGTGACCAATAGCTGTATCTGAGCAAAGATTTACATTTCTCCCAATGTAACTAAAACAAAGTACAATCCACTGAGTACCTGGCTGATAAAATACGCTTCGTGGACAAATGATAATGCAACATTCATTTTAGGATGAAAGAATAAATTGAATCTAAGTAAAAAATGTGATACATTCAATCTACATCTTTTTCAATATGCCGTTTGAGTGATGGCTGACCTTCTCATCTTGAAAATATGCAAACCTGTGGCACATTCTCCAGAGACAGAATTTAGTGACACAAAGTGACAGATAAAAACCTAACAGTTGTTCTTTAATTTTTCTAGAAAACAGCTTTTCACTCAGCCAAGCTTCAGCGATATTAGTATTTTAACACCTCCAAAACAGTAAAAAAGAAAAATCCTCTAATGGTTTTATGCATTCAATGCTCTACACCTAATAAAACAATTGTCACATAATGTGAAAATGTCATAATGTGATTGTGTCTCACCATAGAACGTGACATTCAAATCACACAGAAAAGAGCCTTCAGGCACTGTATAGTGTGTTCCACATAAATGACCAACAACTACAAACAAGATCTTGGCATTTTAATAGGTATTCTAATAAAACGTTCAGCTCAGTACTAGGTTGTGGTCAAACACAATAGACAGAATTTTAGGAAATAAAAGGACAAGTATACTTAAAGTAGAATCTGTCACTAGCCTAACCACTGAGTGCTCTTCTAGCCTTCCTCTAGTTATAAAGTTAGAAAAGGAAATAGCAGAACAGAAGGGAAGTGGACACACAGGAGGTAGGAATGGAAGAGATGGACGAGGAAAATAGTTATAAGGAATGTGAATGAAGAAAACATGGAAAAAGGGAAGAAAACCCATAGGAATTACCAGCAGAGGATTCTGCCTTTCATAACTAAAATAAATATGCCATAAGGTCATAGAAGAAGCTCGATCACAAAGTCAATGATATTAGTGTCTTTCTGAAAACTCAGGTTCTTCCATGATCATAAGAGAAGTGAAATGAAAATCCATGACTATAAATAAGAATGTAGGTTTTAAATACTAATTCAAAATAAAACACAAGAAAAAATGCTCAGTGACATTCTCAAATAATGACCAGAATATTTACTGAAGAGTAAGTCTTTTGGAACAGAAAGAGGACAGCTGTTTAAAAATATTTTGAAGACAAATTATTCATAGTTCATTGTACTTGTGTAAACTTTTTGACCACTCACTTTAATATAATATAAAATGGAGTAAACAATGACGAAGTTACTGCTTTCACACATACTGCTTTCTCTCTTACTAGTCCGGTCCCCCCTTTTTTTGGAATATAAGTTTGGTCACTCTCCTGTTTCTTTCTCATTGCAAGCAGTTTTCCCCACTCTCATCCTTTCTACCTTTCTTCCAGATCAGAACTATATTTGCTGCTTCACTACTTTTTTTCCCAAACCCAAACCATCATTCCCTTCTCACAATATATAGAGGCACAGCATGCTATTCGACATATGAAGCAATCCATCAGAAGAGAAAAGAAATACAGTATTGAAGTGAAATACTATAATCCACTTGATTATTTGTCAGCTAATCAATGAATAAGATATTCTCCTTTATATAAAAGTTTATGCACCTTTCAGTTAATGCTTGTCATCAGTTTGGGCTTGGCTACTGAGTGTCAGTCACATCAGTGACTGCAAGTTTCAGGACTAATCATCTGAAGAACTACTCATCTAAGCCCCTGCTGCCTGGATCTAAACACAGGGCAGGCACTCAGCTAGCACGCAGGCATGCAGCACACTAGCCCGGCAGATGGGCTGCAGGGAGAATCTGACATAACATTTATCACGCATCTTTTCAGAGTTGGTTTTGACCACAAATTCTTGACTGGGCTTTTTAACTAATATTTTTGTATTAAATGCACAACTTCACAGACTTGCTGCAAACTCTACAAGCAGGAAAGCCTCTGTGGGGTGAAATACCCCTATATTGGGAGCAATATCCCTATATTGACATTCTGAAACACAGAGAGGTACTGTCTGAGTAGGATAAGAAAGGTCCTGTCTCAGATGTGTCTGTGTCTTAATTTTTAACTATATATATGCACACTTCCATGGCTAATGTGACTTACAACCCTGTAGGTAGAATCTGGTTTTATACCTAACTAATATATTTTTTTTCACTAGCATGGTTAATGTCAGACGACACACCTCCTTGGCCATTCATCTGACATCGGAATGGCTTCAGACTGCATTATACACACTCCACTTTTTAAAAAAGCAGATGCTTTCTTCAAAAGTAAATGTTAATAGTTTGGCTAGAAGTAGAACTTTAAAGTGCTAAAAATACTAACAGGAATTCAGCCTACCCAAACAAATTCCTTATTAACAGAGGCTAAATGAAACTGAACTGCACTACAACCAAATTAAACATTCGTAAAGGAACTTCCATGAGCTTAACCTAAATTGGTTTAACCAACTTAAATCACTTTAACTACGAACACCAATAGACCTCAGATTTCTTACCCCCCCGTGGTTTCAGCATGTTCTGACTGTATACAAACACTGAACTTTGGCAGCAATTGAGCTCTGCACCACACCAGTAGGAGTGGCAGCTACAGGAAAGGGCCACATTCTCCAAAGATGCCAGACCTTGCCTTTCTTTAGGTCTAAGAGAAGATTTGTGAAACAGCATTAATAAATTTTGCCAGTATTGCCATATTTATGTAATGCCATATGGTTTGGAAACTAGTTAAATGGCATTTTGCCTTCTTTGTACTGTGAGTTTGTGGATCAAGTTACCTAAATCTGTATAGATCCCACTTATGGGATAGACTCTATGTGAGTATTCTCCAAATATTTTCAGAAAACCATGATTCCTCTTAATTAGATCACGTTTTAAATATCTGTTGTAAGGTTGTCTACGCGACAATGTAATGCGAGAGCCTTAAGAGGCCCCACAAAAGTGGGATGTCAGTACAGCAAAGCCCATCTGTGCAAGGCCCTGCCCTGGCAAGCTCCTAGACTGAAACACGGGGTGACAGACCCAAAAGCAGTTAGATGGGACAGTATGGGTCTGTCACAGCCAGTGACATGAGTGGAAGGAGGGAAAAAAAGCATCTGGCTCTGGTATTATCTTTGCTTATTATGCCTGTCCTTCTGCACTTTGGAAAGAACAAAAGGAACACAAGCCATTGTTTTAAAACGCTCACTAAAAGATCACACTACTTAAAACTTACATTGCACCATTAATCATCCTGATTTATTTGGCCTCCAATATCAACTCACTTTTAAACTTCACAGCTAAGTAAGATACACATAAAAAATATGAGACAAATATTTGGATATTAATAGGTAGCTTGCATGTAATATTTAAAGCTACTATATTTAAATGTCATATCTTGAACAGGAATGCTACCACGAAGTCCTGGAGTATTGAAAGCAATTAAACATTGATATAAAAATTAGTAGGAATGGAAAGTTATTCATGAAGATTAGATTTGCAAGATCACATGTGGAGACACTGAAAATTGTTCTGGAACTGTTCACAGGCAAATATCACTGTCTAATTACAGTAAAATTTTTGTGTGTTACCTATACTCCGGAATATGTCTCTGCCCAGCTATAAAGCATCTTATGGATTTAACTTATAAGCAAACTGGAGAATGTATTATGCACAGACTTCAAGTTACACATATTTAATGTTAAATCCAATAAATTATTTCTTCTCTTCTAGCATAATATCCAACCTCAAGTCCTGTTGTTATTACCCTTCTGGCTCAGGAGGAAACTCTTTTTCTTTCATTAAAAACTAATTATTAAATAAACAATAACAAATAAACAAGAGTAATAATAATAAAAATATGCAGGATTTTTATGATATCAGCATATTTTTCTAATTAATCAGTTTTAAGTAGGTGCACCAGAAAAAGCAAATTTTATGAAAGTGTATAAAAGAGAACAGATGTACTGCTTTGGTGAGACACATTAGGAAGATGGTACAGGAGAAAATACTGCAAAGGGCAGTTGAGACACCAGATTTTGTGTGTCATAGGAACAGTTTTTTGGTTTAAAGAAAACATAAAATTAAACATGCCAATGAGTAAGATGACATCAAGAACCAATGGGATATAATAAATGTAATTTTAAAAGAGTGATTTTTTGTTGTCTTTGACTTTGCATCATTATTTAAAAAATTTTCACTCTTCTATGTGGTTCTCAACATGCAATTTACAACATAAAAAAATGAGAGCTTTAGGTTTCTTTTAAAAATTGAATATTTCATTATGCAAGAAGTTTTTCAAGGAAAGGCTTTTGTAAACCAATCTGACACCAGTACATGCTGTTGAAGAAAAGAAGAAATGGACTATGCACTATATATTGTAACAATTTATAGTTCCTAAAGCCATTTGAAACTCTTCCCAGCACCTATTTTCAGGCTTCCCCCTGACCTTCCCTCCAGTCATTATAGCAAGACATATAAAGATGTTATTAATAAACCAGCAGTGAATCTTTCAGAGTTCCACCCAAACTCACTAAGCCTGAAATGCAGCTTTTACCTGGGGCAATATAGGTAAGGCTGTTACGACTGTGTTGTCTTGGAATAATTTGTAAGCAATTGGTGCCTGAACTTTTGGAAGAATGAATTCAAAATTATTTTTCTAAGTGATCATAAATCCTCTGACCTTCATTTGCTAGCTCTGTCTTCCTTCATGTTATCATGAGCTGCAGAGAGAGTGGACTTTCTTAACCTAAGTGCAAAAATAACAGGTCCTGCTTTCCACATTTAGGATCAAACAAAGCTAAAATGAAACCAATGACCACCACTCTGGTGTCAGCACTATCTAACTTCACACAGGGATGAGAATTAATTTTAAGCACCAACAGCTTCCACTAGGGCTAATGCATAAAAGAGCTCCTTCAGCAAAAATTTTAGGAAAGGTGTTCATCTTAGGTAAGAGTGAGAGCTGGCCAAAGTCTGGACATGCCATTTTGTTATAGAAATCTGTTCTTAGCTCTTTTATAACCTGCAACAGAACTGCTTGCTCCTAAGAGAACACTGTTCCTCTGAGCACGCTAACGGTGAAGACTGAAGAGGTTGTTCCATCTTTTTTATTCTGTTCAGCATTCACATCTCTCTAATCCAGCCAGAAACAGATATGTGCAATGATACATCATGCAAGGAGAACTTGCCAAAGGACACCTACACGCACAGTGAGCATACAGAACATAACCTGTTTCTGACTTTCTGACATGCTGAGGACTGCACTGCAGAGAAGCTTCACTTTAGGGAGAAAACAGGCAGATGGAGGCAAACAACTGTTGTCCCACTCTCCTGCTTATTTTTTTTTTTCCTGCTGGGTGGGTGTCTTGCAACAAAGCACTTCCAAGACTTTGGCATTTAATTTCAAAACTTTTTCATGTCTTCCATCTGGAGGACAAAGAGGTTTTAGGGTTTTTTTCTTTTCTTGAAAGAAAGTCTGAGTTATTTCTTTGAGGCAAACAGTGCACACCATACCTTCTGGTTGCTGTATCACCAGAATTCAGCAGTTTGGTATCATAAGATTGTAGAGGGGAAAAAAAAAAGAAATAAAAGCACTTACTAGTTTACAAAAAAATAAATTATTCTAGGTCAAGAATTCAAGGTCCCCAGGCATTCTGTGGATGATCAGCTTCTAAATTACATCAGCATTTTTGGAAAAGCAGAAATATTGTTTTGTGAACGAAGATTCACAGGAAAATAGTGTTGTAGTTTAATGGTTAGTGCTGATACTTTAACTAGACATGTTGCACTCTTTTTCCACCCAGAGTTAAAATTAAATATTTTGAATCTCCAGGTCTGTAAAACTGCACTATTTGCTGCACAGATCAACAGGACTTTTTCAGAAGGATGACACAGAGTGGTCTAATAAACCAATTTCCATTTCCAATCTGCGGGCAATCCCATTACTCAAAGAGCTGCACCCTTGCATCCATAGGTACTGAGGTAGGCACGGAGAGCAGTCACATTTCTCTGGTCTTCTGATTCTTGGTGTTCGCACAGCTGAGAAGCGTCTAAGAGCAGGCTTAGTGCTGTGCTCAAGTCGTGTAAGCTACTCTGCTACCAGCCCTCTGGTTCTGCTCCACAACTAATCCTGCCTGCTGTTGTCTCTGTGGTTTGCTTCTGTCTGCAGCATTACACCATCTAAAATCCAGATAGGTGTCTTAGCAGGCAAACTCACACTATGGAGCCACTAAGCATATCTTAACTCTCCCTTTTTTCAAGCTTCCAGACAATGGGAAAGCTTGCGGCAACAGCACAGAGCTATCCAGCTGAAAATTACACAACATAAAGCTCTGTATTGGCTATGTGCTACAGGACAATATAATATATTATACTTACAGGCTTGTCAGAGCTAAAAAATAATATGCCATGATTTGGCTTGGTAATTAAAATACCTTCAGAAAAAGAAGACGAAGAAAAGTATGTTAATGATGAGCTAGCTCAAAAGTTCAGATTGTCTCCTGAGGGTGACAGCATTCACAGGCAAAAGTTTGTACCTGCTACTTTTGTAAGGATGACTAATAAGCAAAGGCAGTAATTGTCATTGAACTGTGTAGTGGGGCAAAACTGTTACACGTGTCAGATATTTAGAAGCTAAATATTCATGTAAAAACACGTACTTTGTGAAACACAAATCATAAACAGATTTAGAGGCTGAAGGAAAAATCTGTTTAGTCAGGAGAGTGACGATGCAGTCAGTGGCCATGACTGGAAGATTCACTTTAAAAGCACACCCTTTCCACAATTAAAATACTAGCTGGAGGGGAATTGGGGTGTATTTTTAGATGCTAACAATCAGTGTTTTGCTATTAATCAGAGACATTTAATCAATATTTGTGACCATGTGAAGATTTTTCCCACAGTTTTGGGCTTAATGTAAGTCTTCCAAGCTTGTCCTGCAGACCAAAACATGAATTTAAATCGCAGTGACTTCTGTAACTATTGCAGACATTAAAGAAATCTAGATCTATTTAACTGTAACTTTCTTGTTATAGTAGTTCAGTAGTACTAAATAAAAAATATGATACAAATAACAAAGTAAGCTGTGTGTGCTTTTTGAAAGTTTGGAGGAATTACTTTTAAATCTCTAAATGCAATAGACAAGGATTCCCTTGAAGATGAAAAAAATAATACTATATGAGTAAATACTTACAATGTACAAAAACGTACAATGTAATCAGTTATTTTTGCTTATTTTCTTTCAGTTTGGATATAATCATTACATTATTTTCACTGCCTTCTATAGAATAGGTGAAAAGCATTATGGGTTGCATATTGCCTTTTTAAAAGCCCATTGTTTTCAACGGAAACTCCATTAGACTTCCACATGTAATTTTTAAATCTATCTCTTATACAAGTATCTCACTGCCAATCCCAGAAAACTGTAATCTCATTAGCTTTAATTTGCAGTTAAAGATGTAAATATTGGTACTATAGCAACTTTTTCAATTTTGTAACATCTCAACTTTTTGATTTTAATGTCTCCAAATAAGAATAAATTCATCCCAGGAAATTCCTATCAGCCTGATATTCTTCATGAGAACAGTGACTGGACAACAAAGGAATTGGATCTGAATCCAGTTACTGAATTTTATGTCCTTTTTTTATTATAACTAATAATATATTGATCTATCACATTATTCATAACTAAATATACAACATAACCTCTACTATTCTGTTACTGAAGTTGCCCACCTGAAATGCATCCCACTTTGTTCCGCTGAAATATGAAATTATTGAAAATCATTAATCAGGAATTGCTCTAAAATAAGGCATTAAAAATAGCAAGTTTCTCCTGTGTGTAGCTTACTGAAGTATAGAAATTGAACATCCACTTGAGACAGAAGAGATCTCTCAAGGAAACACCAACCACAGGGATATTCTGAATTGCTGGTTGCAACAAATTGCAGAGCATATTGAGAGCAAATTTCCAAGCACAGAAAGCTAATTTGATCCCATGGGGGCTCCCATGCTTTTCCAGTGGTGGAGAGCTCTGTAGCTGGTACGTGTGTGGGTGCCTGTCCATGTGCACAGGCATACAATGCAGCGGAGGAGAACACTATTACCCAAGAGAAGAACAGTACACGTTAGTAATTTTTAAGACTTCTCTGTGTTGTGTGGTGCCCAGATAAATAAATTTTAAAACCCAACGTAACACAATTCCTATAGACAAGCCTCGGTTGTCCTTTCCATAGACTTGGATGTGTTTTCACAGCAAACAATGCTGCACTGGAGAGGTAGTTCTCAGTGAGAACTTTTGCCATCCCCAGGCTTGCAGAGACGGGCTGTGTCAGCTCAGGCTGAACCCAAAAAGAGCCATGCAGTAGCAAGCCACAAGGTGCTTCACACAGAATTTGTTGCTTTTTCTGGTCTCAAACACATAACAGCTATTTCCATTTTGTTAGTGTTATCATTATGATTCATTACTAAGGTAAGAGTCTTGCACTGTTACAGTTAAAGTGCACTTCCAGTGCCCTGGAGGCTGCAACAAACATACACCATCAATCACTATGGATCAAATCAAATATAATACTGAAGTAACCACCGGAACAATCTCCCCACCAATAATCTCCTGCCCAGGTGTCTTCACCTCAAAACCATCCATAAAGATGCTCCAGCTCTATGAGGGTTGTTTGGGCTGATGTAGTTTGAAGGTGCTAGTTTAAAACCATAATTTGTCAAACAAATCTTCCGTGTAAAGTAGCTGAAGAGTTTCTAAGAATATGTTGGGCAATCCGTAAGTAAATGGTGCAAACACTATCATCAGGTTCATATCTATCACTACTAGTACGTCAACACACAGTGCAGACAAACACTTCAGCTATCAAGCACTGACAGCTCCAGATGTAACTAATATAATTTAAAAAATACTTCATTGTCTTCAGAAAATACAGATTACTCTGATTTTTCAAAAAAAAAACCCCAACCCAAACCCCACACCTTATGCTGGAAAGCTGGACTATGAGTCTATGAGGGCTCTAAAATCCTCTCATGTAAGAGCGAAAGGACAAGTGGTATAAAGAGAAACCTATTTACTTTAAAATAAATATGGACTTACTGGACTGGCATGTTTACGTTGACAGACAGACAACATATCTGTCAGTAATGGATATATGTATCAGCAAAGGTTTATATATAGGAATGAAACTGTATATTTCACCGTAATCAATTCTATTTAAATCTGAAGATATTTATTTCACTATTTAATTGTACTTTCATCCTGCACTAGTTCCTGCTATATTCATTAGATGTGCTCTCATTTAATGGGGTTCTCTCTATTCTCACTAGTTGCTTTTCCTATCCTGAGGCTACTCTCTGTTTCACATTTCTTGTTTCAGAGCACTGCTTGTTCTGCTCACCCTTGACTACTTTTAACTGTTATTTCTACCTGGATAGATTCTATCTCTGATACTTATTTTATTAGATTTTCCTCTATTAGGACAAGTACCTGACAAACCATTTTTTCATCCATTTGTTTCTAGTCAGTCACCTTTCTGATTCCTTATATGCAGACTCCATATTTTCCTTTCCTGTTAACAGTACACATAAAATTAAGATGGAAATATCGGGGGGGGGAGGGGGGGGGGGGAGGGATAAAAAAAGGAAAGAGTGTTTCAATCTGAAAGTGTTACTGAAAACACCAGTCATGTCCCCACTCTCCCCCCACCAACCATAGACCAGAATATTGCACTGAAAGGAATTGTAGCCCTGAAACTGCAAGAGAATATGGTTTGGTATCAGTGTTGTACTGAAGAAACGGTATGTCAGATTAACCATATCACAACTTGTGACCCATCACAAGTCTGAAAAATCTGCAAATGCAGCTATTGCATGCAGCACTGTCTTCAGATTCTCCTAAAACACAGAATTCTTTGTTGTTTGTGTGATCTCCATTGTTTTCATGGTGTGCTGGGCCAGTGTGTATCTTGTCCAGCACAGTAGCTTCAAGCACCACCATAGCTATTGTAAATCCTCTAAAATGTAATAACGTCTCTTTTTGCAGAGGAAGAGAAAATAAACCTTCATTCACCAACACAGGTTGTATTAAGCCAATGACATTGTTCATAGTACTGAAACTAAAACTCGCTCTTTCTTTACTCAGATGTGACATTTCGTATTCCTGCCACCTGAAAAATATTATTTAAATTCCACACAAGATATATGCCATGATATTATTTTTAATCAACAGTTCCATATTCTTACAGACCAAGATTGATTTTTGAAAGTTTGTTAAATTTATTTACCATGAATCTTATCTCATAAAATGTTTTCAACACAGAAGGCAATCACATTAGACATCTGAAGTGGCATTCAGTAAAAATAAATAGAAAACACCTTAATACTATTGTGACTTTTATACCTAACATGGAAGTGTAAAAGAGGATTCCTTAAGGGTTATTCGACTTGCCTGCTCTCTATCTTCCTGACACTGTACAAGGATTTTACACATAGACAGAAATTGCACTTAAAATCCATACGTTTTGGAAGCTTTATTTGACTGTATGTTCTGCTTTACTGATAAATGACCTCATAAATCAAACTATCTGAAACCATACAGGCCGTTTCTTGAAAAATGTTTTTTTGCATGCAGCAAAACTCAGAAGTCTTATTTGAAGTTAAATATAAATGCATCACTGCCTAAACTAGACCTACATTAGAATAGAAACAATAATGACAAAATCCCTGATTCTCAGGTAGTAATAATAATTTGTTCAACTTTTTACCCATAAAAACTTTACAGCAAGGTTTGACTAAAGCAACACATCGACTGCCCTAGAAGAGTCGAAAAGCACAATCAATTCGAAAGCAATTGAGAAAGTCTAACACTTAGACTTAGGGTTGGCTGGATAATTTGTTGGTTGGGTTGGGTTTTACCTGAAGCTCTAAAATAACTAAAATACATAGAGAACATAATTGATTCTATTAAAAACTGTATTAAAGTGTTTCTAAACAGCTGTCACATTTTAGTAATCAGGTGAGTCAAACTCACATACAGTCCTTTATGTCAGTTCCCATGTAATGCAGCAACCCTTGACTTATGTTTCCCAAAGGTATGGTTCCATCTACAAATTTCTTCAGTATTTTTTCCACAATGCTTCACCAAACAAAAAATAACCATCAAGCAACATAGAAAAGAGAAGAAAAAAGACAAGTTATTTCCAACTCTTCTCCTGTCAACTGCTGAAGTCAAAATCTCATGCATTTTGTCATCAGAAGAGTACATTATCTCAACCGGGTAGGTTTGTAGCTTAAATGTCCATATTGTTCTAGCATGAGACCACTAAAAACAGAAATGTTAGTAACTCTCCAAAATGAGTTAAATATAAGTTAGTGATAGAGAGCACTGTCACAGGACATAAAATTGGTACAGGTATACTCACATAACTACTTGTACAGAACCTGTGCAAAAGTCACACAGAGAAAGTAAGGTAAAAACTAAAGAATAAAAACGAGTTTGAAGAGAACTAATTTTTAGACTGCAAATAGGATTTAAGAACTTGAAAGATTTTTTCTTCTTTAATAGATACCCAATTTACAGGTGTCTTAGAACTCTTACAGGTGAGCAAAATATATCAAGGAGTAAAATATCACAATACTACTGTAATTGGGGAACATATGAGGAAGTTGTAGGGATAGACTACAATCCTGAAGTATAAACATCAACGTTCTTTTAACATCAGGGTTTAGGTTTACTTAAAAATAGAACAGTGTCCAGAGTAATTCCTATATAATTTTAAGCACTTCTGTTAGAAACCTTAATACACAAGGTTCAATCTCTAGTAAATGGTAAAAGCATTTATTAATAACAGACAGAAAAAGCCAGCTCTAAGACTTGTAGTAAGCAAACCTTCAGTGTGCTGTCTGCCCATTTATACAGATATTGGGTGTAACTGTAATAATAAATACTGTTCCTCTTGATGTTTCAAAAGCTGTATTTACTAGATAGCAATAGCACAACTCATTTTCTTCAAGTATAACGTACACTACATTTTTAGCATGTAAAATACTCTTGAGAATGTATTCTCTAAAAATGTTTTAGAAACCTTAACAATTAATATAGAACTGGAGAAGATACTTCAGTCTAGTTCAATGACTTTAGTATGCTATACTATATTAAGGCAAGTTCTCCAAAGACTACTCCAGTAAAATTCAGTAAAATATAACAACAGCAAGACATCATTGCACTACAACTGAGATGCTAAAGTGTCTGTAATGGCATAATCATGGCTTTAAACAAAAAAAGTATTTCAAGCAATGAGCTGGTGAGGTAAGGTATTACTTAGGGAGAAACTAAGCATTCAGCTATAATGAAAAGCAAAACTGTGAATTTATAACAACTGATTTTGAACACAACACAAATAAGGATTAGTATAGAATTCTGATGTACTTCTGCTATCATAACTTACTGTAAATCTCAAATACCCATGGTCACGCAATTTATTTCAATTCTTGGAGGACAAGTTCCTAGTTACATTAGACTTTTAAACTTTTAAATCCATGCTGCAGCTGTGCATAGATACACCAAATCTTCAAAAACTTATAACACTATGTTTCAAATTCACTGACTTCCACCGTTTTATTTCAGTTAGCACAAGACCTTTTCAAATAAAGTTATCAACTGATGAAAGCATAATTCTATACTAAAAATTAAATAAAAAATGAACACCATGTGACTGCACCAGAGGAAAGTTACATATGCCTATAATTGCGTAAAGCATATTTGCAGATGCAATTTTGGGTTGCAGAAGAACTACCCATCACTATCCCTGCAACTGAATTAATGGGATTTGCTTGCCGTAGAACATGCCATGTTTACTTATAATTTGAAATAAAAGTAATAGCTTTGATGTATGATTATATATATTTCACTTTTCCAATTATCCAGATAAAGTTAACTGGAAACACCTGTTGATTGATGAAGAGAACATTTTTTTTTTCAATCCATGTTTCTGTTTTTCAAAGCAGTCATGGGAACAAAAAACAGAAGGAAGCCACATCTTGAAAACTGAAGAAACTAATCAGGGAGAAAATCTATTTCAATCATTTTTAGAGTTTAAAGCATGTGTTTGGGGACATTTGTTCCCAAATGAACCTTTCAAAATGGATAGGTGAAACAAAGACAAATTCATGTCCAGAAAAGTGCTTACAGCTGTCTAAAAGTATTAAAAAAATCTCTAAAATGTGTATATGCACTACACTAGAAGAGTAGGATATGGTATCCCTAGCACCCTTTGGAAAAAGACTTTTGTGACTGGATGTTACTGGAGTTTGCATTATAAATGGTTCAAGTTTCCTATCGCACCACAATTCTTCAGGCATACCCACACATGTCAGTACACCCGACAGCAAATCCCTTTCACAAAGTTCTTCAACAAGAGTGAGAACTGCTAGTGGTTTTTTTCCTTTAAATATTGGTGAATTTAATAATTATTTTTTAAAGAGCAGAAAGTCCTGTGATTAAATTAGCTGTCATGAGAAACATAAGAATAAAATCTTATGAAGCTGAATAACTGTGGCAGAATATTCACTCTTTCCATCTACGACTTGCCCTGTGATACAATTCTGCCAAGTGGTGACTAATCCATCATGTTTATTCATTCTAATAACATACTTGGCATAATAAAAGTTAAAAATCACATCAGAATAGATGTGTTCAAACATAAAGCTACACTGCTTTGATAGCAATTAAACCTTCTTCAGGAGAGTCCACGGCAAAAAATCTTTGCCAGAAAAAGACAAATTTTGATGTAACATATTTTTATCAAATAGCTATATAGCACTGATATTTAATCTTTGCTTCACCACATTTTGAAAATAATTTTAGTTTAGATATATATTGCAATGTGCAAATTGTTCATTCAAAGGAAAAAAAAAAGAAAAAACACCCAAACCTTTCCTTCATTTTTTCCCATAAATATTTTGGTAGTGGGCAGTTACAGCAAATGCAGTAGTTGGCTAACACCAAAGTAGTCCAGGCTTGCAGCTTGGTATTTTCTTGCAATGCTACTTTTCCTTCTGCAAATTAGCACTTTACTTAAAATGTCACATATTAATTGCTTCTTTTCCTGTGTGTAAAGACTGTGATCTACTGAGGCAGATATATTTGATTAACTATTTGCTGTGGAAAATACTATTCCCATAGACTGACAAAAAAATTTTAAAAAACAAACCCAGATGTGTTAGAAGTCCTTACTAGTATTAATGCAATCTTACAGTCTAAGCATAATGTAAAGACATTGTACAGCCCTTTAATGTGTGAAAACTATTTTTTCCCACTGTGAATCAAAGGAAAACGTTTATCCTTTCCCCTTTTGCTAGAGTTGAATTAGTGCTTCTGCACTTACTACTTAGTTGTTTTTTTTTTCTCTTTCTTCATGAAAGGCACAAATAAACCAAGCAATTGTAATCCAAAGGCAGATTTTGAAAGCAAAACACAATACCACTACAAATTCATTGCACGGAAAGGCAAAGATAATTTGTTCCAAATCTGTCTTAGAAAAAAGATCTGAAGCACCAATAAATTATAACAGTGAACATACAGAAATTACACAAGATAAAAACTGGACCTCTGCTGATGTAAAGTTATCAGCTAATCCTATTAGTACTTTTAAAACAAAATACCTTAGTTATCTCCTAGTGGAGGTTACCATATTATTAATGGCACTCCTACTGTTCAAGTCAGAAAGTCATTATCTTATTATCTTATCTTATTATGTGTAAAGATGCTTACATAAGAATTTCTGAAAGAACTTTTCTTCCAACACTTGAACTCTAATCCTCCTAAAAATAGTCAGAGCTGTCAACATTCTGATATGCCCATCACAGGCATGGACACAATAAACAGTACAGATTCAAACACAAAACAATAACTTTTTTAGAAAGCCCCAAACCCCCTTCCCTCCTAATCCACTTGCCCCATAGTAGTATAGAGTAAACCTAGAGGAAGACCGTCTGATCTCTTAAACACATTCCTGTTCATATCTGACCTTACAAGTTTTCCAAAGTTCAGATCATCTTAACCTTTTGCATCCAACTTTCTCTGTCTTTGCATTCCTTTCTCATCTAGCTATTCAGAATTGTTTCCAACAGCACACAGGCACATGTGATTTGGTTTCTTTTTTTAAAAGTTTCTCCAGTAAAGAAGGGCGTGAAGATGAGGTCTACTAGTACTGACTAGCCTTGGAGCCGTGTTCCTTCCTTCACATCTGACAGCACAGACCTTTACAGCATAGTGCCATCTACCTCCCCTTCCAAGGAAAGAGTGTCCTGTCTGCAGACATTCAATATGGCATTTAATTAATATATAATTTGAATAATATTTATCACTAATATTATATAATCTATTACATTAATATCTAATTTGACATTTATTAATACATAATTTGAAAATGTATTGCAAGCTTGAAAGTTTTATGAGAAAGTTCTTGCTTGTGAAGAAAGCAGAATAAGATATCAGGTACTGCATAAATAATGAATTTGCAGCCCCAGCTGTAATCATTCACTGTCTCCAGTTGATGCTTACTGATGTGATGTTCAAGACAACATAACTCATAGAATATAGCAGAATTAATAACATAATCTCTATAATAAGATAACTAGTAAAATGTGAGATCAACTCCAGTTTCAGAAGATGGGACAGTAACAGAAAGAATCCACGGGGAAGTAACTGAAGAGAGGTTACAAATTATGGTAATTAAGAAACACAGAATACCATATAAAATAGGCTCTTTGATTAATTCCACAACATCAATAGAAAGCAGAAAGAGAATGAGGCTAGTCTGAGTTTCTGGAATGCTGGGAAAATAAGTTTACGAATCAACAATTTGGATAGATGTAAAAAAATGTTAGCTGGTCAAGATCAGCATCTGCCATTATGAAGAGTGTAATTACCAGAGCTTGGGATGGCAATGCGAAAAAGAAAATCAAATAACAGAGGAAACAAATGGAGCAGAAACAGAGGTATGAGGAGAGAGAAATGAAGACAGAAAGAAATGGACTGCAAACAAAGTCAATTACTGTAGGCTGAAAGTGCCATGAAACCCTGAAAAAGATACATAACCCTGAAGAGAGAATTCTGAAGGTCAACTGTTCCTAGTGAATTTTCTGGCCAAGTTCGCTAGATCTCATAAGATATTTGATTATTATCTGGCTATAATGTGAATTTACTTTGGCTACAATTGCTAATGTATGTGAATTTCTGATTTCACTTAACATTCTTCTAGTTAATTTCACTCCTTAATTACATAAATATGTTAAAACTGTAAAGCAATTTTATGGTCTCATCATGCAAGATCTTCCACAATTCTCAGTACATACATATTCATGACATATATGATAATACACATTCAAATAGTACTCTGCACCTCATAGGATGGTTTCATTTGCAAGGTAACAAAATAGGATATATAGCATGATTTTTATTACATTAAATTATATCCCTGCATTTCATAAAATGGAAATAAGAAAATATCCAAAACAAAAGGCTATTTTCTATAGGTAATCTACAGCCTTTACTTAGCAGGGTTTAAAAACAGTTAGAAAACCAACTGAGTACTTTCAGAATGGCAAGAAGTAAGTATCTAGATTAAAGTAAAAATACTGTCAATGAAAACCTAAGTATGTTAACAGAACTGCACTACAACAAGGTTTACTTTCGTAACACATCTACAACCCAAGCTAGGGCTTGGTATGAACTCGACTTCTTTTTGGCTTGGGATGAACTCCTTTTCAAGTGAAGGTGTTAGCAACTGAGTGTGAAAATCGCAAATACTCCTTTGTCTTGATAAAAGAAGCAAGAGCATGTTTCTGTAATTCCTAGACCAAGAATGCAACTTTTCTTCAATGAATAAAGCATAGTTCTCTTCTTGGTCTCTACGATCTAGCTCCAAATGTAAAGAGAATACGTACTCAGAATTTCCAAAGGGCAATTTATTCAGAATATCTGCAGTTGAGCGTTCTCATGATATGCTGATGAGAAGTATCACATTACTTTAGCAGGACACTGACCATTACTGACACCAGAGACAGCACTGACCAACAATTTTACATTATAACTAAATCAGACACCACTTCTAACATTATTTGCATGTAAACTGCTAATTCTATTTGAGGATCTCAAACCACATCACTAACATCAGCTTTTAGCCTAGCAACATATTTGGGAAGAAGACAGCTATTATTTTCCTCATGTAATTTATATATGCCATAAAAAAAAAATATTTGACCAGAACCACTTGGGATGCTCCATAACATAAATTCTGATGCCTGCTACATGTCATATTTCTTTTTCACACTTAGTGTATATCCCTCTTGCACCTCAACTTTTTAAAATCACACCATTAGACTGCAGGCTATGGAAAATTCAGTAAAGTGTCAGACTAGCATAAACACGTTAGCACAACATTCCAGCCTAGCCATGAAAAAGTGAAACGCAAAAAAAACTACTTCTAGATAGGAAAGGATGGAGAAAAAAGGCAGGTTCAAGTTATGAATCAGATGCCTATTCACATTATGCTCACTCCCAAAACTAAAAATATCTTAATAAAGAGGGCTTATAATACTTTGGGGAATAAAATGTACAAAATTCACCTTTCTGTTAAAACCCACATATAGTGGCACATAAATGTCAGATCTGTAGGAAAGAGTGGAATGCAGAACTTTAATACTTTCGTGAAGGGTAAAATTGTACAACTTCTCAGGAATATAATTAATATTTTGCTCTTCAAACAACAGGAGAGGCCTCAGACAATATTCTCATCTAGTTCAAAGAGGTAGACCTCAAAGAAATATTTTAACAATTTCATCTACTGATATGACTATCTCATATCTCATGATCAAGACACCATTAAAGGACAGCTAAAGCAAAATTCAGTCACATGCTCTTTTGAACCTCTCCCTTTGCAATACTATCTGCTAATTTTTCTCTTTTAATAAATTAGCATTATATCTACAAAACAGAGAGAGCTGAAAATAAATATATAACAAAAGAAGTTGGAATTAGAGGAACTGCGATAAGACAAAATAAATAATGCCTGTGTAATTAAACAGAACAAGAAAGTGATCCATGAAAAAAAAACAACCAAACCCAACACAAAAAATAAATTCAAAAAAACCCCCATGAATCTTTCCCCACCCCCAAAAATACCCCAAAACCAAAACCCCATCAATGTTTTCTTGGCCATGTTCCAAACTCACTAAAATTTATGTCCTGGTAAAACATGTTACAAATATTTCATACTAAGACTGCCAACTGCACTAAAATGTTGATAATATGGAAAGTGGGGTTGCCGTGCTTTAAAATACATCAGTAATGTTCATGCATCTTACATGCTGACGGGCATCTTACAGAATATGCTTACTGCTAGAGTACTCACAGCTACATTCAGGGTCTACTTTACTGTATACACAACAGAAATGAAACTCACGTTTTATCATGTTTCACACATACCAAAGCATAGCTAGCTTTTGAAGAAAAAGCAAACAATAAAACTGGAGAAAAAAAAGAAACAGTAGAGATTAATGTCCCAGTGTAGGTTATAAAGAATCTCTAAAGACACTCCCAAGCCGTAGTTCACCCTGCAAGCAAACCTGTGACAAATATTTCCCTCTCTCCATAGGTGGCTGCAACAACTGCTCTAGCTTCCCAAATCTATTCCCTGTTCTGTGTAGTTCCTGCAGCTCCTGCATGGAGAGTCCTACCTTTCCTTCACCTCCTGCTTGAGTCTCCAAATTTCCTTTTTTCCCTCATCCACTCATCTCAGTTTCCTCTGAGGTTTTGCAGGCCTTTCGCCCAGCCTGATTTACCAAGTAATGATATGTATCTTTATGTACAAAGGATAAATCTGAATATGTAGGGAATCTGACTCCTTGGTGAGGCAACTCCACTGTTGAAGGGATTCAGGCTGACTGAGGTGTGAGCGATAAGAGCCAGAGGATAGAAATACATATTGTTTATCAATATGGAAATTTATAATCATATATATACACATTGGGTACACCATTAAAATTACTTTTTCAAACCATATTTATTAACCTACACCACATTATTCCCAGGAAGCACAATGGGGAAATGTGCAGTTTTTCAATACGCCTTAAGAGAGTAAGTTGATAATTTTCTCTTTTATAAAGGAAGAACCATGGCAGAGAAGTTAATGATGAAGTTTATATTAATTTTGGGCAGAAACCTATTTTGTACTTGCAATCACTTATGTCACTCATTATGTGCTATCCTTTGTTCCATTGGCAAGAGCTCCATCTGTTAATTTTCTAAGCATTATTTTTCCCATATTCAGGTAAAATAATACATGGATATAAAACTGGAAATTGCACCACAATGCATACGAATGAGAGGAACAAATTAAGTTGTTATGATAAATATTCACACTGACACATTTTTAAATGCGACTGTGCAACATACCTTTGAATATAGTACCTACATATTCAAATAAATAACTTCATCTCTTTTTTAAATACTATATTTACAGCAGTTAATGTCTAAAACATAAACTTCCAACTCAGTAAAATTCTGTACCAAATTCTAAAGAACATAGTTATGAATGTTTTGAAGGGCAATATTAATCTTATTTTACCAAAGCAACGATATACAGTCATATATGCACTTGTGAAATTTTATTTTATCAGTTTAGTGTTTTTTGTTTGTGCTAATACTGGTTGAGAACAGATTGCTATCCTGGACTGACCAACTCTAAATTAATATCAAAGCACCACTTAGAGCCAGAAAAGAAGCATTGCTCATCAAACAAAAAAACACCTTTGCCATTTGATGGCTGCACACATTAAAAGTTTTCACAGTGTATCAGTTGAAGGAACAAATACCCTCTCCCCCCTAAATTTTTTACGTTACATGAGTGAAAAGTATTTAAATATTACATTGCAAGTTTCCTTAAACTAGTAGGAAAATCCTAAGTTTTATTATCACTTAGAATAAACCTAGGCCACATGTAATTAGCTCTCTTACAAACATGATAGAATTATTTCAATTTTGCGTTGCTGCTTTGGGCAGTAAATAGAACATGATAGAGTTTTAGATGGTTACTTCACAATATCACTGAAACAACTACATTGAAAACTTGGCAGTAGAACTAAATAAATTTATGTGACAATTTTTTCATCGATAACACACCTGAAAAGCTTAATAAATCACTCACTTAACAGCCACTGGAAAATCTCCCAGTGTGAGAAATAGCAAAGGTAATTTAAAAATAACAAAGCACACCCACTGGAAATGGAAAAGAAAATACGAATAATATATTCTACACACAATGTGACTAATATGTATACTTGTTGCAAATGGTAGAGACTGATAATGACTGGCACGGTAATAAAACACATCAAACAAAGCAAGATAGTCTACTTTGAAATCAGAAGAAAATTTGGAGCCAGCATAAGCCAAATAGCTTAAAAATAATAATTTCTGCTACTACAGGGTTCTCAGCGGGGGAGAAGGAGGCAGAAGAGTCGGGAACAAAGAAGTGAAGTTGAGCCTGGGAAGAAAAGGGACTGGGGGGAAGGTGTTTTTAGTCTTGTCTTTGCTTCTTTCCATTCTTTTTAATCAGTAATTAACAAAATAATTTTCCCCAAGTTCAGTCTGGTTTTGCCTGTCTATTTCAACCCAGAAGCTTTTCTGTCTTATTTTCTCCCTGTGTCCTGTTGAGGACGGGCAATGAAAAGAGCAGCTGGGTGGGCATCTGGCAGCCAGCCAAGATCAACCCATCACAGTGTGTTTGTGTGTGTGTGTGTGTGTGTACACGCACCAAGATAGTCACAAATTACCTGGAAGGTTAACAGCTTCAGTTACACAGTAAGTATTCTTTTCTTGTACAACCCAAACAATATATTCTCCAATATCTCAGAAAATCAGTTGGCAATGCAGTACCACATTAGCAGGAGTGACGCTTGCACATACACACACATAGACCACCCCCTTGCCCCCCTCCGTGCACTGCTCTGCTCGCAAAAATAGATATTGCTGCAGGAGCCCAAAATTAAAAAGCAATTTTTATTTCTCTAGTCCCATTACCATATTCAGACACCTTATGGATATGGGAATTCATTACCACTTGTTCAGCAGAAGGTGGTCATCACTGATAAGCAGGGCCTGCATTTCTTGTGCACCTCCTGCACTCCAGTGTCTGCAATAATAGCCAGGCCCGCTATCATAAATGTAGTACAGCTGCAGCATCCACATGACAACAGAATCACAAACAAAAAAGTTAGAAGTAATACACAATCCAGAATACACCTGTGCACTCAGTAATACACAATACATACATTGGATTTAACCAATTTAAAAAATAACAATATCCTTTAGCTACTGGGTAGCCAGCTTCTACAAGTCCAGTTTCTTTCCAACTGTACTGTTTCCAATATGTTTCTTAGATATCTAAGATTCATAACAATCTACAAGGTTTTCCATTAGAAAATGTCTCATGATGGACAAAATAATTTTTTTTACTTTGCTGTGTTGGCAACAAATAGTATCAGAAGATCTGAACTTGCCTTTAAAACAATATGCCTTTTCCTTGTTGCAATAACAACCAACAAGCAGTTAAAATATACGTAGATTTCTGATTTGCAGTATGTTAAGAGAAGATCACGTTCATTTATATTTAACAACCTAAGAACTAGAAGACTGTTCTTTCAATAAGTTCTACTAACTCTCATTTTATTTAATAACTGGAGCTCGCGGTTGATATCTGCTTAGTATTTCTAGTATTTCAGCTTTTTTATTGCTAGATAAAGTTACATATGTGCCATATATAAGTATATTTGCCACCTCAAACCATAGAGCACTTAGTGAAGACAAACCTAGATGCTTTCGTCTTTTCCTGCTCATTTTTCACTCTCTTCATAAGAATGAAAAACTTTATTAAGTGCAGATTTCAAGTAAAAAGGAGTCAACATTTTCCATTAGGAAACAGTGCTCTTTGAATATCCAAGTCTACCTATATGTACTGTATCTCAAGAAGCACTCAGACGCCGCCCTCAGAGATATAGGGTAAATTTGGGGTTGTCCTGCGCAGGGACAGGCGTTGGACTTGATGATCCTTGTGGGTCCATTCCAGCTCAGGACATTCCCTGATTCTATGATTCTGTACTACTGGTTAGTATCATCTTAAGTAGGATATGTTTGTAGCAAAAACATTGGATGAACAACAGTGAAAAGAAAATATCGTTATATGATAATTACCACTAAATTTCTTCTCTTGATGTTTTATATTTCAAAGAGGAAAAAATAAATAGATCAGGGAATATTTTTTCACTAAAGCAGATTCCATTTGAATCCCAATGATTACTGTTGAATTCAGCAGAACAAACTTTTGCAGCTTTACATAGTGGAAATGTTTCTTTGTCTGATTTTCTATGCAGTATGAGGGATTCATACAAAAGATTACAGGAGTTACAACAGTATTCACTGATAAGTGGCATAAGCTAAGACAAAAATTTGGAATCCACACACAAGTTTCTCCAGCTTTCTTGTATTTTTGGCATATTCTTCAGCCTATAGTAGCAGCATGTCCTAAGGTGATAATACTGGCAGGCTGTGAATAATTTAAAATGGAGAAAAGGGGAAAAGTTAAAGTGCTGTTCTAGCAACTGCAAGGACACTAGAACTGAGACTCCCGTCACATTTGCTAAGAATCCATTTGCAGCTACAAACATCACTGGGCTGTGCAGTGGATTTGCAGCTGAAAGCTAAGGTAGATTTGTTTGTTTGTTTGTTTTTGTTTTTTTAAGGCTGACAGAATCCACTCAAAACAGTGGGCTTTCCCAAGCATTAATTTCAGTAAATCCTAAAATGTAATGAAAAGTTTTATTTTCAATTTGTCAACAACACAAAATTAAGCTAGGTGAAATCAATAAATAAAATATGCAGGTAAAAATGAGGGAAGATTTACTTGAATTAATATAGTATTCTAAAGAATCAAATACTTCCTGAAATTAATCATCAGGTTAACATCACAATTTCAAAACTAAAATTACAGCTTCCTTATCTTCACAACTACATAACTGAATATTCTCTGTGGATGACAGGCTTAACTCTGCATTGATAAAAGCCCACCATTACAGCAAGAAAATCAGAAAATGTTATTCAACCTCATAGACTTCTATTTTGTAGAGGTCTCAATGTTAACTTGAAAGTTAAAGTTTCAGAATAAAACCAGCAAATAAAAAAGCAATTAAAATATGTCCGATGAGTCTTATCGTGAAGACAGAAAGATATAGTTAATCTGTGAAGCAAGAATTTATGTTGCTCTAGAGCAGCCTGTTTGAAATAAAGTTCTTTCACTATTCCTGTAGACCAACCAATACAAGAAAGAAATTACTTATACAAACAAAACTGTAGATGCTCCCTGAAGGAGAAGAAGAAGATATGCTGTTTCGCATGTGGTTTCCACAAACGTATATCTTAGCAGCTGATACAAAAAATTTTAGCAGGTAGCACTGAAAAAAGTCTGGTGAATGGTCTCCAGCTGAATTCATGAAAGGTGGATATCTAATCCTAATTATCATAGCTTGGTTGTGTTTAATGTTTAGACGAAAAAACTTTGGCTTTTTATCTGCATTTCCATCTCCACTTTTCCACTGATTTTCACATAGTACTGGAAGGATTACGAAAGACTTACAGTGTATGTGAATATACAGCTGTCTAGCTGTATGGTTTTTCAACTTCAGTGTAATATCTAGTGGTCAAAAATCCCAGATTTTTAGACAATTTCACCCAAAGTTATCAACCCATTTATATATATTCTTCATGCTGAAGCAAGCTCTCTAACTGAACTTAAGACACCAGAAGGTTGCATTTGGAGATATCTACAAGACTAATTCCAGAAGTAGCATCCGTGATATAACTAATGTTACACAGCTGTGGATCCTTGAACATCAGATGGGATAGAGGTACCTGCTAGATGAGGATTCAGAAAAGCCAATGGTCCAATCAATGGCATGCCAAGCCCAACACCCAAAAAAGGAATTTACCAAAACCGCTGTTGTATGCTCTTAAGCACATACTGCAGTGTAAAGTTCAGTGTCCCTGTACAGATAAGCCTGAAAGCCCCTACAGCTCAAAATGTAACAAAACCAGTATTTTCTCTGTTCTATTTACATAATACTGATTTCTGCATCTCAAACAGCTTTAGGTGGGATCTTATGAATACAGGTTAGTGAAGACAGACTATGACTCCTAACAAGTTTAAAAGCTTTTGAAAATTTCCAGCAACTGTTTGAGGTGTATTACAGCATTTCACATAATTTTATTGGATTCCTTTCCTGAACTCTGTTCTTTTTATTCTTCCCAACTCTGTCAAAATTCCTACAGTCTCTTAATCTGGCCCAATTACACTCTGCACTGCAGAGGCCTCGACAGTAATGCCAAAAGTATACGAATCGATGACTTTGAGAACGGATCAGGCTATTCTGTCTGCACAAATACAGCATTATATTTAGGAAATCACATTTAACTGCTTAGGAACTGATGTAAGATAGACATTATGCTGGAAAAATAGATGAGTTCTACCAAATAGGGACAAGCGCATACACATGCGCTTCAGAAGGAATAACATTATCTATTATAATTCCTGATAATTAATTTTTGTATAAGAATTAACATATATTCAGCAGGTTTTTAAATGTCGGTTCATTATAGGTGGATTACGTGCAACACAAACCTTTAAGACCATAATAAGTAATTCTTCTTAGACAAGGAACAGAACATGAAGCATACAAGCACCTTAAAAACAGAAACTTAATTTCTTCCCATGGGTATATCACACAGTACTTTGTTGTCAGACAACCATTTTACTAATTTAAAAAGCCAGACAAAAATATTCAAAAGACGATGCAACAAGAAATTTACAGAGATACAGTAAAATAGCTCAGCATTCAGAAAGAGCTTCAATAAAGTTCGCTATTTCATAAACAAAATAGTGCAAGATGGAGCAAAAGCAATTCTACTTTCTAAAATATTATACATTCACATTGCTTATAGATTAAAAACTCTGCCAATACAGTTCAACAATAAGTATCTCTAACTTAATTATAAACTAATCTTCTCCTGATTGTTTCCTTTACAGATGTAGTGGAGAAGAAAAGATATTTGAGATTTGTAACAGTGCTCTGAAATATGCTGAAGGTCCTCCTCCTGTTAGGTGTATTTGCATTTTACAATAAAAACACAGAATCATCTGGAACATAAAATCATTATGGATAATTTCATCCAATGCTTTTAAGGAAAATGTTTCACAAAAGGCCTCTCAAGCCCAGCTACTGAATGTACACTGAACATATTACCTAACATTAAGGAAATTAAAAGGTACAGTTATACTCTTCAAGGTACTTCATGTTTGGATAGGCTCGAGCACAATGGCCAATTTTAAAAAGAACTAAGGTTAAACAAGGGGTCAGCAAAATCCCTTTTTAAAAATAGTCTTAAAATTATCTTCCTCCTTATATTGGCATCCTATTTTAACACTTCCAGAGTTTCCCTGAAAGTACTGGCATATAAAGATATTGGATACGGTATTTCTCATAAGCGAAAACCACACCTCCCTATTACATTCTTTCTCTCCACCCAGACAAGAAAACAAATACAGTATTTTTCAACTAACATTTCAGGTTTCTTAACCAGTGATAAGACTGAAAAACAAAGCAATGATGTCCTTTTTCCCCAACGTACTTCTGATGTTAACAACTCTAGGACTTAAACATTTTAATGAGCTGCCAGCATGCTGATGAAAATACCTCTCTCCAACAGTGTTCAAGCATATAAATTCAAAAACAGTACAAAAGGAGACAAAATAACTGACTTATCCTACAGGTACGTTTTTCTTTTTATATGACAAACATAACACCAAAAAATGGGAAGAATCATGCTGCTCTGCTTTCCTTCTAAGACCATTGCACAGAAAAACTGGCAAAATTCCCTCTGTGAGATTATGAATGGTCAGTATTCCACATATTTCCCTGCCATGGAGTCCGAAAGGCTACGGATAAATCGTTAAAGTAAAAACTGATGCAGTACAACCTTGCATCTGATTTAATATGAAAAGGATTTTTTCCCCCCAACACAGCAGATAGTGAAGGCTGGCAAGATATGTCATGTCTGAGCTGACTTGAATGCAGGGATGCTTTGAACTTAACATAGAGCAGCTGCATTCAGGAATGCACTTCTTTAATGCCTATGGGTGAGCTCACATGGCTAACAATAGACTTTATACATGCATATGTCCAATTTTAAGCAGAACCAAGTAGGCAAAGTTATCCTTCCATCTTCAAAAGCAACAATTTCCCCTGGTCACAGTAAGCGTGTTAAATAGCTTAAAAATCTATTTAGGGAAAATATTATATTTTTTAAAGCTTTAACATTCATCAAAATATTTACTTTCAAGTTATTCTGCTAAGTCAATGTCTATACTCTCTCATTAAACAAACATTGTCAGTAAGAAGGTATAAACTGGAATTTATTGATGGAAGAAGCCAGCAACACTGCTTTGTAACAGACATGCAATAGGTTCTCACACTTGTTTTCCAAAACCAAGGTGTAGCTTATTTCTTGTAGTATTTACTACTATCCATTATTCTTCATTACCTCTAAGTCAGAAACTAAGACTTCTTCTTACTAACAGAATTTACAGCTTCCATTTAAGACACCCACTGGAAAGATGTTCTTTAGAGAAAGTATACTCTTCTTGAATGTGAATATATTAAAGATAATTTGTAGTGTATTAAATGCGACAGGTTTATACTATTTATCAGTAAGCATCAGAAAACTTCTGTTCAGTAATATCTGGTGTGATATTGCCAACTTCTTTAGTTTTATCTCCCTCTTAAGAAGAAGAAGCTCCCAGTACCTTCCCACAAGAAACAGTCATCATTCAAAGCTGCAGAAAGAACAGACATGAGGGGCTGCATTTGCTGCCTCAGATGTGACAGCTGCTGGAGTGCTTTGCCTATACAGAGAAATCTGACTGTAAAGCAGACTATTATCCTAAGTCTACTTCTGTAGAAATAACCAGTCCAAAAGAACTGAAAGCTGTCTTGCTTAAATATAAATTGCAAAAATGGTTCTTAAGCTTTGTTACCACTTTCACCATTTCTGAAAAAAGACTGTCTTGTAAGTTTCCCCTCCAATATCGCAGACACCATGCTTCTCACAGTTCCTGCCTACTGAAGACTCTTAAAGGGCTGTAAGACTTTGCAAACTTGTAACACACCAATACCAGTAAAACCACAGTTTTGCAATTTCTCTTGCAGGCCTTTCTTCCCTAGCAGTAGCTGCATCATACCATTGGAAGCTTTATGGCTCTGAAGTTTCTGCGCTAATCTGCTGTTGCCTTTGGTAGTACCTAATCCTTACTCTTCCCAGCTGTCTCTTCATCACTGTTTTGACTTTAGAAGATATTAGCCATATGTTGTCTCTCCTTAACCTATGTGATTCTATGATAAAAGATATGGTTCCTCCTACTGAAGCTCATAAATTAAAAGGAAGAAAAGAAGCGATGTAACAGCAACACAAGGACTCTGCAGGTCTCAACTGAGAACTGCTATTATAACACAAATAATATTTTATGGCCTTTAGGATTGGTGAGGAGAGGTACGAAGAAACAACAAAAAAGTTCCCCATTAATACAAAACACCTTCAAGAACAAAGCAAAAATATATCAGAAGACATGCTGATACCTTTTATACAACACCAAACTGCTCTGTCTGGTTTTTATGTAATGAAAAGTTCAGATAACCTAGATGCATATGATAGTTGAAAAACAGCTAGCTCAAAATCAATAAGCCAAGTTTTCACAAGAATATTCTAGTTGTCCATTAATTAAGTCTTACCCTTTGTTTAATTTTAAATTAGCTGTTTCCCTTCCCAAATTGAAGTATGCTGATTTCTTATTAATGGCACACATTAATTGGACTTCTCTAAAAATAGAGAAGATGAAGCTCAGCTGAAGGGGTATCACAGACAGCAAATTACCTGTAAAATGTGGCCATTTGATGCTACACTTGCTGGAAGATTTTCTGTGAAATGATCTGTTTCTGCACAATGTTAAAAAGTGTAGTTTCCAGGAACCTAATGTTTAAAGGTAACATCCTGCAGAGAGAGTACATTATCCAAGTCAGAATGCAATTCCACAGAATCATAAATCATTAAGGTTGGAAAAGACCTGTAGGATCATCAAGTCCAACCATCAACCCGACACCACCACGTCTCCTAAACCATGCCCTGAAGTGCCACATCTACAAGTCTTTTAACTCCAGGGATGGCGATTCCACCACCTCCCTGGGCAGCCTGTTCCAATGCCTGACCACTCTTTCACTAAAGAAATTTTTCCAAATATCCAATCTAAACCTCCCCTGATGCAGCTTGAAGCCGTTTCCTCTCGTTCTATTGCTAGTGACCTGGGAGAAGGGACCAACACCCACCTTGCTACAACCTCCTTTCAGGTAGTTGTAGAGAGCAAGAAGGTCTCCCCTCAGCCTCCTCTCCTCCAGGCTAAACAACCCCAGTTCCCTCAGCTGCTCCTCACAAGACTTGCTCTCCAGACCCTTCACCAACTTTGTTGCCCTCCTCTGGACACGCTCCAATACCTCAGTGTCCTTCTTGTAATGAGGGGCTCAAAACTGAACACAATATTCAAGGTTCAGCCTCACCAGTGCTGAGTACAGGGGCACAATCACTTCACAGCAGGATTGCTCCTGCTGGCCACACTATTCCTAACACAAGCCAGGATGCTGTTGGCCTTCTTGGCCACCTGGGCACACTGCTGGCTCACGTTCAGCCACTGTCAACCAACATCCACAGGTCCTCCACTGCCAGGCAGCTCTCCAGCCACTCTTTCCCAAGCCTGTAGCATTGCAAGGGGTTGTTGCGACCCAAGTGCAAGACCTGGCACTTGGCCTTCTTAAACCTCATATAATTGGCCTTGGCCCATCAATCCAGCCTGTCCAGATCCGTCTGCAGAGCCTTCCTACCCTGAAGCAGATCGACACTCCTGCCCAACTTGGTGTCATCTGCAAACTTACTGAGGGGGCACTCGATCCCCTCATCCAGATCATTGATAAAGATATTAAACAAGACTGGCCCCAACACTGAGCCCCTGGGGAACCCCGCTTGTGACTGGCCACCAAGTGGATTTAGCTCCGTTCACCACAACTCTCTGGGCTTGGCCGTCCAGCCAGTTTTTTACCCAACGAACGGTGCACCCATCCAAGCCATGAGCCACCAGCTTCTCTAGGAGGATACTTTGGGAGACAGTATCAAAGGCTTTGCTGAAGTCTAGGTAGACAACACCCACAGCCTTACCTTCATGCACTAGGTGGGTTACCCGGCCATAGAAAGGGATACTACTTTAATTTTGTGCAATGTGGTGTTTCTTAGCTTTTGAAACCACTCCCCTAGCTGCTGGTGTTTTCTTTAACACTGTACTTATCTAAATATCATCAGGCTAAAATTTAGTAGAACACATGTGAAACAAAGGTGATAAAATATTGCTATAGAAATTTTGGCAGAGAATTTTAAGTTACTCAATAGTCAAACTTTACAACATTCACTTCCAGAAGTCAAAATTTAGTCAGTCCTTCCATGGAGTAACAATACAATAGGAGTTATAGCAACATCAATAATATTAACATCTGTTATTAAGCAGTGATGTAAAAGAGATATTCCTTTCTAGTAATTTGTTAAACAAGCATATATTCAGAAATGAACTCTGCAACAAAAAGGAAAGTAGCTAAGCAAGAAAGAATTGTGATATGTAGGGTATATGCAAAGACACCAAAATCTGACATGTGATGAAAAATTATCCCTTGTGTGGGACGTGGCACGGCTGAGATGTGAAGTTTAGGCAATACATACCATCTTTTAAGTCTAAAGACAAAATGGTACATGAAACAATGACTGGAATGAATGGCTCTGCAACTGGCAAATATAATTAACCTTCCTTATGTATACCAACACAGAAAACAGGTGCAATGCTTAACCCACTTTGGATTAAACGAAAATAGTTTTCCACCAACTTCAACTACATACATACCAAGGTGAGAGAAAAAAGGAATTGTGTTGGGTTTGTGTGGCATGTTTTGGTAGCAGGGAGGCTACAGGGGTGGCTTTCGTTAGAAGCTGCTAGAAGCTTCCTCTATATCCGACAAAGCCAGCGCCAGCTGGCTCCAAGATGCACCCGCTGTTAGCCAAGGCTGAGCCCATCAGTGACAGCAGTAACGCCTTTGGGGTTACATATTGAAGAAGGGGAACAAAAAAGCCCGGTGCACTTGGAGCTGGAGAAAGGAGTGAGAATATGTGCAGAGAATGTCTGGAGACACCAAGTTCAGTGAGGAAGGAGGGGGAGGCGGTGCTCCAGGCACCAGAGCAGAGGTTCCCCTGCAGCCTGTGGTGAAGACATGCGGCCGATGGAGGTTAACAGTGGAGCAGATATCCACCTGCAGCCTGTGGAGGACCCCACACCAGAGAACGTGGATGCCCAAAGGAGGCTGTGATCCTGCTGGAGTAGGCTCATGACAGGACCTGTGGACCCATGGAGAGAAGAACCCATGCTGGAGCAGGTTTGCTGGAAAGACTTGTGACCCCATGGGGGACCCACGCTGGAGCAGTCTGCTCAAGAAGGACTGCACCCTATGGAAGGGACCCACGTTGGAGAAGTTTGTGGAGAACTGTTTCCCAGCGGAGGGACCCCACGCTGCAGCAGGGGAAGAGTTTGACGAACCCTCCCCCTGAGGAGGAAGGAGCAGCATAGACAACATGTGATGAACTGACTGCAATCCCCCATTTCCCATCCCCCTACACTGCTCAGGAGGAGGAGGTAGAGAAATCAGGAGTAAACTTAAGCCTGTGAAAAAGGGAGGGGAGGGAGTATATTGTTTTAAAATTTAGTTTTTATCTTCTCATTACCTTACCCTGATCTGACTGGTAATAAATTAAACTAATTTCCCCAAGTCGAGTGTTTTGCCTGTGACAGTAATTGATGAGTGATCTCTCCCTTTCCTTGTCTTGACCCACGAGCCTTTCATTATATTTTCTGTCCCCTGTCTGGCTGAGGAGGGGGAGTGATAGACTGGCTTTGGTCGGCACTTGGGTCAATCCACCACAGGGTTGCATGCAACATTTTTCATTGCTCAGTTTTAAGTCATTGCTTTATTTTTTTTTCCACTTATTATGGTGCCCTTCCATCAAATTTGTGCATTATTTACTATTAGTAATTTATCTTTGTAGGTAGAATTCCAAGATTGCAAATAACAGCAAAGAAAAAAGATCACAGCAGATATAATCTAAACACATTTCATAGGCTATTTAGGCAATAACAGAATAGATTGTGGTTCACAAACAAATAATATGAACTGTAATATACTTAATGCAAAAAAAATAATTAATCAAGGAAGAATACACTTATTCTGAGGAATGCACAGATATGGCTTTCAACCAAATCTGAATCTGTGCTAACCAAAAAAAAAGTTATACAAGTCAACTTAATTTACAACACATAGTAAGAAAATAAATCAAAAAAAGAAAAACGTTGCATAACATGTCTGTCCAGTGTTCCATGGTTTATGAGAAATGGAAGATACACACGTCCCTGTTTACACCACCAGCTAATCAAGTATCTTCTGATGCCTACAATTGCTTAGACTGTCAGGTCTGCAAATAAGCAAAACTTCAGAAAGATCCATTATTGTTGCAAAACCATTTGCCAATCTGCATGGTAAGAGCACAGGCATTTCTACTCATTTCATCCCAAGAAACATTTTCAGTATATTTCCATTATAAAAGCGTCACCATGAAATTAAAATCAACCCTCTGTGAATGACAATCAAGATTTTTCCTAAGAGTTTAATTGGTAGTTTTCAATTTGACTCATAAGAATTTTAAAATGAAGAGGTAAACAATGGCAGCCCTGCTGCTCTTACTTTCTCTTTCACACTAACATTACACAAGGAAATGAATAATAAAGCTGTGGTGTGTCTGACCCTGATTTTTTTCACTCTCTTTTTCTCTGTATTATAGAAACAACTCTGAACTATCCATAATGCTGGAAGAACAAGGAGTATTATCTTCACAATAGCCTATCATTAACATGAATATTTTCATAAAGGCAGAGTAAAAAACTGTCAATTTTTGATGAAGCAAAGGTGCTACCTTTTAATACTTCCTAATTAAAAAAAAAAAAGTAGAGATTTTAGTATTAAAATCAGATTTTTATTTTGTTTGTAGTTAACTCTTTTATAAATCTTTGAGAAAGAAGTCCTAGGTAGGGAAAAAATATTCCAAACTTGTGTATCTATCCCGATGGGAAAGGCATTTGATTCCAGCAACTCTTCTCAAAATAGTATAAAAATACAGCCTTAATTTAATCTACAAGATTACTGGGGCCACATGATGAACTATGTATCAAAAATAGAAATTAATTATGTTAGGAAGTTCTAAGAATATTTTAAGATTAATCATCCTCTTCATTCACCCAGAGAGGTCAATCTACTCAGCTTTTGCTCTTTATGTTCCAAATGTGTAGTTCACACATCAAGAGGATAAACCAGCTGTTACAGTACAGATGATAACACTGATTTCTGCCAGTGGTTCGGTTAATTATGTTACATTCCAAGTTTAAAAAGCAGCAAGGATATCATACTTATGAAGACAATAGTAACCATGTGGTTCCTGGAGGCATTAGTTCCATTTTATTTTTGTTATTTCTTTAAATACTACTTTTAAATTAAAAAGCTGTTTCATTATATAACTTCTGTGTTGAATCTCTAGAGCTTTTGTAATACCACTGTTTAACATAAACAGCCTTTTTCTAATTGCTTTTTAAAAAATTAACTCAGATTCTTTAATTTCTCTTAGAATTGATGGCAACTATGAAAACATTTGTGAAGCCACTTCCTAAAAGTGAATCACCACATCAGAGCACTGACTGCCAGAATAACTGTAAGTCTGTACTGAAGCAGCCATGGATTTTTACTGAATTAGGCTGCTGGTAAGTCCTAAAATGCAGAAATAAAATGTATGTGAGAAGGATCTGCACACTGTTTGCACAAGAACAGAAGGCGGCAATAACAGAAAATACTACCTTTTGAGATCTACCTTTTCCATAATTCTAATTTCATAAACCACATTCAAAACTTGCTCCAGGGCTTTTGCTGTTTGGAGGTAAAAGCAGTATATGCTATTCCAAACAAAGCAGAAGAGGAATAACATAAAACGCAGAATATTTTTGCACCTCTTGTAAATGCCACCTTATAAAGTCAAATAATTAATAAAAATGGGATATTGCTGATACTGACCAGACCCTCTTTAAAGAAGAAGTAATTCTGATTTTAGGACAATGTATCATATATTGAAGCCTGTGTACACAAGTCTATTGAATCAAATAGAATTTAAAAAATAAGAGCTGTTCTAACTTATCTTCTACATAATTATACAGACACACATACATATATATGAAAAATACCCTAATTCCAACTAAAATACTTTGGAACCAGATTAAACCAGTGTAAAATAAATACAGACAGGCACAAACAGCAGGAGTTAATTACAGCATTCCCCTCCTACAGAAAATCTCTTGAAGCATATTTTACATCCATATATCAGAATCCACAGACATTCATGATCAGTACTACCATTCAAACTAATTGTCAAATACAGAGATTATGTAATTTCCAACACTACTTTCCATCATAAGTGATGTACTGGACTATATCCAAGCTGCCAGTTTTAATGATAAAATTACATAGAGATTTTAAATAAATTATCTGAGAACAAAACAAGGAGATGCTTAAGTGCCTTTGTAATATTAACAAATAAATACTAATCTATACCTATGGCAAAAAGACCATGTGCATACATACTACTCACAGAAAACTGGCTTCATTGCAAGCAGGGACTTAACTTACCAAGTGTTCTGCTTATTATTGCTAACTTTCCATGTTTATTTTTCAAGTTGTCTTGGAGCTTTTGGCTCAGGAAGACTACAGTGGCTTCTACGTTTAAAACGTTTAGCTAGCTATCCCCAAAAGGCCAGATTTCCTGAAGACCTAAGTGAGAGACCTCAAGTTACGTATACTGTCTCTCCACAAAAGCTATTCGACGCTACAGACCACAGAAGTGTTTATAGGCTTAATGAGCTTTAAGAGAGTCTCAAATTCTCTTCATCTGCTCTAACCTGAAGAAATTAGCAGCCACAATATTACCAGCTTCTCTGAAGCACAAAATTTTATTGTTTATACACTGTGTAGCAAAAAGAAAATCAGTATCTGCTAAGCAGTTTCGTCCTGTAAAACACTATATTTAAATATATCCATTTCTTGTGCCTTTTATGTCAACTATTTGGTGACTGACAAAGCTAATGACCAGCTTAGGGTTGCACCACAGATTCCCTTTAGGGGTAGCTATTCCAGCTAACATGACAGCAATACCACTTCAGAGTGCCCATCACTTTCAGAGACTTCTGGTCCCTTGATTTATCAGTTAGGCTACTTAAGTTAAACAAATGCTTAAATTAATCCAGTTCATTTTCATTAAAACAGGACAGGGTGCAACACCAGGGACAACAGTCACAGAAGGATGTGACCTCCCTTTGAATGACAGTGCCTATAGGAAGCAATGGCTTTCAGCCTATATATTTATAAAAATTTCAACTTTCCTTTTAAAACCAGTATATTCCAATCTCAAAGAAGAATCACAGAGAAAACATGAACAAGTATAAGAACCCCAAAAGTTTCACTACCATGAAGTCAAGGGCTGAAGCTGTGGCATGGCAGTGTAAAGTTTCTGCTATATCATCACTTTTATTTATATTTTTAACAAGTGTGGGTACTTAATGATTAACAAAATAAGTACTGTAAATAATGTAAGTAGACACTGAGAAGCTGAAATCTAAGTGCAAAGTTTAAGTGTGCTCCACAAACCTCTGCTTAGTTCAGTTGAAGTTATTGGAGAGTATGCTTTTCCAGAGTACTTATAGTGGCAGAAACAAGCATTTAGCAGCTCATAATTAAGATACAATATAATAACTAGAAAAATATGACCCCAGGTCTCTGAGAGATGGGGTTTCCAAGAGAGAGGAGCTAAGGTTTCTAATACTGATATGGAAAGATTAATTTCAAAAAGAAAAAAGACAGCAGATATGCTTTTCTGTGATGATTAATATCATTATTTTGTTGCTATGTAGTAATTTAAATAACATAATAAGTTATTAAACAGAGATACCTATCAGTCTGCGTGGCTTTAAAAGCACCAGTGTTTACTGTCACCAAAAAATTGACATGTATCGAGTAGTTCCTTATATTAAAGAATGCTTGTTTTTATTACATTAATGGCCTAAGTCAAACAGATTAGTAAGAAGAGCTGTGGAAGAAAAAGAGGCAGTAAAGAAGCCTTTAACACAGAAAGAAACACAGTGCTATCTTTTATCCTTTATATTTGCATGAACACCATACTGTCAGGCTTTTCTCTCTCATCTTTGATTGGGCACAGCTTTAACCAGTGGAGCAGACGGTTTGCTTCAAGTGCCCAGTAGCTGCCATCAAAGTCTTTCTGGGTCAATGAATTTTACTCACTGTGATGAAGCTAGGATGTCCATAGAAATGAAACAAAACTGCAGGATTTTCAGGATAGCAACACATTTCAGCAGAAAGGTAACAGTCCAGTAAGGTCTTGCAAAGCCCGAAGAAAAGTTTTCGCGTGGCGACTTTTGCCCTAATGCAAGATAACTGTGAACTGAATTACTGTTTGGCTCTTCCAGACTTGGAGTAGAACAAAGTAACTTCATTTCAGATGCAGTGCTGACACATGCAGTTCACCTTCTTTTTGATGGCTCATGAATAAGGGAACAGCTCCCCTATGGCAGTTATCTAAATAGCAGAGCCTCTTCATCTTCTCAAAATGCCCCTTGTTCCAATCCTACCTTGAAAAACCAAGTGTGCTTTTAATTGGATAATTCAGGGTGCTAATGCTCTGGACTGCAAAATTGCCAAGCCACTCAAAGTTCCTCTCATGCATCGATTAATGCGCAAAGAAAACACTTAAATAAGAGGTGATATGCTGAAGAATACTGAATCTCACATGCCCTCTATTAATCAGACTGATTAATTAGGCTGAAACAAATGAACAAATTAAATGGAACGGTTTTATATAGCGCCACTCAAATTCAAGGTGTAGTGTAGGCTACACTACACTGATTTTATTTCACTGCCTTGTGTACTTCCACAAGGTTTAAAATTTCTTAGTGTAAATCAGATCATATTTTGTTTCTGTGTAAAATAGTAAAGATTAATTATAATGAGAACTTTTAGCTTAATTCACCATATTTGATGCTTAGACTGGTTTTCACTTAAGAAGAGGTGCAAAATGGAGTAATATGGCAAGACCAGCTTTAGAGTAAGTCTGGCCAAAGGACCTGTTTCTTGTCTTTATTAGTCTGATCACAGGGATGGTATCTGACAAATGGGTGACTATGGTTAAGTTTCGGCAGAAAGTTATTAAATAATTTGGTGTATTTCAATGAAGAAAATTTTTATATACACTAAAAAAAAATAGAAAAAGTTGCAACCTGTATCATTGTACTTAGTATCACTGATTATTACTGGACACACAGTAGTACTTGACACCAAAATAGATTTAGAACATTAACCCTCCATAATGTTTCTTTCTGTCCTTCTCAAAAACATCAAAGCCTTCAAATAATGAAAATGTCTGGCTTCAAGCATGTGAACAGACCGTCCAGCAGTGTTCATGCAGTCATGCCTAAAAGTATTTTAAAAGCCCGCTGAGTGTGTGTCTTTGGCATTTACGATTAAATTCTGCCTTGGAGTGAGATGAAGTTTTGCTCTCAGCTCCACAGCTGGACCAGAATTCCATTCCTAGAGTTCCAGATAAGGATTTTAGGCATGTCCTCTTGACTACATTTTAAAAAAATCCCTACACTCTACATTAAAACGATGTAGAGATTTAAGCATGATACGACGCTGATTATTCAAACTATTAGCACCAATATATGTTTGCCTCTGCAAAATACAGGATTATGAGCTCTATTAGGTAACTATAATAGAAAAGCTTCAAATAGCAAATATACTCCCATGAATACTGAACGCTTGTGCACATATTTCTTTTCCAAAGTTTCCAAACTCATCTTCCCTTTCTCTTTTTCCATGTAGTACACAGAGTTGTGATAAATATTATTTAGGTAATGTGTATATAAAGTTGATGTGACAGATTCTACAACAAAAAAGGATAAGTGTTATTAATGTTCAAAAACTCATTGCAATCTTGTATGTTTTCTTCTTCTATGGGAAATTCTTTTTCATATATAATCTGTTTATGGACAATATGTAATACAAAAAAAACCCCACCAAACAAGAAAATAGCAGAAGAATCTTCATGACCATCTATACACTGTAGGGAGAGACACTCATAGAAATTGAAGTTTATTAGTTTTGATCTATCACTGCATCTTGGTAAAGAAAACTACTGAAAAAGAAAAACATTCCCTCCAAAATAAACAAGTATCACATAATAGCTGAAATACTACACAAGATCAATTAAATGCATTAAGTATAATATATATAGTGTAGCAAGTATCTTGTTAGCTTCTGTACTCATAGTATTGCTCCTTGTAGTCTGATCAGAAGCACCATTTAAAAGTTAAGTCTGCATATTGACTTAGATTGAGAATAAAATTATATATTACTCAGCAATATACTGAATGGGTGTACTTAGTGGTTTTGTAAACAGATGTCTCAAAAGTAGTTTTTGCATTTCATCTGATGTGTTTCAATCAAAATGATCTTTATCATATCCTAATTACTTCTGAATGTTTTTCATTCTACAGATGTAAAAACAATACTTCTGGGAATCATAAAGAATTGTCTGGCAGGTATTTTAAAGTAAAAAAAATAAATTTCTTTCATCAAGAAAAAGAAACAGTAATAAATCTAAATGCCACATAGATCAGTTTGCTAATCACAGGACCAAGTGTATATAGTATAAAATGCATGTACTGTTAATGCTTTCCTAGAATTGTGAAAACGTAACTTCATAAACTAGATTTTTTACAGAAAGCATCTTTTCATGTCTGATTCTTAAAAATCAAACTGAACACAATCTGTGAGACTGGTTTTTAGCATTTTTAAATTTAGAAAGCAAAAGCCTATCCAATTTAAGGAAAACTGCAAAAGCAATCAACCTGAAATCTATTAAATTTATTGCAAGTCTTTGTAATAAACTCAAATGTTATTGGGCTTGAGAAAACATACATTCACAATTAGTTTTCAAATCTGTTCTATAATAGCATGTGGCAATGTTCTGTATTAAGACACACATTCATGGCGCAGTTAAGGAGTTTTATACAGTTCTGCAATTACAGATTTCAAAACAATTTTAATGTAGCAAGTGCAGGAATATAAACCTCACATATAATTCTACTGGAGAATGAAATTATGATGGAGGATAGTAGACCCTCTATTAAAATTTCAGCTTCATTTCAAGAAAAACTCTTCTCAGTTCGCTACCAAAAAACTGTTACTTATGCATCATCAAAGTTCTTTCCAGAGAGCAGCATTTTAACTGAGTAGAGCAGAAATCACTCGTCTTACTCAGATGCAGATTGAAAAAGCAGAAATAAAATGGGAAAAAGTGTTTCATTTTTATTTATTCTCAGTTCAGCCTATGCCTTTCAGAATTCTAGACACCTGAATAAATGAATACAATATGAACCACCTCATTTAAAATTTTACAATTACTGGCCACAACTTCATGCAAGGTAGCATTTCCATTTTCCTTTTGCGTTAGACAACTAGAGAAATATGAACATTTAGCAAAACCCTGGATACTTCCATACTAGTATTTTAAATCACCTTCACTTGGAACTTTATTTTACTTACCTTCATTCTCTTTAAGGTATCCTACAAGATTCTTGATTAATTCCACCTAGAAGCCCAATGCTATATTTTCTGTAACAGGCCTGTGCAGTAGTTTGACAGAGATGAAATTCTGCAATACTTTTAGAATTCGGTATGCGAATAGGCACCACCGTTCATAAGTAATCTACAGATTTACAAAAAGGTTGTGTCCCTTACAAGTGAAAAGAGTGAAAAGGGTAAAAGTATCCACATACCATGAATAAGAAAGTGCATTTAAAGTATTCAAAAATCTGACAGTCCATGAAGACCTATTAACGGAAACTACTAACTCAATTAGTCAGTATAGCTTATACACATTAGGACAGCTATGTTGCACGTGGGGATTTAAATTTGGATTTCAAAACCCTGAGCATCTAACACCCACTGAGCCAGAGTCTGGCTGAACCAACAAGACTGACCTGAATAAAAAATTTCTTTATTTAGGTCTAACTTAACAATAAAATCTGTATCATCTATATTAAAAACTGAGAACAACAAACTCCCCCGAGCATTTTGACCTATTCATAGCCGATTTGCTACAGTGGTAAGTCCATGTGACAGTTAAAACTGAAAAGTGTGAAGTGGCAGAGTGATAAAATTGGTGAAACAGTCAAGGACCCTATGTAAATGATTGCCTACTGGCTGCAACACACTGCAGGTGCCACTGCATTTTAGGCTGACTTAGTCCAGGCTATTATAGCCTGTCCACGTATCCAATCCCCCTTCCATCAGCAGCTGTGCACATTACTCCTGTTCTGGCCACCCCAAAGTCAGAGGCTTCCCTTACTTGGAGCAGAAGGTATATATTTACTGTTGAACCAGGGTGCACATATTCAATTTCCATGGCTACATTAAAAGCTCGTTGTAGTACTCCATTGATTTTAAACTTACAAATTAGGTAAACTGAATTAAGTGAGAGACAACTTTTAGTTTCTTTTAAACCAGTCAAGTTGCTAAATAAATATATATCCTTCATCTTCTCTCTGAAAAGATACTTACAGAGTGTTCAGTTTTCCTGCAGATATGGAAAAAAATGATATTTCAATTCCCTTTAACAAAATAGGGCAACTTTCTAAAAACCCAAATATGTTTCTTAATGCTTTAATAAACATTGCTGGCATGTGGCTTAGTCTCTGGCCAGCATACAGCATACATCTGTTTCATCCACTGTTTTGGGCCAATTATCTTAAGCAATAATCATGAGGTACATACAATTTTAATAAACTGTTTCCTCAAAATGAAGGTGCTTCAGACTGCAAGGCTACTCTCAACCTCATTTAAATAAATTTTTTTGTCCTTATGTCTCTAATAATCCAGATCTAATTCCATCACAACTGGAAACTGGTAAAGCAGTCAAAAGAAAAATATGGAGATTATGCTTTTCAAATGCAGCCAAAAGCTATCCTCTGTGTCGTCTTAGACTAATGGTAAGTGGGAAGTAATGAGGAGGAAAGACCTCCCCATGCTCAGTTTCCCTTTACTACAAATACGTTCAAATATGAAGATGCACCTCTCCATTACCCACTCACTAGCAATCTCATTGCCCAGACCATCTCTTGACTCAAGCAGGGTTCTGCAGGAGACAAAGGAGAGGTGGAGGAGGCATTTTCAGAATTTTCTTGGCAATTTTCACAAAACAACATGTTATTATTACACAAATACAAAATAGAACAGGAAGAGAACATCACAAGATTACCATAGCAGGGGTTTTTACAAATAAAATTTAGACCAGGTGCTAAATCTAATACAGGGTAGACAGTCGTCTTCTGATCCAAAGCATCACACTAGCTGCACAAAGTACCTGGGTAGAAAAAAAACTTATCTAAAATATACATTTGCAAATATTTACCAAAACTCCAACATATGAGATACTGACAATCTGCTGGTCTACAAGCAAATTTCACAGAATGTAGTAACCACAGATATTTAAAACATAACGGTACTATAACAATATGATCGGTCAGATGATTATGTAAAGAATCTAAAGACAGAATTAACACCACAAACTCATATGGTGCCTAGTTCAAATCAATGGACACAGTTAAGAGGGATCTTTCTATTTCTTTTCTTTCACTCTGTGTGTACATGCCCATGGATGGGGATGCCCTCAAACAAAAGTTTAATCAGGCCTACCACCACAGACATTTATAGACTCTAGTGGAAATATAATAACCACTACTTGATGTAATATAGATACAGTCAAACCTCCAAACAATTCTATTTTTCCAAATCATTCTTAGGTATTTACCTCTATTTGCAGAACAAACCCAAATTTCAAAGGCTTGACAGTCACCATGAAATGAATTCTAATCCTCCTGACATGCCATCAAATATATTAATCTCTACTGAGAATATGCAGGCTACTCCAAAGATAAAAATAAATGTAATTTATAAATTACAGCCATGCAATTTCATGAAGTACATTTGTAAAAAGTGATTCAGAAAAAAAAAAAAAAGAACAACTGAAGTGAACAATTCAGTTTAGCTCAATCACAAATTATGGGCTTAACACAGATTCTGGAACTGATTCTTGACAAAGATTCAACTAGATTTCAATAATGGATTCTTCGGACTTAACACACAAACACATTCTATCATGTCACGCTTCTCACACAGAAAACACTCAGGAATTTTCTATTACTTCCCTATGAAATTCCTCAGTCACTGTGTTAGGAACATGGAGGTACCACATTTCAGCATTTCATGGATGTCCTGGAGAATCGGCAATACTCCTGTGGCAGCTATTTCTACATGATGCCTGGGATAACAGATAGACAGGTTTCTCAGTCACTTCTGGGGTGATCCATTCACCCCGAGGCAGCAAAGTATCAAAGGGGCTTATGCAGCAAGGTTGCTGAAATGGGTCCTATTTAGTAAAAAAAAGGGATCCAGCTGATACATAGAAAAAATGATACCACCTACCTGAAGAAGGTGTTTCGTGCTTACTTTGGTACCACATCTTGAAGGTAGAGGCAAAGAAGGCTGCTGCCAGAGCTGCAAGCTTCACTTGGTGCAGCAGTTTCCATAACTCCCTTGCACTGCTGAGGGTACTGCAGCACCAACCCAGCTCCTCATCTGATGGGCAGCAACTCACAGGGCATTAACTACAGTGAGGGACACAGGCAGGCACTTGCTTTTCTCGAAAAACAGCAGAGACCAACCACTGTTCTTCAGAAGGCCAGAAAAGCAGTCAAAGCTTTAGTATTTTACAGCAGACTGCCAGGTATTCCTGACACAAGCTAATGTATAACCAGTGCTGATTTGACATACTCACAGCTTACTGACTGTGTGGCTTTGACAGACTAGTCCTCAGAGGAAAGATCTGGCAGATCTTCTCTAAGATATACAGTTAACTCTAGCCTGTATTTTATGCAAAATGCTTTTCCTTACAGAATATTCATATTCAATTTAATAGGAAACTGCAACATTTCCACACAGTTCTGTAAACATGTATCAAATTGAATAAATCTACACTTCACATAAATCTCTACAGAATGCCTCAACAGAAACTATGGAAAAGAATTATACTATTGTGTTGCTCAAGGCACTGGAGCTTCACAGAAATTGCTGGGTATCCTGTTTCTCATTAACCTGACTTGTAAGGTCAGTTTTACACTCAGGTCTGTGGGGCTGTAAAACACACGCCTGGAGGACCCTTTCTCATTCACTTTTATTTGGTATGCCATTGAAAGAGAAAGAAACACCTTGGGTTTTCCTTTTAAAAATGGTGAAGGCTGAGATTTAGCCTCACTGAACACAGGTTCTTGCCTTGAAAATAAGTCATTCCTACTCTCCTTTCAAAGTGGCAAATGCTTGTCATTTCAGTGCTAAATACTTCCATACCTAAGCATCATACCTTAGAATCATAGAATTTTCAAATCATTAAGGTTGGAAAAGACCTCTAGGATCATCAAGTCCAACCATCAACCCGACACCACCACGTCTCCTAAACCATGCCCTGAAGTGCCACATCTACAAGTCTTTTAAATACCTCCAGGGATGGCGACTCCACCACCTCCCTGGGCAGCCTGTTCCAATGTCTGACCACTCTTTCACTAAAGAAATTTTTCCAAATATCCAATCTAAACCTCCCCTGATGCAGCTTGAAGCCGTTTCCTCTCGTTCTATTGCTAGTGACCTGGGAGAAGGGACCAACACCCACCTTGCTACAACCTCCTTTCAGGTAGTTGTAGAGAGCAAGAAGGTCTCTCCTCAGCCTCCTCTCCTCCAGGCTAAACAACCCCAGTTCCCTCAGCTGCTCCTCACAAGACTTGCTCTCCAGACCCTTCACCAACTTTGTTGCCCTCCTCTGGACACGCTCCAATACCTCAATGTCCTTCTTGTAATGAGGGGCTCAAAACTGAACACAATATTCAAGGTTCAGCCTCACCAGTGCTGAGTACAGGGGCACAATCACTTCACAGCAGGATTGCTCCTGCTGGCCACACTATTCCTGACACAAGCCAGGATGCTGTTGGCCTTCTTGGCCACCTGGGCACACTGCTGGCTCACGTTCAGCCACTGTCAACCAACATCCCCAGGTCCTCCACTGCCAGGCAGCTCTCCAGCCACTCTTGCCCAAGCCTGTAGCGTTGCAAGGGGTTGTTGCGACCCAAGTGCAAGACCTGGCACTTGGCCTTCTTAAACCTCATATAATTGGCCTTGGCCCATCAATCCAGCCTGTCCAGATCCCTCTGCAGAGCCTTCCTACCCTCAAGCAGATCGACACTCCTGCCCAACTTGGTGTCACCTGCAAACTTACTGAGGGTGCACTCGATCCCCTCATCCAGGTTCACATACAAACTATATTAAAAGGCAGAAATTTAATATTCAACTTATTTCTTTTTCTTTAAATAATAAGCAAGTACACAACAAGGAATCCAAGAATCAGTTTTAAGACGCATGAGTTGGCTTGGATGTGTTATAAAAATTATTACATGTTTTAATTAATTATATGTGTATATGTATACACACAGGTGTACACACAATATTATTAACAGTTCTTTAGCTAACCATGCTTTGCTGCTTCTTTTAGTGCATTACCAACTGTGAACCTGAATCTGAATCTTGAAAAGCTCACTTCCTCTGAAGGAAGAGTCAAAGTATTTTTAGTAAGAGGAAAAGGACATACATGTATCTACAATGTAAGGATTCCTTCTCACCCTCAAGCCTTCAGCTAATGCTTGTACGGCAAAAATGGGCTACAACAGAAAAATGTTGAAATCACGTAACTGCTGTAAACAGATATCAGAATCAGGAAGTAAGGATTGAGTTTGTCATTAAAGCCTAACTAAATTGTACCAGCAGTCAGCAGCATTCTAGGTTATGTTCAGATCAAATTCTAACACTGAATTCCTACATTGTCTATGTCTGTATAGCTACGGTATGCCTAACCCAATTACACAGCAGATTTAATTTAATTAAATAAATTAATAATCAATAATTAAATAATAATTAAATTAAATAATTAAATAATTAAATAATAAATAAATAATAACAATTAAATTATTAATAATTAAAACACAGATCCTCTCCTTTCATGCCCTCCCCCTTTTAAATCTAACAAACTCAGTACCACAATCCCAATTCCAGGTTGAACCCACACATACTGTACAACCAGACAGACAGCCTCTCTGTTTTAACTGAAAAGCTCTTTTTCCATTTCCTGTCGTAAGTATCTGTGTGGTATGCTGACAACCAACTTCATCCTAGAAACTGCTAAACTAGTACACTTACGTACATACGTGTATATATGCAAAATATATATGTTAATACCTTCCTTATAATCTGTTCACTGAATCAGATTTAATTTAATTTATAAAATTAAAACTTTCATTTATAAATTTATAAAGTTATAAAATTAAAACTTTAATCACAGATCAGAAAATAAAGATTTTAAAATGTTAATTAACAATAGCATTCCTGAAAATAGGAAGAAAAAAAATATTAACTTCTAGGGATAAATATGAGAGAGATTGAAGCATAATAAAAAGTAGATTAAGTCTTGCATCCTGATAATATGAATGTCTGAAGTCAATATAATGTACATTTAAACAGTCCAGCTAATAAATTAGAACACAAGATATTTTATTTTTCCATACCCTGGAAAACCGAAATTGGTAGTCTGCTGAATGAACACTAATAAGAAGACATGGCATAATCGTAACCTTCAGGTTTGAATTGTTTCCGTAACTTTGTTATTCTGATTTACTGTCACATCTAAATATGGATTCTGCCCTTGCCTGACAGACCACTCTTTCTTGAACTCTAAAAAGTTCCTTGCTTTCTTTCACATCTGACTCTAACAGTTCTCCTCTGTCATGACCAAAATCCTTGCTGTCTTACTTTTAGCAAACCCTCAACAAAGGGTGCCATCGAAAACTATTTCCTAGCCTGGCTGTTGACAGTTAAGACAAAGGAGGGTTTTTTTGTTTTGCAGCTAAACAGAATTTCCAGAACAAGGTTATAAAATATCTACTACTTGGATTTTCTTACACCTTCTGAGGCACTGCACTTTTTAAAATGTATGCAGGCAAACAGATGCTGCCCTCATTGAAAGTCGTCTGCAGCCAGCAGTTCTGCAAAGCGCCTGCACGTACTCTGAAGCTAGACCTGTGACTGCATCATTTTTGGTAACACCTAGAGATGCCCTTCAAGACTGGAACCTCACTGAACTTGGCACTGCCCAAACACACCAGAAATAATTTTTTTTTTCACAGTTATTGTTAAGTCTCTTCATAAAAACACCTTTATTGACAAACACTCAGCTGGCTTCCTCAAAAGGAAGAAAAAAGTAAAAATCATGTAGACGCAAAGCAAGGACACTATTTAATCTTCCACCTTTTAATTATTGTGAGCAGGTTATCAGACGAAAATAAAGCACATCTTCATAAAATTCACAAACTTGCTTCCAAATATTTTCAAGTATTACAGAATATAGTAATCTGGGAGCTGAACTAACCCTATAAACTGGCATTGTAGAGCACTTCAAATACAAACATTTATAAAGTTGAAAATAAAATTTCAATGTTTCTGAGCTCGAAAATAAAAAGCGGGGATCTGTCAAAGCTACAAAAGCTAGTTAATCCCCAAATCTAAGTTCTGAAGAGAGGTAGATTAAAATTTCAAGATATCACTGACCAGAATAGTGTGCATACACTTTTATTGTATTGATATACTTTTTTTTGTTGTGACTCTGCTCCATATTGTAACATCTTTCATGAAGGATAGATTGTTGTTGGCAAAAAGATGACACAGAATCTACTTTTTTATTCCACATTAAACCAGAAACACCTGCTAAGTGTCATTGAAAATCCACAGTTAGAAATACTATTTATAAAAAAAAAATCCCTCTATTTGGATATTATAATTTAATTTTTTAAGGTTCTTCCAACTAGAAACTGCAGAACAGAACATTATTAATGAAGTTTAAATTTGGAAATAAAATTCCATTTTTCTACCAGGTCTCAACACAGGAACTGGTAATAACCATCAGTACTTTGAGAGGTAAAACAAAGAAAGCGTTTCTAAATGTGTTTTCTCTGACTGAAGATTAATGTTTTGAATCTCCCTCTTTTCACACATTCCCTTATTGAAGCATGAGTTGAGCATCTCTACAACAAGACAACACTAAGACTCAGGAAACTTAAATATTAAAAAAAAAACCAACAAAACCAAACAACAAAAAAACCCAACACCCAAAACTCATTCCATTAGATTTGTAAAAGCTATTTAAACATCGTATTTATGAGATACTCCTACACGGATATTTTAGAGCCTTTATAATTCTGTAGCAGTGAGACCTCTGTCTTGACAGCTACAGTGACAGAGGCAGGAAGAACCCGCTGCACCGTTTGACTCCGTGCATGTTGGCCAATAGCTTAAGGCAGAACCTGTAAAAGACACCTCCTGGAGAAGATAGAAGTTCAAGATCCAAAATACAAATTTGCTTTCTCTGTAGGAGTAGCATTTGAAGAGTTGCTGTCAAGTTTTTTATTTTTTTCCTGTCAAATGCTGGATCCCAACTCCTTCCCCAATGTAGTCCTGTGCAACATCCTCCACACTGTCTGGCAGAATCAAAGCCTTGCTTCAGCTTCTTGCTGATTCCTAAAGCCTCCTTCACAGAATGAACTTCAAAATTTTCAGTTATCCTGAGGCAGCTAAGTTATTCAACTCAATCAAACCGAAATGAAAAATCCTTTTTTTAAAAAAAGTGTTTTTCTCCTAGAATAAGCCACACACTAAGAAAAAAATATATGGTGGTTACTATCAAAGCTGTTATGAACAAATAAGCCGATGTTAATACCTGTAGCTCATTCTTTTGAATAAGACAACTGCTATGAAGATCCAAATTAATACTCAGTTACCCCTTCAGAATAAAATACTGTAAATGCCTCTATTTTTCCTTAGCACTGTTTTAGGTTTTACCATCAATATTGATCATAAGAAATAAATTAATTCTCCTCAGTTGAATACTGGGTTTAGGTACGCCTTGTCTTTGTTTTTGTTTCTGGTTTTGGTTTTGTTTTTTGAAAAAACTTTTATTTTTCTCCCTAGTATCTTAATGGTTTTGTTCCTTTTCTTTTTCTCATTCTATAAACTTTCTTTCTCACTTTTCAACTCATTTCCACAGACCTAGGAATCTTTTTAAAGGAAATTCCATTCAGTCTCCATATTCAGCTAGTCTGTGGGAAAGAAAAGTGTGACTACACCAGATTACTGAAAAAAAAAAGGCAGCCCAGACTTAAAAATAAAACATGGTTTGAATAAAAATTACTGGCATTAATATTAAAACACTCTTAATTAAAATAGAAATAGGAATGGAACTGTTTTGTTTCCCCTCAGGAACAGGAGGACACTTTCACTACTGGAAGTAGATGATGTTTAAAAACCAGCTTATCCCTTAAACATTAAACATTGCAAAAGTAGACATTGCAAGAACTGTGAACCAATATACCTGTATGTGACCTATGCATCTAGAAGGGCACTTAGCAAGTATTTAACATAGAGAACATATTTTTCGTCTCATTTGGCTTATGGAGAAATAATTTAACTTTCTAATGTTATTTAGTGTATGGGCCAATGTTGTGTGTCTGTGTGTGTGTGTGTGTGTGTTAAGCCTTGACCATAAATGAAGCTGTGTCAACAAGGCTAAGAATCATAGATGATTTTGTTATACAGTATTTTCTGGCTTACCAATTTCTTTCCATTATCTTACTGCAAGGACCAATTTTTTCCTGGGGAATAAGTCTTAAAATTAATTACTTAGGCTTCTTCTTTCTTAAAACTGAGTTATATTCCCTTAAGATTTCAAGAGCATTCACCACAACACTGGTGGACTGCTGGCATCCTCCACTCTTCTGCAAGGCAGACGAAGCAGGAAACCAGGGCCCAGGAGAGTCAGGACATCTCCTCATGGTTCACCCACCCTGCTGCTCACTGTGCTGGGGCTTGCCCTTGCCACAGCAAGAGGGTGTGGCATGTACAGGCAGTTTAAACAGTTTATGAGCCGTTTCAGAAATAATGTGTTGCTTAAAGTGTCAGTAGTCAGAAATTCCATGCACACCTTGAAGATAAGGGGAAAAGAAAAACAAAAAGGTGGTGTACAGCACTTGACAGGGCAGGAGATGGCAACCATACCTTCAGATATTGAATTTAGCTACCACCACCAGATCCCCCCCTTCTCAGGGCAACCCTGTACGCTTGCCATATACACGGATAACATATACCCATAATCTTTTCCCAAAGACAGCTTGATATAATCAGCATTACCTAACTCACTGTTCTTCCATGTACAATTTTGCCAGGCAAGACGAAGCCTAGCTCTGAAATTTTGAACACGGTCAGAAATAGGTAAGAAACCTTGGTGTTTAATTTCTGAAGCATAAGTCAGAGAACAGGGGCTTCTTCTGTTAAAAGTGAAACTGTTGATTTGCATTTATGCGTAACTCTGTCGAATCCAAGTCAGAATTACAAAGTTTATTAACTGTTGACCTGAAGGATCACTAAAAACACATCAGCTGATGTTCTAAACTAGTACTGTGTCAAGGAAAAAACTGAATTATAACAAGCAAATTTAAGATAATTGTTCAGAGTTTCCTTTTTAGCTTTTTATTTATAGAAAGTTTAGTAAAAATATTGTCATTGGTGTGACTATGGGAAGTTCAGTAGAAATACTGCTATTGGTGTGGCCATGCCCAATTCTGAAACAGAGCTACTTTTTATATGAGATAATAAATTTTTCCAGATCTGGAAGCAGATAAGAGTATGAGTAGCTAGTGAGATTCAAGGTGGGTTAATATACAATATATGGCTATGTACCTACTCCAGTACTAGTATTGTCGTTATGATCTGATTCTGATTATGCTCATTTCTTACTGCATTGCTTTTCTAAGATTTCAGTAGTAGATGCACTAACTTCCATCATCTTCAAGGTTTTCACAAATGCTGTCAATTAGGAGTCATGTCTTTGTTTCCAAATTAAACGGGCAAAATCATCAAAGAAGAGTATTATGTATAGGAACTGTTTAAACTCATGCTCAATATTCTGCAGAATAAAGAGTTCAAGCACAATTCCAATGCAAAATGTGCAGTCCAACTGCTAATGGAACTTAAAGAAATTATTTCAGAGAAAATATTCTAAAATTACATCCACATTAAACAAAAACACAGAACAAAAACCAAACCCAAGCCCAACAGCCCCACCCTGTAAAAAATCCCAGAAACGTTTGGAAGGTATAACATACTTCAATAAATGTAACTATGCAGCTTATGCAACTCTGTCAATGTAAGGCATCTGGCAAGTTGATATGGACTGATCTGCAGAGCAAGATCTCAGGAGGCCAACTATGATTTTCAGGGAAAAAAAAAATAATCCAGGCTAGCAAACAAACTATGACTCTTTAAAAACTTCTGGTATACATTTCCTGATGCATTATTTGGAGACAATCATGATGAAGTGGCTCTTAAAGCCTGAGGCTACGCACCCTGCTCAAGCAGTTAGCGGATAGCAGCTACTCCTTTCCCTTTCCAGTGTCCAGAGTTCCAAATCTGACCTACAAAATTCAAACATTCACACATTTTCTTTTGAGAAACTGAAAATGCAAATTCTTACTTTACTGTGTCTTCCACACAGTTAACGTGAAGGACTAAGCTACCACAACCCAAAACAAAATTAAGCTACAAGTACCACTGAATAGGATCTTTGTGTTAGTAAGCTACGGCCAAAAGTTTTTTATATATACTATTTTTTTTATGGATACTAGGACAATAATTAGAGAGCTTCACACACAGAAACCTCCTATTTACTGACATCTCTGATGTGATGTTAGATTTTTTTCAAGTCAGAGTTCATTTCTTGTTAACAGTACAGAAATACTGATAGAGATCTGTACATTAAATAGCTGTTTGCTCCATCCCAGCCTTTTAAACAGAACTCTTCAATAAATTTAATCAGTTTTACATCAGCAAAACCCAGCACCTCTTTTTAAGTTAATAACTTAATTCTGATGATAATGAAGACAGAAAGAACACCTGTTTGCTGAGGACAATTCCTGTGGAAAGAAGCAATATGGAACTAATATTAAGCTTATCAGGGTCACTGACTTTCTATTCAATAAGGTTTCCTCAGTGTCACAGTGCATCGGGGTCACAGGCTTGTAATCACAATTTAAATAGTTTGACCAAATTAATGGGCTGCATTTAAAAAATACAGAAATCTTAATAAAAATACAAATTTAAAAATTAGTTTCACATAATGACATACAGAAGGGGTTTCAGATTTTACCACGTGAAAAACAACAGAAGTGATAGTGGAAACTGGAGAGAAGTTGACTGTAACAAAAATAAACTGACTTACAGGAGAGAGAATGGGAAGGTATTATCTGTATAGTAATTAACTTGAAAAGAATTCAAAATATAAATTGTAATAACTATTTAAAAAGCAAAGAAATAATTTTTCCTTTTTTTCCTAAAAAGTAATTTTAAATTGAAGTTTCAGAACTTTCTCAAAGCCTAACAGGCTTCTTCGGTTGCCCTGAATCAAATTCATGTGCCTGTGCCTATTACTCTTCAAAAGACCAGAATCAAGCAATAACAGAGTTTTGAGTGCTTTATAAATTGCTTTTTATTCAACATACCAGACAAACTAACAGATAATATGAAAAAGAAGTACTACGAAGGCACTTCCTTTTTTTCTAATATCGCCAATTTAATTTCAATCTGACCGAATGGAGGTCAATGCATTTTATCCACTTTATTGGATTTTGGATTTGACTCTGAATATTTTATCCTTAAATTGATTCTGTGCATATGTGCTCATTCAGACTGCCTGTATGGAAATGAGGAATAGCAGAAACCCTAAACATCTGTGCACCCTGCCATAGTTAGCCAATAACCCATGCACTAAACATTGCATCCAAAATAACGATGGTAGCGCTAGCTGCTTACTTTATACCTTAAATGAATGCAGACACAAAAAAAGACAGTTTTTTAATAGCATTTACAGTCATCCAACTGTTAGAAAACTTTTGGTTTCCCGGACAGGAGTTGATTTCTCCAAACTAATCCTAAATAATGAAATATATGTCATTTTGAAACATTAATACCAATCATAAATAGTTCTATAGCTAACCATCAACAAATAAAGCCATGCTGTAATATGCAATGAAAGGCTATGACATGCCAATTGTTCACAAATCTAGGCAGGGTACAGCTCATTGGCAATGAACAGTGAAACAAATGATTTGGGAAAATGCATCTTCTTGTATAATCTCTGTGGAGATAACCTTTATTACATCACATATTTGACTAGTTGTTGGTTGGTTGGTTTTTGTAAGACTGTCTGCACAGAACGATGTTCAGTATTAGAAACTGATTGATTGATTGATGTTAGCGTTAGTGTTAGTATTAGTAACAGTTTGCTGATTGATAGAGAATTAGCCCAAATAATGAAGCCCATATTCAGTTTTCCAGGACAGAGTACAGTGAACACTTCTATTTAACATTGACTCCTGGCAACAACATAAGCTCTGGCTTCATAGCGCTGTTATCAAAAAGTTCAGTTGCACAGCCATATTCTTATTTATAGCTTATCACTCAACCATATAAGAAGTCTCATTTACCCCAATTGGTATTTTCTGTCAATAGAACAAAATTGGGGTAAGAATGCAGTACCAAATATTAGCAATAGCACAGTTTCAAGTTTCAGTATTTTCTTCTTGGTAACATCACGCATATTCCAGGAACTGTGAACCAAAAATACACGCTTCCAAGCCATATTTGTTTTGGAACTAAAATACTGTCTTAAGATGCAAAGGAAATCCATATTATTAAAAACCATAAAAATTAAACCAAAATTTAAAGATCAGGCAGAATGCCAGAAGGAAATAAAGTTCACAGTACATAGTACACGTGTCATTTTTGGTTTTTCTATAAGACGTTTGAATATTCACCTATGTAAAATCATTTTCAGTTAGGATATTTGAATACTATAGTAAAATGACAGGTGAAGTGAACAGTAATAGAAGTTTAATATGTGATAAATGAAGGGCAATAGCACTGGCAATAGCACTCTAATAATTAATTCCACTGAAAAGTAATAAAAAATTATGCTTCTGAAATTCTTCAACCTGGACAATTCACAACACCTGGATAAAAAAATTATAAAGCAAAATACAAAAATATTATTCCATTTCAGTTAATAATACTTTTTTAGCTAAGAATACTTTTTTCAGTCTTTCAGGGAGAATATTTAGAAGTTTGGGGTTTTTTTCACAAGAGGGAAAAAAACCCAACAGAAAATGGAGAGGGATGAAGGCAAATGGGTACCTTAAGGACATACATTTAGAAAAACCTAATTTAGATTGAAAAACCTCAAAATGAAAACATTAAGTTCTTCACTTAGTTGTAAAACTCAATCCAACAATCAGATGAATGAATCATTTTCATTCTCCAGCCAGCTCATTTCACTCCGCTGCTTGCATATTCTTTTAATCAGGAGAGTGATAGAGTAATTTTGCCTGTAGCTGCCATAAAGTCTCAGGTGTGCCTTCTGTGTGCTAGTACAGTCTTAAACAAAATGTAAAAATCAGAAGTGTTTCATTAATACTTTTTAAGATATTCACCAAATGCCAAACTAAGCCACAGGAAGCTTTCCTTTAAATTTGATGGGGGTTGACATGTATTTAAGAAATTACTCAACCTACAGACTGCCTTTCAGAATAAATAAATAATGAATGAAACTCCGCTCCATTTAGTTCCAGTTTAAAAAATAAAAATACTTGAAGAATGCAAGAGAGCTGCAAACCTGAGTTGTCATATCTTGTAGCAAACCTTGTAGTAAGGAGGAAAAAGATAGATAAATCTCTCTGTGAAAAATACAGATAGAACAAGCAAAGAGGGCAGAAAGTGAATAGTAAAAATAGTCATACTTAAGTGTTTTATATAGAGAGAAAATTTGAAACCCTTTACAATGAAACTTAATTCTCCAGAGAGGAAATACCTTAATTAAAAGAAATGGGATTAGCTGACTAAAGCAATATACTAGACAAAAGCAGATATGGAACCGAGCCCAGATCTCAACTTCATAATGTTGCAACCCATGTAAAGAGCCAAGCTGGTTCTCAGAATGTATCAGGCTAAATGGGAAAATTCAATTCAGCTTTAATAAAAAATAACAAGTACTTAAAAAGAAAACTTGAAAAAAATCCTGCAATAACATATGAAAAATAGTGTGAGAAATTAAAATTCAAAACATACAACTATTTCAGAAGTCATACTGGAGCCCACATGAGCAAGACAACTATTAGAGGACCCTTCAATAAACTAACCAAAAATGTGGATGTGCTTTCAACAAAGCTTCCACTCAAGAAATGTAAACCAAGGAAGAGCCTTTGACTTCTAGCAGAATTGCATGAAATTTTCAACTAAAACTATTTCAGGAATTACAAATAGGAAAATTCATGACAAATCAATTTCTGAGTTCATCAGGATTTTGTCAAATTGCATCAGAACAACTAAACCACCTCTGTTTCAATGTTTCCAACAAACTACTTTAGAGAGAGGTAGTTTTTTTTCCTGAAATTTCCCTATTTTAAGCAGAATATTCTTAACATTCAAAACTATTTCTTCTGGATTAAAACAGAAACTTCATTTGTTCTAAAACATTTTCTACTCCTCTGTTTCATCATTCTGTCTCATAATTTAAAAGATACAATGAAAATTAAAAAGAAAAAAAAAGAAAAAAGAAAAGAAGCAAGATTGGTATACTTCTTACTTTTCTTTGTTTGTTCAAGGTATAAGCATATCTTAAAATTCAAGCCAAAAGACTAGATATTTGTCATATCTAACAGTAATTTCAGTTTCCCCTGTGCTCTGATAGTTGGAAAAGGAATCACAGAATCTTCAAGCACCACATATTTTAGAATAGGTACAGATATATTTTCAGGAGACTCTTCAGCATAAACAGTTCCTTAATTTTACTTGAAGTATAACCTTTCTCAAGATTTGGAACTGTATCTGATGACTAACTGCAGCTATTCAGCAGCACCTCAACATACCTTAGAGTCTTGCTCTTACAAATCCATGAATTGAATCACACACTGTTTAAGGAAAAATCTGAGCATGCATCTCCCTTGATGGTGTTTACCTACCTGAACAAGGTGGTGCTTGTTTTAGTATTGACCCTCATGCCTGCCATCTCACACCTCACAGCTGCCAACTAAGCTACTATACAATAATCATACAAAATAACCAAATAACCAAATAGAGCGGGAAGAAAGAAATAAAACTAGCTATAATATCCAGCAATGAAAATTAAGTAAAAATCCTTCTTCTACTCGATGTAGCATTCAAAGCTACATTTGTGTACAGCACATGTAGAAAGCTTTAAAAAATTCTTCCCTGAAATATATTCTATGAGACTTTTTTCCATTCAATAAGAGCCTCAATACAAAGCACTTTACTAGTAAAACTTGTGACTATTGGCAATGAGAAAAAAACAGTTTAAAACCCTCTATTTAAAAAAAAAAGTTAAAAAACAGTTTAAAAAAACTTTTATAATATAGCTTTTGCTAAATTCTATTAAATGAAGTGTAAAACATTTCAGTGGAACACGCAGGTTTTTAATATATTTCTTATTAATGAGATTTTAAATATATCTTTACAATTTAATTATTTTTTCTACTTAAACAATACCTGAGCAATATAATACTATATTGTGCACTGCATTAATTATCCAAATATTTCAGCAATCCAAACTCACTAGAGAGAAGAGGATAGGAAACAGTAGGAACTTCTGCTTTTTGCTCACATCCATGAAGTTTTAAGCAGTTCTGATTTCTACAGTTCTCAATAAACCATATATTATTAGCAATGTATTTAATTTTTATACTTACATATTTATATTTTTCTCGATGACTAGTCACAGAATTTTTGTATAAATACATTATCTTGTACAGGGTACAAGCTAGATCATGTATGATAGAAGACTGTTTTAAGAAGCTGTAGAATCATTGTCAACAACTTATTTGTATATTTAGAAACTATTCTTAAAGAAACATGACTTTCCTGTTGTGTGTTGCTCAGACTGACAACCTTCTTCAGATCTCCTTTAAAATCCTCAGGAATGGTCCTGTTTGATAAGCATCTGGGCAAACAACTTTGAGCCTGATCTTTATCAAATTTCTTGGCTGGTTGCTCTGACATCAGCAAGTTGGGGAGAACATGACCCTGATTAAGCTACTGGAAGAAAAACTGCCAACATTTTTGTGATTCAGTTCCCATAAGTAGCAGTTTGCCGGAGTTGATTAAAGGGACAACTCAGAAGAAGGGGTGGAATGGAATGCTTAATGAGGCAGCCTAAAAAACAAATCACTCTCTCTGTCTCTCATATATGCAGAGTGCTATGAATAGTCTCATAGCTACATTTTCAAAGAAACAGCCAGCCAGATGACACTTTTCTGATGAGTCAGAGCTAAGATTAAAAAAAAAAACCACACCAACCCAAAACACCTAAATAGCTACAGTGTGAACTGTAGGATTATTTTTTTTTAAAATGAAAATATATTTTAGGTAGAAATACCATTTGATTGTAATTTACAATTTTGCACAAACAAACATTTTACAGGTGGTAAGGCAGTATTTGCAAGCAACAGTGATAATCGCCACAAGGGAGGCAGCAAAGGAAAAATATTCAACACTTGGAATTACTATTATGTATGGAGCACAGCTAAAAAACAACAACAAAAAAACCACAACAAAAACAAAACCCAAAAAGAAGCAGCCCTGCAACAACCTACTACAGAGCCTTAACTGAAAACCCAGTTTCTGTTGGAACAAGCACATGAATAAACAAACAGTGATTGGGATTTAGGTTTAAACTTGTTATCAGATCTCAGCCAGTGCACATATTAAAGGACAGTTGTAAAAAAGAAACACACACTTTGCAGGACACAGCAGATGGAAGACAAAATAGCCCCTGATTCCAGAAAGCACTTTGATGACTTCATCATTGAGAGGAGTCACAGGTAGAAATCAGGACCTTGATAGAAGGATAAAAAAATCACAATTAGACTAGATCTTAACAAGTAATATGAAAGGAACTGGAAGAAGCCTGTGGAGAGTACAAGGGATTTAAGAAAACATTAAAGAAAAAATAGCCTAAGAATATATGTAGTCTCAGTCAGTATACAGAATGAAAAATGTGTTACATAGTCACAGACATCTTCTTCCCCTTTTGTGAAATGGCGAAAAAGGAAAGGAAAAAAATCACAGATGGAACAGATCTTTCTTTATTTTTGCTCCCCCACTCAGAACTGGAGACGTATATATGAACACCATCAGAGAAGACTGACACCTTCTAGAATGCGAACTGAACAGAATGTATCCTGATGCAGACCACCAGAAATAGTACCATAGTATAGAATGGCATATTTTTAAACTCAAAAGAAAGCAAATATCCCACAACACAACACAAAGAAAGATGATAGGAGACACCAGAAGACACTGAATACTGACAAGGTTTTAACAAAGACTGGCAAAAAAATGAAAGAAGAAGAAAAACAAAATTACAGAAAAAGTAATAGTGAAAGATAAGAATAACACAGAATAATAGGGAAAGTAATGCCTAATATAAATATGAAACTGACTGGAGAAAGGACACCTGAAAAATTACTTTGAACAGCCCTTCCCAGACATCAACCCCTGATAAAAACAACTGCATAGTGTGACAAGTGCTGTACCAAATGCACTTGAGATTGCAGTAAAGAATCACCTTCAAAAAAGAGGTCCAGGAAAAGGATTCTCTTGCCCAAATTAAAAAAAAAAAAAGGTTATGTTTTTACACAGGAAAAAGCGATGATGGATAAAAACAATCTGTTACTTTAAAACAATGATGTAAAAACTACGGATAATTTAGAGATGGATAGGAAGTTTGACTTGATGAACAACACAGAGAGTGAAAAAAGGGCAGGGTATAAAGTACCAAAGCAACCCACAGAACTAGAATGGAAAGGAGGATACATGGAGGACCAAGAGAGACTTCCAAATATGTTAAAACAGAGAAAAGTAGTATTGGAAGTCAGTGTGAACATAGTTGTTATACTGCAGCTGAACACAGACAAAAAAGGAAAGGGTTAGAAAATGTTATTAGGCAAGAGAAACACACTTAGCTTACATGACAGAATATGCTGTAGAAACAAAAGTGATGGTGTCTCTCGGGCAGAAATGTTAATAAATGAGCAGCGTGAAATAAAGAGAATGCACAAAAAAAATTATAAGCATAGCTTCAAAAGAGGAATTGAATCAGATTACCTACCATTTCAAATAAATAGCAGGTACCTATAATCTCAGAATTATGAAACAGCAAAACCCCCACAATTATGTCTAAGAATATGGCTATTATTAAATACCATTTGTAAGAACAAAACACAACAGAAATTACTTAGATAAGCTAAAAAGTTTGGTGTTTGTTTCCCCTGTGGCACGTGACATCCCACGGTGATGAAATTAAAGGCATAATATATACTTCTACACATAATATGGGAAACAGCATTACCAAGAAACTCAACGCTGAAAATGTACTGCAGTATAATTGCTATAATCATTTCATACACAACTGTATTCTCCAAGAAAATGCACAAATATCTTGCTGTTTTCAAAACAGTGTTGCCTCTGGGAATAAAGCCATATTTGTGTTAAGTGATACCATGGAGAACAAGCTCCCTGCGTAACTGATTAATGTACTGTGAGACTAAAGTGGTTCATGCATGTCTTTCTAAAGCAATAGCTGGAAGCACTGGTCACGAAAGTCACCATAACCTGATGTTAAAAGCCCTGAGATCAAATTAATTAAGAGATCTGACCAGAGCATGTTAAAACAAATTTGTTGTAAGCATTCATTATACTGTGTTAATAGTCACTGTTCGCAAAGTTGATGTATTTACTCTCAGTTTTTGTGCATGTTCTCAGAGTTTCTAATGTAACTTCCTACTTGCCATATATGTTCCCTGTTGTGCTGTTTATCACCTCTGGAGGCTGGATTTAGGTTACTGTTTTGCTGTACTGCGTAACACTGTCTTATGATATGATAAAATTACTGGTTGCAAGACTAATCTGGTATTTCTACTGAGCACTGCCATCATCTCCATACTTCAGGAACCATCGCTTGGAAACTATTAATAATTACACTCTTTTTCTTTTCTTCTTGGAAAGGCAATCTATGGGGGAGACAAGAGAGGACACTTTCCCCTGCTCTGTCATTTTACTCTTCTCCTCCAGGCTAGTTAAAATAGCTCTTGATAATTTTGAATATCCTTGGGATGTGCAAACCAGCATGTTCCTATTGCTATGTCTCCTGAATGTGTTTCAGGTCTTGTTTAAAGTTAAACAACTGTTTAAGAATACCTGCCCAAGGCTGGATAGTTATGAGTGCCAGGGTGTGTGGGGTAGTACGGGCAAGTACCCAGGACAGTGGGCCTCTCCAATATTTTGAAACTTCACCCCTGAACAAGTGCAGAATCCTGAAATAATATGCTGCCCATGCCTACTGAGCCCTGTTCAACACTATTTGGAACCCTGAAGGGGAAGAGAAGGTCTCTGGATCTGACGAAAGAATGACAGGCACTGCAGTTACACCAACCCCAGCAACAGGCACTGCGGCTACTCTAACCTTTGCGACAGGCACTGCAGCTGAACCAGAGAAACAACCGTGCTAGTATTAGTCACCCCTATACCCAAGAAGAAATACTGGACGCGAAAGTCAGCTTATTTAGTAAGGGAAGAAATTCCTAGTAAGAAAGGGAAGGAGAAAGAGGTGGACAAGGCAGCCTACTCCAAAGCAGGGCCGTCACACTAAGAGGAAGAGGAAGAGGCAGAACCATAAATGAGGCAGGAACCACCTGATCACTATCCCTGAGTGAGCTGCAAGATATGTGAAAAGATTTCAGCCATCAACCAGGCAAGCACATTGTCACCTGGCTGCTCGGATGCTGGGATAACAGGGCCAGTAGCCTGGAATTAGAGGGTAGAGAAGCCAAGCAACTGGGATCCCTTTCTAGGAAGGGGGCATTGACAAAGCTATTGGAAAAGAAGCCAAGCCCCAAGCCTCTGGAGGCAACTCCAGTCAAGCATGAAGAAAAGGTATCCCTTCAAGGAAAAGGTTACATGTCACCCAGGCAAGTGGACCACCATGGAGAGAGGTATCCAGTACCTGAGGGAATTAGCTGTGCTTGAGGTGATTTATGATGACTGGGACAACAGGCAGTTATCCAAAGATCCACATGAAGTCAGGTGCACATGACCCAAGTGGTGGAAGTTTGTATGGAGCACACCATTGTCATAGGTCAGCTTATTGGCAGTAATGACCTGGGAAGACGGAGAGGGACAAATGGTGCATGAATTGACTGGCCAACTCCAGCAATACGAAGAAAGCCTCTCTTCCTCCGTATGGGCCTGCATCTTGGCTCTGGAGAAACTGTCCCAAGAGTTTCAGCAATTCAAAGAGGATATGTCCTACTCACCATGTGTACAGACCAGTATCTCAACTATTAGAAGTAAGTGTTCCTCTCTCAAAAAAGAAATATATATATATATATATATATATAAAAATATATAGCGGATACACATCATGGAGCACCCTGTGGTTTTACCCGTGTGACCACAAAGAGGACATGAGAAAGTGGGATAGAAAACCTACCTCGACCCTAGAGGCACAGGTACATGAGTTGCAAGGAAAAACAAGCACAAAAGGGGGCTCTTCAGGAACTTCCACTTTCCAGACAGCAGTTCCCCAGACAGAGTAGACGGGCTGATTTTACTTCTGATCTTAATAAAGGGACTTCTATGTGTATTTACAGGAAGCAAGTAATGAATACTATGACCAGGACTAGAAGGGCCCTGCCTCCAGCCAGGTGGAGGAAAGGGACAACCAGGTTTACTGGTCTGCACGGACTTGATAGCCTGGCACATCAGACTCATGGGAATATTAATAAGGCTTTAGTGGACACCAGTGCACAGGGCACCCTAATGCCATCAAGCTATACAGGGGCAAAACCCATCTATATTTCTGGAGTGATCAGGAGATCCCAAGAGCTAACTGTATTGGAGGCCGAAGTGAGCCTAACCGGGAATGAGTGGCAGAAGCACCCCAATTGTCACTGGCCCAGAGGCTCCATGCATACTTGGCATAGGCTACCTCAGGCGAGGGTATTTCAAGCACCCAAAAGGGTACCGGTGCACTTTTGGTGTAGCTGCCTTGGAGACGGAGGGACTTAAAGTTGTCTACCTTGCCTGATCTCTAAGAGTACCCTTCTGTGTGTGGGGTTGCTGAGGATTGAAGAACAATGGGTGCCAACTGCTATCAAAACAGTGCACCGGTGCCAATACTGCACCAGCCAAGACTCCCTGATTCCCATCCATGAACTCATTTGTCAGCTGGAGAGCCAAGGAGTCATGAGTAAGACCCACTCACCCTTCAGCAGTCCCATAAGGCCAGCACGAAAGTCTAATGGAGAGTGGAGACTAACAGTAGACTATTGTGGTGTGAACAAAGTCACATCGCCTCTGAGTGCTGCTGTGCCAGATATGCCAGAACTTCAATACAAACTGGAGTCAAAAGCAGCCAAGTGGTCTGCCACAACTGATATGACTGATATTGCACTGACTCATCCATCTTTAAGAACACTTGAGTTCTGTGTTTACTTCTCATTTATATAAAACTTCACTATGTGGTAAAGCAAAAATACAAATATTACATTGTCTTGCAATTGCCAACGTCTCAAGTTTCACAGTAGATTTATCTTGTTAGGTAATCTCATGTTTCAAAAAGTCCTCTCCAGCAACACTACACACAAAAAGTATGAAATCTTTGTGATTACCAACCAATACAAGGATTTTTGGATTGTTAGAACAGAGAATCTTCAGTACTATTTATGTTCTGTCTGAGCTGCAGAATTTGGCTGAAATACTGTGTGAGGTGACAGTGCCCTGATAGAAATAACCACTCCTCTCTTCAAAACAGAGGTTCACAGGTGTGGTGAAATGAAGAAGCCATTTATTAAACATTACCTGCATTTTTGGTATTAACAAACTTACCATAGAAAGCCTTCTGTATAAACACACTCTATTTTGCAGTGAAACGGACAAAGGAAGAGAGGAACCCTGCCAGCACATAGTGGTAATCATTTTGAAAGCACATTTGTTTTGCAGTGTTCAACCGCTTGTGTTCGTCAAAAGGAAAAGTGGAAATCATCAGGACCTTCCTGGCAGAGACTAAACCGCTGAATGAATAAAGCAATGCTGTGTAAAACTGCTACAAAAAAAAAAAGTTAACTGATGCCCCATTACAAAACCAGAATACTTGCAAGAGAGTTGCTCCTTCAAATTCTGATGCAAATCCAAGCACAGCCATGAATATGTCAACAATTTATGTTGCACTGTGTATACAGTGAACAAGAAGCTGCTTTTAAAGCAGCAATCCTGAAAACTGGCTTAGAATTAAACAAAAAACCTTAGTTATTTAATCCTCATTAAATAGTAAATTAGGCTGTTGTAACATAACTCAGCAATATTTAAACATTGTCAAAATAAAATTAAATATAGACTTACCAGCAAAACCAACTGAAATGTACCTGAAACTATTACTATTATTGTGTCCACATACTCACGTACTTGCCTTATATTTTATTAAGACATAAATCACCTGCAAGATATTCAATGAACTGTCTCTGCAATTAACTTTTCAAAACTTGTGTTTCTTCTCTGAATCATTACATATTCTTCTACCTAAATTTAACTGCTTTGATCCTGTCACTGTTCAGTCTCATTTATTAGAGACCAGTTTCTCCATACCACTGAGCTGAATTTACAGTCTTCTGCAGATGGGAACCTCATGAAGTTTCAATATGGAGAAGTGCAAAGTCCTCCCTCTGAGAAGGAACAAACTTATGCACCAATATGTGCTTGGGGCCAACAGGCTGGAAAGCAGCTCTGCAAAAAAGGACATGCAGGTCCTGGTGGACACCAAGTTGAACATGACCAGAACCATACCCTTGTGGCAAAGAAGTCTACTGGTATCCTGGATTGTATTAGAAAAGTGTTGCCAGCAGGTTGAGGGAGGTGACCCTTCTGCTCTACTCAGCACTACTGTTGAGGCAACACCTGGACTTCTTTGTCCAGTTTTGGACTCTCCAGTACAAGACCGACATGGAGCTACTGGAGACGGTCGAGCCAAGAGCTGGACTAAGATGACAAAGGGACCAGAGCATTTCCCATAGCAGGAAAGGTGGAGAAAGCTTACACTGTTTACCCTGCAGAAGAGAAGGCTCAGGGTAGATCTCATCAAGCTGTACAGATATCTGTGGAGAAGGTGCAAAAATGATGAAGCTGTGGAGCCGCCCATTCCTGGGCCCTTGTGTTCAGGGCACCAGTCTCTTGGCACACGACCTCACAGGCCTGGGCTTAAAACCCACCTGCCAGGTCACAAGAAGGTAGCAAGTGTCTTTCGGACCAGCTTTCCCTCTTTGGGCCGAATGCCTTTCTGGCTGGGCAGCCATTGCGAGCAGCCACTGACACACCTGTCATGTCACCAGGGAACGGCTCTGGCAGCCCGACCTCACTGCTTTTCAGCAGCCACAGGCTCTGTCTCCCCACGTTTTGTCCAGGGCTCCTGTAGGTGCACACACAGGTGTGTAGTCTCCGTCAAGACCTTCAGCTTGCTCTACCACCTTTGGCGTGGGGGGGTGAACAGCAGGTCTGGACACTGTGCAAAGGCAGCCCCTTCCAGTGCTCCTCCTCTCCCCACTGCCCTGCCGTGTGGTGCTACAGGTCAATTGGCACCTGTCCCAGGGCCATGGGCATGAGTGTTGGGGACAGAGGCAGCAGTGAAGACTTGCAGCAAGTTCCTCCATCTTCCCTGACCACGTCCTGGAGTTGAGTGCTCACAGTTTGTCTGATTTCTAATGAAAACAGACACAGGCTCTTTTCACTGGTGCCCAGTGACAGGATCAGAGGAAGCAGGTACAGACTGAAACACAGGAGGTTCCGTATGAATGTCAGGAAACATTTTTTTGGTGTGAGGGTGACAGCACGTGAGCAGGTTGCCCAGGGAGGTGGCAGTCTCCATCCTTGTAAGCCTTCAAAGCCACCTTGATATGGTCCTAGGCAACTGGCTCCAGGTGACCTTGTTTAAGCAGGGTGGTTGGACTACATGACGTCCAGAGGTCTTTTCCAACCTTTACCGTTCTGGGATTCTTGGTGCAGCTCATCTTCTGTACCATCTGCCCGTGGAACAAAAGTCAGTTACAGAGCACACTAATAATTTGAGGGCTAATTCTTCTTTAAGTTCTTCTTGAGTGCGTCTTTTTTCAAGCCTCACTGACTCATTCCTTTTTTTAGAAGCCTGAGCTTCCCACATTACGGTCTTCATCTCCCAGGAAAAAACCTTCTCTGACAGTTATAACTTACCAGTCCTCTCAATATCCCACCATGACAGTGACTGTCATGCTCTATAATTTCTCACATTGGATTATTTTCCAAATATACTGAAAGAAGTTCTTCTCTGGCAAGCTTTAGAACACAAAGTTTCAAGACAGCTGCAGGCAAAAACATGATAGGTTTCCAGAGTCTGTTATGATAGTTTTTTCTTCACATGTAATCGAAAATCAGCTTCATCTTCAGCTAGGAAGCAGATACCATTGACCTTGACAGACATGTGAAAGCAGTGGATAGTGTCTACCTTGACATCAGTAAGGCTTTTGACATTGTCTCATGTAAGATCCTCAGAGAAAAGCTGATTAAGTATGTGCTGCATCAGCAGACAGTGAGGTGGACTGAGAACTGGCTGAATGGCCAGGCCTCTTACAACAGGCTTTGTTACATACCTTAAATGCCTTTACATTGTTTCCCATCAATATGGTGGTTGGTTTGGTCCTACACATTTAAGCAATCCAATTAAGAACAGAGGTAAGAAAAGAGGCAGCTCAAACACACCCAAATCCCAGACAGGACGGCTGCTAATTATACACATTTTTTCAAAGGATTTTTAGGAAGCATACTCATTTAAATGCTCTCAGTATTTTTGATTGTAAAACTGTCTTTTAAAAATGCTAGATTCTCACTGTAACACCCTCAACCTCTCCTCAAAAGACTTGCTCTCCAGACCCTTCACCAGCTCTGTTACCCTTCCTCTGGACACACTCCAGCAATTCAATGTTCTTGTAATGAGGGGCTCAAAACTGAACACAATATTCAAGGTTCGGCCTCACCAGTGCTGAGTACAGGGGCACAATCACTTCCCTGCTCCTGCTGGCCACACTATTCCTGACACAAGCCAGGATGCTGTTGGCCTTCTTGGCCACCTGGGCACACTGCCGGCTCATGCTCAGCCACTGCCAACCAACACCCCCAGGTCCTTTTCTGACGGGCGGCTTTCCAGCCACTCTTTCCCAAGCCTGTAGCGTTGCATGGGGTGATGCTAAAGCACTGATATATTCAGCAGCTGCAATTAATGTATTAGAGTTTGTTGATTCTGCATTTCAGTTATTTTAGGTTTTGATAAATAAAATGTATACTAGCTACATGTAATGTTAGAGGAGAGACTAGCCTTTTCACATCAAGAAAATCCCAATTTTGCTTAACAAAACAAACAAATGCCTGGATATCTGCAACAGCAGAATCTGTAACAGCAGAATACTGAAGTCTTTGGCCTCAGCTGACATTGGTGAGATTCCTCAAAGATATGAAGGGTCCTGAAAGCTTAAGACCATAGGCTTTGCTACTAAGAAATATCTGTATTTCCTCATGACACATTCTTCAGAACTCCTCTGCTTCCACAAGATCAGGTAATTACAAGCTATTCCGAGGCTTTGATGCATACAATGCAAAGACAGTAGTGCTTTGAGGAAAATAACTTAGAATATGTACACAGAGAAATATTTCAAATCAATTACAAGCCCATAGAGGAGACAGCCCTTGCAGTACAGTGATACAATTTCCTAGGAATTATATTAACAGTAAAATATATCCATATCACAGTATTAATTCCTTCAGCAATCAATTGCACCAAGATGCTGGGTTTAAACAATCCTGAGGCACCAAAAATATTCTTTTTTTCTCTGCAAACTAAATTTATGCATCACTCTAACTTGAAAAAAAAAATTAACAAAATATAAAATGAAAGACAACTACTTCACTGTAGTGAAATTAATTTTACTGAATTTCTCATTAAGATTTTGTCCTTTTTCTCAGTCGTGGCACAATTTTTTTCAAGGTATTACAAAGACCTAAACATTATATTTAGAAACTGTTAGAAAATTCTGATTTCACAAGTGTACCAAATACGCTGGAACTTGAAGACCTCACAGAAAACCTACCTTTTAAATTTTAGTTTTCTTCCCTTCTTCAACTATAACACAGCAGCATAATTTTATTCTATTAATTTAAATACTGAAATAGCCTAGATTCATAAGAACTGAAACCAAACTTCTGTCCAGAATTTTTTTATTGCTCACTTACTGCAAATAATTCAGCCCAAAAACTACAGCCACATGCTCTTCCACAGAATATATACCACATGTTAACTCATCCAAGGGCTACGCCCTACTTTGCCGGTTCTCTCCTCTATATTCCCAAGGAAGGTGAAACACAACAGCTCTCTGTCCACAGTGATGGAGCAATCACTTGCTTCTTGCCATCGGCACACAAATTTAGTCCTGTTAGTTTTGAAGAGATCCAAGGTAAGCGTTCAGCTCTGTAGGCTTCATTTAAATCAATGTTGTTATATGCCACACTTCACATTTCGTAGGCATATATATATATATTCATACTAGTATCAGTAAACCATAAAATAGATAACACCATATTATATAGCGCATCACATAGAACTGTGGGATCAGTGCACCCTCAGTAAGTTTGCAGGTGACACCAAGTTGGGTGGGAGTGTCAATCTGCTTGAGGGTAGGAAGGCTCTGCAGACGGATCTGGACAGGCTGGATCGATGGGCCAAGGCCAATTATATGAGGTTTAAGAAGGCCAAGTGCCAGGTCTTGCACTTGGGTCGCAACAACCCCTTGCAATGCTACAGGCTTGGGAAAGAGTGGCTGGAGAGCTGCCTGGCAGTGGAGGACCTGGGGATGTTGGTTGACAGTGGCTGAACGTGAGCCAGCAGTGTGCCCAGGTGGCCAAGAAGGCCAACAGCATCCTGGCTTGTGTCAGGAATAGTGTGGCCAGCAGGAGCAATCCTGCTGTGAAGTGATTGTGCCCCTGTACTCAGCACTGGTGAGGCTGAACCTTGAATATTGTGTTCAGTTTTGAGCCCCTCATTACAAGAAGGACACTGAGGTATTGGAGCGTGTCCAGAGGAGGGCAACAAAGTTGGTGAAGGGTCTGGAGAGCAAGTCTTCTGAGGAGCAGCTGAGGGAACTGGGGTTGTTTAGCCTGGAGGAGAGGAGGCTGAGGGGAGACCTTCTTGCTCTCTACAACTACCTGAAAGGAGGTTGTAGCAAGGTGGGTGTTGGTCCCTTCTCCCAGGTCACTAGTGATAGAATGAGAGGAAATGGCTTCAAGCTGCATCAGGGGAGGTTTAGATTGGATATTTGGAAAAATTTCTTTAGTGAAAGAGTGGTCAGGCATTGGAACAGGCTGCCCAGGGAGGTGGTGCAGTCGTCATCCCTGGAGGTATTTAAAAGACTTGTAGATGTGGCACTTCAGGGCATGGTTTAGGAGACGTGGTGGTGTCGGGTTGATGGTTGGACTTGATGATCCTAGAGGTCTTTTCCAACCTTAATGATTTGAAAATTCTATGATTCTAAGGTATGATGCTAAGTTATGAAGTATTTAGCACTGAAATGACAAGCATTTGCCACTTTGAAAGGAGAGTAGGAATGACTTATTTTCAAGGCATTTTCCTATTTTCCTAGAGGTCTTTTCCAACCTTAACGATTCTATGATTGTATGATATCTTCTCTACATACACACTTTCCTTATGCAAATGTAAAGCAGGTAAGATTACATGCCCTTGATTCAAATTTCAAGGCACCCTATCTAACAAAGAGTACTCCCATTTAAAGTTGGGTTGATAATATAATTATACTGTTGCTCAAGCTAGTATGGGTGGCACACCCTACCACGGTACATCCACATATTGAAGCAGATGCTGACAACACTCTCTGAATTCTACACTTCAGTGACATTACTTAAGGAAACAGAAAATATAACAGGAAGGTTTGGGGAAAAGCCAAAGTCACAGCAACTAAGAATGAATTCTTCCGTTCAACCTACACCTCCATCAGGATTCAGTATGTTTACAAAAATGGGTAACTCCCTCTGGCAGCTGAAGCAAATCTCTAGCTCATCTTGTTTTGGCCAGAGATAAGGAATTTGAGCAGAGAGCTAGTGACCTGTTTGTTGGAAGTCTTGTACAGCTTTCTGCCTTATCACATCAACAGCAACAAATTTAACCATCCTTGTAAGCAGCTTTTCAGTCAAAAAGGGCTAAGCTTCACACAACCTTTACAGTTTCTGTTCTCTTCAGAGTATTTGACTACTGTCCCAGACCTTAGCTGACAAGGCCTTTATTTGCTGATCTGTCTTCAGTCGAAGATATACTTTTATGGCAATACTGTGCAGCAGTTGATTTACTCCTTGCAGAAGCTTTTCTGGTTTACATTGTAGGGTCACATAATCCTGTCTCTGATACCTGCAGCCTGGTCAGGAATTTAGACATCTATGTATATTGGATAACTAGGTGCCATGGCAACAGGAGTACGGAGATTTTACATCATGCCAGAAGTACCCACATATATTTTTTCCTTAAGTTGACCAACAATTTCTGCAGAGTGAATTCTTGATTCTTTTGAGTAACACACATTACTAAGGAAATAAGAACAAAATTAATGGTTCTTTAGCATTTTCAGCAAAGAACTGCAGCTGTAAAAATACTTTTACCTTCCACAGAATAAAGCTTGTGCCACAAAGAGGCATACTATGAAAAAAGAAAAGGTCTCAAATGCCAAACATCCCTGTACAATATTATTAATACTCTGACGTGTTGCACATTTGTAAGAGTGACCCAGTCTCCTTCAAATGCTTCTGCAGCACATCCATGGAAGAACTGTTTTTCCTCTCCCTGGAGATCACACTGACCACTGAAGAGTCTGTGTAAGCTTGCTAAAAAGAGCATCCTCACATGGCTTTTACAAATTACTTTTCACGGGAAGTCTGCAGATGCAAGATCTTCTTACCAGCTCCAAAAGCTATTCAATAAAACAAGCACTTAAACGTCCAAACAACTGAAAAGCAATTTGAAGAAAAATATTTGCATGAAACTAATACACTGAACAGAACAAAATTCCCTAGATTTGTTCTATTAGAAAAAACAGAAAGAATACTTCTGGCTCAAGGGGAGAAAACATGACTTGCACTATCTCTTCTCTCAAACAGTAAATCAATGTATTACAGACTAAATTACATCTCCTGCAGGATACAAAAGGTATCAAATCTAATTCTGTAAATAATACTTTCCCATGAGAAGCACTACCATACACTTCACACTTTCCCTGTCATATATCCATTTTTTCACACAGTGAATTAGGAAAGACAGAACTGAAAATCAAGCTGCTACCTATTTTATTCTGAAGTAAATAAAATCTCCAAAGCCAATTTGAAGTATATTCAACCTCCAAAGTCCCTATACTTTGCTTATATTAACAAGAAGAAATATATTAACGAATTTGCTTGAAAAGGTTGAACAATAATTGCTCACAATTTTACGCTTCACTATAAATGCTTTTCTGGTCTTAGCATTTATATTATGTGTTACCTACCTGCCACATCTTTTCTCATCAACTTCTCGCTCCTTAAACACACCTTCAAAGCTGCACCTCTTTGTTTCTTCCTGTCCATACCTAGGGCTCAACTCATTTCAGAGGTCTGGTTTTGTACTTCTCTTTGTTAGCAGGGGTGGTAACCAACTCCTGACAGCACCTTCTTGCAGAAGTAGAGCACGCATCAGTTTGTGGTAATTAAGGTAGACGGGTGCCTGTAAAAGTAGATCTCCTTCCAGAAGATGATCTCCTTCCACTACTGCTGTTGCTGACAGTGACATATTTGTGCTGAGGTGTGAGAGAACAGAGCCCAACAACACCAGTGCATGAAAATGCACATTATTCCCATTCGAAATACACATGTGAACAGATTGAGTGGTGTCATGGGAAACGGATAACAGTATGGGTGCTTCAATGGAAAAAGAGGTTGAGTACCATAGAAAAATAATTAAGGTTGCAGCAATAAAAAAGTTAGCATGTTTTCAGAACATTTATGTTTACTCTGAAAAAGACATTCATTATTTCCCATGATTTAGGATCTTGACTCAAAAGATGGCAAAGTAATGTTACCAAATGTTTTTCCCTTCTGTGTGCCACACATTTGGAATAAATACAGGCAACTTAGATGACTGACAGAGGAATATACTACAGATAAAATGCTTTTTATGTTCAGTGAAGACCATAAAGGAGAGACTGAAACTTCTAGTTAATCATGTTTAACAGTATATTGTTTATCTAATAATGAACAAGACTCCAAGATGTTATTATAACAGAGTCTAAGCAGAAAATACTGTTGGGCTGTGCTGATGGTACATATTTAAAAGGATTACATTCCAGGTGGTCAGTAAAAAGGCACTGAAGAAGACACTGATAGCCTGCAGTTTTAGACCTCACCTTCTGGAAGCAATTACAGAACTGACGGATTACAGCATCGGTTTCACGTGCTTCAATCCATGCTATGTGCTTTTTTAGGGGAAGCAGAAATAGACCAGACTGCCAGTTCTTAACACTAAGGCTTCCCTGAAGTCTTCTGTTCCCAAAAACGTTACACTGAACGGCAGCTTTAGAAAGTGACAGATGAGTTCACTGAGGAAAAAAACTTTAAAACTTGCTCAAGAAAAAAGAAACACACAAAGTGCTACTAAAACATGCTTCACTTTGGCCAGTTTTAATGGTCTTAATACCCACTTTCCAACATGATCTTACTGAGAACAAACTTAGCAAGGTTTAGAGGTTACCAGAATCAACAGCTTCTCATGGACAAAAGGACCTGAGTGATGATGACTTCCATTCCTAAAGCTGAATTTGAAAAACCTGTCCAAACATTATGCTTGTATTCTGCACAAAAAAATTACACCTCAAGAACTTGTTACCAAGATTAAAACTTCTCACTACTTGTAGTAAGTCTAATCTTGCCCTGGATCTAACACAGTTTTGTGGACAAATCATCGTTACACATTCCTGTACAACTGCAACCACATGCCCTGTAGACAAACACAGATTTGTGGGGATCCCTTGCCAGTGACTCAGCCATTAGAATTACCAGGACTGCTTTTAAATGAGATGTGAACACAATGAGTTTCATGCCTTCGCTATAGATGGACCTGTCCCTTTACAGACATAACTGCTTGTAAATTGTAGTTTACTACCGCTTTCCCTACTGGTAGCAACAAAGGGGAAAGAAGAATCTCAATTCCTTCTCCTCCTTGTCGTGAAACTGGCTGTGAAGAAAGGTCATAGGAGTTAAATACTAAGCATTACGGAAATAAAGAATAAAAAATAGTTATCCTATTTTTTGTCAAGGGCTTGCGGTTCTTACCCTATTCTACTACTAATCTACTTCTACACTGCACCACCCTCAAACACATCAGGCATTCTGTGTCTTAGAGCTCCACAGTTACAATACACTGTGTGCTACTCTTCAATAATTTACTGAAACACAAGTGATGCGGGCTACATTACTGCATGCAAACTCCATGCTGCCGTGCCTTCTGCACCTCTGCCATCTAAGCTTCTTCATGTAGCTCTTTATTATCATGAAGTCTGCAGTACAGAAAAACCCATATACCAATGTATTTGAATGGAACAGGAATGTCATTACCATCATTTTGCAGTACTGTTATATTGCTCTGCATGAAATATAGTTTTGCACTGATCTAAATCCTCAGATGCTCAAAAAATAGAAATAATAGAAATTGTACAATTGTGTCAGAAGGGAACTCTACCTCATATTTAACCAGCAGTAAGATTAAGTAAGGAGAATCTGTGAAAGACCATTAAAGGGGAAGGAGAATACCATCCCTGCAGCAGAAAAAGATGCTCACATCACATATGAATGAGGGCAGCTCAGACATGTTTAGGATCCCTGGAAACAAAACTGACAGAGTTTGCAAAATCCAAGTGTCCATACCAAATACACATAACAGAGTCACAAAAGGAACTTCTTGTATGTATCTAATGGAATAAGTGTGAAGACTATTCAGATAACATCCTCCCACACTCCTAGTCCCAAAAGATGTCTGACCAAATTTTAGAGAGTCAAGTCAGGTACTCCAGGCACTGGGCCTATGACCAGGACAAAAGAGGAAGGAAAGACAGCCAAACGAGAGAAGCTTAAAAAGTAATGGGGAAAAAAACCCCCTCTTGTTGCTCTTTAAGAAAAGACTACTCACCTAGCGAATCATTTAACCCATGAGACAACTGAAAATGGAAATACAGTGACCAACTAGTAACACTAAGATGCTGGAAAAGTTTAGTTTCTTTCAAGAACCTGCAGTAGATACCTCATAAAAATAAATACATAAATACCCAGGGAATAATCACTTGTTCCCCACTCTTAAGTACAACACAGGGTTAAAATTTAAAGGCTTATGAGGATAAAAGCAACTGATTAATTTCTACGCATGGGAAGAGAACAGAAGGAATTAAGATGAAGTTAGTGTACTGACTGAAAGATATATTGCTTTCTCCTGAACACCAGTGACTAGTGTTACACCATAAACTACCCACCACAGCTATACACAGGCCAGAAGAGGGCTGAAGCTCCCTGTTTAAAGAGTCCTGTATCCATGTCTAAGACACAGCAGGCTGCAGAAAACAACAGACCTCTTTTTAACCTGATTCCCTCAAGAAAGGGAAAGGTATGGAGAGTCAGCAGGCTGAAAAAATAGGGAGCACAACATCAGAAAGTTAAGTCTAGGAGGTGTAGGCATCAACCTCTTTACTCAGGTTGCCTTCCAGACAGAAAAGTCAAGAGTAACACAGGAATCCACCTCTTCGGTACCCAAGTTCAAGCACTGCCTAGGGACCTTGCAGAACATTCAACTTCTCATTACCTTCCAAACAGGCTGACTACTGATGTCTAGTGAGCTGCTGCTGCCAGGGATCCTTTGCAGCAAAATCATTACGGTCACTCCAAATTCCCTTCCAAATGACAGAGAATGGTGCATAAGAAGAAAATACTTCCCCATAATCCAATCCAACCCCATCCCAAAGGATATAACGTCACATTCTTCAGCATGACATAACATCAAAAAGGGAAATAAATACATACGTAGTGAAGAAAATTGACATTTTCCCAGCCTTTGCACACTACACTTCTATACAAAAGAGAATGTAATAAAATTAATTCTGGTTAGCCTTCAGTCCTATCAGTTTCCATTTTTCTTCTCCAAATGCAGAAATGTTAAACTGGCTTATATCTGCTAACAAAAAACTCAGCACTGCAAAGATATTATACATATATATCAATTATGTCAAATGATGGAACGTATTACTAACACACTTCACGCTTTTGACAAATGATGCTGTTTTTCACATTTATAATAAATGGTTTTAGTAGTAAAGCTTACTACAAATGCTACTAATTTTTTTTAACATTCAGAGCAATGCCTTGATGAATGTTATAACTAATTACAATAAAAGGGAAATTATTTCTGGCAAGGAAATACCTAATAACAATTAACCTCTTTATTCCTATGTAAGTATTTGTAAAAGTAAAGCAAGGGCAATTTGCCTTAGGACAGATGACACTAAAACACTGATCAGAGAAATGCCATAGGCATAGGTGTAGCATAATTGTTTATATAACAACAGCAGCAAGCAAGATTGCAAAATAAAGTTCAAGGGAAAGCAAACAATAAAATTTTGAAACAGACCAAACAGCAATTCCTGTGATAGTCATTATTACTCATTGTACCTGAACCATACTTTCTATATACCAAAGTGGGAATTAGAAAAGCCATACTTACTTCAGGGATAGACAAGGGAAATGGTTTGACAATTTCTGAGCAAAGCTAGACAGACTTAGCACTGATCTTTTCTGGGGGTGTTTGCTGTCAGACAAATATTCAGAGATCTTCTATTTATGCTTCTATTCTTTCATCTGGGACAGTTAACTCGTATTTCTACAAATGCTGCAAGCCAGTGTGACCGCGAAAATAAGAAAGCCTGTTTTGCAAATCAATTCACATCTATATTCTGATTCTATAAATTATAGAAGAAGGCTGAGGGGAGGCCTTATTGCTCTCTACAACTACAGGAAAGGTGGTTGGTACGAGGTGGGTGTTGGTCTCTTCTCCGAAGTAACCAGTGACAGGACAAGAGGAAATGGCCTCAAGCTGCATCAGTGGAGATTTAGATTGGATATTAGGAAAAATTTCTTCATGGAAAGGGTTATCAAGCACTGGAACAGGCTACCCAGGGAAGTCATTGAGTCACCATCCCTCAAGGTATTTAAAAGATGTGTAGATGTGGTACTTAGAACATGGTTTAGTGGTGGACTTGGCAGTGTTAGGTTAATGGTTCGACTCAAGGTTGTTAAAGGTCTTTTCCAACCTAAACAATTCTATCACTAATATAGCATCACATAAATGTCTGCCTTAATGCTTGAACTGGAAGACAAAACCCCATCATTTTCGTTTTTTCTAATATTCTCAACAGCCACACTGCAGTGCTTCTTACGAGACATATGTTACAAGAAATTCATCCTGTGCAAAACAGGGCTTTAAGGGGAAGAAATCACAGGGCAGTTCAAAACTCAATGAGTAAAAAATTTTTTGCTCGTTTAATTAAAAAATTCTTAATATTTCAGGGCAAAATCAAGAAATCACATCCACCAAATAGCCATCAACATAGAAGAAACTCCTTTCATTTGATCCTCCTTTCCCCTGTGTTAGTGTTTCTACACTCACACTTTAGGATCAACTAAAATCTCACACTTTTCACCCACTGGAACCCAATAGCTGCCTGCAAGCATCATGAACCAACTTTAATGTTCTGTCATTTTTCAATTTTTTTTTCCAGTTCTTCCTGCACTTCTGATATACAACTTTTTAACATCACACAAGCAAACAGTAGTCACAATGGTCACAAGACATGGCTGGAAGACTGACATTTTAAAAGTTGTTGCTTTAGAGCCTGCCTATCTAAAAGGCTGTATCTGGTTGAAACACCTAGGTATTAGTAACTTCATAAAATGCATCATGGAAGAGGTTCAAATGAGAAATTTAAGGCTCCCCAACAAAACACAAGACTGTGGAAGCACCAACAGGAGTAGCTGTAAATGTAGAAAACCAAAAACTATGTTTCACAATTTTCAGGAAAGTTTCAGATTTATAAAATGTTTAAAGTAACTACCATCTAGAAAGCAGACTAAAAAACACTGCTAGAAGAGCAACGAAATAAAGTTTTGGAGGAAAAACAAGTTTGTTACAAACATAGGTGTCTTCTGCAAGACTTGATGAGCAGCATCAAGGGCCAGGTTTAAAAGCCCATGTCATGCTGAAACTTGCACAGTCAAGCTGTCGTTTCGAATAGCTCCTACCGTATCTTATCCTACTGGCAAAACCACCCGAGACTTCTGCCTCGTACCTTGCAAAAGGCTGTTACACTGTTTCCTACCTTTTTTCCCTCCTCTTCTGGGCTTTAGGACTTGCATTCCAATGCCAGAAGCTGTCACCTTCCATCTCGGTGATCACTTACCCTTGGACAACATAGCTGTACAGAAGAGTATGTCAGCTAGTAATGTATACAAGAAGGACAAGGGACATACTCGGGGGAATTGTTTCCACATCAGACCTTAGCCACCAGATTTCCAAAACACACTTCTAGAATCACATACCAAAAAAGAATATTAGCACATGATGATATTGAGCATAGAAGTGCCTAACTCTTGGGCTTCTGCCATCGTAAAGTACAAGTTTTCCAACTTACCATGTTAAGTTCCCTGCACAATTCTTCAAAGAGGCATAGAGCTTAAGGAAAAAAAAATTAAAACCTGCAATATCTAAAATATCCCTTTCCTCTTTCTGCCTCAATATGCTGATTAAGTCAGCCAAATGAAGCACTGAAGAGAGAGATATGCCTGAAATCTTACTGTTTCCCAGGACTTTGGGCTGTAATTGAGGCATCATTGTGAAAATACAAATAGAAAACTGCCGATAACAGAAAGGGATCACAGCTCCATGACTGTGATGGAGATACCTATTATAGCAAATAGAGATGTCAGCTCTAACTGTGCTTCTGTGATGGTTTTGGCATTAAAACTAATGTCAAATTTGCAGTGTTAAAACACACTGTTAAATCCAAAAAGCCTCAGATACAAATGATATCTGCTAAGGTCTGACAAAATAAATGCTTCTCGATGTGCGTAACATTAAAGCCCTGGACACCAGGTGCTTATGATGCTCTACTGACCTAGGAGGATGGGTGAGAATGCATATCTCAGTCCTCAGCATCTAAGTCCATCCCACCTAGAATTTGGACTTTAGTTTTATTTGCTGAAAGTCAGAGAGTCAATGTTTAGTGTTGAGAAACTCTGAGAAAGAAGCCAACAGCTGTGAAACACTTTTTGTCAGACAAGCCTTGAGTAAATGTAGAAGGCCAAGGATTTAAAAATAAATACATTGTTTTGTTTGCTCTGGTCAGAGATCACCAGAATAAAATCTCTACAACATGTGTAGAGATGCTGTTTGTATCTATAAAAACCTGTGTTGTAACAAAGAAGAATATACCACAGTTTTACACTGCATATATGCAAGACAAGCATAACATTCACATCTAAGAAATAAACAAATATGAACATTCTGGAATTAACGCTCAAAGAGCAATTGTGGTTTGATAAGATACCAAGAATGACTAGCTGATTACATATTTTCTCCCTACATTACTTCATACATTTGCTGAACTCAGGACTAAATGTTTCAAAATACTGACCTCTTATTATTCCACATCATGATGTCAAAGCTAAACAGTGCAGCTAAAATTCAAGTTGGGTTCTGATTACTACACCCTATGTACTTTTTTCAGTAAACCGACCTGTGACACAGCTTGAACAGGAGGGAACAGCACATGCTAACTGAAATTAGATTAAGGTACAGTGACTTCCAGTTTTTCACACAACTTAAATAACCCTGTGATTTAAGTGCATATAGTCTGAAAGCTACCGCGTAATTCATAAAAGCCCACAGAAAACCAATACGTGACTTGGTTCCCAAAGGACTGATGGCGAAGCAGTAACTTATAAAGGTGTCTTTGGTAGTATTATTGGCCAACTGCCACAGTACACCTGCACTTAAAAGGTAACAAGTGCCATATGGATGATTCAGTCAATACTGTGCTTTGCTCAGTGATTCATGAATGCTGAAAGATCTTTCACTGATGCCTTTTCTGAATATATCTAAATTATGCAAGGAATTAGATAATTCTACTTCCCAGATTACAATGGATTTACAACTGATTTACAGACCAGTGAGCACAGATCATTCCACATGGGAGCAAGAGAGGTGGTGATTGATTGTCATTTGTTGGGGAAAGCTCCCAAGCTTTCAAGAGCAGAACACAGGCTTGCAACCTAATCGTATTAGAATCAAACTAAAATTCCAGCTAAATATCTGCTTCCATCTCTGTATAACCCTGAAGTTTTACAAATCCTATCTGTGGCAAGTACTCTTTTTGGTCCTGTCAAATCAAAGAGTCAGTCACCAGAAACTGGAGGTGCTTCACAGAAGTAATCGCAAAACAAAGCTCAGAAGTGCTTTTCTAAAAGCACAAAAGCAAAACACTAACAATCACTCAGAGTAAAGTTAGGCGCTACTTGAAAGAACAGGCAGTTGCTCAGTTTTCCAGGAATTATTTAGGGGTTTAACTGTCACTTCAAGGTTGACAGAACAGAACTCAAGTGTCACAAACACTTGGAGTATTTCTAAAGTATGTCACTGTAGCCATTTTTGTAGTATCTAAGTATTATTACTTGCATATTGTACCTCTCCTCATTAAAATGAGTAGACTAGAGATTAAAGACAACTTACAAAATTTTAGATATAAATGACTACATAAAATATAATTATCTTCATAATAGCTCTTCAGAATCTTACAAGCATAATTGTTTTAACCTGATTAGCTTATTTTTATGCACAAAACCGGAATCTTTTCCTGCCTTCTCAGTTAGAGTACTCAGATCCTTTGGCATCCAACACTGCCACACTCTCTTGAAAGATGGCACTGTTACTCCCTCTGTAGTCAGTCATTAGTTATGGTTAGTAAACCGCAACTTATGGTTGTACCTTTCATCATTTAAAGCAGAGCACTCTGTACTATTTTGGAATAAAACCCTGTTAGTCAAGATTGGTGTACATTAACGTGCTCATTCCCCTCCTCTCCAGGCAACTTCTTGTCATCAGCTTGGAAAGTTTGCTAGTTGTTACCAGTGTACTTTAATTTTGCTGCAGGTGTCAAGGCCGCAACTATGCCTTACAGCTCAGCAATAAAACAATAAAAGAATACCCGCTACTTTTTCTTTTATTTTTATTTTAGAGATGTTAGTCTTATCTTCATCTTGCTAAAAACCAAACTAGCACACAAAACTGGACATCAATCACAGATACTCAAAAGATAGATTTGTTGAGACACATCAGTTTAACTGAAGTGGCAAGCTGCTCTCTGCAGAATGGGCACAAGCTTATAGATACTCACAGGGATTAACGTACATTCCTCTACAGTCAGTAGCAAAAGGTAAATTTCCTGTCAGGGGTAATGCAGAGCAGGCATCTCTTTTCGGCTACACAGGATAACCTTTCTGTCTAAAGCCAGTGCTTGCAGATAAAATGCCACACTTAGTTTCATCTTGTAGTCTAATATAACAAGCATTGAAGTGCTCTGAGTATGGAGTTACCAGGCCTCTGACCAAAACACCAATACTGCAAAATAAATTATCTTCAAGCTGTTCCAGGAATGAGCTTGCTAACTGGTGGGGTTTTTGCAGTTTTTTCTCAAGGAAAGTTTAATCCCATGAAGACCCAAAACTCACCCTCTCCTACAGGCATTCAATAAAATCCCACATCTTATATTCTTGCCTTTTATGAGCACTGCAAACTTGTCACAGTTACATCTGCTTTTCCCAGTGTAAAATGTCATGTTCTACCCAGCCTGATGACGTTGGCTCTGATAGAAAGGTAGTGTCTACTGCTTGATCAGTTTTTGGATAGGGAAAAATTACTTCCATGGGATCAAACACATGGTATTCTAAACGCACAACATTTACTTCACTGTCAGGGAGAAGAAGCAAAGCAAAGTTGGAGCTAAAGCCTTCGAAAGCTAGGTAAATTTAAATAAACTGTAAGATCTGAGGAATCAGTGGACTAGTCCAGCTATCATGAATAAGAGAAGTCGAGCTAGGAAAAGGTTCTTCCATCTTAACAAGGATACGTTCATATATTCCCTAAACTACATCAGTCTCCCAGTTACGGTAGCAAAATAAGACTAGAGAGTTAAAAACAACTTTGTAGTTATCTATGTCCTTGCAAAAATAAGAAAAAAAAATTAACAGCCTCATTTAGGATATGCTTTAGCTGTCAAAATCAGTTCAGAAGAGCTTTTAAAATACTCTTGTTTCATTGTGACAAACAGAACACTAATATACTCTCTCATATTTTTTTATGTATTTTGAGCATCTTACCTCTGGTTTTCACTCTGATATTGCTGAGAGAAACTGCTAGATTCTCCAAATCATAGCAAGGATAAAATGTACTCTGCATTTTGCCATGGCAATGTCTCTATTTATTTCAGAAGCCTGAAACATTAATCCAGCCCTCTCAGTCAACAAACCCAACCCTGCAACATTTCTGTGACCAACTGTGCAAGCTACCACACATTAGTAAACATGTTATGCACATGCTGCGGAGGATGTACCACCATTCGCCCTGGACTTCTGTAGGCTACTTACATTAATACACTCAGCTTACAGGCTAGCAGTGGTTTTCAAGGGTAATGGAGAAAAGTGAGTATGATCATGACCGCTGAGTGGGAGTTTTATATGTCAGTGCAACATAGCACTTCATATGCAGCTGAAGCCAGCAAAACAGAGACTGCATGGATAGCATGTCAATGCTTTTCTCTCGCACGTGAACTGCAGGTACACTCACTGTTCACTTCATGTACTTACTCGGGATAGCAACCACATATTTCATTATGGTTGGTTTTGGTTTTTTTTTAGCTTGCACTTTTATTTTTCATCCTTCACTACTTTAATTTAACTTGCTTCATAGAACAGAGGCCTACAAAGTTTTTTATCAATTAGCAGAAGGTTTGGCAGGGGCACACTTTCATACGCTACAAACACCAGCAAGTTAACATGCCTATCATTAGTACCACATACCAGATTAGAAGCCTCCACCCATTTATTAGACCTAAGCAAAGCACTAAGCATTCACAGAGGAACGCTAAGCAAGTAGGCTGTGGGTGCACAAGAAGCTGGAAGGGGACACACCATATGACATCATGCTCAATATATAAAGCTGGGGGAAGAAGAAGGAAGCAGGGGATGTTTGGAGTGATGGCACTTCTCTTCCAAAGTAACCATCACACGTGATGGAGCCCTGCTTTCCTGGAGACGGCTGAACACCTGCCTGCCGATGGGAAGTAGTGAATTAATTCCTTGTTTTGTTGTCCTTTCATTTGCAGCTTTTGTTTTCCCTATTAAACTGTTTTTATCTCAACCAACAAGTTTTTTCTCTTTTACTCTTCTTTTCTCTCTCTTTCTTTCTCTTTTCCTCTTCTGATTCTCTCCCCCATCCCACTGGGGGGGGGCAGTGAGTGAGCAGCTGCAGGGTGCTTCGCTGCCAGCTGAGGTTAAACCACAACAAAAGAATATCTGTATTTCTCCCTTCTGAAATATTTTCATTAAAACTTCTTTTTGTACACCTAACAAACGTAAAATGTGAAATGCAAGGAAGGGACAAGATCCAGAATTTGCATTTACAGCTGTAACATGGTTTTTCACATTCTCGCTGAAGCAGATCATCACAAGCCAGCTCTGTGTCAGTACGTATCCTGAAAAAACACAGGGCTTTACATTTGGTATTTGTTCAGGTCTGGAAAGCCCAAGCACTCCAAGCAACCCAGCAGACAAGCTCAGCACAGGCAGCAACAAGGGGGACTGCACATCTCCCCACTTATGGCTGCTCCAGGCCTTGCAAACACATGCAAGTGACTGTAAGCAGCATGATCATTTATGTGGAGAGAGACAGCTATTTTACATGCATCTAGATTATAAATCAGTGTCTATTTCTGTTGCGTAGGCTTCTCCTAGCAAACTCCTTTTATTCCAATGCTAATTTTGTAAGTGAAATGTCAGACAAAATCTTGACTTGCTTCTGTTGAAGCCTGTACAGGCTATCTTCTAAAACCTTACCAGGATGTTTAAATCCACCATCAAGTGACAGATGGATTAGAGCACTGAGTCATAACAGTACCATTTGGTTTTTATGCTAATAGACCCTGATAGCCTTGATCAGATCTGCAAAAAAATCATTCTCTCCAACTGTCCTTCTGAGAAAGATAACTAACTGCTTCGGTCAGTTACAAAATTGTAACGCACAATTCTCTGGCCAATTACAACACAAACACTACAAAGTATATGTGTTTATTTAACCACAGCCACAGTTTGAGTACTCACCCACAGATATGCAGTAAAAAAATACAAGATTTTTGATAGAGAAAATCAGCAGGCTCCGACTTAAAGAACACTTGCTCTGTTACTGCAGTTAAAAGTTCTGGAAAGCACATCTTCAAGGCATTACATACTGCTCAGTGGGACCTCGTATGGGATAATGCAGATAAAGCATGAAAATGCATGTGTACGTATACACATTTTGGAAAACAAATATGTATGTGTCTGTGCTTATATTGCATATGCTTGGGCTGAATTGTTCTGCATGTTTTGTACAGAAATGGCAACATCGGAGACCTGTAGCATGTAAGTAATAATTTCAGTCTCTTTTCCTCTCACACAAATAAATCTGAATCTACTTATACTTAGCTTTGTTACATTTCAAAGTCAAAAGAATCACAAAAGCAATATACTTTCAAAGGTCAGTTATAATTCTCATCTAACTAATGCTAGCTTCATTTTCAAAATGAGGAAAAAAAATACAGAGAGCCTGCAGTTTCTCTCATTACTTCTCTCTCAAACTGTCCTAGCCATGTGACTGTGAGAGCAGACAATTCTTCAGAGTCCAACTATTGTGTCATGCTTTCTCCAAATGAGAATTAGGATTAGGATCTTGGGATCATAAAAATTGTCATCAACAGAGCCATGATTCATGTAATTCAGTACCCTGTCTTTCAATTAGGCATGTTAGGCATATCAGACAGTTCAGAAGAACATCCAGAAGGCCTGAAACATATATGAATCACATGCAAAGGAAGTATCTTCACTGCCATAGGCAATCAAAGCCAATTTATGCTACAGATGACAGGGCTTTAGAGTAATTTTTGTAAAAAAATTAATCTTAAGGTAACTGTAGATGTTATTCATCCATAAAACTTATGTTTTTCCTCAGATCTTGACCATGGTCTCTCACAGGCTTGTGTTTCCACGCTTACTCACACACTGCACTAAGAAGTCCTCTTATTATTTTTAAATTTGATACTTCCCAATTTCCCTGTGGCCTCTACCTGAAAACATGAAAGACATTAAAATAGAAACTGATATTCCATTTGCACTTCATTATTTTACCTATATACTTACCCCCAAATGGAGTAGTACTGACTGCTGAGTGGTCAGTGGTAATCTTTTTTCCCAATTCTTGGTAAGAAAAAAGTCTCAGTAAGGATTTTTTTACTATAGATACATTCTCAAGTCTTCCTTGACTTTTGGTTACCATTTCTTTTGCAAGTTATAGCTGATAGGCTCTTTCACCAAGCCTGGCAAGAGCTGCAGGTACCTGCTGATACAATACTCTATTTTTGCATTTTCCATCCCATTTCTTAGCAACTGTAATGTTTTCTCCTAATTTAGTCCTAAAGCTGGTGCTGCTTATTCACAATGAAAAGGCAGGTAAGAAGCTTCCCATCCTTGGCCCATCCAGTGGCTGCAGCACATCTGAACCACAAAAATGTAACTTGTGCATTCCAGTAAAAATCACCATAACATCTTGCCTAAGAGCTGTGCTTGCCAAATGACTTTGGGATCAATGGAAGCTCTGGGTTGTTTTACAAACGACAAATCAAGGAAAACAAGTTTCAAACTGAACGATATACCTTGTTTGAGTGAAAGTTTTATTTTGGCACACGACATATTTTTACACGAAGCTGAAATTAGTTTCCAAATGCAAAGTCACCTGGGAACTCAAGAAACAAAAGCATCAGAACTTTCCAATTCTGGAGCAGAAGAAGGTGTCTCTCCCATTAATTAATTTAGTGAAACTGACGTGAACTCACCCAAAAGAGAAAACCACACACTTTCTGATGCTCCAGAGGTTGTATACCTGTGGCTAAGGTACCTGACTGGGAAAAAAAAAAACTAAAACAAAAAACCCCATGTGCCCAGTTCTGACATGCTGAAGATATTTAAATACTTTTCAGTTCTCCAGAGCATGCTGTGCTCTGCTTTTGAATTAATATGGCAGAAAAGATCTGCTGAAGTTTCTATACCATAATGAACCAAATAGTCAGTTCCTGCAATTTGATTTTTCTTCATGTGTCCAAAATATAAGTCTCCCAAAGACCCACTGCTGTATTGAACACATGACCTGTGCATTAGACACTTTGCTTTAAGTCAATCACTGTGATCTAATATAAAATATGAAAACATCCCCCACTAAGTGGTAATGAAATATGCGTTGATCAATGTTGCTGGAAAAGGTAGAGTCTGGTCAGCCAACAATCACTGTGACTCCAGCTGCAGGCAGACGAAACACGCTACCCCCAGTTTCCCACATGAACTTCCAGTTGACCAAATTGAACTTGCTTAAAAAAGTCACATATCCAATCAATATGTCTTTCCAACTGCAGAACTGCATTTGTTGAAAAAAGCTCTCCCAACACCAGTTATATGCCACTTGACAGGGGGGCGAATCTTTCTGACCCTGTTAAAAAACTTCACACATTCAAGGGTCTCAATTTCCAAAACTCAGTGGAGGGAAAACCCTGGGAGTAGTCCAAGGCTGGAAAACAGCAACGTCTCCCTGACACTTAACCTCTTCATGGCTCACAGAGGTAGTCAGTAGCCACTGCTGGCTCACCACGTAGTGAAGCTAAGAATATGGAGGAGGATGTAGGGGGTCCCCCAGAGGGACTGTACCCTCACCTGTCATGCAGCAGCGCCCCAGCACAGGTGCCTACTTCCACTCGGCAACTGCAAGGCACAGCTCAAAAGCCAATGAACACTTACACAACACTAACTGAAATAATAATAATTTTTTAAAAATGCAAAACAAACAAAAAATCCCAAACAACACCTTTTTCCCCAGACTGAAGATCCCTCCCTTTCCTATTCTTCCATTTGCAGTATGTAAATAGACTTCCCACTATCAAACCAGGACTTCAAACCCACGCAAAAAATGGCAGTTCATTGCTCAGAGATGCCCATAAAAGAGGGCCTGAGAAATTCTTCGTTTTAAGATCACTACAGATATTTATGCTATGCTTGTCAATGATCTGACATAGAAGCACCCTAGCAACTGCAAGTCACGTAATCCAGATTGCACTGGGATTTCCCTCATGTGACACAAAGCAGCAGGAATGATGCATTTTGGCCACAAGTCTGACCATCCTGCAAACAAGCAAGGACAATAGCCCACCCTCAAGTACCTAATTAGAAAGTCCAACCGAGCCACTAGCCACCAATGAATGGCAGGACTGACAACTCTTCTACTGGAGGGGGCTAGGGCAGGTAGGGAGAGAGAGACACCACGTGTCTGATGTGCGTGTCAGAGGGAAATCCACTGTTAAAAAGATTCATTACTCTGTATTGCATTATACTACTACTCCCTTGTACTCTCTCTAAATTTGTAATAATGCACACTATAAGCCACACAAGCTCCAAAGTGAGAGCCCAAACACCTGGCAGTAGCAGGAATAATAAAATGGCTGTGCCTCGGAAGGATGCAGCTTCAGTTCAGGGGAATGCCTTTAATCTTCACAGAAACAAACTAAGACTATTCTCTGAATAGTCTTCACACCTAATGCGGTGTGAAGACGGACACTATCACAACTGTAACAGCATCAGAAAAAGTATTCTAGTAATCTGATCTTTTGTACAATGTCAGATAAGAAAACTTTTTTCAAAACTCTATTTCCATCGCTGTATATAGGTATATATGTATATAGGTATTATCTGATAGAAAGAGACCTAGTCTTCATGAAAAAAATATATTGGCTGCCAGGGCAAGTGGTTAAAATGCTTTGGCTTCCCTCTTTCTGGGCATGATTTTAGATCTTCTTTTGAATCTGAGTTCATACAGCTGTTGTTTTCACAATGTCACTGTGATGCAATGATGCATTTCACTAAGTTCTCACCAGCTATACTTCCCATGTAGGAATTCATCAATTTTAAAGTGACTGCTTGATTTTTTTCTTCTCTTTTTATTCATGGATATGAATGAGATACACATAGGAATTGAAATTACAGAAATTACATTATTCTGCCCACAGAAACAATTTCTGCAATATCAAAAGCCTTGTTCCAGAAGTAATTTCTAAACCCGGTATTGCCTTTGCCAACTGAAGCCCATGTGAATCAGGATTATAATGACTATACAAAAGCATGAATTTAGCTCGCAATCCTCTGAAAGACATATGACTTAGGAAGAAATTACCTGTATGTGTGACTCAGTTCCAAAAGACTACATAAAAAGTATTTGGGGGTTCACTATTTATGCTGTCTCACACAGCCCATGAAAAATTTGCTCAGGTGGTAGACAAAACGCTTTCCTAACTGGAAGTACTGCAAATTTAGACTAGGCTCAGAGCCAAGATAGACACTTGCCATCTCAGGAATTACCATAAATAATAGAAATCTGTTACCCACTCAACAATTTTATTAAATCCACTCAAATCTGTTGGGTCAAATATTTATTTCTCCCAGTACAGCCAATGCCCTCAAAACCAGTGTCCCATTTCTCCATCCTGACATTGCTTCCAGAGTTCCCCACTAAGTGTTCACACCATGCAGTATTCTTCACCCTTTCAGGCAGACACAGCTTCTGTATTACAGAGCGTGCTGGCGTTAGTGGATACAATTCCCAACTGCTACACCAACACCTTTGAGCTTCTGTCCTGATTCAAAGCAGAAAAATTGCAATCCTCGCAGGGGCATGTGCAACCCAAAAGTAACAGCCAGTCATGACAGCATTCGTCAGAAATAACCAAGAGACTGGGTGCAACTCCAAGTTTCGGCTGACATTTGCCCTGCCCCACTTTAGGATCACTACCAAATGCAAATAACATGTTTCATCACACACAAAGAGCCAGGATACTCCATAGATTAAAATTCAAAGGGTTTCTTAACAAGAACTTTACTTAAGGGTATTGTCATTATTAATTTTCTTCCAAAACACTAACCACACTTTTTTTTTATGCACTATAAATGGTTGTGTTATTACCAGTGATTGATGATATGGAAATGAAGAAGGAACAAGAGCTCCTCCATCCACCCCTCATTTCATTTAAAAAAATAAAGGATGGAAGGGAGAGGGAGGAGTATCCTATCTTCTACTACGACTACTTTTTTTGCTCTTTTATGTTTCCCATTTTTCCCTCTAGTACATCAGCAACTTTAATAAAAGCATAGCAAATGTCCTTTCAAGCTTAGAGGTAGCATATCATCCACTATTTGGCGAGCTTCTGAAGTTCTTCTGTTGGGACATTAACTAATTAGGATTTTACTGCTTTTTAGTAGACCACACTGCTGTCTCATTTCTCTCCCCAACAGACCTACTTTGCCTACAATTTAAACTAATTCATTCTCTCTTTAGTACTGCAGCCTACTTTATATCACATATCTCCAATCTCTCCCCAAACACATCCAGTGGGAGAGCATTAGCATGAAGGCCTTAAGTAGGCATATTTTTTATTAGTGCTTCCAATCAGTAGCAAGCTACCTTTGCTCCTGTTTTAAATCTTTCACCAACTCTCCTTATGCCACACCACCTAAAGTTTTGAGCCTCGAAGAAATTTGCAGAGTGTGGTGATCCCATCAGTCATTTCTTCCCCATGCAAAGAATGAATAGCCTTTAACACATGGTTCCTCTAAATTTCAATTGAATACCACTTAATTTAATTTTTCACTGATTTTATTATTAGGTTGTTGAAAATACACCTTGTTTTCTTTTTAAAGCATGCAGTCATAAACAAGTTCAACTATATAACCATGGCAAGTACAAAACAGAAATTTTCTCATAAATGAGGTAGTTAAGGCACAGCATACGGACTGGAACATCTTCATAAAACACGTAATTACATCCTGAACTGCATGCCTTTACAACACAGAAACATATTACAGTATCACTCACAGTGGCACTTTTTAACAGCCTGTCAGCATCGTTTAGAGCTTGGGTAGGATTTCACATGAAGAGGGATCTCTCATTTTGTCAGATTTTATTCACCCTGAACTCTATTTGCTGCCTTCCAGCTATCAGAAGCCTCCAGCAAAGATTTTAGGATAAATGACTTGACAACAGGCTAAATTAAAAGGATTCCAAATACAAATGATAATTTTGAGTGTGACCCTTTACCACAGCAAGATCTAAACATTCAGTTTAATTAAGACCCATCAGTGAAAAGGTACAGTGCCTAAGGACAAAACCAGCTGTCAAGACAGCTTTTGAATCATGCTTTCCACACACTCAGTGCCCATTGCTGGGCCCTTGTGTTCAGGGCACCAGTCTCTTGGCACACGACCTCACAGGCCTGGGCTTAAAACCCACCTGCCAGGTCACAAGAAGGTAGCAAGTGTCTTTCGGACCAGCTTTCCCTCTTTGGGCCGAATGCCTTTCTGGCTGGGCAGCCATTGCGAGCAGCCACTGACACACCTGTCATGTCACCAGGGAACGGCTCTGGCAGCCCGACCTCACTGCTTTTCAGCAGCCACAGGCTCTGTCTCCCCACGTTTTGTCCAGGGCTCCTGTAGGTGCACACACAGGTGTGTAGTCTCCGTCAAGACCTTCAGCTTGCTCTACCACCTTTGGCGTGGGGGGGTGAACAGCAGGTCTGGACACTGTGCAAAGGCAGCCCCTTCCAGTGCTCCTCCTCTCCCCACTGCCCTGCCGTGTGGTGCTACAGGTCAACTGGCACCTGTCCCAGGGCCATGGGTGCAAGGAAGCTCCTGGAGAAGCTGGCCGTGATGAAGACTCCTGGTGAGTTCCCTCACATTCCCTGACCACCTACTGCAGGTACCCTGTGCTAAACCGGTGGTGTCTGGGAAGAGGTGTGGGCTCTTCCCTCAGGGTGCCCTAACAGCTCTCTGGGCTCCACCCGAGGCACCTCGCCCATCCCAGCTTGAGCACTGGGGAGGTGTGGAGGAGACTGGGGCTTCCCATCCTGCTCTCCATTCCTCTCTCCCTCCCTGCAGCCCACCTCCAAGGACATGCAGAGATAGGGGCATATCCCAGCTTGGCCCCACATCTCTACACCCTGCCCGAGGACTGCGGCTACTGCATTCCAGCCTGCACAGAGAGCCCTCAGGAAGCCCTTGCTTTCCCTCCCTCAGAGCCTTCATAGGCTTCCTTGACTTTTCTGCTCCAAGCAACAGACAAGCTCCAGCACTTTGCATGTGTCTTTTCCCAGGACGTACCGTTGGGTGCCAACATAGCTATGGGGGACAGAAGCTCTGCTGCAAGAGACGCCGGTACGACACAGCGACTCCAGGCAGGGCCAGTGGAGGTAGCAGAAGACTCCCAGTGCCCCACCTGCCTGGGAGACATCAAAAAGGCAGCCTACATGGCCTACTGCATGCACAGCTTCTGCTTTGCACGCATCCAGTGGTGGGCCAGGAGGAGAGGCGACTGCCCAGTCTGCAGGCAGAGAGTGAGCTGAACATCAGCCAGCCGCCATGCCCTGCTGCCAAAGGTGGCCAGTGGTGTGCTGCGCTGCAGGAGGATGAGTCTGGCCAGAGAGCCTTACAAGCCCACTTGGAACTGAATCTGGTGGGGAACACCAAAGGCAATAAGAAAGGCTTCCCTAAATCCTTAAGTGCCAAAGAGGACACTAGAGAAAATGTGGGCCCAGTTCTAAATGAGAGGCCAGAGGTACTCAATGCCTTGGATTGGTCTCTGCAAGCAAGTCCAGCTGTAAGAAATCTCACTTGACCCTTCCATCACCATTGTCAAGCTCTAGACAGTTAAAACACCCCCTAACATACAGGGCTACCCCACACCCTCTCCACCCTTGCCCATCTCTCCTCAAGATTTTATAGACGCCCATTGCAGCACTCTAATTGTTTGAGGCATCCCACCGTGTTTCCGTGATTGCAATTCCATCACAGTTTTCCAGCTGCACAGTGGCTCCCAGCTCCTCCTGTTTGTTGTCCATGCTGTGTGCACTGGTGTAGAGGCACTTCAGTTGCGCTACTCATCTCGCCACCTTTTTTTGGGGAGAAGCCCTAAGTCCTATGTGACTCTTCTCAGATGCTTCCGTGGTTTCTAATGCATCAACAACCCTTGTGTCTTTGCTGCCATGTGGATCTCCACCCCCTAGCCCTCCTGAGATGGCTAAGGAGCATTCATTGCTGCTCTGGTTGGCTTGGCTTTTTACCCTGTTGCTTTCAACTTCACAGGTGTCACCACTATGGACCCCATCCCCCAGGCTTGTCAGTTAAAAGCTCACTTCACCACATTTGCTAGCCTGTTGGCAAAGATTCCTTTGCCTCTTCTAGTCAGGTGGGTCCCACCTCTCCCTAGCACGTTAGAGTCATCAAAGAGTGTCCCATGATCATGAAAGCCAAAAGCCTGGCCAAAGCACCACCCACATAGCAGGAGTAACTTGAATGCAAGTTCTGTACTTAAACTACCATCCAGTAACATAGAAATTGTTAACTCCTCAAAAATACCTTATGGCTGGCTATTTGTACTGACTTGTCTTAACACTGCAACACACGTCACATCAGCTAGGTGGAAAAGTCATTGTACAGTCCTCCATAAAAGAGTGTTAAGAACAATAATTTTCTTCTTCAGTACTGCGTGTTTTAAAGGTTGCTGAGAGTATCTCTTAAAAGAAGGATGAAAATATAACTCTAACCTTGACAACTACTTTTAGATTTACCTCACGTGCAAGGAAACCGGAGAATGTATTTTCATCTTGTTGAACTCTTCTGCATAATGCTTCCGTTACAACTACACTCAGAAAGTTTATCATTTTATAGTTCCAGGCTGGACACAGACAGAACTCTGAAATGAAATAAAATAAATTTGTACATGTTTGAACATACTGTTTTTTGAAGGGGTGGTTTCAGCCATTTGACAGTACTCTACTGGCATAACCAATACTTGTTTTCCCTCAACTTTTAACACATTATCTGATGTGCAACTCAGTAGAACTGAATGCAAACAGAAATGACAAAGTCGATTGTAGTCCGAAATCTTTGACATGCCGAGACCGGCAGCACTTCAGTTTTACACTGTCAGCAAGGATTTCCTGCTATACTTCTGTAGAAGTAATTTTACATTTACCAGCCCGTCAAAGCTGTAATGTTTTGAAAGGTCAAAGCTAAGAAATATAAAATGTGAAGATTCATCACAAGGAAAATGAAATGAGCAGACAATTAACAGGGCATATTTAGATAATACTACACAAATTTTTGGTTTTATTCAAAGATGCAGTTGACTACAAAATTACTGATGGTCCACAAAACAGGGCTAGCGGCTCTAAATTTCTCCATTTCAAACATCCTTAAAGGCTATATATAGTAAATAGAGAGGAAGTAGGAACACTTTCATGCACAAATGGACTCGAATTACTCAAGCCCATTCAGAAGGCATTAAGCACAAAGCACCATCAGCAGCTACCTACTAGTACTCATCTAAAATTCTGGCTGTGTTTATACTAGACCAGAACAAGCACTCCTCACATGGCTTTGCTCTACCTACCACAATGTTAGGTGGATAATCAGGTCAGAAGCATCCTGAGCTGCTCGAATCTACCTCAGGAAGTTGCTATATGTTCAGTAGTGTGCTAGCTAACATCAGTCAGAGCAAGGTCTATTTTGTACAAGACTATGCACAGCCATCTAATGCATCAGACCACACAAGAAGCATGGGGCCACATCCCACTTGCCAACTGTACCAGCTACACCAGGAACTAGGTGACACCAGCACAGAGACACCTCCAAATGCTGCACTCATAACTTTTTTTTTTTTTCAAAGGTTTCTTATCCCGCATACTATCTTCTACTCTGGAATTCACTGTTCATTGTAATATAGTTCTGTCCAGTTAAGATACATTACTGCTGTCAAAATTACATCTAGAGTATTTTGTTTTCTCATCATAAAGTCTTCTTCCAGTGCCATACCATCTTCTAAAACAATACCCCTTTGGGCCACAGTATCAGTATCACCAAGCTCTGAAATAGTGCCGTTTCAAACTTTATTACAGCAAATAGTCTCACTAAAATGCCCCATGCCACATTTTGCTTCTCCTTCTATTCCCTTACTCCCTTTATTACAGTTTCAGTAAAAATAATTTAAAGGACTTCTGAAATAAATCTTACAAGAAAGCTTATGCCACAACATGGCAGGGGAGCAGGAAGAAATGCACCAATCATTTAGCTAAAAAACTATGAAGCTGTGAAGCATACTGTCAAACCGGGACGGACCTCTGACTGCACACGCATGCTGAAACAGAGTACAAGGCTACCTCTGCGGTTATTTGCTCTCTTGTGTACCAAATATAAACCAGAGTGGGGAGTTCGTTGAAAAAATAAGCCAGTTTTATAGGCTACAATCCACATTCATAAGGATTACAAATATGCATTAGAAAGAAGAATCCATTATTCATCATCCTACCCCATTTATAGGATTGTCTTCATTTGTGATGAGATGTATATTAGAGACAAGAGAAACAATGATCTGCCACCTTATCAAGATCACTACATGCTATTGTACAGGAATGAATGCTCCACCCAAAATAATGATTTGGGGAAAATCTTCTGAAGCAGAAGTTTACATTTATCCACAGACAGAACACCTACATGTAACTCTATAATGAGAAATTCTATATTTTAACACAAGCAAGATGCATTTAAATTGCGTCCTGGTGCTTCAAGCATTAAGTGTTTGACAAAGCAACCTTAATGCTTTTAAATAGATAGGGTTTGTTTGCTTTGTATATATGCTTTTAATTCACTGCCAAAAGGAAAATAATTTTAGAAAGAGGCCTAATTCAGCAGCTTCTAGAATCGAGTTTCACTGCACGATTTCAGAAGGATGTCCAGTGAAGTACACTCAGTTATTTCCTTTCACTGTACTGACAGTAATTTAAAAACATACCATGATATCTGAATCTAGTGCAGAGCTTAAAAAAAGCCCACCACAGAACATGACACAACACAACACAACACAAGCCTTGTCACACAGATTTGTCCCAACAGTTAGTAGAGACCCAACACTGTCACCAGGGAGCAAAACACCTTCGTGGAAGTCATTTCTAGACTTTTCTCAGCAGGTGAGAGAACTATCCAGCCCTGAGCAGGATGATGGTGGTAAGATTTATGACACCTTTCATTCTGAATTCCTATTATAATATACTACACAGTGTCATCATGCCTCTTCGAGTCACATCACCTTATTACTCTTCTAGACCCAACAAGTGACATATAATTGCCTTACTTAATGGCAAATATCATTTTTTTCCAACAGGCTACTTGAGGATATATCTTTTCTGAAAAGGTTCCAGATTTTGTTGTAAAATACACAAATGCAGAAATAAGCTACATCGAATTTTGAAACGTTTTTGCATTGCTTTTATGTTTTTGTCTCAGACAACTTTTATTCTAAGTCATATTATTTGACCACATTTCCTTACATGGTCCTCTTCTTTTTAATGCAGTGTATGCTGAAAGATTATTTTAATTGATCTATGTACAGGGAGAAACAATCCGTAACAAGGGAGAGAAATTCCTTCATTTTTTTTACTGTCCTCCGAGTGTATTGTTTCACAGCAGGGTCTCCATGTCATTCTTCCCCTCACCACACTCTGCAGAGAAGTTACTACTGCAGCTACCGTGGTTTGTACAGCTACTGCATTGCCTGCTTTATTTCAGGAGATTACGTATATCCCTGTCATACAGCAGACCTAACAAAAATGACATTAAGCAGAGTAATCCTTGGTAACTAGACTATTTTTAGTCTACAGGTGGGTTGTAAAGGACTACTACATCCTTTTTAAAACAATTTAAAATACTACTTTATTGGAATGTATCTTCGCATTTCTGATCAGAAAGTGATCAGAATGGATAGAACAACTTTCAGTAACTTCCAAATAGCTTCCAATTTGCAAGAAGCTTAAAAAACCACATTGTTACTTCAGTAGATTCAGCTCTTAAAACGTTTGTCCGTTAAAACTTTTATAAGTTTGAAATATACAGCAGCACTAAGTACAAGGATCACCTCTCTGCTCCTATGTATGTTTACACTTAGGCGAGATTACTTACTCTAAGTTTCACACAGACAGTAATTTACAATCAATAGTACACACACACGCACTTACATTTATTTAATTTAAAAAATATAGTCCAGTATTGGCATTTTCTTTCGTTCTGAGGGCACTCAGAAGGGCACTGTTCTACCTCTGCCAGACCGAAATTTCTACAAAGGCATAAGACAAAGGCGGCTTGCTCCTGCTGTGCAGAACCTGGCTGGACCACTGAATCAGGCCCATCCCAGACAGCTTCACGGCTTTGTCACCAGGTGACAATGGCCAACATCTCATTGCATGGTGGCCAAACAGGTCAGCACCTTTGTTCATACCAGTCCCAGACAGCTAACTCGTCACCAAAGGACAACAGAGATGATGTGAAGGTTTATAAAAAACTAGAGAATTTATCAAAGAGAATATAGCACTCCAAGCACTCAGGAACTTTGAAAACTTTCCTGTGGTGAAGAAGTTGGATCACTCATCTGTACTTAAAAAGCAACAGGTGGAATGTACAGTATCCACCTGGGGCATATATTGGTGTCCAGCACAGATAAGTAGATTCAAACAACTTAAGAGGGGTTCATCTCTGTAAAAGATAAACCTAATTTGATGTGCTCCTCGAAAGAGCTTCAAGCATAAGCTTTTGCAGTAACCCGATTCCAACTAATTCATACTTTCTAGCAACGCACTGAATACACACAACTCATATTTTCAGCAAAACTGCTGTTTTCTGTATTTAAAGCCCTTCTTAGTCTTTGCTTCCTCAGACTAATTTTAAAAAATGCATAAATTTAAGCAACACAGAGATTTCCATGAAGAGGCAATCTGACTCATCTACAGAGTCAGCTTTCTTGCTCACTCACCCCTCACAAGGCTTCTAAGGGTCTGAAATCAAGCTGCAAGAGATTTCAACCTACACAATATATTATTGTGATAAAGTATACTTCAAAATTGTTTTCCTGGTTTTTTGTTGGTTTTTTTCGCCCTCTACTTCAAAGAGGAAAAACAACTACCTTTGGAGAACCAGAATAGACCAGGAAGGTTTTGCTGCATGCATCATAAAACAAGGTATGCATGTTATTTAATGTTTGGAGATTTTGCTCCTGTAACAAGAAAAGTATTTTTCTACCAATTTGTCCAGCTCACACTTTTTTGTTTGTCCATATTATGGACTAGGTGTGCTTATAAATACGCAGGCATCTTTCCTGAATCTTTCACTTACATAAGCGACATGATTATTTCTCTTTGAGTAGTAAGGTGCAAAGCTTCAATAAAGGTACATGGTGTACACACTTCCCTTGTGACAGGAGCCAAAAAGCAAAAGCCCAATTTGAATTGAAACTGGCTGTAGACACAAAAAATAACATGAAAGGGTTCTTCAGATATGTCAACCACAAGCAGAAAAAGAAGGAAAACATAGGCCCACTGTTAAACAGAAAAGGAGAATCAATCACCAACGATGCAGAAAAGGCAGAGGTCCTCAACACCTTCTTCACCTTGGCCTTTACCAGCACTGTAGGGTCCCAGGCTTTGGGAACAAAATTGCCAATTGAACCAAACACCGACCCATCATCGGTGAAGGAAAGGTTAGTATATGAACTACTACAGGAGCTTGACCCCCACAAATCAATGGGCCCTGACGCCATCCACCCAAGGGTGTTGAGAGAGCTGGCTGACATCATCGCAAGGCTGCTCTCCATAATCTTTGAGAGGTCATGGAGAACGGGGGATGTGCCAGAGGACTGGAGGAAGGCAAATGTTACCCCTATCTACAAGAAGGGCTCGAGGGAAGATCCGGGTAACTATAGGCCCATCAGCCTTACTTCAATCCCTGGGAAAGTTATGGAACAAATCCTCCTGAGGGCCATCACAAGTCAATTAAAGCATGTGATTGGGAAAAGCCAACACGGCTTCACTAAAGGCAGATCATGCTTGACAAACCTGGTGGCCTTCTATGACAAAGTGACTTGCCTGGTTGACATGGGGTGGGTGGTGGACATTGTCTACCTGGCCCTCTCCAAGGCCTTTGATACAGTCCCCCACAGCCTCCTCCTGGAGAAATTGATGTGTTATGGCCTAGACAAGTTGTCTGTGCAGTGGGTGGGGAACTGGCTGACAGGCCCCACCCACAGGGTGGTGGAAAATAGCTCCTTTTCCAAGTGGCAACATGTCACAGGTGGAGTCCCGCAGGGATCAATATTGGGCCCAATGTTATTCAACATCTTTATAAGTGATCTGGACAACGGCATCAAATGTAGCCTGATGAAGTTTGCTGATGACACCAAGTTGAGTGGGGAAGTAGACACTGCAGAAGGGAGAGCTGCTCTGCAGGAAGATCTGGATAGGCTGGAAGAATGGGTCAGCAAGAACCTCATGAAGTTCAACAAGGACAAGTGTAAGATCATGCACATGGGAAAACATAATCCGGGAGCACAGCACAGACTGGGATCCACCTGGCTGGAGAGCAGCTCTGTGGAAAGGGACCTGGGGGTCCTGGTGAGCAGGAAGCTCAACATGAGCGAACAGTGCACTGCTGCGGCCGAGAAGGCCAACAGGATGCTGGGTTGCATCAAAAAGGGCATCACCAGCAGAGATAAAGAAGTCATCATCCCACTCTGCTCAGCGCTTGTCAGGCCACACCTGGAGTACTGTGTACGGTTCTGGTCCCCGCTGTACAAAAAGGATGTGGACAGGCTGGAAGGGGTCCAGAGAATGGCCACCCAGATGATCAGAGGACTGGGAAGCCTGCCATATGAGGATAGGCTGGGAGAACTGGGTTTGCTCAGCCTTGAGAAAAGAAGGCTCAGAGGGGATCTCATCACCGTGTACCAGTACTTAAAGGGTAGTTACAAAGAAGATGGAGACTCTCTTTTCACAAGGAGTCCCATGGAGAGGACAAGGGGGAATGGACACAAGTTGCTCTTGGGGAGATTCCGACTGGACACCAGAGGGAAATTTTTCACAGTGAGGACAGTCAACCATTGGAATAATCTCCCCAGGGGAGTGGTTGACTCGGCCACGTTGGACACCTTCAAAAATCATCTGGACAGGGTGCTGGACCATCTTGTTTAGACTCTGCTCTTCCTAGAAAGGTTGGACTAGATGATCCCTGAGATCCCTTCCAACCTGTGATTCTGTGATTCTGTGATTCTGTGAAATATTCATCCAGAAATCATGCACTTGGTATCATGTCAACAGGACTGAAGAACGTAGCCGGGGCTGGGGGATGACACACACAGACACAGGCACCACCCAAAAACCTGCTGAGATCAGCTTGAGAAGTGGATTACAATTCTCCCATAAGCAATTGCAACATTTGCTGTGTTATTTTTATGGTTAATGAACTGTTAAGAATTATCCTTCCTATAAAAGGAAAGGAAAGAAAGAACAGAAAGAACGGAAGGACAGCTATTTCTATTGTAAAATTGTGAGTTTGGTTTTTTTTGTGTTTTAAATGCAGTCAAGTCTTCTGGCCCGCTTTCTTCAGCTAACCTCAGCTCTGGTGCAGTCAGCAGGAAAGCCTGCGTGTCTTTAAAAAGAAAACAGCCATTAGTCTAATTTGTGATTGTCAATAGTACAAGACCACAAACCTTAACTGTCAATGCATATTACTACGAACTGTCACTACAGAAAGGATTTCATTCTGATGACAACTGTGCATTTTCATATTCTAATACATTTGGGTCTGCTGCATATATCGACGATTGTTTTGCTAGTTGTACTTTATTATACAACATGTTCCATCCTAATAATACCACAAATTAAACCTGCCTCTTCTCTACACTATGAGGAAAAAAGGCGAAAAAAGGGGCAGGAAAATGACCCCACCAAGCCTCTATGACTTAAGGCTAACCTGACAAAGAAAAGTCCTGGTTCAGCTTCTTAAAGACAGAACACTGCTGCAATTTGGTATTACCAAAAGGTGCAAGTCAAAGAGTGTATACAACTAACTATGCTACTTTTTCCTTAGTGAAAATTAGCAAAATTTGACATACAAATGCAAAAGAAGGAGTCTCAGTGGGGTATGTGGGCTTTGGAAAGGCACTTTTATCCTGCTTTACACCTGGACGAAGTTTATGAAAATTAAAATGAAATAGCCCATCAGTACAACCAAACAATGCATGCCATTTAAAACTGTCATGGCAAGTTAGACATTTTCAAAAGTTTTTTGTAAGGCTCCACTCTGGTTAAAAACAATGTTTAAGCTACTGACTTACATCGTTCTAGTACCTTTCTCAAACTTAAGTCACATTTGTCTTTTCCCTCTACTTTTGGCATATAAATGCCAAAACCTCAGTTTTTCTAAATACCTTGGGAAATTCTAATGCCATAATTTTGTTGTTATAAATTGCTAGAAATTATTAAAACAACACATTTTTTTCACACTATATTCAAGTAAGTTCCTGTCTTGGTCCACAGTTATTTTTTGTAAGGGTAAATATAATTAAGGAAGTATGCCTAGTACAGCACAGATATTTGTATAGCATGCTGTATTTGTACAGCAGTCATCCAAACTCGCAAAAGATAAAACTGGTGTAATGACGCTTCACCCAAACCATTCAGAACTTGGACAGATCTCCTCAGCACCCGACAGCATCGCAGATTAATTACTGGCCAGGGTCAACACCTTAATGTCCTTTTGGTACAAATCAAATTAGCTCCTACATGCTACCTGTTTTTCAGTCACCATAATCCCACAAATTCTACAGTTGGAGATTGACATGACATCAAATCAAAAAACAGAATTCTTGAGCATTTAGTGGGGAAGAAATGAGTGCGTCGTAGAGGTGACAACGCTCTGCTGAGATGTACACACTTAACACTACAACTGCCACCACTATTTAAAAGAATAGGAAAAAAAAGGTGTTATAACCCTTTTATTATTAAAGAATTAAAATTACTATTTAGCGTTAGTATCAAATTGTTCAAATTACAAATATAGAATATTTGATTTGCCTTCCCTAAAGGTCTGGTCATAGTAAATAAAGCAGAGTAATACACTTTGTTAGGCCAGTAAGTAATCAAGCAGAGCACATGTCCTTCCTTTGTCCCGGAATAAAATGAGCTGGTACCCAGAGGCTATGAAAACAAACATCAGTGGCCTACAATACTCAGTTCCTACTTTTTACTAGTTAATTATAAATACCAAGCCTGCAGCTGCAACCCTTAGAATAGACCTTTTCCACCTACTTAGCATTTTCTATTAAGGAAAAAAAAAGGTACATATTTTTGCCCACTTTTTCTGCATATTGCTTCACCCAGCGTATTGCCATTCAAACAGGATTACAATCCAAGCCTCCTCCAGTTTTTTCTTACTTTTTTGTTGTTTTCCCTATTCATCTACCTCAGGCACACAGAGCAAGCCTACTTTCACACACAGCCAAAGCCACTTTTTACCAGATTCATTTACTCCCTACAGACGTAGTCATTACTCAGGATACAAGCTGATAACCCCAACACATTTTTTCCCATTTTCAACATTTTGCTTCTGTAGACCAACCAGACCTGCAGAACTTTCACCAAGCCTCAATTCCTTGACTAACCAGAGCAGTATTTTACTGCAATCTTGTGGTCAAGGAAACTAACAGACAGTGCACTGGATTAGTTGCCTCCTGGATACAGACCTAAATTATCATGTGGAAATCCACTGGCCAAGTAAATCTATCTTCCTTTAGGTATCTGTCAGAGACTGGAAATTGGCATTGCAATATCAAAACCATTTTCAGTAGAAATTTCAGAAGAAATTTGCTTCCTGGAAATGCAGAGAAACCACACTGAATTATCCTTATCAAATGCAAACATGACAATTCTTATTTGAAGAACGTAAACTATAAATTAACATTGTGCTTCCATGTGCTGTATCTTAAGAGTTCCTGAAGCACTCACTCAACACATTAATAACACAAAAACATATTCTAAAAATAATTGCAATTTATAAGGCAGTTCAAAACTTCATGAACATATCAAACATGTCAAACACTGGCAAAAAAAAATGACCTTTGACAGAGGCTTGAAAAATAAAAGCAAAAGATTCTTAGAAACTAAAAGTTAACATGACCTGTTTCTGTTTTGTTGTCATATTTCCAGACCTGTTTCTAGCCTGAAGTTTAACTTCAAATTTATATTAACAAACAGTATTTTAATACTGAGAGAAATGCAGTATTGAGACAGGGGTTTATTCAAAAATTAGGTTAGCATTTTTCTAACACACACAGTTCCAGAGAAAAAGAAACCATCCTATTGTACTAATGCACTGAGACTCTCTTAGGTGTCTGGATTAGCTTCTGCTCCAATTTTGCACATGTATAATAATGCTGTTATTCTTTGTTAGAAGCAGCAAATAAATAAACAAGCCTGCAATTTTCAATGCATCTCACAGTCACTTTTTTCTTTAGAGGCTGACTACTTTAGACATGACACAAGGAGAACTGGCTCAAAGACCACAATGTTCCGCTTCAGAGCTGCCTTAAGAGTGTGCTGCGTTATAGACTTGGACCCCATGTGATCCTTGCTGAGATCTCACTATCATTCAAGATGCCCTATTTCTTCCTAATTCTTCAGAGCATCTTCTCTTCACAGACACCTTGATTTGCAGGGTCTAGGGCATCACCCAGGCCAGCCTCTGGCTTGTAGTGCAGCTTCCAAACCTGCATCCAAGGAGACTGTACAAGCCCTGGGGAAACCTGTCCCACTACTGTCCTGCTCTCCTCGTGGCAAAGTTCCTAATGTGCAACATGAATCTCCCAAGCCACAGCTTGTGACAACTGTTCCCTTCTTATACTGCCTAGAGCTATTGGGAAGAGCTCAGCTCTACCATCTTTGTAACTGTCCTAGTATTTTTAAAAGGCCACTGTTAACACTTCCCTTAGAATTGCCCATAATCCTTCCAGTAGGGAATACAGGGTAACAAACCTTCCCTCAGTCTACTGACCACGCTCTTCCTAATGCAGACCAACTTGTGGCTTGCTTTATTTGCAATGTGTGCATACTTCTGGCTCAACTTGGCATCCAGTGGAAACCTCAAATCTTTCTCAGCCCATCAGCTCCTCAGCCAGTCCCCTCCCATGGGGGAGTCTATGTACGTGTACGTGCTATGCATGAACGTGTACAGAGCATGGGGCTACTTCACCCCATCTGCAGAACTTTGCAATACTTCTTGTTTAACTCATGAGGTTTCTGAACGCCTGCTCCTTAGGTGTCTCAGGGTCCCTCCGTACTGACCTCACCTCTTCCATCTGTGTCACTCCCCTAGTTTAATGTTCTCTGCAGACTTGCTGAGGCTACAGGCTTCCCTTCCACCTCAGCGACCAGGCTCTTGATAGAGATACTGAACAATACTGCACCCAGAACTGGACCCCGAGGGTGCACCACTTTTCACCATGCACTAACTGGACATTAAACCATCACTTACACCCATTAGGTCCGGCAGCCAGGCATCTTTCAGCTTACCTAGCACTCTGTTCATCCAGCTTATACTTCTGCTTACAAATGAGAATAACAGCATCAAAGTCTTCTAAAGTGGAAGCATACTCAGTCCACCACTCTCCCCTCATCCGCAAAGCCTGTCGGTTCATGGAAGAGGCAGTAGGGCTGCCAAGCATTGCTTGCTTCAGTAGCTTTAACTCTTCTTGATTACCTTCTTTCCCTTTGCATGTTTGCTTTGCTATTTGCCTGTTGTGGGGAATACACTGCAGTCGTCCCTGAGGGTCTGAGCTGTCTGAGTAGTGTGCAACACCTGCTCCTTCCAACACAACTGGAAAACTGCTTCCTGCTGTACACACCTTGGTAAACTCAGTCATCTCCCTTTTTTTGTACCTTTTTGTATTTAGCACACCTAAACCTAGCACATAAGTAAGAAGACTACCCGAAGACACAAAAAACTACTTAAGACTAAAGGAAAGGAAAAAGAACTCATCCAGGGAAAACATTTCATGCTCACTTTCCAAAAAAGTAATGACTTGCACATAACGTACACAGTATAAAAATTAAAGATTATGACTACAATGGTGGTGACATCCTTCTGAGTGTGTGCTCATTACAGCGGCTTTTTCATTAACAAACGCCTGAGCTACCAATGTCCTTTAAGTGAGGCATGAGCAATTAAAAAAAGCTAAACCAAGAAAACCAAAATATCAACAAAACTCAGTTTGCAAAAGGGACAAATTGATAGAATTAGGGAAACATTTTTATTGAAATGCCTTTTTTTCAGAACTCAAAACTGAAACCCAGTTTTTGCGCTCTGTATTTGGATTGCCTGAAACTATTTCATCAGTGGGAGAAAACATACAATACACAGATAGTCCTTGCTATTGTTTTTGTTATGTGGTTTTACTGTGTTTCCTGTAATAAGTAAGAATTGTCTCACCTGAAACCAAATATTTAGAGTGGGTTTTTTTCTGCTATATCCTGCTCTCATGCCATACTGATGGACAGAACTAAAACTCACTTTGTATACACAAACAAATGCAACAAAGATATAAGGTTTATAGCTGAGACCTTAGAAGACATTATAAATAACATGCTTTGAAATCCATTTAAACGTTAACTGTCTTTTGGGAAGAAACAGGGCTTCTCCCCAACTTTGGTCTTTGGGGTTGGGTTTTTTTCTGATGTAGATAAAGCAAACTATTTGCACTTGCAATTACTTTATGAACACAGAGAATATTGACATAAGGGACACTTTCAGTTTGTACTGGAGATCTTCCCAAACGTTTTTTTAACATTTTTGCAATTGGCATATAATATATTCATCTTCTCCAGAAATGTAAGCAAACTAAAAATATATCAAAGGTGCATGTATTTAAGTATTCCTTTAGTTAAAAGTACTCATTAAAAAGAGGGCTTCTCTGCACAGCTGTGACATAACTAAGAGGAAGCAGAGCTCATACAGCATAAGGGCTTGCAAACAGAACAGCATAAGCATCTACACAGGACAGCATGTTTCGAAACACATGAGTACGAGGAGGTATCCAGAAGGTGAGAAGCTGAGAGTAGATAGAATGATACACAACAAGTTTCTTAAATAGGTTTTTACTTTTAATCAGCCTTTTTTATTCAACTGTATTTGATCGTGTCAAAATAGTAAGAGAATAGTTTTGTCTACCACTCTTTTTAGAGAACACCATCATAACGTCGACTCTTTCAGAGAAGCCCAAGGGAAAAAGCACATGATACTTACTGATTATGACTTGAGCGCACCAGAAACAAACTAATCTAATTACAACAGCTGAACCACTGCCATGGAATTAACATGCTTACTTTTGGAAGTCTGTTAGAAACCAGGAGACACCATCCCTGAAGAGGTACCATCAGAGAAGTCTGTCTGTCCCTGCTAAGTGTTCAACAGAGTTTGTTACCATTTCATCCCCTGCATAATAGTCAAAAGACTAGGTTTATTAACCAACAAGGTGAATACTTGAGGCTATGTGTTCTCTCTCCAGCAAAGCTAAGAAAGTGAATCCATGCATCCTTCAGTTACTGGATTAGCTAAACGGTACTTTCAGTCAAGCAATCTGTTTTTTATTTTGATCACAGATTTTATCCCTCATTTTCGACTGAGTAAAAAGATCAACATCAGGCCAAATAAAATCCTGATAAATCCTCAGAATACTTAGTAAAAAGTGAAACCTGATAAATCTTAGCTGGTATTGATTCTTGCTTAATTTGTTATAATAATGGATTCTCAGTCAAACATTTTAAAAAATTAGGAAGCGGTTGGATAACTATCAAACCCATTAAGCATAGTGGGAGAACATTTAGCATTTAAGAACCAAAAGGAACACTTACACCAGCAGAGGGGAAACGATGCAATTTATCCCAAGGATCAATAAAAGTAATACAAAAAAGTATGAAGCAGAAGCAATGTTGTCATTCCACTGTAGTACAGCTCCCGAATGCTTTGGTGATGAGCTAGAGCAGTTAACACACGCTGCTCGTCTTTGAGCAAAGTATATTGGTTTAGTTCTTAGTCAAAGGTTTAACAATTCCTCTTTCTAAATGCATCAGATAACCACATAGTAAAGTTTAGTCTATCAGTGAAGCCGCTGAAATCAAGACACAACTCACATGGTAACAAACTCTTCAATATAGTCTGTCATCCATACAGATTATTTTTTACCCTGTCTCACTAGCTAAGGGACAAGGTGTTGGACTATGACTTTTCATGAAGAACAGTCTGAACTCTCATGACACTTACTTGTTCAAAACAAAATCCGTGGAAAGGAATTTTGGAACAAAAGGTTGCATGAAGAAATGACAGAATGAGTATTCACGCATGCAGTCACAGAAGTACTTTTCCATAAATAGGAAGTACACATCTATATATTTCTCCTGCACCTGCACAAAATAAAATAGCTGCCATTCCTTGGTATAGAAATCCTGCATCCTGTAAATGACATTGGCTTCCTTGTGAGAGGAACTCCAAGTATGATGGTGATGGGGTTACAATTAGTATGGACTTTAAATACAAAGTGCAAATAAAACCTTGAATGAAACAGTCTAGTAATGTAATCATGAAGCAGAAAAGGGCTCAGAGTATTCAAGGTGCGATCACAATTTACAATTGACCCAAATAATTGCATTCTTCTCCTTCTGCGTTACTTGGGCAGATTCATACAAAAGAAGTTCAGGAAAGGGAAACACGCATGTTCTGCAATTAAAGAAAAGAAAAGCTTCATTCTTCCAAATTTTGTGGGACAGAAAGGTGCAGTGAATGTCTATAAAAAGGTTTGTTTGAAAGTCAGTCAGGGACAGCAAGGCCATGTGATGTCACATATATCCTGGATACTTCATACTTTTCAGAGACTAAAATTTAGAATTAAAAACAAAAAACAACCTAATGCTGACAGAGCTGGAAATTCACGTGTCAAATCGCACCATCTCAAACCTGCCTTTTTTTAATGAGACGAATTTTGGGACTGGCAAATGTCAGAGAATAAAGACAAATGCTTTCAGAATACCCCCTATTTTACAATCCCGCCTGCTCCCTTCACAGGGACACATGATTTTCCTCCTACCTTATGGCAAGTGAAGGACCACCCGAAACACGAGAACCCTCCCATGCATATGGAGGGTCCCGAAGGATGCTGATAAGCAGGCTGCAGGGGAGAAAGACTACCTGAACTGTTCCCATATACCAGTTCCTGACTGGTTGCACCCAGAAAGGCAAAACTTGTTCCTGCCC